>NC_138141.1:4335615-4943536 GCF_964188305.1 Podarcis bocagei | reverse complement strand
AATTGTTTGGTGTTTTTTTTTTAAATTGAGGGGTGGGTGGAAAAGGGGAATAAAGACAACCAAAATGTTTGATTTCTTCATTAAAGCTTTCCGAATAATGCTCTCAGTTGGGAGAAAATTAAGGACGGGTCTTTGACCTAGGATGGTGTGTGTGTCGTTCAGAAGGTAAGGATTGGGACCAGGCTCTCAGGAGCACCAAAATACACAAGGCAGTGTGTGACACACACTTTTACGAGGGGCTGCAACCCTTTCACTCTGCTCGCCAACTGCACCTCCCCCTTTGCATTCGTGCTACACTTCACCCATCCCCTCGCTTAATCCCTCAGCTTGCCCCACTCCTCCCCCATGGCTTCCCCCAAGCCCCACCTGCTTCCAAAGGGGGAGGGAGGCTTGCTAGCCCCCCTACCTCTGTTAAACTGCTCACCTGGTCCTGTCTGCTGTTCCCCTGCTGCACTTAGCACAGCCTACTAGGGGCCACACAAACTGCAGAGTGTGATGACACTTTACATTTTTATGTAGGGTTGCCATATCTTGAAGAGCAAAAAGGAGGAGAACCCGAGCCACAGAAAGAGACGCCTGGGTGAGTGGGGCCGCCAGGCCCACGTGCCTCTTTCTCTGGATCAAACCCACAGCGGCTGCGGCATGCAGAGCAACCCAAGCCCCCGGAGCCCAAGCACAGACCACCCCCCCAAAACCCAGACATTTCCTTTAAAATGTAAAAATCTACCCAGGCGAGGATGTTGGGCTCCCAAAAAGAGGACACGGCCGGGTTTTCCTAGATGTATGGCAACCCTATTTTTATGTATATAGGAAGACCAGCGGTAGCAGCAGGAACAAGAGCATTTATTACATTTGTTAGTCGTTTCAAACAAGTAAGTCTCTAAGTGGCTAAAGATAAAATACCAGCAAGCAAAATCAGAAGACAGAAAACTTTAAAACAACACTCAATGAAAAATTCCCAAAATACTCACCCAACAGCACAATAAAAAGGACACAGCTTGTATGTGAGTGACCATTTCACACATCAAATTATATGCAAAGCACGATTATTTATTTATTTTATTTATTACATTTATATATCACCTTTATCTTCCGAGGATCCCCAGGTGGTGCACGTGGTTCTCATCCCCATTTTATCATCACAACAACCCTGTGAGGTGGGGTCAAGCTGAGAGATGGTGACTGGCCCCCAAGGTCACCCAGTGAGCTTCATGGCCGAATGGGGATTCAAACCCTGGTCTCCCAGGTCCCAGTCCAACACTCTAACCGTTACACGACACTGGCTCTCCATTACTGTGCATTTATTCGCTGGAGCCAGTATCAGAGATCTGGCATTGCTGGGTACCAGTCAAAGCCCATGTTGCAGCAGGGGGCTCGCTGCCCTAATGATGTAAGAGGAGCCCTCCTGAATCAGAACCAAGGACCATCTATTTTTCCATGCTGTTTCCCACAATTGCCAACCGGGTGTCTTTTGGCAGTGGTGGCTGGTGTTCACTGGGACTGGTGGGGCAGAAGTCAGGGGAGACCAACAGTAGCTGGAGCCAGTCAACCAAAGGCACAGGCTGACAATTGTAGGAATCAAGGCATGCCGATGGAGGCTGGTTAAGTGCAGACTGAGATTGGTAGGGCAATGGCTACCTCAAGGGAATTCAACATCTAACTGTTGCAACTAGGGGAACCTGAATGATTAAAATCCTGCTATCCAATTTACTGAGCTTTCAAAGGACACACGTTCACCCAGCCTACTCACCCTGCTCCTGGCCTTGATGCGCTTGTAAACGAAGTCAGGGAAGGGCTTCCTGGCAACGTATCGCCCAGAGCCCTCAGTCACATGGAGGTTGCTGTCCTCCAGCACGATCTTCCCCTGGCTGATGACCACCAGCGGTGACCCACGGCACTCCATACCCTCAAAGATATTGTACTCCACAGCCTAGGAGGGAATTGAAGAGTTAGCCCCAGTCTAAATCTTATTTAATGTTCTCATAGCACACTGTTAACTCCCTGATGACAGTTTCCACCCACCCCCTACAGTTAGGCATATTAAAAAGGCTCCCTCTGGTGCCAAGGGATATTTTTGGGTGCCAGGAGTGATGTGTGCTTCCAGTTTCAAATTCAGAAAGCAAGTTTAATTCAGACAGCAACTGTGCCTAAGCCATCAGAAGTTTGGGGGAAACCCTTCAGTCCAGATGTGCAATGGACTGAAATATGGGCTCTTTGAAACTCAGAGCTTGCATGTTCTTGCATAATCCTTCTGTATTTCTGTCACTCACATAAACAATGCAGCGGAGGTTTGTGCTTGGACAGGCCGTGGGGGGAAGTGCAGAAACCACTTACTATGTTGTGAGTCTTGGCTGAGATTGTCTTGACGCTGTCTGGGTCCCAGATCACCAGGTCAGCATCAGAGCCCACAGCTATACGTCCCTTCCTGGGATAGAGGTTGAAGATCTTGGCTGCGTTGGTGCTGGTCACAGCTACAAACTGGTTCTCATCCATCTTACCAGTAACCTAACCGTAAAAGGTAGCAGTCCCATCAGAGGAACAGAGGCAATAATAAAGAAATCCTTAAAAGCAAACACAGTAACTCAAAATTCATACAGTGCTGAAATAGGGGGCAATCCTGCTAATCTAAATACTAGTTGAAACTTCTGTCCATTTTGATGAAACTGACCAATGTTGGAATCCTTTCCCAAATTTTTATATTTTTTATCAGGTTGCTTTTTCAAATCAGGATAAGCATGTCACCTATATAGAACATCTTTATTTGCTGTTATATATCTTATAAGATGTGTGATAGGTACAGTTTGAACCTGATTCATTTTCACTAACCATAGTTTAATCAAAACTTGGTTACCCGAGTTTGGGCCTAATGAAGAACTATGGCTAGAAACAAAATTAGAAACAAAAACTTCTGATCTCCTTTGCTGTGCAAAAGAGGAGAAATGGAAAGAGGCAAGTGTACCTGGTTGTTCATGTAGCAGAAAAGCATGGTTTCTTTTGACATCCATGCTGGGACATAAATTTGCCTTCTGTTTACTGCACTTGAGACCACTGGAGTCAGCTGTGATACTTTGAATATATTAGGTTACCTGTTTATCACGTTTGGGGTATACCCCACCAACTTAGAGCCACACTCATCACAAAATATTTAACTTGAGCATTTTGAATATATTTAGCACTTTTGCTAAATGGTCAAAATATTTATTCCTTCCCCCAACACTTCTAAAAGTAAAGTGCATACAGTTTGGGCGAGCTCAAATGAGCAGCAAACCAGTGTCCACTGCTATCACAGTTCCCTACCAGAAGTATTCAAAATAATCATAGGAGAGGGAAGGGACAAGAAGGAATGGTGTGGTTCAGTGGTCGACCACATGCTTTGAATGCAGGAAGTTCCAGGTTCAATCCCCTGTATCTCCAGGTTGGAGGTGGGAACATCCTGTTACAAACCCTGGAGAGTTTAGACAATACTGAGCTACATTGACCCAGAGTCTGACTTGGTACAAGGCAGCTTTCTATGATCCCATGGATAGGCTAAGATGCAGCTTGAGCACAGGTGATTCTGTCCATGCAGGGAAGGGAACTCCCCACCCCTCGCCCAATGTTTCAATACCAAAACTGGAAGACTGAGATGAGAGTCTTCCAACATTGTGGATTCATTGTGCTCTGTCCATTACAACAATGCTCAAAAGGCCCCAGAACTGGCCTAGGGTCTCAAGTAACATCAGCAAGAGATTGCCTGGGTGAACCAAGACCTCTCCTGCCCCATCAAAGCAACACACCACAGCTTTATCCCAGATGATGGACATCCTTTCCTCAGTTCCATTGGTTCCTTCAGGGATCAGAGTAAAGTTGTCCTTCCCAACAGCTTTCTGGGCAGTGTTGAAGGTACAGTGGCCACTGCCAGTGACTTGGAGATCTCCACTAAAACCAAAGACAATAGGTGTGTCATCAACAGGAGTTACATCCAGAGCAAGAAGCTACCATTGCAAAGATCAAAACAGACTTCGGGGGTCAGGGCTGAATGGAAAACAATGGAACCCATTTCATCTAGACAAAAGACGCAACTTCCTAATGGTCTGCCTTGGAAGGTAATGGTCTCTCCTCTGCTGGGGAGAGGCTGGATGGCCATTAAGGGGTGGAGTAGTTCAGAAGTAGACAATCTGAGAACCTCCAGAGGATGTTGGACTCTAATTCCCATCAGCTCCAGCCAGTATGACCAGGGGAGATGGAAGCTGAAGTCCAACAACTTCTGAGGGGTACCATGCTGCCTAGCCCTGCTGCAGTTGCGCTGTGTGTTGTAGTTCTGGCAGCGATCAGGTGATTTGGACTAGAAGACCTCTAGTGTCCTTCCCATCTCTTAATATCCAAGAAACCTTTCTATTTACCCATGGCTTGCTAGCATTCACCTAAATAACCAAGGAAGAGAGTTTTCTGGCACAACCTTCCAAACTTGCTCAAATGAGACCGCTTTTTAAACATTTGTTTTATTTATTACAATTCTGCTTTAGCAGAATACATATTTAACTTTTTTATAAAAAAGGAGGGGGAATTAGACATTTTCAACTAAAAAAATGGCAGTTACATCAGCCCTTCTGCAACATTGTGTCCTCTTTGAAAATGCTTAAATCTGCTATTTTCATTCTTTTTTCCCTCCCACAAGAATGCCAATTATGCTTATGGGAAGGTTTGGGGGAGTGGGGGAAGGAGAGAATATTTTCTCTGAGGAGAAGAGTCAGAGATTTTTTATGTTACTATTTTTATTTTTTGAAAGTTACTAAGGTTTGAAAAAACCACCAATTCTGTTCAGACATATACTTCTGGTGAAGGACAACACTGATCTCTAGGGGAACAGATATCAAGTTTAGGGGAGGACATAGCTGGGGAGATTCGAATCTCAATTCTCATTTGGCTTTCACGTTGACTCAATTGCCAGCCATGAAAAGGACGACCACAACAGCCCACTTCAGACATCATACTAAACCAAGCTTCTTAAAACTGAGGCCCTCCATATGTTTGAGATACCAAATCCCATCAGCTGCACCCAGCTGTGCTGGAAGGGAGGGGAGGGAAAGATGTGGAGTCAGTGGAATCAACACTATCATCACCACGGACATGAAGCAAAACCCTGTAAGCACTGTGGAAGGTCTTAGTGGTAGAACATGGGTGTTGCATGCAGAAGCTCGCTAGTTCAGTTCCTGGCATCTCCAAGGAAGGCTGGGGGTGGCCCCTAGATCTTCAGCCTTGAATCTCCAGATGTGTTTGGACTGCAGCTCCCATCATCTTCGACCAGCCTAGTCAACCTACTCAGGGATGATGTGAGTTGCAGCCCAACACCAACTAGAGAAGAAGAAGAAGAGTTTGGATATGATATCCCACATTATCACTCCCCTTCAGGAGTCTCAAAGCGGCTAACAATCTCCTTTCCCTTCCTCCCCCACAACAAACACTCTGTGAGGTGAGTGAGGCTGAGAGACTTCAGAGAAGTATGACTGGCCCAAGGTCACCCAGCAGCTGCATGTGGAGGAGCGGAGATGCGAACCCGGTTCCCCAGATTACAAGTCCACCGCTCTTAACCACTACACCACACTGGCCACATTATCCTTAAAGCACTTTTATCTTTAACCTCCCCTCACAGCTGATCTTTTACTTTAAGTGCGCGCGCACACACACACACATTTTTTACTTGCCAGGTTTATGGCCTGACTATTACCTCTCCTTTTCTCACTCCCTTGGAAACACTGAGCTTCACCAATGCCGGCTGCCTCTCATCCTTACCTTCCAATCTCCTTTCACAGGCCCAGAAAGCGGGGGGGTGGGGGATGAATGCCCATACTGTATTCAAAATCACCCCCTCCCTCAATTTGCCCTCCCTTATTCTGTATACTTATTCTGTATTATAAGAACCTAATCCAAAACCTCTCGAGGTCACCAGGTTGGAAAAGTCTGTTTAGTGTGGTTAGTGTAGGGGGGCAAACTTGGACTCATCCTCAACATCCCCTCAAAACAAAGAAAATTTTACAATGGGAAATTGGGGGCAGTTGGTACAGAATGAAAAAAAAATATCTGTGGGGAATTGTTAACCATTATCAGCTTCCTTCATAGCAGCAACTGGATCGCTGTTTTCAGCCAAGACACACTGTTCTCCTGTTTTTATGCTACTCGTTACTTCTAAAGTACTTTCCAGTCCACACTGTGCAAGGAAGATCAAAGGCAGGCCCTGCCCACAGGCTAACACTGTAATGGTCTTATCTGCCTTCACATCATGTTTTCTCTACCAACGCTCGTTGCTCCAGAAAAGGAAGACATCAAAAACCAGGAGAAAGGGGGAGGGGAACCACCCAGAGGTAATGAGTGAGCAATCCCTGTGTGAATGCGGACGGTTAAAAGAGGGAAAAAATGGCCACAGGTTGCCTAATGGGGTGGAGCTGAAGATAATTGTATAACCTGTTTGAACAGAAGTTTAATTAAATCCTGGAAGGGAAAACACTCTACAGTAGCCTCCTCCAACCTTGGATTCCAAATGTTGTTGGACTAATAATAATAATAATAATAATAATAATAATAATAATAATAATAATTTATTTATACCCCACCCATCTGGCTGAGTTTCCCCAGCCACTCTGGGCAGCTCCCAATCGAGTGTAAAAAACAATACAGCATTAAATATTAAAAACTTCCCTGAACAGGGCTGCCTTCAGATGTCTTTTAAAGAGAAGATAACTGCTTATTTCCTTCACATCTGAAGGGAGGGCGTTCTACAGAGTGGGCACCACTACCGAGAAAGCCCTCTGTCTGGTTCCCTGTAACCTCACTTCTCGCAATGAGGGAACCGCCAGAAGGCCCTTGGCAAAACTGTCTGAATGACAATCAAAATCTTGTGTGTTTTTGCACTTTTTTGCTTCCTCTTGGGCAGTGCCTCCTTCTCTTTTTAGAAACAGTATTATTCTTCCTCTTGTGTGAACTAGCCTGTCAGGAATCGTGCAGCCTGTGTGAGGGCATCACAGTGGCAAGTTAGCCAACCAAATCTGGCTATACAATAATGTTGTAAAGACAAACCAGAATGAGAGCAATGCTTTCTGCCTTCACAAAGAACGGGCAAATGTTTCTACTTTCCTTGAATTATTGTCAAAAGGGGAAGGTTGTGGTGAGAGTTTTCGTAGAACACAACGTTTTGGTTCAGTCCTAATTTATACAGGTCACAGAATTCAGATAGCACAGAATTTCTCTTTTTAAATACACCCATCTCAGGAACTTTCCTTCTACTTACCAAGACAGCAGAGAATTGAGAAAGTCTGGAGTAGTTGGGTCAGGGCTCAGTGGTGGAGAGGTGACAAACGCAGCTGCTTTGGCCCAGTTTTTACTCCAGTAGTGTGAGCCATCAGTGCCCAAACTCGCTGTTATGGGCTCACCATACACCACAGTGCCTGCAGAGCAGGGTGACAGAAACAGGATAGACGTAACCGTTGCAGAACATACAATACTATGCATATTTTCTGCAGATGTTTTAAGGAAGAGATGTCTGAAAGTTTGGGAACATACGATGCTGTCACACCGAGCCATACCATTGCTCCATCTAGCCTGGTATTGTCTAATCTGGCTGTCAGCAGCTTCTCAGGCTTTTTTCACATCACCATATCCTGTGGCAGTGAGTCCCACCGACCAAGAGTGAGGCCCCTGTGGCCTTCCAGAGGTGTTGTTGGACTACAATTCCCATCTTCCCTGACTATAGCCCAAGCTGCTGGGGCCAATAGCTGGAGGGCCACAGGCTTCTCTCCTCTCATAAAGTAATCATACTGTGAGAAAAATGGGTTTTCTTTCCTCCATGTTGAATCTGCTGCCCGTGAGGAGGCACCTTATGCTTAACACAGTATTATACCATCAAGGTTTTCTCCAAAGAAACCTGGGAACTGTTAAAAACACTCTGCGAACAACTCTCCTGTGTTTCAAGAACTGTAACCCCAGGGAATCTAAGCTACCGAAAAGCTCCTTGCTTCAAAGCAACAGCTGTACCTTTCGACACCTGGAGGTCAAAGTTGAGGTCCCCCCAGCTCTGATCTCCCTCACAGATTTCATTCTCCCTCTCTCTGCTTCTCTTCATTGCCTTCCTTTGTGCAGGCCATGGCTCTTGTTAACACTGTTTAACGTGGTTTGAAAATAATCTGTTTCTACATATACCTAAAAGGCCTCGTCCTCTCATATCTATCTGCCTACTGACTTAACATCCTTGCTGGGAGAGCCAGCCTGGTGTAGCAGTTAAGAGTGTTGAAATACAACAGGGGAGCCAGGTACAAATCACCACAGCGCCATGGGACCCACGACACAGCCAGACACTCCGCTGGCTTACCATGGGTCAGTCGCATACAATCTCACAGCCGGACCAACTCCACAGGCTTGTTGTGAGGAAAAACCAGGGAACGGGGAGGACATGATGCATGCTGATTTGAGCTCCGTGGGTGCAAAAGGCAAGCTATTGTTGTTGTCATTTAGTCGTGTCCGACTCTTCGTGACCCCATGGACCAGAGCATGCCAGGCACTCCTGTCTTCTGTTTTAGTTATTTGTTTTAGTTATTCATTTGGGCATCCCTTTCTAACCATTTCCCACTGGCTAGTAAAGGCATTTGTTTCTTCTTTCGGTCAGGGCCGTAACTAGGGGGTGGTGAGGAAGGGCCCCCCCCCCGGGGTGCAGGCGGGTGGGGAGCACAAAATCCCTGCAGCCTTTGGCAAGGCTTGGCAGCCAGGGATGGGTATGACGAGGAGGACAACTCTGAATCGGAATCTGGTGAGCAAAACAGGATTCTCGCTCGATCTGGAGACGAGTAAACACAAGCGCCACTGCTTGAAATAGAACTTGCAAGCGCAGGAATATCCAGGCAGGGATTGAGATGGGCTAGTAGCTCACACTCAGGAAGGTTTGCCCAGGTTTCTAGTCCGCATGAAAGCAGGTCTTTCGAAAGGGAACAGGCATTTCCCTCTCCCCCACCCATTTTTTTAAAAAAAACAAAAACAAAACTCACAGCAACAGAGATTAGTCTTCCAACCTGTTTATAGTGGAATTCAGCTTAGAATTGGGAGCATTTGGAGTAACAAAAGAATGCATTTAAGCATGCACAGAGTGCAAGCGCCATGCAACTGGTTTTTGAAGGAAGCTGTTGTCTGTGGGGGTGTAAGGGGGTGTCCTTCTGGCAGTGTAACCTGACTTACATTTGAGCTCGAGCTCTGCTGAGATGTGAATAAACATTCTCAGGCTTACAAAGAAAGGCGGGTATCTTTAAAAAAAACAACCCACATCTCAGATGTTTTAAATAGAACCTAATAAGGCTTTAGCAATAAGAGAGAGGGGCGAGAGGGGAAATGGGAGCTATTGACGCCATTTGAACAGCAATTCCCTCAAGGGTAGAATGCAGAGAAAGAATTTGAAGTAAAAAGAATGCTCTGTTGCTGTTTAACAAGGTGTCTCCGTTGGCCCACACAGTCCCAATCAACGGGACACTAGCAGAAGCCAAGGCCAGCCTTAAGGCTGCTTTGCACATTGCGCTTGTTTAAAGTGTATGCCTAAAAACATCAGGCAATTACAGTGGTACCTTGGGTTAAGTACTTAATTCGTTCTGGAGGTCCGTTCTTAACCTGAAACTGTTCTTAACCTGAAGCACCACTTTAGCTAATGGGGCCTCCTGCTGCCGCCGGAGCACGATTTCTGTTCTCATCCTGAAGGAAAGTTCTTAACCCGAGGTATTATTTCTGGGTCAGCGGAGTCTGTAGGCTGAGAGAGAGTGAATTGCTCTAAGCCAAACAGAGAGCTTCAGATTTGAACCCTGGTCTCCCAGGTCCTACTCCAACACTCGAACCACTAATCCACACTGGCTCTTGTCAAAAGAGCTGGTGGTCAAAGGTCTAGGACATGGTTAAAGAGATCATGCTTTTCATACTTGCAAAACTAGCGTTACCAAGGCAACTGTGCAAGTGGTGGAACAAAACAAAAGGAGGAAAGTTGGATTAGAAAGCCCCAGTCCCGAACAAGCTATTTGGCCTGTAGAACAAGCTCATCAGAAAAAAACTAAATGCTCGGGAAGTTAAAATCCAGATCAGACAGAGAATGCAAATGTATCCATACAGCACTGCCAAGAAAACAAAAGAGTGGAAGCATCAACAAGAACTTTCCATCCAGCACTTACCCTTTTTCCTGGCCTGGGCAATAACTTCAGCTGCACTTTTGCTCATCACCTTGCTAACATATAAGGGGCAGTTGGTTTGGTTAGCAATGGTTATAGCCCGGTTCACAGCTTCAGCCTCCACCTATGAAGGGGAGGGGAAGACACACAGATCTTTCTTAGTATAATAAGCCACCCCCTGCCACTGCACCCCCAGCCAAGGCTTCCATTATTATTTCCCCTTGGAAAATGAAACCTTAAAAAGAAGAAATTAATGACACAAAACAAGTGGCATATGGAGACTACAAACAAATTGGATTAAATGTTGTGGTGTTTCCAAAGAACCCTGGGAATTGTAGTTGTTAAGACTGTTGTCTCAATGCATGTTGGTCTACAACTCCCATAATCCAGGCTGGTTGTGGCAGATGAGAGCTGGGAGTCTCCCAGGTTCTTCCTGGCCTCCCCCACGCTACGCCTCTGGCCGATGGCTATTGCCACATCTTCTAGAAGCAAATTCCATAGTTTAATGATGTGCTGTGAATGACTGCCTTCTGCTTGTCCAAATCTCCCACTATTCAGCTTTGCCGGATGATCTTGGTCCAATATTAAGCAGGGGGGGGGGGGCTGTGATCTATCCACTTTCTCCTAACCATGCATAATTTTACAAAGCCCCCCTTCGTTTGCCTTTACCTCCGCCCCTCCAAAATTTTAGAAAGCCTCTCAAGCAGCTGCAAGTATTTCTGACTCACTGCTGGAGGCAAACAAACTAAAAGCCACATTAAAACCTCACTGTGGCCTTTTCCATGTGGGTGGGGAGGCCACGGCTGCAAAATGTCACCTTTCAAATCCCTGGGCAATGCAAGTTGTGCTTTCTGCCTGGATGAATATAGTCACACGGATCACTGCCAAACATCTTAACCCACTTTGCACTTCTGTGTTCCTTGCTGACTATTCTGCTGTCTTTTTCCTCCCTCTCTTTCCAAGCAAAGCTATGAAGCTGGAATGGGGAAACTGCAGTCCACAGGTGGTTGCTAAACGACAACTCCCATCAACCCTGACCACTGGCCCAAAGCACCTTTAGGACTGTCCAATTCCTTATGCTCCACCTAACCAGTGAAGTCTTCTGATGGGGAACTTTCAGTGGTCCCACGTGCCCCTGAAGTTTGGATGGGCTTTTTACCAGATGCTGAGCCTTTGGTGTGGACCTCTTTGCCAACAGAGGTTTGGCAGAATTCAGCCTTGCTCGTTTTCAGACTTCTTCTAAAAACTGTTTCATTCAGAGGGGAATTTCAAACCTGCGTTCTTTTGCCAACCAGCTTTTACCCATATGCCCATATGCCTGCGTGCATGTATGTATATTTGTTTGTTTGTTTGTTTGTTTGCTTGCTTGCTTGCAGGGAGAAGTTCTAACTCTGCCCAGGCTTGCATCCCAGAGAGACCACTTCGGGCAGCAATACAAGTTGCCAGTCTCTGCAGCCACAGTGATTCTCCAGTGGTTTGACTTCATTCCCAGAGGCGCACTCCATCGTCCCTCAAGACCGGCGGATGCCAATTATTATTGTTTTTACTGTGTTTTTCAAGTTGTCTACTGCTCTAAGATATTTTATATGAAAGTGCAGTTTAGAAATTAGATAGGTAGACAGACAGATAGCATCTGATGTGGACAAAGCTTTGCAAATGCATTGAGCATTTTACCAGGGGTGAAGAACCCAAGGAGCCTCCAGGCCTGTCCCCAGGAAACACCCCTCAACAGTCCTACTTCATATCCTCGCCTTGGATGCTTTTCACCTGCATGGAATGGGTCCATGAGCCTTGATCACGCCTCCTGCTTGCCTGGATGGAGGATGGCAGGGGGGTGAGTAGAAACTAGCCTACTGTACAAAGGTAAAATTTGCTTTCAATTTCCACACATTTTGATCCCAGGTCCCACCCAGTACTAGCATGTGTCCCCCTCCCCACCCCCACCCCAAAAAAGAAGATTGCCCAGATAGGAATGTGGCTTTTAAGCTGAAGAACATTCCCTGTGCCTGGACCATTCTGTTCAGCACAGTCCAAGTTCCTGTGATGCAGATATAAAACTCCATCTGTCCCATGAAGCGGATTTGGAAAGCATGTAGGAAAGTAAGGGGAATCCTGCAATCATTCGCGGGGGGGGGGGGTGGTGGACCTGATCTTCCCTTACCTCACCACTGCATGCTGCCTCCCCAACCTTCCCATCTCGTGTTCCTCTGCTCCTCGGAAGAAATCAGCAACGCTCCTGCAGCTTTCAGCTCCCTACCCTTGCAGAAACGTGGCTTCCCTTCTTCCCATCCCTGCCATTGTTGCTGCCTTCTCCTTTAGAGGTTTCTTCACCTCCCCAACTCACAATGGGTCCAAGTAGCACAGACTGGAAATCTGAGCCAAAATTCTGCCTGGTGCCCCTCCGCACCCCCCCCCCACTTCAGATCCTCCGTTTCCTGATGAGATCTTGATGCTTGGTTTTCCTTCGCCAGCAACTTGCTTTTGTGACACCAATATACCTTTTGGCAGGCTCGCTGACCCAGATGCCTAGCTAACCACCTCCTACAACAGGCTTGGGGAACCGTGTTTTGCCTGAAGGCGGCATTCCCTTCTGGGTGCCACGTGCCAGGAGTGGGCAGGGCCACAGGCAAAGGCAGGCGGAACAACAAACATAATATGTTTCCTCTGTACAGTGGACTAGTTTCTAAAAACACACCTCTCTCTGTCCCTTCATCCAGGCTAACAAGGTCTACAACTGCCTTTCAGTTGAAGAGATGGATAGCTCAGTTGGTTAGAGAGTGGTGCTGATAACGCCAAGGTTGCAGGTTCAATCCCTGTAAGGGACAACTGCATATTCCTGTATTGTGGGGGTTGGACTAGATGATCCTCAGGGTCCCTTCCAACTCTATGGTTCTGTGAACTAACCCCTACCCCATTGGGGCCTCTGTGCCATCTGACCACCTCTGCCGTACATGTGGCTACCATGTGTAGAATGCAAATTCCTCAATGTGGGATGCAGTATTCTGTGTTATTGCTACTGGCGACATGAAAGGCAATCAAGGCAAAGGAGTAAGCCAAAACTATCCATCACCTCTTCAGGCCTGCTCAAAACATGCCCCTCGGGGCCGGTGATGCCGAGTTCCAGGATCCTCTGCTGTTCCTAAAGCAAAATGGAAAGGAGAAAAGATTAAATGTCTTTTACTAGCATGTGTCAAGGACTTCTTCCAAAGTGCTGAAGCTAATTTGCTTGTCTCCATGGTCTCTCCCCCGACCTGCCATCTTGCCCATTGACAGTGGAACCTGGTCCATTTGAGAAAATGGGATACAGCCCCATCCCCATCTTACTAACAACCAGTCTAGGGGTTACCAGTCTCTGCCATCTTCCTCCTCCTGAGTCTCAGTCTTGCCCTTGTAGAATTCAGAGAGTAGGAGGATGGGGACAAAACTAGAATTAAGTTGGCTCCACTCGTTGTCGGCTCTGGCCCCAGTCCCAATGGGAAAAAGCCAGCACTATTGCTGAGCAAACTCCCTTTCAGAACGCCTGAAGAGAGTTCATTACTTCTCGTGATCGGGAAACTCTGCTTACCTCAGCAATGATGTCTCCATTTTCAGCATGAACTTGGGCTATGGCCCCAATGTCACGGATCACACTCAGGACCTCGTATATCTAGGCAGACAAGAAAGAAAGGGTGCTGGCTTTCCTAAATTACGTTTCCAACATCTCTAAAACTCACCCTCCCATTCCAGGACTCAGGGAATGAGTTTTCCAGCTATCTCAATCCATCCATGAAATTCTGAGAAGTTAACACAAAAAGATTCCGTACAGCCATAACAATTGAGCAGCTATCTATCTCGTTTCTACATCTCCCTCCAGCATAGATGAGGATTATGTCAGTTTATCCTCATCTGACAACACTTCAGGGTGGGTTAAGCTATCCCAAGGCTGCCCAGAAAGAGCAAGGATTTGAACCTTGGCCTCCAACCATACTAGCTGGGCTGGGCCAGCTGCTCTCCACAAAGTAAACTAAGAGCATAATGAGCTTCACATAGTGACCAAATAATATGCCTCTGGGAAACCTATAGGCAGGGCCTGAAGCCAAGAGCCCACCCCTGCTGGTGTACAGAGTTTGAAAATCTAGAAGAGATTTAAATGTATGTATGTTTCCAGTTTACAGCTCCCATAGTCACTGTCATCCACTGGCATGCTAGCTGGCCCAATGGGAGTTGGCATTCCCAACATCTGGAGGGTCACAAGCTCCCCACTCCTGGTTTTTGAAAACGGGGGGTGGGGTGGGGGGGACACACACACCAAAAGGTCTTAACCCCCACCCTACCTCAAATCCGTATTTCCTTGAAAAACTGTAAGGGTATTTTTGCCCTGCACCCAAAGAATGTCCAAAAAATCTGGGCCAAATATTTTGGTTCAGCTATAATGCAAACCAAGAAGGTACCATACCTGAGAATCTGTGAGTTGGAAGTGATCCTTGAAAGCCATATACACCAAGAAAGAATTCACTCCTATCAGAAGCAAGAGAGGGAAGGAAATTTAAAATCCATCAGAATTCCATTTAGTTGTAAACATATGGACAACCACACTGGGTCATACCTGTGTGAAGCCCCAATGTACCATACAGTCCAATAGAGAAAGGGCAAAAACTTCTCAAACCCAAACACCACATGACAAGCCAGTTATGTAACTCTGGCTTTAAGACCTGGTGCTAAAAGTTGGCTTTTTTTGCTCCTCCCTCCTTCCTTTTTTCTTTGTTTTGTTTTTAGATGGAAAATCCATTTGGAGGGGCTGTCTTTCCTTTTCCTTTTCCTTTTTAATTTATCTGTAAGCCACTCTGGAAACCCTATTGCTTGAAGAGCCACAGGGAAAGTTTTTAAACAAACAAACAAATGCAGATCAGATTTGCCTATTTGCACGTTCTCATTACTTATGATTGCAAGAACACGATCCCACGCGCACCACGAGAGCAGTTATGAGTATGAGAATGGTGACTTTGTGGCGAGGCCAGGAGCTGCTATTCCCTCTCTGGACAGAATGGAAAGCCCATTCAAAATGGAAGGGCCACAGCAGTGTTAGAGCACATGCTCTGCATGTACAAGCACCAAGGGTCAAGGCTGGGAAAAGCTCCTGCCTTCCACCCTGGAGAGCCACTGCCAGTCACTGTTGACCATACTGAGCTAGGTGTGCCACAGGTCTGCCCTGTCATAAATCAGCTTCCTGATTCATTCTGGATGACATTTGGCTGCTGACTCAATTGGAGTTTTTTCAAAATTAATTGTGTAGTATGTTGAAAGGCTGTTGCTATTGCTCTCATTGGTGCGCCTTATGCTTGGGATATTTACATAAGCCACACTGAGCATGGGGAAATGACAGATACATTATTTAAATAAATCCTCTCTATGCCCTGTTCAGCAAGACCAGGTATGACTTCTGAGTGGAAAGCAGAAGTCAAAGTTGAAGCTAGGATGCAGATGTTTTTGTGCCTTTGTGTTTGCCTCAGAAACTAAATGTCAGGGAACTGACATCGGAGCCAGAGGCGGAGGGAAGGCTCTCAAGTGATGCTGGAGAGGGACCCAGCAGGGAGAGAGGTAGCTCAGCGGAGGAAGGAAATCAGCGCAACACCAGGGATAAAGGGGGGCAGATGGGGGAATCGGCGAGAGGGCTCCAGGACTCTTCGCTGGACACCAGCGGGGAGAGCACGGGTCCTCCGCTACCCACACCCTCCCTGCGCAGAAGACTTCCGCGCAGGGAGAGTAGGAGGAGACTTGGCGTCAAACAGCTTTTATGCTGGAAAAGGTTTAAGAAACACCCACTGACAGATTCTGCTAGCGACTGAGGCAGCCACGAAGTGAAGGGCTGTCCAGACAGAAAAGGTTTAACAAGGCAACATAGCCAGGAGTGGCGGCAACTTACGCACGAGCAACCCCTATATCATTACACTAAAGAACTGAGCAAGCACTAAATAAAGACTCCTCAGGCTTACCATGATCCTTAACCAAGGCTTCCATCTCCTCCTGAACTCCTTTATGCCACTCCGTGATGTCCACATGCAAAGAGTAATCGCAGCAGGACTTGCTGTCTGCCCACTCTCGCCACTGGTCAAATGCAGAGAGCAAACTGGTGCCTGGCTCAGGAACAACGTGATCAACTGAAGAAATAAAATAAAAAATACAAACATTGGCAAAAACAAATGCATGCTCATGGGTGTGTTTTTTAATTCTTTCATCACTAATGCTCAAAGCAGCTTAAAACATTTTATAAGTTTATCAACAACAACAATCTAGAAACAAATGCTTAACAGCAAAAGATTCACTCGCCAGTGGCAAGCTGGAAAGGGCATTTGTGAACCCTTGCTAATCAATTGCCTTAGAAATGAACCAGAACCAGACCTGCAATGTGTGCAGAGATGGGAGAGATGCGGGCAGTACAGGAAAATCCCCTTCACACCTGTAGGTTTGAAAATCCTTCTGTGATATAACCAAAATCTTGAAAAATATATTGTCATTTGTGTCTGGAGTCTCATCACTATAAAGTGGAGTTTTTTTGTGTTTTTTAAATCTATTTTTCTGTTATATTTGACATGCTGTTGGGGTGGTGAGAGAGAAGAAACCCCAAAAGGTGCGCTGCAAATTATTTTGCTGACCTCTCCCAACACATTTCAAGGCTTGCAGCAACATTACTTTGAGAAAGTATAGGAGGCTGCTTTAAGTGCCTTCCAGACCTTCACCACATGCAATGCATAAAACACTGCCTTGAACGTAATATTGCCACTCTCTGTGTACAGTGCCACAGATCAGAAATGAGGAGCTGCTTTTCAGACATCTGGTTTGACATGCAAAAGTTGAGAGCAGGGTCAGTGGAGCAGACAGTGCTTGTGACAATTTGACAAGTAGTAGGCGCAGTCCCGCTCCCACCACCACACTGTTTGGAGAAGGTTCTGAAAGGGGCTCCAGACATACTTTGAATCAGAAGTGGGACCCTCCAGGTGTTGTTGGACTTCAGCTCACATCTGGACCAGTCAGCAAAGCCAATGCTGAGGGATGATGGGAATTGTAGTCCAACAACTTTTGGAACGCCAAAGGATTCCTCAGTTCTGCTTTGAATATATTAAAAGAGTTACCCCCCGAAGATAGCCACAAAACTTGAAATGAATTGGGCCAAATTGCAAGCATCACGTTCCTGGAAACTCATTGCAATCAAAATGGTTCCTTCCCAAATTTCAAGTCCAAAACTAAAAGCAAAAACAAAAGACACGTTCTCCGCAATCACTGGTGAAAGCAGCTAGGGTTCACTCGCTGCTCCAAATGCCCACCAATGCGTCACAGCAGGCTTAAGAAAGCAGAAGTGGTTGTGGTACAAATGGAAAAGGAAGTCTGCTTCAGGATTAGGAACATGGCACATGAAAGCAACACTGTCACCCCATTTTCTGCAATTCCCTTTCAGCACTTTGACAGTTCAAGGCTGCACTAAGCCAAGACTGGCACCACTTATTAATTCTCATCTGTAATTTGACAGCTGTTCGTGATAAATAATACACTATTTGCAGAACAGCTCAGGGTATTATGCAAATCAAACACTACAGTACTGGAAACAGCAGCCACCAAGGCCCACCAAGTATTTCACATGTACAAAAGCAGCCAAATTATAGCAAAATGGCATCCAGAACCTCTAAATGCAGTGCTATTTTTCTAGAAAAAGAGGTGCCAGATCTCACTATGAATGCCTCCTCGTTCTCTCAGAATGGCAATGGCACCCACCTGAGAGGTGAGTTTCTGCGAGTTCCAGCTGAAAAAAAACCCTGTCTAAATGGATCCAGCAAATATTGTCAGTAGGTCCCAGAACCAACTGTTGTGGATGGCCCTGATCCATGGTGGTCATGCCTCTGCTCTTTGCAGGCCCCACTCTTCTCCTACCTTGTATCCTGAACTCAGGAATAGGGCTGGGCAATATATCAATATATCGTCCAAAATGGTTTGAAATCCATATTGTGATATCGGTTTCATAACTTTTGACCTGACAATATACAGTGGTACCTCAGGTTACATACACTTCAGGTTACAGACTCTGCTAACCCAGAAATAGTGCTTCAGATTAAGAACTTTGCTTCAGGATGAGAACAGAAATCGTGCTCCAGCAGTGCAGCGGCAGCAGGAGGCCCCATTAGCTAAAGTGGTGCTTCAGGTTAAGAACAGTTTCAGGTTAAGTACGGACCTCTGGAACGAATTAAGTACTTAACCTGAGGTACCACTGTATTGCAAATCATGATGTGTGTGTGCATGTGCTATGCAAAAATCACAATGTGGGGAAAACCATGAAGCCAGCCAATGCCTCTACATAGCTCCATCCTTATTTCAGACATTGTGATATCTCAGTATAGTATTGTGATATTTGGCTGGTGATACATCACAATGCCAAAAACCAGTTATCGTCCAGTCCTACTCAGGAGACAACTGGGTCTCCACTGAGTCCGGCCCACGCCCATGTCACTTCAGAACACAATCTTGAGTTACTTTTAAGACTTCACACAGTGGAGGCATACTATAGATGCTTCACAAGCAAAAGATCCTCAGCATCTCCCAAGTTGGGATGGCTAGAGAACTGATACCAGCCAGTGTGGACTGTATTGAGCCCATGCATAAAGCAGCTTGTTGTTGTTGTTGTTGAATTATTAATTCAATACATTTATTAAATTATTTATTATTTATTAAAATTGTATACTGCCCTATACTTGCAGATCTCAGAGCAGTTTCCTGGATATACATGACTATCCAAGGTGTTATTTCATTCATGTATGGTCAGCTCCAGACATGAATGAGTCCAATGACTTCTGGCCATCTCACAGCAGAATGTGGATTCCCTTAACCATTTTCATTCCTCCCCCACACACAGACACATGTAACTTTCGACCCCAACTCCCAAAGCAAACCTCCAATTACAATCTCCCGCATTCTTCCTCCCAACCCTGGCTTGTTTCTTGATTGCTGCCTTTGTCTCTACTGTTCCCCTTTCCCACCGCCCTCCTTCTCCCCCGAGCAAATTAATCAGCTCAAAATAAAAACAAACAGACAATAAGCCAAAGCTAGACAACAAGGCTAACCACTGTTTGCTTATCAGTGAGGTTTTATGCACCAAGCCACACTGAAAACATTATGTGCCTTCTTCTTTTTTAAAAAAATAAACTGGTTAGGGGGAGATAAGCACCATTAATGTATCCGACAGGGAACTGCAAAAGACTCTGCACTATCAGATTTATTTCAGCCCCTCCCCTCTAAAAACTCCCAAATACTGAACAAAAATAGCAGAGTTGAAAGAAATATTTCATAAGGCTGCTTCTTCTTCTTCTTTGGCGATCACTCATAGCCGAGAAAGATTGTCTTCCATAAACACGGTTTTAACAATGAATCCGAAAGTGACTGTGGAGGCCAATTCTGGATCCACACATCCTTCCAAAGTGGGGACATTGGTTTCCGGGTGGGAGTTGATCACGGTGTGGATTTGCCAAGCGTGCCTTCCTCCTAGCACATTTCTCCCTTGCGTCCTGAGTTTGAGTGTCTTTAAAGCCCATGACGCCTTTGGTAAAGGCTCTTCTCCCACTGGAGCGCTCGCAGGCCAGTGTTTCCCAGTTGTCAGTGTTTATACTACATTTTTTTAGATTTGCCTTGTGACAGTCTTTAAACCTCTTTTGTTAACCACCAGCATTACGCTTTCCACTTTTAAGTTCGGAATGGAGTAGTTGCTTTGGAAGACGATCATCAGGCATCCACACAACATGACCAGTCCAATGAAGTTGATGTTGAAGAATCATTCTTCAACACTGGTGATCTTTGCTTCTTCCAGTTCGCCTGTCTTCCCAAGTGATGTGTAAAATTTTTCAGAGACACCGTTGATGGAATCTTTCAAGGAGTTGGAGATGGCGTTTATAAGTGGTCCATGTTTCTCAAGCATATAGTAAGGTTGGTAGTACAATAGCTTTGTAAACAAGAATTTGGTTTCCCTGCGAATGTCCCGGTCCTCAAACACTCTGCACTTCAATCGGGAGAAAGCCGCATTGCAGAGCTCAGGCAATGCTGGATTTTGGCATCAAAGTTGGCCCTTGTGGAAAGATAACTGCCTAGGTAGGAGAAGTGATCAACATTTTCCAATGTTACACCACTGAATTGGATTTGTGGTGCTGCAGAGGGGTTATTTCAGACACAGTGACTGAACTGGAGGCCCCTCGACTGACTTCAGGTCCAGTGTTGGACCATTTCGATCGGATACTCCCTACTGATGTGGATAGATTCCTCCAAGTTGGTAGGCCCACCACCTGCCTCCTTGATCCGTGCCCGTCTTGGCTGATTAGGGAGTGTCCAGATGTTGCGCGGACCCCCCTGGTTGAAATTATCAATTTGTCCCTTGACACGGGGACATTCCCAGGGGAACTGAAGGAAGCAGTGGTGCGTCCACTCTTAAAGAAAACTTCATTAGATCCCTTAGACCTATCCAATTACCGCCCAGTTTCAAATCTTCCATACCTGGGTAAGGTAATTGAGAGAGCGGTTGCTGAACAGCTTGGTAGGTTTCTGGAGGAAACATCGGCATTAGATCCATTTCAGTCCGGTTTCCGTCCTGGTTTTGGGACGGAGACGGCTCTGGTTGCCCTAACAGATGATATTCGTAGACAACTGGATCGAGGCGGGTCAGGACTGCTGATCCTTTTAGATTTGTCAGCAGCCTTTGACATGGTCGATCATGATCTTCTGGACCATCGCCTTGCAGACGTGGGGATACAGGGCATAGCCCGTAACTGGTTGTGCTCTTTTATCTCTGGTCGGGGACAGAGGGTGGCACTAGGGAGGGAAATGTCGTCACGCCACTCCTTGGTGTGTGGAGTGCCGCAGGGCGCAATTCTCTCCCCAATGCTTTTTAACATCTTTATGCGCCCTCTTGCCCAGATTATCCGGAGCTTTGGGCTGGGCTGTCATCAATATGCTGATGACACTCAGCTCTATCTACTGATGGATGGCCACACCAACTCGGCCCCTTACACACTGACCAGATGCTTGGAAGCTGTGGCTGGATGGTTTCGTGGGAGCCGATTGAAACTAAATCCTTCAAAGACAGAGGTCCTATGGCTAGGTCGGGATAGCATGGGGATGAGGGACCAACTCCCTTCTCTTGCGGGGGCCCAATTAGTGCCATTGCCTTCCGTTAAGAGTTTGGGTGTAATCCTTGACGCCTCCCTTTCCATGGAGGTGCAAGTCACAGCAACAGCCAAGGCGACATTTTTCCACCTTCGCCGCATCAAGCAGTTGGTCCCTTACCTTTCCCGCCCCGACCTGGCCACAGTGATCCATGCAACAGTCATCTCCAGGCTTGACTACTGCAACTCGCTCTACGCGGGGCTGCCCTTGAAGCTGTCCCAGAAACTCCAGCGGGTACAGAATGCTGCAGCGAGGCTCCTCACAGGGTCTCTGCCATGGGAGCATATTCATCCAGTGCTTTTCAAGCTGCACTGGCTCCCGGTGGAGTACAGGGTCAGATTTAAGGTGCTGCTTTTGACCTTTAAAGCCCTTCACGGCCTAGGACCCTCGTACCTACGGGACCGCCTCGCCTGGTATGCCCCACGGAGAGCCTCAAGGTCCATAAATAACAACACCCTAGTGGTCCCAGGCCCTAAGGAAGTTAGATTGGCTTCAACCAGAGCCAGGGCCTTTTCAGCACTGGCCCCAACTTGGTGGAACGCTCTGTCTCATGAGACCAGGGCCCTGCAGGATCTGATCTCTTTCCGCAGGGCCTGTAAGACAGAGTTGTTCCGCCTGGCCTTTGGATTGGAGCCAATTTGATTCCCTCCGCCCCCTTTTTCTTTTTTCTTTTCCTTCTCCTGCAATGAGGCTCCATTTTAATATTTTAATGTTCCATTATTTTAATGTTGTATTTTATTTTTGTTTTTAAGTTATAATCACTCATCTTGTTTTTATTATTGCTTGTAAGCCGCTCTGAGCCCGGCCTTGGCTGGGGAGGGCGGGGTATAAATAAAAAATTATTATTATTATTATTATTATTATTTTGTACCTGTTGGTGTAGCACTTTGGTTTTCTGGATGTTGAGTGATAGGTCAAGCTTCTTGTAAGCTTCTGCAAAGGATGGCTTGGAGGTCATCCTCTGAGTGTGCGCACACTATGTTGTCATCAGCATACTCAAGCTCTATGATGGAAGTTACAGAATCCTTACTCTTTGCTTTCAGCCTGCTCAGACTGAAGAGCTGTTTGATATATTATTTCTACTCCGGTGGGGAGTTTCCCTTCAACAAAGTGTAGGATCATGGCAATGAAAATAATAATAGAGTTGGGGCAATAACACAAACCTGTTTGATACCAGATCCCACTGTGAATGGTTCCCTTTGAGAGCCATTGTTACCTGTGATTGTTGCTGTCATATTATCATGGAGGAGCTGAAGGATGTTCACAGATTTATCTGGGCAGCCAGTTTTCAGAAGGACAGTCCACAGGGCACTACAATTTACAGTGTCAAAAGCCAAGAATATGATTCTACCAAGAATGTTCAGAAAATAATGGGAAGTTCACCACATTGGTAAACATGGGTACATTTGAAAGGAAAGACCAACTTTTCCTCAAAACATTTATGTTCTTTTATGTTTTCCTCAAAACATTTATGTTCATTTATGTTTTTTTTATTTAAACCTAGTGGTTTTCAACCAGTGTGCCATGGTACCCTGGGATGCTGCAGAAAACACTAGCCTCTGTCCCTCTTTCCTTCCCCCCTCCTTGAATGCCCCCTTGCGTCTCTGCCTCTCTCTTGCAGCAACCCTGGTACCTCTGGAGCTGGCCAATTGATGCTTCCTAGGCCCCTGTGGGACAGTGTGAGGAGGCATCTCTCTTTGAGGGGGGGGGCAGCTTATAGGACTCCTAAGGTGAGGGGAGAGGAGAGGAGGCTGAGGGAACACTCCACAATGGAGGGTGTTCGGAAAAGGGTGAGAGGCTGCCAGCTCTGCAGGCAAGAGGTGATATAACTGGGCTCCTGAGCCTCACAGGGGTGCCACAGAAAGAATGTAGTTGGTTAAGGGAGCTGTGGACTCAAAAGGGTTGAAAACCTCTGATTTTAACCATTTATACAGCACCTATCTACAATCACAGAATTGTAGAGTTGGAAGGCTCCCCATGGTCATCTAGTCCAAGCCCCTGCAATACAGATCTCTGCTAGCCAACCAACATCCAATGACACCTTCCACCGTCAAACAGCTCTTACCCTCTGAAAGTTACAGCCGTTGCCAGCTAAAAATCCCAGAATTCCCTGTGAGGCAGGACACTCTGGGAATTGTAGCTCTCCGAGCAGAAAAGGGGATGTTTTAACAACTCTCAGCACCGTTAACTAACTAGAGTTCCCAGGATTTTTGCAGGAAGTTGTGGCTGTTTAAAGCGGTATGATACAGCTATAAATGTGTAGTGCACGTAGGGCCTTACAGAGCAAAAGAACAAGATGTCTCTTAGGCATAGGGCACACAAGAAGAACATACAGATCTCCTGAATCACACATGTTTTCCACCAAAATCAGGGTTATAGCCACTGGTATTTCTGAGGTGCAAAATAGTGACTACTCTGACAGACAACTCTACTGATGGACCGTGTTCTGCAGGAGCCAATCAAAAGTGAAGGGTGCCCCAGTATCAAGCCACTTATTGAAAGAAAATGTTTAGCAGTCCCTCAATCAAGACAAACAACTCTAGTGTATTTGCAACACCAACTGGCTAGAATTGGCTCAATCTGCTCCTGGCACAGAAGGAATCAAGCTGACCTGGATGAAGCCAAGCTTAGTCGCCTGGTGGGTCCCAGGACAATGACACTCTATTGGAGTTATTTTATTTGAATGGGGCTCCATCAGGATTGTGTAACAGCAAAGTCATCCATAGATAGATAGATAGATAGATAGATAGATAGATAGATAAATGGATAATTACTACTATCTATAGTCTGGGGGTGTACCTGAGATATTGCCTCAGGTAACATATGCCCACTTGACCGCTTTGAGCTGCACAACTGGCACTGTTACAAATGCCATATAATGCCCATTCTGCATTCATAAGAAATTGATCTTTTTAGTGTGGCAGCACCTATACTTTTGAACTTGCTGCCTGCTGACATCAGGCAAACACCTTTGTTGTACTCTTTTCGGACCCTGTTAAAAACATTTTTTGCTAGACAAGCCTACACAGACATGCAGAATGTTGACCGGTATGTTAATCTTTTTTCAAGTGTATCACCCATTTTAACTTTTTTAAAAAAGAATCATTGTTTTGAACTGTTTTAACTGACAATTTCATTTTTTATTCCTCTTGCACGCTGCTTTGAGGTTTGTTTTTACAATCAAGCAGTGTATAAATTATATGAAGTAAATAAATAAAGAGTATGAGAGCATCCTATGCAGCAAAAACCTCCCCTTTGATAGTAAAAGCTCTGCATGCATAAAAAAGTGAAATCAACTGTGGACAGTTGGGGAGCAGGGAATAGGCAAGGAAGAAGCATTTTATCGTTTCCTGCTATTATACTGCACTGCCATCTTTGTGCACGCGTGTGTGTACAAAACATCCTGGCTGTGCAAATGAACAGTGTGTGCTTTATTCGGCCACTTTTTCCTGGCATAACTATTAATAGACACTATAACAATTATCTGCACATAGGGAACGCTCTCTCTTCCCTGCTCCCCTAAACTTTATGCTCACACACACAAAGGTCTGGCTAATCATTAAAAGCATATAGGAAATTTCCTTCATTATTTGAGTTAGGGAACAACACTTAACAGCAGGAAAACTGTTTCATGTTAATGGGTGTTAGTTTTAATTAGAAACTTTGCTTAAAGGTTGCATCAAACTTTCCTCACACTATAAAAATGCTTACTGTTTTATGCACACAAAATCAAATGAGCAAGAGCTGATCATAAGTCAAAAGTCATTTATAACACAGAAATCCTTAAAAAAAAAGGATACACAAAAAACTCTTAGTGGACATCTTTGCCTCCCAAGTGAAATATTAAATAACATTTGTATGTTCTAATACATCTGAGTAGTGTGACTTAACCTCAACAGCATTAGGTCTGCCTGCATGTGATGAAATTGTGGGAACTCTACCAAAGTGAATTTCCTCTTGTAAGCCATTTCATTTAAGAATGTAATTACGAGTTAGCAGTGGGAGCTGGCCAGCTTCCTCCCTACACACGAATTTGGAGTTGCTGTTGCAGAATATGCATACTCAGTGCTCAGCAAACTTTGTGGGATGGGACTTTTATTAAAACCACATCTCACACTTGACACCACTGATTTAGGAAGTTTCCAGTGAGGGACAAGAGAAGAGTATAAGCTGCTTCTTCTACTATATGGAAGTTAACAACAGGACAACAAAAATGGATTTTATGCACTCTAATGGTAGCCAAGAGAACGATATTGATGAACTGGAAGAATAAAGACATTATCTCCTTTAATCAGTGGATTGATAATATGATAACACTTGCAACTGCTTGGATAAATATGACAATTTTGGAATGAATTTATACAAAATGTAGTAGGCCATTAATATTTACATTAGTATTAGTGTAATAATATCAAATTTATAAAAGAATGTATGGGTTAGGGTATTTTTGTTAATATTCATATGTTTTTCCCCCTTACAGAGTTTTGTTTTCTTTACACAGTTTTTTTAAATCTTTTGTATCACTTTATTGCTTTATAATTTAATTTTTTTCAATAAAATATCAATTGAAAAAGTTTACCTCCACATAATAACCCAAAGATAACCCAGGGTGGTTATATAATGTATACATAGGTGGGCTCTGCCGCATTTTGCAACCGGAGCAGGGGGATCTGCAACATTTTGGGGTTAGCAGTGGGATCTGCTATACCCTACATGGCTCAGGACCTCAATACCTTAAGGACAGCCTCTCTCCATACGGACTGGCCCAAACCCTGCGCTTGTCATCTGAGGCCCCTCTTCATGTGCCCCCCCCAATGAGAGGTCCAGAGGGTGACAACATGAGAACAGGCCTTTTCTGCAGTGGCTCCCCGTCTGTGGAATGGTCTCTCCAGAGAGGCTCACCTGGTGGCATCATTACATGTCTTTAGGCACTAGGAGAACACATTCCTCTTCCCCCAGGCCTTTGGCCATTAAACAATCAATGCCCTTTAAATATAGAGGACTGTATTATTACTATTAGTATTTTCTGAGATTGTTTTATTGCTTTTTTTATTATGTTATGTAAATTATGTTTTTAATGTTGTACACCGCCCTGGGATATTCAGATGAAGGGCGGTATATAAATTATTATAATAATAATAAAGCAAAAGTCATGCATTTTTCAAGAGGCGAGGAGTCCTTTAGTGAGACATCCCACCCAATGGGTTCCTTACTGTGGCTTGTTTAACTGTTTTATTAAAATACGCTGCTACTTTTCATAAAATAGAACGAACACTTTATTTGCACCTGGCAAATACTGGGAGGCAAAGTATTGCCCAAGTCCTGGGAAACCTCTTCTCGGTTTCATAGTGACAATACAGATATAACATTGGAATTCTCTTAACAATGGCTATCAGGGCCAGGCTGAGAAATGGAGCGCACATGGTGGCTGAATTCACAAACAATAATACGCCAGAAATCAGTCTCACAGATGAGTAGCCACAGCACTATTTATTTATTTATCTGCTCAGTGTTGGTTTCATTTTCTAACTCTTCTTGCCTCTCTTCTCCGTAGCCTGGTAAGCATGTGGGGATACGGCACCAAAAAAAATGAGGATAATGGTGTCATAGGTAACAAGAAACCATTGTTTACTCAAGCAAAGAATCATTTGCCAAATTAAAACAATGTTTTCATCTTCTGGTTCATAGACCATAAACAAACCATAATTAGTTGGCTATACAAACCAATCAGTTAAGCTACATAAACCATGGCTTACCACTGATGTGTTAACCAGGCCACTTAGCTTAATCAGGCTAACAGAAGAAAGCACAATCATAAGTTGCTGTGGTTCCTACTAACCAGCTTCCCTCTTAACCAGGGTTTGCTAACCAGCCTCAAGACCTGCTTTAAAACAGTCCAATTAGCGTTAACCATGGCTAGCTTCGGTGACACAACACACAAGGGAAGAAGTATGGAGGGAAAGAGGAAAGGAAGGAAATGAGATAGACGATGCCAGAACAAAGTGCTGAGTTGTAAACAGCAATTATACCCAGCTGGGAATCTTCCCTTGATGGTAATCAACGTAATGCTTTACTGTGATTAAGGTTTGCAAAGGGAAATATGTGATGGAGAGGCTTGGAGCAGGGAGCAGGCATGACTTCTATGGATACAGCACCACTTCTATGGTTAAAAGATCTCCAACGTTCTGTCGCCACTGACCCACAAAAAAGAAGAGAAAAAAGGAAGTGTGTGCATAGCCTGGGAATCATTTGCAACTAAAATTCCTTTCCAAGCTAAGAATAAAACAAAAGCTTCCCTTCTGTTTCACAAATCCTTTGCAAATCAAATATTTAAGTAACTGACTTGGAATAGATGCAGATTAGGAAAAGAGCGATATTCCACTCGGAGACAACTGCTAAACCAATTGCAAATGCAACAATGTCTTGTTTACTTCTTGATTCTAAATGAATCCAAGGAGACAAATGATGTTATATGTTGTTTTCTGTCTGCTAGATCCAATGAATAAGTCTCTCTTTCCAAAACGAAATGGATGAGCTTAAAGGAAAGTGAGCGGGGAGCCAGATGATGCAGGCTAGTCTAAGAATGGTGATCACTAGGGATATAAACGACTGCTGTGCACAGAGCCACTGGCATTTCATTTGCCACATCAATTCCAAAATAAAAAAATGAATAAAAAGATCTGGATCCAAAAGCATTAAACAATAGGAGAGTGTACATCCAAAATGAAACCATTAGTTTATCTGTCCAAATGCCCAGAAATGATAAAAATACCCAGAATACAGAGAAAACA
The DNA here is from genome assembly GCF_964188305.1 of Podarcis bocagei. Taxonomy (NCBI): domain Eukaryota; kingdom Metazoa; phylum Chordata; class Lepidosauria; order Squamata; family Lacertidae; genus Podarcis; species Podarcis bocagei. The sequence continues at coordinate 4,915,407 of NC_138141.1, read as the reverse complement.
CAGATTCATTCTTGCTGCCTACACTGGAAGTATTGATTGGAAGAGACCCTGCTCTGAAGCCCTAGAGAGCCACAGCTGACCAAGTGTGGACAACCCTGGGTGATGGTCTGGTGTGGTCTAAGGCAGCTTCCTATGTTCCTATGAACTGGCAACTAAACCCTGAATCAAAGTTAAGCCAATTTAAGAATGAGTATGCTTGAAGGAAACAAGGAGCAAGAATTGGCTTTCATGCTATGGAGGGTAGTGAGTGAGCAGCCCTGAGCAACTCCTAAACACCTATTCTGATGGTTTTGGGGGTGTTTTGTGAGTGCCTAGCAACCACAGTATGTGCTCACCAACCACTGCTGTGTTGACCCAAAAGGCACTGGGAAGAACCATTGCCAAGAACCATTGTCTCTAGGCAACAACCATTCATTTTCTGAAGTGCACTCTTTCATTACATTTTTCCAAAGCCCCAGTGTTGCCCCTGGGAAAGCTCAAATTTCTTATGAAATTTGAAGTTGTGTTCCATCTGTGTAGATCTTCCAAATTCTGCCATTTTGTTCTTGAACTAACACAACGCTTATCCCTCTAGGGAGGGACCATAACACAACAGCAGAGTATACGCTTTGCATGCAGAATGTCCCAGGTTCAGTCCACAGCACTCCCAAATTCCGTATTTTTCGCTGTATAAGACGCACCCAACCATAAGACGCACCTAGTTTTAGAGGAGGAGAACAAGCAAAGCGGGAGGAGAAACGGAAGGGGCTCTTTTTCTCCTCCCGCTTCGCTGAAGGGGCACTGCGCAGCTCTCCCTCTCTGCACACTGACCCCTCTCGCTCTCCAGGCTTCAGTGAAAGCAACACAAAGCCATGGAGCCTGCATTCGCTCCTTGAGATGCACACACATTTCCCCTTAATTTTTGCAGGGGGAAAAGTGTGTCTTATAGAACAAAAAATACGGTAATATGCATGCCAGGATAAATTATTTCCAGGCAACCTTATATCCTCACACTTTTGTTATTACAAACTAAGTACAGAGGTCATCCAGAAAGAGACATAAATGTTGTGAGTTTGAACAGAGCAATACTAACCTAAAGGCAAAAGGGGAAGAGGATGAATCAAGTCCATCAGAATGTTGTTTACCCTCCAGCATGAAAGAAGCTTGCATTGATCTGGGCCATTTTGTGGCATTTTGAGATTAAAATGTGATTGCACAGAGCACTTAACAGTGGTTGCTTCCCTAGAAAAGATGCCAAATCCTTTTTGTCATATTCAGAGTATGTGGGGAGGGGGAGAAGGAAGAGAGAAATATCTAGGTCAGCCATCCACATACGTCTGTTGGAAAGAGGCTGGCAATAATGCCATTTTAGCACTCTGTAGTCTTCAGCTAAGCAAAGAATTCGCCATCCCATAAGGCAATTTCATTCAAGCCTGTTAGCCCCTGTTAATGACCATACAGTAGCTTGAATAATGAACGTGGCAAATGCAGTTGCTTATGAAATCAAGTCACACAATTAAATACAATTTTATGGGTGTGCTTTTCTTCTTTAAAACTCAGGTGCCTCATTAGGAACACTGAAAGCTGGCAGTTGCTTTTTTGGGTTTCAGGCAGCAGACATTCCCAGCCGCACCTGAGGATGCCAGGAACTGAACGTGAGACTTTCTGCATCCTAAACACTACCAACTGTGCTATGGCCCTACCCCATTTTTAGCTTTCTGGTGCTGCTAGGCTACAACTCCCATCTTCCCTGACCATTAGCTACGTTGGGTGGGGTTGGTAGAAACTATAGTTCAACAACATCTGAAGGGAACCATGTTGCCTATCACTGGTTTAGATCTTGAAGTGTTCCTTCTCTCCCTTCCCTATCTGCAAATTCCACTGTTCGGGAGGATTGGGAGAAGGGGACCTACAGGGAAAACTACATTCTCTCTCTCTCTCTCTCTCTCTCTCTCTCTCTCTCACACACACACACACACACACACACACACTCTTAAGTGACAGTATGGAAGCCAGTGCAACTAGAATAAAAAGCAACCGTGTTCCCACTTTGCTCCTTTTAATGTACCATGAGCCAAGAGAGGGTTCAACCTGCCATACCATCATCAACATCACACTCATCTCTTTTAATGGCCAGAATAAATCTGCACCAAGGCCTGCAGTCTAAGACAGGCATAGATTGCAAACGTAGATATACATAATTTCAACAGCAAGCCTGCTGTGGAAGGATATTCACAGCGTTTGCGGCAGACATGGTGCACACGTCCTAGTAAGGCTGGATGAATCTGTCAGTTTCAGTTTCTCTCTCATTTTTTCCACATCTGTGTTCCACAGTTTGTACAACTGTAATATTTATTCAGTTTGTACTATTTCTTCAAGAAGGTGCTCATGAAAATTCATTCATTCAACCCTCAATTTAATTTCAAACCAAATCTCAGTGGTACCACCTCCTGTTGGCCAGAGGGAATATATTTTCCAATGCCCTTCCTATCCTGCCATGCCAGCTGTTACTGGATTCGGCAACGGACTGCAAAATCCATGGGATTCTGCTCCTGCTACAATATCCCGCAAGACAAACAAGCTCAAGATTCTGTTTTGGACCTGTTGAAAGACGACGCAGTGCCTTATCTGGCCTGACATGACACCATAATCTTTGTTTACACCATCCCCCTTTCAAAAAGAGGCTTCCACCCTCAGTAATCTTTCTTTCTGGACAGAAGCAAGAAGGCATAATAAATCCTATCAACATGACCAGATGCAAAAAGCTTGATGCAACGTGAAAACATAAGCAGCTGTTTCCTTCTGTGCTAATTGGCAAGCCCCCCCCCCCAGGCTCAGCTGAGCAGTACTTTCATCTGGGGAGGGGCCCCAGCAGAATCCCGACATTAAAGCAATCCATAAAATTACTTTAGCTAGGAAAATAGCACTGGAAAGGTTTTTAAGCGGCATTTCAGCTACAGGAGCACACAGACACATCTGCAGACAATGCACAACCGGGCTTCATGTTGGTTGTGTTATCACAATGCACTTAAGAGTCATGGAGTAAGAAGGGGACAGGGAAACAGATGGGGGCTACACTCTTCAGCAAGTGGCAGGAATATCTGAGGCGTTATTCAGGATTCAGACAAGGCTACTGGGCATGTAACAGTACACATACAATATTTGCCTTTAACACTACAACACGGATGTGGAAGCTGAGGCCCAGGGGCCACCAGGCCTCTCTCGCTCTGGCCCTCAAGAATCTCACTAGACCAGACACCTTTGCCAGCCACACCCATGCCTCCCAAACTACATCCCTCACTAGTCCCACTTTGTACCCTCTTTGAGTATTTTTTGCCTGGCTGGATTGTGACCTTGAACTGCAATGCCTCCTGCTTGCCTGGACACTAGAAAGGGAAAGCAGGTGGAGAAACTAGCCCACTGCGGAAAGAAAAGAATCCACACATTTTTGCTCTGCACACCTTTTCCATGGAAATGATGAATACTAATAAAACAGGAAAATAATATGTGGTGATGTTGTGTGGACGACGCACAAAACCTGCATGCATGGGCAGCATCAAGTCCACAATAAACTGCTGTGTAACAGCACCCAAAGATCTTTGGGACACCTTAAAATCAGCAGGTCTCTTACGGCATAAGCCACTTTGACAAATGTATCTCCAATGAATGAACTACCATGAGCAGGAATGTCACAGCTAATTTGCATGAGTTAATCCCATAAAAGCAATAATTTCCATTCATTATGATGACAGATGACAGGGTATACAATATATTCTTATTGTGAAGTCAGACAGAACAAACCTGAGTCAGCTTGGGGGGGGGGGGAGAGAAGGGCGCGCACAGCACATGCTTTGCATCTAGAAGGCCCCATGTTTAGTTGCCAGCATTTCTTGCTAAAAGCATCTCAAGTGAGATTAGGAAAGAGCCATGACCAGAGACTGTGGAGAGACTCTGCCAATCAGAGTAGGGGGCACTGCAAAACTGGACCAATAATTTGACTCAGCAGTGCATCTGGCAGATTTAGAGGAGCAGGAATTCCACGTAGGTGAGTATACAAAAGAACATGCAAGTGAGTGGACTGGCGAAAGAGGGACATTCCTCTTCCAACAGCTCACTGTTTTATGCTGTTTTCTGAAAGGGAAGCCCACATCTCAGCTCTGCCTCTTATGATCCTTTAGGGAAGGCAGAGTTGACAAGATGTATTGGTGTCGCCCCCCCTAGCCACTCTGAACCAGAATGGAGAGGGGTGATTTTTGCACCCTCCAGGGACTGCGCCCTTGGCGGGGGCCTACCTAACCAACCCCTAGGTACACCCGAGGGAAGGAGCCAAGCTCAGTAGCAGAGAGCCTGCTTTGCATGCAGATGGTCTCAGGTTCAATTCCTGGAATCTGCAGATGAAACTGGGAATGTCCTGTCTAAAATCTGGAAGGCTGCTACCAGTAAGTGCAGACAGATAAAAGGTAAAGGACCCCTGGACGATTAAGTCCAGTCAAAGGCGACTATGGGATGCGGCACTCATCTCGCTTCAGGTGAAGGAGCTGGAGTTTGTCCACAGCTTTCCAGGTCATGAAGCCAGCAGGACTAAACTGCTTCTGGCACAACGGGACACTGTGACGGAAACCAGAGCAGACGGAAATACTGCAGCAGTACCTATTTATCTACTCGTGCTGGTATGCTTTCGAAAAGCTAGGTTGGCAGGAGCTGGGACAGAGCAACAGGAGCTCACCCTGTCAGGCAGATTCGAACTGCCAACCTTCTGATCGGCAAGCCCAAGAGGCTCTGTGATCTAAACCACTGAGCCACCCACTGTGTAGACAAGACCAAACTAGTTGAAGCAATGGTGTGACTTAGTATAAGACAGATTCCTGTGCTCCTTCTTTGTCTTCTACTGAACAGGCTGGTAGAAGACGTAGTTTCTTAGCTGAAGTAGTTAAAAAGAAGAAATCAGGCTAGGAATTTGTGGGCTTATTTACAAGGTTGGCTTAATATGTTCATATGAATAAATTATGTTGGAAGCAGGGTTTAATAAATTATTTTTTGTTCATTTGTAATTGTTTCCAGTCCTCTTGACAATGTTAAACTTAAGGGCTTGAGTCATGCTTTTCAAAATATGGGAAAGGTAAGAATTCGTGTGAGAGGGTGAGCTCCCGTTGTTCGGTCATGGTGCTTCGTTGCGCCAGAAGCAGTTTAGTCATGCTGGCCGCATGACCCAGAAAGCTGTCTTCGGAAAAACACCGGCTCCCTCAGCCTGAAAAGCAAGATGAGTCGAATTTGACTGGACTTAGCCATCCAGGAATCCTTTACCTTTTAATATATACCGTATTTTTCGCACCACAGAACACACTTTTTTCCTCCTAAAAAGCAAGGGAAAATGTGTGTGCGTCCTATGGAGCGAATGCAGAGGGGAGGCAGGCGGGAAAAGCCCCCAAGAGCCGCACACAAGCTCCGTGTGCTCAGCCCTTTTAAAGTGCGTACGGCTTCTGCCGGTTTTGCGGGAGGTGGGGGAATTCCCCCACCTCCCAGAAAAGCCAGGAGAAGCCGCCATCTCTTTAAAGGGGTTGCGCGGCTTCTGCGGGCTTTTGGGAGAGGTGAGGGAATCCCCTCACCTCCCGGTAAAGCCAGGAAAGCCCTGTGCAGCGTCTCCCGAGAGGGAGAGGCTGCACGGGGCTAAAGGGGAAGCCAAAACAGCGAGCGGGATCCATCCTGCTCGCTGCCTTGGCTTGTGCCATTTTTCACACCATAGGACCTCTCCGGCAGGGAGAGGTTGTGTGCAGCCTGTACGCTGCTCTTTGGGGCTGGGGGGGGGGGAGATTTTTTTCCTTGATTCCCCCCCCAAAAAAACTGGGTGCGCCCTATGGTCTGGTGCGCCCTATGGTGCGAAAAATACGGTAGTTACCAGAAAGCAATACTAAAAGGTGTGGGGCAGGGAGTATATCTCTGCATGCAATCCATCTGCCCGACTTTTTTTTGTTTTTTATTCCACGTAGTTTTGGCAAACAAATGCTTCTGCAAGTTCAGATAAGTAAAAGTGCAATTATTAAAGTGTTTTCATCCCTCAGGTAATAAAAAATAAATGTGGTTATATAACACACATACAAATGTAAATTAAATTAAGTTAAATAATTAATGTTTTAAAGTGTGTCAGGGCAGACCAAAAAAACACTTTGGTGCCAGAGGTGAAAAGAGTATCCAGTTTCAATTCTTTCCCATTTGAACAACATGCAGTTATTATGAATTTTGTAGGAAAGCAACTAACTCAAGACAATGTCCATAGGACACCAAAAAATCGACCTAAATAAATTTTTTTTAAAAAAGGCCAGGATCAGCATCAAACACAGCATTTACTATATTGGCCCGAATATAAGCCACAGTTTTTTTTCCAAATTCTGAATGTGAAAAGTTAAAGTAAGGCTTATACAGTGGTGCCTCGCAAGACAAAAAGAATCCGTTCCGCGAGTCTCTTCGTCTTGCGGTTTTTTTCGTCTTGCGAAGCAAGCCCATTAGCGGATTAGCGCTATTAGCGGCTTAGCGGGCTTAGCAGATCAGCTGATAAGCGGTTTAGCGGATCAGCTGATAAGCGGCTTGGGAAAAGGGGGGGAGGGGAAAACCCCTGCAGGAACTCGCAAGACATTTTCGTCTTGCGAAGCAAGCCCATAGGAAATTTGTTTTGTGAAGCACCTCCAAAACGGAAAACCCTTTCGTCTAGCGGGTTTTCCGTCTTGCGAGGCATTCATCTTGCGGGGCACCACTGTATTCAGGACCATACGCCGCTCCCCCACGGAAGTAGCCCAGGAGCGCAGCTGCCGGCTGCTCCAAAGCCTCCCCTGAGCCGCTGAAATGGGGATAAGGGGGAAGTACTCTTTTCAGCACCTTCTTAAAACATTTTTGTTCAGGCTAGCCTCTGCAGACACATAAATGTTGACATGTTTTAATCCTTTTTATTAATAATTAATAATTAAAATTATCTTTAATTGTTCTTAATTGTTTTTAGTGATAATTTTAATATTCCTTGTAGAACTTTATAGGTCTTATTACAATCAATTAAATTATTATGTATTGGGAAGTCAGATTTAAGTTTCCACAGGAAAAATAAAAGATTCTAATTCATGCCTATATATACACACACCCCTCAAATAATGTAAACTAAATAAATTTTTATTTAACACTGGAATTAAATTAGGATTGTAACAATTTTAAGATTCATTAAAACAGAGCTATATTTTATGTACTGTGATGGAGCAAAGTATAAAACAGAAAAGGGAAGGGAAATCTGCAAATCTGTGTCTCTTTGCCCAGTATTCCTGATTCATTCCAAACTCTGCAGAAATACATATCTTATGATATTTTGCAAGTAACCAAAGGAAACGCAATTGATTTTGTTTCCCCAGATTTTTCAAAGGTGGAGTCTTTTGAATCTCTGCGTACCTGGAAGTCATAAGTATCACCATGTGCAAAGTGTCAACTTATGGATCACACCTCTGAATCTGCTAGAGAAATCCAACTGTCTACCAGCTTCTGTCTCACATTACATTCCCCCCCCCCTATATTGTGTCCAGAGGCACAGGTGCTTGGAAGCCCACAAATAGTAACATCAGGGACTAAAAGGAACCTACAGTAAATGGGCAAGTAGTCAGGCCTGGTACAAGGAGGTCTCCTGTGTTCCTATTAAGGCATCAAAAGCCAGCAGCCAAAACAGGGGTCTCGCCCTGCAGCGCTTGGACTACAAATCCCATCAGCCACAGCAAGCATTGTTCAGGGTTGATAGGAGCCGTAGTTCAGCGACGGGCAGAGGACACCGCATTGGCCATCTGCAAGCTAAAAGCTGATCATTGTGAGCAAACAGTTGCTTAGTTGTCAGTGTACCAAATGGTTGATCCCCGTTTCAGGTCTGGAGGAAAAGCATGAAAATATGAGTAAAGACTCATATATATCAGGCTGAAGACCTAGGAACCTGGAGGGGTCTCTTTATAGGCCAGGGGTATGCAATGTGGTGTCGCTGGACTACCACCTCCATCTACCCCAGCAATCATGGTCAATGATCAGGGATGGTGGCAGTTGTACTTGAGCAACATCTGAAGGGCACCATATTGACTCTACCTAGTACGTACGATGTCTGGCTACAGTGAGGCTCACATGACTGAGCCCCACACACACCCCAGCTGCCTTTCCCTTCTTGACACAGCAAATGTGTATGGGGTGGGGGGGAGTACAAAACCTGTCCCCCAGCAAGTCTACCCAGGCATATAATTTAGTTATGTATAGTTATTTTAAATTTTGTGATGATTTTATCTGTGTTACTATTGAGAGTATTTTAGAATCATAGAATCATAGAGTTGGAAGAGACCACAAGGGCCATCGAGTCCAACCCCCTGCCAAGCAGGAAACACCATCAGAGCACTCCTGAGATATGGTTGTCAAGCCTCTGCTTAAAGACCTCCAGAGAAGGAGACTCCACCACACTCCTTGGCAGCAAATTCCACTGTCGAACACTGCAAATTCCACTGTCGAATTTTAGATTGTTTCTAAATTAATAAGTGGGACACATGGGCATCAGGGGGTGTACAAGGGTGCCAGACCCCACCGCCAACCCCCAAAGTATTATCCCCAAATTTTCATTTCAAATGAATAACGTTCTAGTATTCTGTAGAACCAGAGATACAAAACAAAATGTATAGGCTCTGATCGTCTCTAATTGCAAAGGCAAGTGGATGCTGCAAATCAGTACATCTGGGTCAAACCGAGGTCCTGTTTGTGAGGAAGAGGTCACGCACATACAGCCCCTTCTAATTAATGCCTTCCAATTAACGCTGAATTAGCAGCTGCTAGCGGTGTGGCTAGTGGGTACTTTGATATCTGGGGTCATGAACAGCAGTCTCACTCTGCAGTCTCACTTCATCTTCCAGTGTAAATATGCACTGGAACAGCTGCTCACATTGGTACAGTCACTTTCAACTCAAGCTCTTTCCATTCATACCTATGGCAGCATAGTGTCTTGGGTCTGGCACTGACAGCCAGTGACCCCCTTGGAAGTTAGGGAAATAATCTGTGGCAAGGTTGGAGGGAGCAGAGTGTTACTTCTGCCCCTTCCTGGGCATTCCTTGGAACTTTTTATAGACCTGGAGTTGAAGAGCCATGGAAGGTGGCTTAGGAACAGTGAATAATATCAGTCTCACTTGAAATGTTTGGCTCTGACATGCATTGGGTTAACCAATAAATTTTTACTTGACTTGAAAGGTTTGTAAAGTCTGCCCTAAGTGTGGCTGTTCTCTGCTCAGCAAAATCACAGGTTTCCCATAAGGAAATTCTGCAAATGACAGAGCTGCCTCTTCTTCAATGGATGCTCTGTAATCTTCCCCCTAAGTAAAAGTGACTGCAAACACAACCTGAATCTGCAAATAAAGTTCTCTGATGACTTCCCAGTAAAATGTGCAAGAGAAACTGTCACCTGTCAGTTGCTGTAGGACTAGAACTCCTTTTTATTATTAATTAATTATCATCATCATCATCATCATCAGGCCTCAGGGCGGTTACAACATAAAATCACAATATAAATACAATCCCTGACCACTGGCCATGAGGGCTATCAAGCTCAATGTGAACTTGAGCAGAGTCTTGGAGCATTTTCTGTTGGTAACCTTTTTTACACTATAAAATCAATTTCATGCCCAGTTTCCATTGGTCACACCCCTTTATTGATATTTGTAGTTTGTTTCAACCAGAGCCTTTTCCTCATTTGTCCTGGAACCAGCTTGTGTTCTCTCTCTCTTATTACAGTGGTACCTCGGGTTAAGAACTTAATTCGTTCTGGAGGGCTGTTCTTGAGCTGAAACTGTTCTTAACCTGAGGTACCACTTCAGCTAATGGGGCCTCCTGCCGCCGCCACATGATTTCTGTTCTCATCCTGAAGCAAAGTCCTTAACCCGAGGTACTACAGTGGACACTCAGGTTGCGAACGTGATCAGTGTGGGATGCACATTCGCAACCCACAGCGTTCGCAACCTGCGCCTGGCGATTAAGTGCTTCTGTGCATACGCAAAGCACGATTTAGCGCTTCTGTGCATGAGCGACCGCCGAAACCCGGAAGTAACCTGTTCCAGTACTTCCAGGTTTTGGCCGTCTGCAATCTGTAGCGGCTGTAACCCGAGATATGACTGTATTTCTGGGTTAGCGGAGTCTGTAACCTGAAGCATCTGTAACCTGATGCATCTGTAACCCGAGGTACCACTGTACAAGTATTGGTGTTAAGCCTATTACATTTATATTTGATAGAGAGCAAGATCTTACTGATCATAGTGGTGCCTCCAGCCAGGGCTGCTTTTGTTCCTTGGAAGAAGTCATCAGAAGAGGTCATCCCCTGCTCAGGCATCTGGAAGCGAGTGTGGACATCAATTCCTCCAGGGATCACCATCCGTCCATGAGCCTCAATGGTTTTCACTCCCCCTGGCACAATCAGGTTCTCTCCAATTTGTCTGAGAAGAGACCATTTGTGCAGAGTCATACAAAATGTCATAACCACATGGACAGAGTCAAGCATATGCTGCCTTTAGACCTCCAGGTATAGGGTGGTATTCAATAAATTCAATAACTAATACATTTTCACCAGGTGTCCCTCCAATCATATTTTGAGAACTTTCCAGCAATGCAACTTCTGTGCTGTAACATGAACAGGAGCAGACTTGAGACATCAACTTCATCTCCACAGAAAAATGTGGTATATAATCAGATTCTTTTTTTCCACCTCTGCTTTGCCATCATTCTCATCGCCCAACAGGAATGTTTGCATTCGTGGCTACACAAAACCAAGAGAGGTTGTGTTTGCTTTTCTATAAATGATAGGAGTTGCAACATGGTATACAGTATTATTGAAGCTCTGTGGGATCTAAATTCTAGAAAAACCAAGTTTAATACACATCTGTTCCTCAAAAGGACAAAAAAAGTAAGCCACATGAAGGCCTTGGTAACAAAGTGACTAATAAATCTAAGAAATAATAGTTGCAGTTGAATAATGTGTTTTGTTTGCTTTGGTTGAGATCAGAGAAATGTGCGTGCGCAGGAGCCTCTCACTTAGCATACTGTAATTAGAATGTAGCCTGCAGTACAAATATAGCAATCACATTCTTTGCCCCACCCACTTTTTCCTCTGGCCCCACCCACCACTGTCATGTGGTCTCTGAAAGGTTCCCTAGGATGTCATGTGGCCCCCAGGACCCCGGATATAGGAGAAACTTAGAACTTTCTGAAACTGACTTGAAACCTTTCAGGTCTCTTCATCCAAGAAGCATATTAAACCTGCTCATACAGTGGTGCCTCGCAAGACGAAATTAATCCGTTCTGCGAGTCTCTTCGTCTAGCCGTTTTTTCGTCTTGCGAAGCAACCCTATTAGCGGCTTAGCGGATTAGCGGTTTAGCGGCTATTAAAGGATTAGCGGCTAAAAGGCTATTAGCGGCTTAGCAGATTAGAAAAAGGGGGGAAAGCGAAAAAAAATCGGAACACTTGCAAGACGTTTTCGTCTTGCAAAGCAAGCCCATAGGGAAAATGGTCTTGCAAAGCAGCTCAAAAACGGAAAACCCTTTCGTCTAGCGGGTTTTCCATCTTGCGAGGCATTCGTCTTGTGGGGCACCACTGTATTTTAAAGTTGTTGTTGTTTGTGTGTGAGAGAGAGATAATATAATTACATGTCTGTCACTCACTACTCTTACTTTAAATTCTGAGTAAAAGAACAGATGTGTTGAACATGTAGCCAAGATGTGTATCCATGTTCCCTCCTTTCTCCTACGCAAAGAAAATTTTATTCCAAGGAAGTCTGGAACATGTTTTTATTATGTCAGAAAGTATGTGCTGGAAGAAACTCGCTTAAAACCTGGATCCGACATTGTCAGAATCACCCTACTGGATCCAATGGATTTGAGATAGGGCTCCCAGCCCTACTGCAACACTGCCATCCTATGCATGCTTACTCACAAGGAAGTCCCACTGAGCTTAATGTAAGTGTGACCAGACTGTAGCCTAAAAAGCTTGTTCCACTGACAACCTATAGCTCAGAAACTAAAGTAGGCAAAGCTACTGTCAATTAGGGGATGAGTTTGCAGATAACACTAGAGAACAAAATTATTATTATTATTATTATTATTATTATTATTATTATTATTATGTGGACACTGAAGCCAAAAATGCTTAGGAGAGGGTGAAACACCCAAAAACACAGCAAATGCTTTCAGATTCAGTTATAATAATAATAATTTATTATTTATACCCCGCCCATCTGGCTGGGCCTCCCCAGCCACTCTGGGCGGCTTCCATAAAAACCAAAAATACAATAAAATATCACACGTTAAAAACTTCCCTGAACAGGGCTGCCTTAAGATGTCTCCTGAATGTCAGGTAGTTGTTTATCGCTTTGACATCTGCTGGAAGGGCGTTCCACAGGGCGGGCGCCACTACCGAGAAGGCCCTCTGCCTGGTTCCCTGTAGCTTTGCTTCTCGCAATGAGGGAACCGCCAGAAGGCCCTCGGCGCTGGACCTCAGCGTCCGGGCAGAATGATGGGGGTGGAGACGCTCCTTCAGGTATACTGGACCGAGGCCATTTAGGGCTTTAAAGGTCAGCACCAACACTTTGAATTGTGCTCGGAAACGTACTGGGAGCCAATGCAGGTCTTTCAAGACCGGTGTTATATGGTCTCGGCGGCCGCTCCCAGTCACCAGTCTAGCTGCCGCATTCTGGATTAGTTGTAGTTTCTGAGTCACCTTCAAAGGTAGCCCCACGTAGAGTGCATTGCAGTAGTCCAAGCGGGAGATAACCAGAGCATGCACCACTCTGGCGAGACAGTCTGTGGGCAGATAGGGTCTCAGCCCATGTACCAGATGGAGCTGGTAAACAGCTGCCCTGGACACAGAGTTAACCTGTGCCTCCATGGACAGCTGTGAGTCCAAAATGACTCCCAGGCTGCGCACCTGGTCCTTCAGGGGCACAGTTGCTAGCATCTCCAATTAAAGAAGCCTTCCTGCAACTTGGTGCCTCCACATATGTTGAGAACAATTCCCATCAGCCCCAGACAGAACAACCACACTCTCTGGCACCAGGTTGGAGAAGGACAAATTAAAGGAGTTCTGGGAACAAGTGATGGGAAACGCTCTGCCCAAGATCCTAAAGAAACCTTCCCCAACCCCTGGTCCCCAGACTCCAGTGAACTGCAGACTCCACTACCCCCAACCTTTGCACATGCTGGCTGAGGACAATGGGGTTGTATCCCAACAACTCAAGGTTGAATGAAGGCTGCTCTAGAGTGCTGATCTTCAGCTGATGGATCAGGACCTACCACCAGGCTACAGCTTAATCCAAGGTGGGTCACCATTCAAGAATATGGTAAAGAAATAAAACAAAGTAAGAAATGTCCTCAAATGAGAGAGAAATGTTGGGAGAGAGGCCACCTCAGCTAGAACACCAAGAGTCAGATACTGGGCAGCTCTCCAAGGTGTTATACCTTTTCTCTCTCTCTCTCTATTTCCCTAAAGGCAAGATGGTTCTTAGGTAGCTTCTTATGAGAATGGAACCCTATGCCCAGTTTTTAGACAACCCCAAAAAGCTGCCAGTTTTGACCTTTAAAGCATTATATGGTTCAGAACCCAATTATCTAACAAATGACTCTCCCAACATAAACCTACCTACGATCATCAGCTAAGGTTTTAAAAACAAAAACACAAAAGCCTTGCTGAGTTGTCCTCTGTGATTTCTTTTATGAGATTTTACATTTCTGATATGCAACCCCACTCCAAAAAAAATATTACTGGATACTTACTTTATCAAGCCATCTTCCATGTAAATGTCTGCATAGAAAGACTGGTCATCATTAACAATTTTACCACCCTTGATCAAAAGACGATCACTCTGAAACAAAGAGACATCAAACAATACTTAATTATGGGAAGACAAGTGTACAGTGCCAGATTAAAAAGCTGCGGCAGGATCTCTCTTTGAATTATTCAAAGGCTGTTTCATATAAACAAGTCAGCTACAAGACTTTCAACTGGAAAGATGAAATGATGCTTCAGAGCCACAGAACCTTTCGTCAATGTGACAACTGAAAAGCAGTAAAAATTAGGTTGCACAGACAGAGTTTGTATATCTGTTTATTAAGCAGCATCCACCACCAATTAAAGTCTTTCCAAGATTTGGCTACTGCAGAGTGACATGCTTTAGATGAGGAATATTAATGGCTTTCCAAAAAGCCTTATTTTTAATTTAGCTGCAAGCTTAGCTGCCTAAAGACACCATAGAGGTTACTTCACTTGGGTTTGTACTGAGTCAACGGCAAGTAAGGAAACTGACCAAAAGTCTGTTGCCATGGGATTTCCAACACAAACAAGTCCTTTCAGCTCAGGGCTAGAAAGGTTTCAATTCAGGAGATATTTTCTCCCCTCCTATGCAGCTACTGTAAAGTCCAATGAAAACACATCTACAGTCACAAGTTAAGCAGGAGAAGGGAGGGACAGGGAAGCAGAAAGCCAGAGAGACAACATTTCAACCAGATCAAAATGTTTTAATAATAGAAACAGAAGTGTTTATCCTGCACTAGTATTGAAGCCAGCACACCCCACACTGAAACCAGTGTGTTAAGGAAGACATGTTTATTTGCATCCTGTCCACTGTAGATGGCGAGCATGTGAGCCTCCAGATCATCACGGTGAACCACCGGTTCACAGGCCTCCCCTTATGTCTTTTGAGGCTGTTTCGCTCAAGCCACGCCCATCTATTTCAAGTGTGAGTAGGAATGGTGGAACCTGTCAGTTTTGATTTTTCTGAGGACTATACAGCTGCAAATAAACCGTTTAGTGTGTTTTATGTGCAATATACAATGTGACACTAGGTGGCAATGGTGAGCCTTATGGAAAATTCAATGTGTTTTTAAAAATGCTTTTAAAAAGCATTTTCAGAACTGTTTTTATATGTGTGTAGATACCACCTGATTTTCTCCTTTTTTCAGTCTTAAGTGCAGTTCACCACATTTCCATGTCAGTTTACAGTTTTTTTTAATAAAAAGAATATCCATGAAAACTCATCAGCATTGTAGTGCTATTTTAGCCAGGCAGACACATTTTAATGCAATTTTGCCTAATACAGACATTTTTGCAAAGCAATTTCCCATAATAGGATGCACTTTTCTACACACACACAAATATGCATTTTTATGCACACTTTCCCCCAGTGTATGCATTTTTGTACTCATTCCTGGGCTAGAAAATTGAATTGCAAAATGTGGGAAAATGCCAATTTTGATGGATGACTATGTTTCAGTGTGCACATTGTTTCAGAAAGTGCAAATTAGGTAGATTCACCTTTAAATGTGAATGGAATCAAATTTATCAGGGAAACCCAATCAGGGAAACCAAATAAAAGAGTTTGCAGGGACTGGCAATCACTTGGCCACAACTTCAAACAGTGCATGCAGAAATGGGTCACCTTCCCTGCCCGGTTGTCAGAACTTCCAATTCCTCCACCCCTGCTGGACTCCCAACTCTTATCAGCCCCAGCTAGCATGCCCGATGGCCAGGGACAGTAAAAGTTGCGTAGCACACACATACACACACACACATTGTGATTTGCAAGATATCACCATGTCAAATATTATGAAACCATTATCATGGTGTGGACTTCCAAACAATTTTGGACGTTTTATCAATATGTCACCCATCCCTACCAGTCACCACAGCCAACCATCCGGTTCCACTTTGCCTTAATGGAGGCAGCCCCACAACAGCAGGAGATCGTAGGCGAAGGAAAAACAAGGATGACTGAGGGTAAATCACCCTTGCAAATTCCCCCCAAGGATGGGGGGAACTGGCTTCGCTCCCAGTTCCTCTGGGTACCTGGCTCTCGCTCCTGCATGGAATGTGGGGGGGGGGGAGGGAGGCACTGAATTTAAAAGCACTTCGCCTAACAAAAACCCTCCAATGCCGCCATTAAGAAGCCGAGGTTCTCCAGTTAATTACAGCTTCATTGGAATAAGGTACTGGAAGAGATGAGATCACAAACTGCGGAACAAACCAACTGCAAGGACCTCAAGGTTGGAATTTGAGATAAGACTTCATTCGGTGCAAAAGACGGTGGGAGGGGGAGGCAAGCCTAAGGTTTCTCTATTTTGGGAGGGAAGCTCTATTTTACAAAAGGTGTGTGATGGAAACTTAGAGCTGACTCTTCCCCATCCCCCATCTACGAAGTGAACAGAGTAACGCTAAGAGGACTTGGAAGTTAATTTAATTGGAAAGATATATCTTCAGCTGGAAGGAAGGATGAAAGGAGTCTGTGATCTGCCAAGGAACTGATAAGGTTCTTTACTGAGTCATCTGCAGTCTGACAGACCACTCTTTTTCCTAGGCTGAGGGTATAAATGGTGGCAACAGTTTATTTACTGGGACAGAGCGACTTTTGCAGCTGTTGTTAAAAGTTCTCGGTGCAAAACAATGAAGCACAAGATGGAGCGATGGAGAAATTTCTGGAATAACAATGAGATGATGGATAATAGCAACAATTGGGGGAAAGAAAGGCATAACATCTTACAAGGACAGGACGAAACACCATGGACAGAATAATTGCCACACACAGGAAGAACAAGGATATAGTTTGAGTTCCTCACTTAAAGTTTTATAAATAATTTAATGTGTCAACAGGAATGGAAGTTATTAATATTGCAGTTGCTGTATAACGGATTATTATGACTGGAATGTACTTGAAACAAATAAGATTTTGGAATGCAGAAATAAAGAAAATTATGAACTCATCAAATCTAGCATGCGGGGGGCCACTTTAACTAAATTATATAATTTGCTACTTGAATGGTTGGTATTAATAATTGTATTATAAGTTGGTATTGTTATAATGAGGCTATTATTGGACTGTAATTAAAAACTAATTAAAAATTGTTATTTAAAAACCCCATCAAGGATGATAGCAGCTGCAGTCTAAAACTACTGGTGAGCACCAGGCTGGGAAAGTGTGATCCAGTCCCTTTGATTTAGCATCTCTAATAATGGATCCCCAAAACAAAACAGCATACTAATGTGCAAGAAACGTTGTGGCCATTAATTGCTCCCAGCATCTTAAAAATGAAGAGACTACACTCAACTGCTTTTAAAGGAAGAAAGAAGCAACCGTGCAGATGAATTGTCTTTGCTGAGAAACTAATAGCTGCACAACAGGAGATCAAGCGGACAGAAACACAAAGCAGGCTGGTTAAAATAAATGCTCATGTGCAAGGTTCAAGCAACTATTACAATCCGAACCTATGCATGTTTACTGGGAAGTTGTGCTGTCGTTCTAAAGGTTTGCTTTGTTCCTTTTTACAGTAAAGCAGTATATACATTTTGTTGAATAAGTACATAAAATAAAACATTTTTCCACTTCAGTTTTAAAGGCTTAGGCTCAAGAAGCACACATGGAATTGCAGCTTTGAGAGAATGCAAGGTTTTTGCAGATGTTCTAGCTCCACTATTGGAGGCAGCATGCCTCTCAATACCAGTCGCTGGGAATCACAAGCAGGGAAAGTGTTGTGCTCCCGTCCTGATGGTGGGCTTCCCATAGCCACCTGGCTGGCCACTGGGGGAGCAGGATGCTGGCCCAAATGGGCCCCTGGCTGGATCCAGCAGGATCTTCTTCAGTTCTTAGACGCCCCCCCCCCCATGTCCAGTCTTTAGTCTTACCAAAGAAACTGTCTATCCCTAACAGAGAAACAGTATAAGCTGCCTCTATGGAAGCTGGCCGCCTGACAATGAGCTATGCTTCCAAGAGATATTAGAAGAGGAGTGTGACAGACAGCTGAGCCAGACCAGAGTCTGGTGATGCAGTGCCTTGGAATTCCACCAGAGGCTGGAGCATCTCTCCGACTGCTACCAAGACAGCTGGTCAGAGGGAGGTGGACCAGCACTTTGGGAGAGAAAATTAAAAGGAGCCGTTTCTGAGGGAGGGTTCAGATAGGGTAGGCTGAAGAGAGAGCAAGAGGAAGAGGAGGAGAGTTGGTTCGGATCTATGCGTGCAACATCCACTCTGAGGAAATTATCTGTAGCCAGAGAAGGAAGCCTCTGACCTTAGATAGAAAAATACTGTCTTGGGAGAGTATTTAGACGGGAGTTAACTTGAGGGCTGAGTTAGAGAAGTAGAAGATGTGAGGATACTGTCTCCTTGGGTCCCGTGTCAGTCAGGAGGAGAGAGATCTTCTAGAAAGAAAAGACTCCCAAACCAGTGTAGTGATCCACTGAGTCTGTTATACTGTTGGAAGTACCTCAGGAGTGGGATTGAGAAAAGGTTGGGAACTGACAGAAAGTGCCACCTTGTTTAAGAACCAATGTATTAAGCTGCAACAGCTACACAACAAAGTTAAAAACTGAAGCAAAATAACTGGAAATAAGCTGAGCATTTATCATCTAGTCTAGAAACCTGTAACATTTAAATGAGGAGTAATAACTGAATTAATCAACTGTGCGTTTACTACCCTGTTTAGAAGCCTGTAACACCTACTTGGTTTAGTATAATGATTAATAAGTTAACTGTTTCCTGAAAGACCTTTATCAGCTGACACATCCTATATTTTATCAATTTTTTTCTGTAAAATAAATATTTTATTATTTGCTCAACTTCTGCCTGAGTCTCCAAGGATCTAGGTTTACTCTCACACGAAAACCAAAAGATAACCCATGGTGGTTATACAGAGAATATTTAGGTGGGATCTGCTGCAATCGGTAGCCAGAGTGGTAGGATCAACTACAAGGAGTAAACCCAATTCCTTGGCATTGGCCTAATCATACCCCCCAGCCTATGGTTTTAGGCTAGGAACAACAACATAAAAATTGATACGCCAGAGGCTGTAAAAACCTTACTCTACTTTAAAGCAAGTTTTCACAACCAGTCACATGAGCAAGAAATCACATGCCTTATTCCAATCAAACTGGGACCTCTTCCTCCATCCTCTCAGCACAGTGGCAATCTTGTGGTCAAGAGTCACATGACTAGCGACGGTCCACCTTATGTAATTATCCAATCATTTTTCTTATCTCTTGCCCTTCAATCATCATTCCACAACATCAAAACAATCGGAAATCATTGTTAAAACCATAAAAATACCACTGGCAGAAGTTTGTGGGTATCATTAACACTATGTGCCAAAGGCCTGGGGGAGGGGCAGAAGCAAGCCTTTAACTGGCCCTGAAAAGACACTCAGAGACACACGCAATATTCACAGGGAGGGAGTACCACATCTGTGGACCACCACTGTAGATAGTGGGCTGTATTTGCCAAGAACACCATAGAGCATCATCCGGAGGGACGCAGGTTACTCTTGCTGCAGATGGGAGCAGGTGGAAAATGCAAGATGCATGGCACAAAATGCAAGAGGCCATAGGTCTCTTTTCAGCAGAGATTCAGGCCCCATCTGCACTATGCATTTAAAGCAGTATCTCACCACTTTAAACCATCATGGTTTCCCCCCAAGAATCCTGAGAACTGTAGTTTATCAAGGGTGTTGAGAGTTGTTAGGAGATCCCTATTCCCCACACAGAGCTACAATTCCCAGTTACCTGGGAAGAGGGATCGTTAAACCACTCTCAGAACCGTAGCTTTGTCAGGGGAGTAGGGAACACATATTCAAGCACCACCTCAGCCCCTATTACAGTGCAGATAGGGCCTCAGACACACACATTTGAATCCATCTTCAACTTTGCACTGTAACTTGCTCTGAAACCAGTGTTAGAAACTGGGGTAGAAAAGCTAGGAACCAAATGGCTTCTGGGACCTGGGTTGTGGGCACCAAAACAGAATGTCTAGTCGCCACCGGGGGGAGGGGCTGGCAACACTTTTTATTTATTAATTTGATAAGCACGAATTAATACACATTTCACATAAGTGAAACATTGCTAATATCAAATTTTTAGCAGAAATTCTTAATTCATGCTTAATTTGGTGTTTACAATAAAAATATTGGTACCATACTTCAGTTTTCAGTCATGCTAGCCACATGACCCAGAAGCTGTACGCCGGCTCCCTCGGCCAATTAAGCGAGACGAGCGCCGCAACCCCAGAGTCGGCTGCGACTGGACCCAATGGTCAGGGGTCCCTTTACCTTTACTTCAGTTTTCAAAACACTCTACTCTTCATTGTTAAATTCCTTAACATATTGTCTATCCTTAACATATACTTCGTGGTTTCAAAGCACATACATTTTAGTAATTCTTGAGTGTCACCCAGGTGCAAAAAAATGGCACCCAGACTTTTGGAAGTGCTCGCAAATGGAGAATCTTTAAGCGCAAAATGCGTCCGCAAGTCAAAGTAGACATCTGAAATGTTCTGTGGTGGCAACCTCTTATACATTAAACTTGGATTCCCAACACTTTTGCCAAAAAAGACCTGTCGTCATCACTGCTCAGCAGCATGAGACGTTCACTCCCTGGAATAATCTACATCTGGTTTTCTAAGGCACAATGACCCACAAACAGGTGCCTATGAAACTCACCAAGATTGACTCTTCTTATGTTGTTATGAGTGAGAATCATAGGAATTGGAGAGGGCCTTCTTTGGCATTTGGAGAAGACGGCCTAGTAGGCCATTAACAGGCAGTCCAAACTTAGAGCATAGCAAATTGCCCAGTTTCTGCTTGAAGGCCTTCTGGGAGGGACAGTCCATTCCCCACCCCATAAATGATTTACCATTCCTCCAAAATGTTAAACTGAAATCTCACGTCATATAGGCCCATATGATCTTGTTTGTCCTACCTTCTGGGGCAGCAAAGATGCCATTGGCCTTTTCTGTGTGAAAGCCCTTCAGGTGTTTGAGCTAAATCTGCTCTTCTTCAGGATAAATCAAGCAATTATTCCTTCCAGGAGCACCTTAGAGACCAACTAAGTTTGTTATTGGTATGAGCTTTCGTGTGCATGCACACTTCTGAAGAAGTCCTATGATCCCTCTACAGTGTGGAATACGTGAGCTAAGTCACATCCATCCCATACATTTAAAGAACTCTTAGACCAGCTTAACAGTGATGGAGAATCCTGGGAACTGTCATTTGTTAAGGGTGCCAGAATTGTAGCTCTGTGAGGTCTGTAAATGTATACTGTGGATGTGACCTTAGTCTCTAAAGGATATTGGGTTAACTGAAACTTGCCTTGTTTCAAGGGGTTGGGTCAGTGGCCTTCAACCAGAGAGTTGCAACCGATAACTGAGCCATGATTTTAGATTAAGTAGATTGCACCAAGAGTGTCACAACTACATTTTGTAAAGAGGAGTACAGAAGACCGGAGAAAGAGCAGAGAAAGAATGTGGAAGAACAAGATAAAAATAAATACATAAAATCAGTACCCATATTGCAAGTTAAGAGTTACAAAATGAATCACAGAGTTGGAAGGTTGAAGGACACTAGTCAAAATGAATTTCAAACCCCACCCAGGCCTAGTAATTCCACTCTTCTATTAACTGTTGGATGCAGAAGTGTTGCTCCTGGCAAAATCCACTTCTGTGCAGTCACGTGGTCAGTGCTTTTCCATTGTTGTCACTCCATTAACCCTGCAGTTATTCTAGGTTTACACACTGAAACAAACTAGATCAGACTCTTTATACATTTCACCCGTTTATCTTAGAGCACTGCTGTCATTGCAGGAAAAAACAAGTGCACCAAACAGCTGAAGGCCTGAATCGCTCTCAGCCCCATGCTAGAGTATAACCTTAATGTCGCTCCAACGTGTGTTTTTTTAAGGTTTTAGATTTTAGGAGTCGGTGAGAAAATACCAATTCACTGAAAGGATTCTTTGACATGAGCCATGTTACGTAGAGAGGGAGGGAGAGACTGCTGTCCAACCCAACATTTTGTTCGGATTCTTAAAAATTTCTTCACAACTCTCAGCTTTAATACTCAAAGAAAAAAGGTTTGGCATGATGAGATGTGTCCCAGTCATGTCTAGTTGTCACTTAAGTAACAGGAAAGAGAAGGAAATTAAGCCTCTTGCTTCTTAGAGCACATTATAGTGTTAATTTAAGAAGTGAGCTGCATCTCCTACTAATATATATACTGCAATTGCATCCAACTGTGCTGTGTACCATGTTTCGTGCCTCTGCATCTAGAAATCCATGCATGGCAATCAGGTCCTGCAATAACGAACACGAGGACTTTATTATGTAACTGTTCTCTTCTGCCCGCCCCCCTTCGGATTCCCTGCAGGAATGAATATGGGGAGATTCTGACTGACAAAGTGGGGAGAAATACTTCCAGAAGACAAATGACTCCTATTTCATCTTGGATAAAGATGGGGAAAGGTGGGTGGAGGGGAGAATGGAAGCATGCTGCAGAGGGTGAGGGTCTCCTGTACCAACCATTTATTCACTTCCTTGCCCACTCCCCATTTTTCCTTGCTGGGGAGGGACAGCAAAGATGAACAGCCAAGCGGCCAGCCCCTTTCTGCTCAAATCACCCAAGCCAGCACCGCCATTACTTCCTGCAAGGGGTGGGATGGGAGGGAAAAGACCTGGGTTCGTCTTCCAACCTTGCCCCTACCCGCTCCCATTTGCCTCCTTTGTATGAATAAAGAGGGCGAAATTGGGGGGAGATCAGGAAAGGGAGGGCGGAGAAGAGAAAATTAAGACACCAGCCAAGCCCACCACTCAACCATTCCCTTCACCAGCACCCAAAAAGGCAGCGGGTGGGGCAGACTTGCCAAAGCTCCCAGCATCGCAACCACGTTCTTCTCAATCTTTGCTTCAAATAGTAAAATTAAAAAGACATTATAATTTTTAAAATACACCCACTGGCTCGTCTGCCAGAGGCTACACCTTCAGGTCGACCACCCAACTGCCCACCCTCGCTGCCAAGAGGGTCACCCCATCGGACCCCGTTTCTCCACCACCATCCAACAAAGCAGAATGAATGCGTAGAGTTAATTTGTATTTTAAAGGAAGAACAAAACAGATCTTCAAGACCGCTAAGGGCAGCTATTCATCACGGGCTTATGAAACAACGTACAGTCACAGGACAACTCTCTCTCGCCCTTTCTGTGTCCAGTTTTATCATTTCAGGCATGTACACTGAAAAATCTGCAATCGGCTTGTGACTATCCGGGGATGGCAAGATAAAAGCATCTTTCTGGCGGCCACAAATAACAGAGCGCGCGGGGGGGGGGGAGAGAAAGGGGAGCTCTTCACGTTTGCATCCGCTACGCAACTTCAAGGCAACCATTGTTCCCCCGCTTGCACCAGGTTCCCCCTCCTTCCCTCCCCATCATCTTCATTATTATTATCATTAGATATATCTCGACGGCGGCATCCCAGGCTTTCTTGAGCGCGCTGCTTGCAGAAGCCCCTCTGCCTCTCTCTCCCCCCTTGATGCACACACAAAGGGCTTGATCCACATCGCCCTCCCACGCGCCACCCTCGTCGCCACAGCCTGCAACTCACCGTGATGCGTGGAATGTTTTTCTTCCCTTGGTAAGACATCTCGGGGAAACAAAGTCCCACGCAACCTTTCTTTAAAAAAAATAGTAATAAATAAAACCCCTACTTTCTGCAGATTCTGTTCGTGCACCAAAAAAAAGCGCTCGTTTGCTTTAAAAAATTGCAATATTGTTGTTCGTATTTTTGAAAAGGGCACGTAAACAGTGCTGCGCTTGTCTTCCTTGCAAGAAATAATATTTAAAAGTGCAGATGCAGCATATATATATATGAAAAGCAACCGTGCAGCGGTGTCGTTTGCACACCCGCCCACCCCAAAAAAAAAAATCGCAAGGATGAGAAAGGAGCCGCGATCCCCCCGTGCGACGCCTTTTCTTCCCTCTGCTCCAAACCCAGCCCAGTCTCGAGGAGGAGGAGGCGGGAGAGAGAGAGAGAGAGAGAGAGAGAGAGAGAGAGAGAGAGAGAGAGAGAGAGAGAGAGAGAGGAGCCCTCTCCGGCAGCAATCAAAGCCCGAGCACAAGGAAGGGGCTCCCGCGCCTGCGCGCCGCGCCACGCCCTGTCCTCCACAGACGAGAGGGGCCGGCCGTCTGCGGGGCCCTGATTGGCCGCAGGCGTCGGCCGCATGCAAATACCGCCCAGCCGCCGTGCAATGGGGAGCGAGCAGAGCGGCAACATGCAAAGTGGCGCAGTGGAGGAGCCAACCGGCAGCGGGCTGCAGCCTCGGCGGGCTCGCCGCGACTTGGAAGGCAGGGCGCGCTAGCGAGGGAGCGGGCTGGACGCCGCCGCCGCCGCCCCTGCCGTCCTTCGGGCTGCAGTGCCAATAAGGAAGCGGCGGGGCGGGGGCGGGGTTTTCTTTACCTCCTTTGCACGGATGCTGGTTTTTTAAATAAAATTAAAAATGCTGCAAAGGGAGCCAGTTTTATTTCCGGCTGTACCCTTCAAAGGGTTGCTCCAGTGCTGGTTTCAGTTGCATCCTGGTGCAGCAGGAAGGAGAGAGAATATCCGCAGTCTTGCAGATGAGCTGCTGCTGCTGCTGCTGCCCACGCCCTGTTCTCTGCCAGCCAGACATATACGGAGAGAGGGCTAATGCGTATGTGCTTTTGATCCCTTGCCGTCATGGGGAGGAGAGAAGCGGCTTCTGCATTCGCTTGGCTGCATTTGCATTCGCAGCTGCTAACTGCTGGATCAGTTAGTTTGAGGGGAGGGTTGAAAAGGTATTGTTTGGCTTTTTCTGTGAAGCAGGAAATGGCATCCACCCATGAAAGACATTGGCCATGATGGAGGATGTTAAAAGGAGCTAGACTAGATTTCTTTCCCTTGATTGATACTAGCTTTACTGGTGCGATTAATTTTTAATTTTAACACTTTCTCCCATCCCTCCAAAACGTACGTTTGTGCCTCTTCGAAAATAGAAATTGCAGGTTATTGTGAAACGGCATACCATTATCCATTAACATGCTTTCAAACTGCTTTCAGTTTCATGCACTGCCGAGGCATTGTTTTTAATAAAGTGTGTCTTACGAATTTGAATCTGGGCTGGTCAGTTCTCACGTGCATGTTAATTGTCCTTTGATGAACAAGTTTTGGCTAGTACATTGAGTAAACCTAGGAAAATTTACTATCTAGGTAAAGGTTTAGGACCCCTGGACGGTTAAGTCCAGTCAAACGACCTCATCTGGCTTCAGGCTGAGGGAGCTGGCGTTTGTCCACAGACAGCTTTCCAGGTCATGTGGTCAGCATGACTAAACTGCTATGATGCAATGGGACACTTGTGAGTGCCAGAGTGCAAGGAAACACCATTTACTTTCCCACCGCAGCAGTACCTATTTATCTACTCGTGCTGGTATGCTTTCAAACTGCCAAGTTGGCAGGAGCATGGACTGAAACTGCCGACCTTCTGATCAGCAAGCATAAGAAGCTCAGTGGTTTAGACCACAGTGCCACCCACTCCCTACTAGTGCCAAGAACAGACCTGGTTCTCACAGTGGCCCACCAGATGCCTGGAGGAAGCCTGCAAATTATCATCATCATGATTTTAAAACAGGGCCCTCCATACTAGTGGTTTTGTTTTTGCTTGCAAGATTCTGCAACATAGTGGTACCACTGGTGGAGGAAGAAGAGTGCAGGGGCAGCACACCAACCCCAGCAGCACGATCCCGGTGGGGTGCCATCGCGGCTGCCCCGCCCCCCACCTGCGCTGGGTGCCACGCCCCCACAGGTGATGTGCCACACCCCCGGGATGCACACCAGCCCTGCCCCCACCTGCTCTCTGCCCCCCCCCCCAGTGCCAGAACATGAAGCTCTGCCACTGAGTGGTACATTTATTCTGGAGGTTCTGCACATACCGTATTTTTCACCCTATAGGACGCACCGGCCCATAGAATGCACCTAGTTTTTTAGGGGGAGGGAATAAAGAAAAAATATATATTCCCCCCCCCCAGCCGCGGGAACTCCCGCAGGGCTCCCTAGCCTGCGGATAGCTTCCCGAAGCGCGGAGCGCTCTGCTTCAGTGCGCCCCACGCTCCGGGCAGCAGGCTGCTATCCGCAGCCTACGGAGCCCTGCGGAAACTCCCCAGGCTTACAGATAGCTTCCTGAAGCCTGAAGAGAGAGAGGGGTCGGTGCGCACCCACCCCTCTCGCTCTCCAAGCTTCAGCAAAAGCCTGCATTCGCCCCATAGGGAGCACACACATTTCCCCTTCATTTTTGGAGGGGAAAAAGTGCGTCCTATAGGGCGAAAAATACGGTAATTCTGGTTTATTAGTTGTTCTGTGACATTGACTGATACCACATTATTGCCATCTGGAGGGACACTCCCACAAAAGCAGGACAAAAAAAATAACCAGAATATTTGTGTAAAAATTGCAGGATTTCAGCAGGCAACAGTGGGACATACACTGACTGGAAACAAAGTAATATGTTCGTTCTGAAAGTGTTGAAGGCACAAAAAGTATTGAAAGTGGGATTACATATAGCTACTCCGATATCTTTATGAGTGCACAATTTTTAAAAAAAGCAGTAAGACACACACACAAAACCGTGGTTACAGCTTATGGTCTCTTTGGAACAAGGCAAACCATTAGCCTGAGTTCGGACACAACTAAGTCAAACTATGACTTAATCTCGGGTACCACAGCAGCAGCAGCAGCAAAACAGCTGCAATTTTTGTCTTGCGTACCTGCACTCTTGCTTGCTGATTCTATGGCTTAGCATTACAGGCAGAGCCATTACGTATTCACCATATCACAAACAGAAGTTTCTCGTTTATTTATTTGCAAATTTTTTACCCTGCCATTAGGCACTATGCCGGGCAGCTCAGTCACAAGATAATTGGGGGGAAATAAAATACCATTAAAACTCAAGATCAGGTTAAAACAGAATTCCTATGAGTAGCATGGGGGGAACATACCATATTTTTTGCTCTATAAGACTCACTTTTTCCCTCCTGAAAAGTAAGGGGAAATGTGTGTGTGTGTGTTATGGAGTGAATGCAGGCTGCGCAGCTATCCCAGAAGCCAGAACAGCAAGAGGGATTGCTGCTTTCACTGCACAGCGATCCCTCTTGCTGTTCTGGCTTCTGAGATTCAGAATATTTTTTTTCTTCTTTTCCTCCTCCAAAAACTAGGTGCGTCTTGTGGTCTGGTGCGTCTTATAGAGCGAAAAATACGGTATATTAACCCCCAATGCTTGTTTAACAAAAAACTGAAGACCCATTAAAGACAAAGCCAACCAGGACTCGTAAAGTAGGGGGTTCCAGGATCTGGGCCCTCCCACTTAAAGAAGTCCCATTGGGCCTTTGGGGAACTGCCGGAGACCCAGCACTCCAGCAAAGCCCAACAGCTAATACATCGGTCACCACTGGGTCACCACATGGGCAACAAAGTGCCTACCAGTACCTCCCCATAACACCCACAAGTGATCTCAGTAATTATCACCTCAAAAACACGGGAGAGACCGTTTTCTCTCTCTGCTCAGTTCCTGTTTGCTTTGGCTTATGCCAGCAGCACCCCTCCCCGGTGCCCTCCAACTGGGGCGGCCCAGCTGCAAAGCTGCCCTAGATAGCGAGGAGGGGAAAGCATGGGGGGGCAGCGTCTGCAGTGTCTGTGTGTTTAACTGTCAGGGAGTGTGTGCCTGTGTGAGAGTGTTGTCCAAGGTAGCGAGGAGGGGAAAGCACGCACAGGGGAGGGGGTGGCAGTGTGTGTGGGGGGTCCGTCTCTCTTTCTCTCCCCCACAATTTGCATACATGAATTTTGCCACATCCCTCCCCAGCACCCTCTAATGCGTACCCTGCCCACGGCGTACCCTGGCACACACCCTGGCCATAGCTGTCAACTTTTCCCTTTTCTTGTGAGGAATCCTATTCGGAATAAGGGGATTTCCCTTAAAAAAAGGAAAACGCTGACAGCTATGACCCTGGCACCCGCTCCTGCTCCTGCACCCACTCACCCTGCCCCAGCAAATGTGTCCTCTTTTTTCCTCTTCAGAATATGGCAACTCTAGGATGGAGATACCTTTCCCCTGCTGATTTGCGGAGGGGGAAGTGTGCACTACTAAGTCATCCTGGCATTTTTTCTGCTCTTTTAGATGTGGCAGACATTTTGTGTTTTGCCACACCCTCACAGCAGCCATTTTGTGTCATGCCACACACCCATAGCAGACATTTTCTAACTAGCCCCTACAGCCCTTTCTCAAAATTTTAAATGTGCCCACAGGCCCCAAAAGATGGTTGACCCCTGGGCTACTTCCTGCGCTGGGAATTGGCAGCTCAGCAGCCGAGTAAAACCCACAGCCAGGCCAGGTTACCAACATAGGATGGGACACAGAAGGCACATTGCCAAGGACCCCCTCATACCTGGAGCCAACCTGAAGTCCTGCCCTACACCATAATGTAATAATTTTAGGTTCAGTGTCTTGTGACAAGAGCTAGTTAGCTAACTACCTCAGAAGCCAATCCACATCCTTCTTGGACTAGGGTCATGGTATATTTCCAGTAGCCTCAAACTTCTCTATGTCAGGTTTTACCCTATTAGTAGAGATAACATTTCCCCAAAATGTCTGTTCAGTGATCCCAAAAACACAATGTTCTTTATTTAGTTTAATTTCCTGCTGCATCTAAGACCTTCCCAAGTGTTAGATCATGTTCACCTTTGACAGAGTGCCGCACAATATCATCTATTGAAGTGTCAATTCCATCGGTGTGCTCATATATCATGTGTATGGTTCTATAGTACATGTCAGGTGCTGAAGCAACATCAAATAGGTGTCACAGAAAGTAATACCTCTCAAAGGGGTATTGACTGTGAAGTGTTTGGGTTGTCCTCTGTGAGCATTTGCAAATTGTGCCATGATTTTCTCTCTAGTGGGGAGTTTGAAATACTCAATCTTGATGGCCTTAAGGCTTCTGGCATCACCCATTCTGTGGGTTCCTCAATCTTCTTTATGACCTGTAAAAAAACCCATTCTTGAGAACTTCTCTCTGAGTTTGTCACAAAGTGCAAAATGCACATTTCTGCACAGATGGATCTCTGAGGACATTACCGTATTTTTCTGTGTATAAGATGCCCCCATCTATAAGACGACCCCTATTTTTTTTGAATCCCAAATTGAGAAATTGATATTTTAAACATCAAACAGAACAACTTTGGTATTTTATTAACTATTCAAAGCACCAAAACCAGCATAGCAACGGATCAGGCCCCACCAACACCTGAGATTCACCACCCATGTATAAGACGACTCCTAATTTTTGACTAAATTTTTAAAGGAAAAAGTATTGTCTTATACATGGAAAAATATGGTAGTTTGTTTATTTATTTGGATAGTATGTTCACCTGGTAAGTAGCCAAGTACTTCAAATATATTTTGATAACACAAAATCAGTGTGTCATATTCCTGTTTCCCATTGTCTTGCATGATCAGTTCCCATTTAATTATGCTAAGTCTGTTTAGGAATTATAATAAATGGCAAGCTATATTCAGTGTCTTTGTATCTGATGCTGCCAATATGGTGTCCCTCTACTGGTAATAGTCCATTAGTTAAATACTTGTTGAAAGTATTTTTCACCTAAATTGGAGTCTTTCATAATCATCGGACAACATATTAACCTGAGCACCCATGTCTAGTTTAAAGGCTGACATTGTTCCTTGTATTTCCACTAGCTGATTCCAGTCCTTCCAGCCACGCTCCCTGCCCAATTCTACTACACCCATATAAAACTATTTCTTATCAAGCTGGAGTTTCAGAAATTGTGATCTGCAATTGTGTGCAAGGTAGTTGTGCTTCCCACATTTATATCAGACCAGAGGTGGTGTGTGCCATGAAGTGGGAACTGCCCCCCTGCCCTCTGTGACCGCCTACACCAGGGGTAGGCAACCTAAGGCCTGGGGGCTGGATGCGGCCCAATCGCCTTCTCAATCTGACCCATGGACGGTCCGGGAATCAGCGTGTTTTTACATGAGTAGAATGTGTCCTTTTATTTAAAATGCATTTCTGGGTTATTTCTGGGGCATAGGAATTCGTTCATTTTTCCCCCCTCCAAAATATACTCTGGCCCACCACATGGTCTGAGGGACGGTGGACCGGCCCACGGCTAAAAAAGGTTGCTGACCCCTGGTTTATTTCAACTCTTGCTCGCTCATTCCTTTGGAACTGGCAGCTGGGGTGTTTATTTCCACATTTTGTATCCAATATTTGCATCAGCTTAAATCTAACAAAAAAGTGTCTTTTAAAAGTTGCAGAATCACACTGGTATTCAAATGCATACTGCCTCCAAGCAGTTGCCAAATGTTCCAAATGACCAGTACCCTGGAGTTATGATTTGTGTTCTTCCAAGCGTTCAAAGCAAGCTGCATTCTAACTGCCTCAGAACTCCAAGGAGCAGTTGCTACGGTGCTCAGACCAGCTTCACTCTTTCCAGGTCCTCTCCTAGATCAGACGCTGGAAGAGAAAGACCTGGAAAAAGCCCTCACTCTGGAAAAAGACTGGTTGAAGAACTGATTCACGCAGGTGCATATATGCAGCGCTCCTCAGTTCCCCACCAACAGAGCAGTGTTTTCTCAGATAGGAACAAATTGACTTTTATTGCCTTTTGTCCTGTTTGAGAGCCACTTGGTAGGCTTTTCACATTGTGTGTGTGTGTGTGTGTGTGTGTGTGTGTGAGAGAGAGAGAGAGAGAGAGAGAGAGAGAGAGAGAATGAGGACTAAAGCCAGAAAGGATTCTTTCCTGAACAGGAGCTGTATTGGTCTGTTGCACCAAACTTTCTTTCAAGGGTAGAATGCATAACTTTGGTGGGATCATGCCTGACATTTTACCAATGGAGAGGGAAGGGAGGGGAGCATAGGAATGCAGAGGAGGAGTGGACTAGACAACAGCCCAATTATCTGCATGGAGGGGGTCCCTAGAACAAAAGGGGTTGTGCGGTTGTGCAATTTCTTCACCCCTGGGGAAGTCTGATTCCTGGCACTTACGATTGCAGGAACAGCAGACTTTTCCATTCCTACGTCTCATGGTGGGAAATGCAGAATTTGCCCTAGAATGATGGCATTGTTTTAGCTGCACATCACTATTTGCTCAAACTTTAGGAGATGTCCATATGATACTGTGCCTAAGTATCTAACGGTTATCTTTTGTCTGTCTTTTTCTCCAGCATGCCTTCTATCGCCAGCCTTCCGAGCACTAAAGCGGAACTTCCACCCCAGGCCCATGATGGGTCCTTCCCAGTCCGCCTGTTGTGCAGGGTGTCCTGCGTGCAACTCACTGCCTTTCTCCTGGCTGTCCTGGGCTGCCTAATGAGCATCTGCTCCACATCTGCCAACCTTGACTGGAGAGTGTGGCAAGTAGACAGAATCATGGGCAGCAACCAGCAGGGCATTGTGGGCATTGGCATCTGGGGTGCCTGTTCCATAAGAAGAGTTACTATGAAGAAAACTAACATGATATGTATACCATTGAATGATGAGGAGTCCCTGCCAGATGAAATCATTGTGGCCCAGGACATGATGCCAATGGCCTCAGTGGCCAATGCGCTGACCGTTCTTTGGATGGCCTTTGCTCTATGCAACATCTTTGAGCCGGGAAAAGACGAAAATTTCATCGATACCTTCTTTTCAATTGGAGGAAGGATAGAGTTGGCAGCGGGTACTTGTGTACTGATTCCCATTTCATGGAATCTTCACTCTGTATTAACAAACGAAGGAATTCTGCTTTCAGAGGTTTTGGGAGTGCCTCCGATTCCCACAGAACAACGTGCTGGAATGGCCATCTATATTGGATTTCTTGCTGCAGCTTCGCAGCTTTTAAGCGGAACTCTGGTTCTGAGTGAAAAATATTTTTGGAAAATGAGTGAAATAAACAGTTCCAAGCAAAAATTTGTAAATGACCCAGAAAGTGTTACAGACACTGAAAACCCAATGAAATACAGACAGTACTTCTCTTCTGTGACACTGGAATGTGAAGGAGAAAAACCCACTATCTAGCGGAGATGTCATAGTCATATTAAAATGGAAACCATGCCAGGCTCACTAGCAATATGGCTAAGGAATGGTTCCCGTCCGGTGACTGGCTTTTTAAAAATTGTAGCAGGGGACATTGTGTATATTTATTTTCTTATGCATAGTCTGTTGTTGGTTTTTTTAACTGAATGCTTCTGGGATGCTTACAACACAGGGTTAACTATAAATAGGGGGAATAAATGAAAAGTATAAAACTGTTATATTTCCCTGTAGATATTTATGCTATATCTCTTTTAACAATAAAAAGAATGTTATCTCATCACAAACTTATGCTGGAGTGCTTATTTTGCTGCAGACTCGACTGTCTATGGTGCTTTTTGAATTTTCTTCGGAAACACTGCAAATCGCAAAAGGTTCTGGGGCATGCTTCCTCTGTGTGTGTGTTTGCAGTCTGTTTTACAGAGAATACTGGCCAAGCCTTTGAGTGCCTGTGTGCTGCTCCCAGCCCTGGCCAGCAAGAACAATGATCAGGGACACCCGGTTTCAGGGGTTCAGAGAGACCTAGGCCACTTCCAGCTTTAGGCAGAATAAAAAATTAAAAATGATGGAACACAAAACAAAATAGCACCACACACCAAAGAAGTGAGATGTAATTAAATATGATGAAATCTCTGTGAACAAAAAAGAACCATGTCTTTTACCAGATCACATTTCTCATTTGCTTAAGTTTGCAGCTCTAAGCTGGGAGTGGGTGTCACAATTTGGTCTGCTGCAGGTGGAAACAAGATGAGAGAAGAATCAAATACCAAAAATATTAAGAAGTGACTAAATCTGAGGCCCCCTTTGAGGTTTTGCCCCATGCCAAATGCCCCCCTGCAACCCCTCCCCCCAACTGGCCCTGCTTACAGGATTCCTTCAAAAACTCCTGCTGCTGAACACCAAACATGACAGTGGAGCGGGCCCTAAGAAAGGTCAGGTGGTGCCTGGTGTGGAAAATTTCTTGTCAACCCCCCCCCCCCCATTTATTTATTTATTTTTATTTTTGACTGCAAAAAAGGTTTTATGTTTTATGTTCTTACAAAGGAATGTGGATTCTGGGCCTCTGATAACAAGTAGGCGACTGTGGACAGATACTTAAATCGACAGGATGGATTGTGTTTTGGCTTGTGTTATTTTATTCATATTTATTGTTTATTTATTTTTAAAAACCTGGTTTACCAAAAAGTGGTTTACCAAAACAAAAAACAAAAAAAACCCACAGCTGTAAAATAAAGAAAAATTAACAATTCTACTTTAAAACATACAAAAGCTAAAATATTAAGATTAAAATTACTACAACTTCCTAAGCATCTAGGTATGCTTGCCGAAAGAAGAATGCTTTTAGCAGGTGCCCGAAAAGAGTCTAGCAAAGGCACGTGCTTTGTTGCAATTGGTGGGGAGTTCCAAAGTGCAGGTGCTGTCACAGTAAACAATGCAATACAGATATTATGTGGAACCTGTAGTAGTGCTTGAAACTACAGTGGTACCTTGGGTTACATACGCTTCAGGTTACAGACTCCGCTGACTCAGAAATATTACCTCAGGTTAAGAACTTTGCTTGAGGATGAGAACAGAAATTGTGCTCTAGCGGCGCGGCGGCAGCAGGAGGCCCCATTAGCTAAAGTGGTTCTTCAGGTTAAAATCAGTTTCAGGTTAAGAACGGACCTCCAGAACGAATTAAGTACTTAACCCGAGGTACCAATGTACTGAAGGGGAGGTTTTATATATTGTGATTTCATCATGCTCTGTATTATCTGAAAAGGAAAATGTTTATTTAAAAAACAGGACTGCACAGCAGCAATCTAGTCTCATCAGGATCAGTGGGACTTATTCCTTAGCCGACAGTGCATAAGATGGGCTGCAATCATTTGCACCCCTTGCATCCAACTTGTACCTAAACCTCTGCACAAGCCTGCACCAGAGAATTGTAGAGGAGGAGGGGACCCCTGAGGGTCATCTAGCCAACCCCCTGGGGCAATGCAGGAATCTCAACTAGACCATCCCTGACTCATGGCCATCCGTCTTCTGTTTTCCCCCTCAGCCAGGACACCCAACAATGGAGACCGGAGGTGGGGGGAAAGGTAAATTTTGACAATGGGGCGGATTTGTCAGGCGTGCGCAGGAGCAGCTTGAAGACTGAACCCCACAAAGGTTTCCACGCATGTAACGTAACAGGCAGGGAGCCAGCTCCAATAGTCTGCCCATTTGATCCTCTTTGGGATGGGGGCACTAGGGCTCTGGGACCACCCTCCCCAAAATATTTACTTGTCTTCAATGTATTGTTACCACTGTTCTTCTATAGTACAGATCCTTTTTCAATTAAACACTTTTTCTAAAATTAAAACAGCAGAGGTAATCAGTAGCATAGATATCAAAGGAAAGGCAAGAGAATAGTCCCTAATAGATACAAGGGAGACCCAGATACACTGCAAGCACACAGAAGTCAATAATCCGGCCCTGGGGAGAGGGGTGGGAATGTACAGTTTTCTGTACTTAGCCTCGAGATGGGAGGCTGAAAGGGCTTAAAAAATAACAAAAGTCTTGTGTCTAGGAATATTTTTCTGCAAAAGCATCAGACTGGTTGTCCAAAGTGTGAACTTCATGAATAGACCCTATTTAAAGGAATTGTTCAATTAGCCACAGAATTGCTTTGCTGCTTTTTCTCCTCTTCTTTGAATTCCACAACTGCTTTTGGGGGTCCTCGCTTCATGCAGGGGAGGCTGGGGGCAAAGGGGAGGCCGGCCTGCCGAGTGTCCAGGCGGCACTGAGCTGCTCCTCCTGGCGCCACACGTGGGCAAAACGAGGCGGCAGCACTGCCATGGTCCCCCACGCTCCACTTTCGGGGGCAGAAGAGGCTTTCTGGAGGGGGATCAGGGCCCGAAGGGGGTGCACAGACCAGGCAGCGGCCTTGGCAGGCTTCCCCGGCAGCCCGGAAAGTCGCCTAGGTGAGGAAAAGGAGACTAGGTTGAGGAGATTCGGCCTGGCCTTGCCTTCGCCCCCAACCCAGCTGGCCAGTCTTGACCCTGCTTCCCTGAATGGAAATTTCAGCCTTCACAACATAGGAAAACAGCCAAGTAACCAGCTCTTTTCATGGAGGAGGATATGAAATGATATGCATGAAGTTTCATAATGCCTAGTGTAGTAAATAAGACCTTTGGAGAAGGCATTTTTTTTTAAAAAAAATGTTGTTTATGAACCGCCCTAATAGTGCAGTAATTGTTCCTTGATAAATTGTCACCCCCCTCCATGATGGCACCTGGGGCACCCCGCCCCCCCTTCCTGCACCCCTGAGTATATATTGTTACAAAAACCTGGTGTCTGCCCCTCCCTCTCTCTGGCAAGCAATGGCAAGAGCGCATGGGGCAGACACACAGGATCTGTGCCCCTCTGGAGAGCAGAGACACAGCAGAGACTACGGTGCTTTAAGAAACAGGATTTACTCGCCTATTTACACCTTCAGTCTGCGTGGGGGGTGCCCAGCTCCTACAGCAAGAACAAGTACCCTTCAGGCTGCTTCCCTCAAAGATGGATCACAGCCTTCCTTCCTCCTCCTTCTGCCCAGAAAGCCTTGCTTCAAGCCTCCCTTTTCCTGCCCCCTCAAACACACAGTTACCCCCCCCCACAACCTTTGTGACATCTGACTCCCCAGGCCAAAGGATCCTTCTATGACCCATCAACACCTTCTTGTAATGCTAACAGGTCTGCTGCTCCCCCAGCCAGCCCAGGAATTCCTTTGCAGCTTGCATTCTCCCATCATACCACAAATTACCAAAATCCTAGCAGTTATTAATTTTGAGGTTTATCCTGTCTATAACCCTACACACCTTAAGCTGGCCCAGGCAACACCCCCACCCTGCCTGTGATACAGTAGCTCACAGACTCACACAGCTCTCTCTATGCTCCACCCAGGCAAGCAAGACTCATGGAGGGTGCAGAGCTGGACTGGTGATGGATGTGGACCGGGGAGAGTCAAGATCAGGATTGGATGAAAGCATACTAAGGCCCTATGTCAAACTGAAAAGGCCCCATAGTAGGGCTGGATAAACCATTAAGCAAAATAGAATCATAGAATCATAGCACGTGCTTACCTAGGGCATCAAGGGAAGGTGGGCACGGCAGAAATTTCCCACACAAATTGCTCAGCTGAGCATCCATTTTCTCAGCTGAAGTACAGTGGTACCTCTGGATGTGAACGGGATCCGCTCCGGAGCCCTGTTCACATCCTGAAGTGAATGCAACCCGCGTCTGTGGGTCGCGATTTGCCGCTTCTGCGCATGCGCGTGAAGTCATTTTGAGCATCTGCGCATGTGCAAGTGGTGAAACCCGGAAGTAACACGTTCTGTTACTTCTGGGTCACCGCAGAGCGCAACCCGAAAACACTCAACCTGAAGCAACTTTAACCCGAGTTATGACTGTATATTAAAAATCCCAACCGAACAACTTTGCGGCAAGGCAAGGCTGGATGCCTCACCTCTACAGAAGCAGATGTGTTACGTAAGATTATTTCTAAGTATCTAATCTAACACTTTGCAATTAGAAAAAGTAGGCTTCAGAAGCCTTGTGACCTCCACTTCTGACGCCACATAGTAAGTTTGGGTTCGGTACCTTGAAGCAAGAGTTAACATCGTGTTTCTTTTATTAACAAGCAGTTACATGAACTAATTTTGTGTTGGAGCTCCTTCAACCAGAAGGCATGATCCCTTCACACCATTCTCCAACACAGGTGCCGATTCCTAGGGCCGATGCAGTTTTGGCTCCCTGAATGTATTTTTTGAGGGGGCCAGGCCCACTCAACTTTGAGAGGGAGTTCAGCTCCACCCCCTGGCTCCTCACAACGCCATGCGCGTGAAGTCGCATCAGGCTCCCTCAAACCTCTGGTACCTCTGTTCTCCAAGCTCCCGCCTCAAAGTTTCTTGTAAGAAAGTATCTCTAAATCACTACAATCACTGATGTTGATTGAAACACAATGCTCTTCTGTGGAGTTCATAGATTCAGATAAGTATGGTACTGTTTGTGGAGTAACCAAGTGATGATGGGACCCAAAGTGATGTATATGCATGTGTGAACGAGTTCCAGCCTCTTACAACATGTCTACACAGAAGTAAGTTCCACTGCATTCCTTGTCCGGGCCACCTCCTTGCTGTTGCCACTGACCAATCTTTCGCTTCTCGCTCTAAGCCAGGTGTGGGGAACCTTAGGCTCTCCAGATGTTGCTGAACAATAACACCCATCATCCCTACCCACTGAACGTGCTTGCAGCAGCTGATGGGAGTTGTTGTTCAACAACATCTGGAGGGCCAAAGTTTCCCCACCTCTTATGTAAGCAAAATCTCTTCACCCACCAGAGGGGGGGGGGGAGAGAGAGAGAGAAGTGGCTATTGCTCCTTCTCTCCACTTAGAACTGTCAGGACATCAGCCAGAAACAACAAGGAGGAGGAGGAGGAGGTTCATGTCCAGGAAGCTCCGGAAATTGGCAGTGGGACCTACTGGGGCCTCAGCAAGTGCCCAGCGATGTGGATCAGCCTTGGTGCTAGTTCATCATGCCAAAACTTGGCAGCTTTTTTATTTCATTTTCAAACATTTGGAAAGTGCAGTGAAGCACTTAAGACACCTGTTCCATCCTGTAACATTGATCTAGACAATTATCTTTTAAATTGCAGCTCATATGTCAGGGCCAGGCCAAAAAGACCTGAAAACTGTGTGTGTTCGCAAACCTGCATCGCTTGAGCACTGTTGTTACCATGCTGTGTTCCCTAGAAAAGGGACAAAGGATCCCAGAATTGTTTTATTGTATTTTTTCCTGTTGTCAATGATTATGCTATATTCTTGGATCTTGTTTTTGTCTTCTTCTCCTTCTTCAACTTTGGTTAATTTAGCTAAATTTGGTCAAAGTTAAATGCATAATACTATTTATTTGTTTTTTTAAAAATAGATCTTAATTTTTTTAAAATTGTGATTCTTCAAATCTTCTGTTTGCATTTATATTTTTTTTCCAAAACAAAAAAAGGAAAAGTTTCCAATATTATACCAGACTTACAATGCAGACTCCGTTGTCTACAGGATTGCAGCCATAGCCAATCCAGAGGTTGTATACTGTCTGCCAACCCCAGGGGTCTATGTTGCATTCTTTTATTCTTTTCTGGGCCTGGAGGGCATAAATGTGTAACCTAACACATCCCATGACCTCGCCTCCTCAATGTGGGGGGCAAGTTGGCGCCCCTGAGCAGTGGTAGCATTTGACTGTAAAACGTTAGATGCATAGACCTGCTGACAACTTCAACACAGACTGATGCTAATCATATTCCTTGCAGTGATTCCAATGCAGAAGAGGGAAGCTCTCTCCATTACACATTAAGATGTGTGAGGTATAAATAGTAAAATTATCATTATGGAATGGGACGTCCCTATTTTCATATGAGAAATGTTGGAGAGTATGGAACCAATGACAGCAGAGGGTCAGGATCATAGTTTTCCTTCTCCTAGCTGGGCTACCTTCCCAGGCTGACAAGCCCCATCTGCCCCTCATTTCCCTCAACAGCGCATGCAGAAACTGCCTTCTTAACAGTTGGGCCCACTATTGGTCTTGTCTGCTCCATCTGCCAAAGCCATTGTTCACAGGCAGGGGACCTCCCTAACTCACATAGAGTTTGAGACCCACTGACTCGCATGGTGACAGCTTCTAGGAGCCATAGGTGAGAACTGAGTGAAGGGTGGGTACAAAAAGTGGACAATCTAACCCAGAAGGAGCACAATGTGTCCGCCACCCATCCCTCTTATTTTATATATGCCTATAATGGTCAGGGGTCCCTTTACCTTTACCTTTTATCATTTCCCTCTGTAGTCATGAACTTTCCTCCAAACTAAAAAGCCCCAAATGTGTTAACTTTGTTTCCATACAGAAGTTGCTGCAACCTGTTTGTTTGTTTGTTTGTTTGTTTGTTTGTTTGTTTGGTATGCCACCCTTCATTGTAAGTTCACAGGGCATTTTACAACACAAAAATACAAAATGAGAGAACAAAATACATAATAAAAAGAAAAACAAGCCAATAACCCCCTTCTCACAAACATTTAAAAAGCCATCTATGGTTTAATCAACTAAAGGCCTGGTAATAAAGAAACATTTTCACCTGGTGCCTAAATATATGTAATGAAGGCACCAGGTGACCCTCCCTGGGGAAAGCATTCCACAAACAGGGAGCCACTGCAGAAAAAGGCCTGTTCTCATGTTGCTACTCTCTGGACCTCACGTGGAGGAGGCACATGAAGAAGGGCCTCAGATGATGATCTCAGGATCCCGGTAGGTTCATATGGAGAGAGGCAGTCCTTGATGTATTGTGGTTCTGAGCTCCTTAAGGCTTTATAGGTCATAACCAGTACTTTGAACTGGGCCCAGAAAGTAATTGGCAGCCAGTGCAGTTGGGCCTGGATCGGTGTGACATGCTCAAACTGTCTTGCCTTCATCAGTTGAAGTTTCCAAATGATCTTCAGAGTCAGCCCCATGTATAACATGTTGCAGTAATACAGCGGCGTAGCGTGGGTTGTCAGCACCCGGGGCAAGGCAAGTAATTTGCACCCCCTAACCCGGGGCAAGGCAAGTAATTTGCGCCCCCTAACCCCTAACCTGCCGCCGCTGCCAGCTTCTTCTTGCTGCTGCCTGGTCTGGCCTGGTGTGGTTCTCTCCCGCGCTCAGCGCTGCGCTGGGCGGCCGCTGCACTGTCCCTCCCTCAGATAGTCCCTCGCTCTCTCTCCACACTGCACGCCTGGCACCCACCCCCTCCACAGTGGGCAGCGACCCAGCGGCTCAGATCGGATTCGCACAGCCAGCACTGCAGTGAGAGAGAGTGAGTGAGCCAGGTAGGGGCAGAGAGCTGAGAGTGCGAGCGCGCGCCCCCAGATGTTGCACCCCCCTGCACCCCCATGCTACGCCACTGCAGTAATATACCTTAGAGGTTACCAGAGCATAGAGAACAGAAGTTAGCTCCATAGAGATGCAGTTGGACCACCAGCCAAAGCTGATGGAAGGCCAGCGGAAGCTCAAGTGACAACAATGAATGTAGAAGTACCCTCAAGCCACGTACCTGCTCCTTCAGATCAAGAGCAGGCAACCTCTCATCCATCCAGTCCAGGGAACTGCCCAGTGACAGTGCCTCAGTCTTATCTGAATTGAGCTTCAGTTTGTTGGCCCTCATCCAGTCCATTAACAAGGCAAAACAACAGTCCAGTCCAGCACATCCACTTCCACACCTGCAGATAAAAAGAAGTAGTGCTGTGCATCATCAGCATATTGCTGACAATGTACTCCAAAACTCTGGATGACCCCTCCTGGGCTGTTTCATGTAGATGTGAAACAGCACAGGAGATAAAAACCTGAGAAACACATTGGGCCAAAGGGCACTCCCCAAGCATCACCCTCTGGGAACAACTACTCAAGTATGACCAGAACCACCACAAAGCAGTGCCACCCACCTGCAACTTAGCCAGTCCAGAAGGAGGATCACCAAGGTTGATAAGTATCAAAATCTGCTGAGAGGTCAAGGAGAATTAACAGGACACGTTGCCCCTGTCTCTCTCCTGACAATGGTCATCATACAGGACGACCAAAGTCGTTTCTGTGCCAAAACTTAGCTAAAACCCCAAATGAAATGGATCTAGAAAACCAGTTTTCTCCTAGAGTGCCTAGATTTGGTCTACAATCACCCACTCAAGAACCTTGCCCAAGGACGGGAGATTGGCAACTGACCAGTAGTTACTTAAGATTTTCCAAACCTAGGGTGAGCTTCTTACCACAGCCTCATTCAAGCAGGTAGGGACTCCCCCTGGCCTAGCCAACTGTTCTCTTCCTGCTAGTTTTTATCAGGGTCACCCTGACTGATCCGAGCACCTTGTCCACATCCTCAAGCCTTACCAACTGAAACTCATCCAACGCAACGAGGCTAGACAGCGCTCTGGACACCCCTTCAGATTCTGTAACAACCAAGTCAAAATCCCAGTAGATGGAAGTGATTTTATCCTCAAAATGCTTTGCAAACAAATCATAGGGAGCCGCCCCCCCCCCGCCAGGTTCTGCCACCTCCTCCTACTAGACTAATGCTATGTGTTCTGTCTGATTTGGTCCCAAAATGACCTCAAATATTCCTCTGCAGTAGGAGGAAACAAATGGGGAAACTTTCCAATTGTCATTTGAGTTGCATTAACAAAATGGCCTGGAATCTAGGGAGTTTACTCCTCCCTGCAAATCCAGTCTGGCAAGTTTCTGCTAAGCTGAGGGAACTGTCAATAGGTATAAATTTGTAAATAAAAAATTCAGGAACTAAAGTATTTACCATCTCAATAGAATGGTCAGGTATCCTGGTAGACAGGAGAAAAGCAACACTCAAATATCTGTGAAATACCATCTCCTGTGATGTATGTACAATACTTTTTGGGTGGTATTTGGCCAAGGGGTGGGCAATTTCAAAAGTCTTTAAAGGGGTTTGCACACTTTTGTTCTGGGTCTCCCTTACCTCCTTGCAAGGAGGGGAGGGAACTCTGTTGCAAAAGAAAAATAAAGATTTGCCTTGCTTTCACTGCATACTGCTTCCATCCATTCATCTCTGACCAATCACGGACTTAGAATTAGGCAGCAAAAGCCACCCCTTCTATTTTCTGTATCACCTCCTAAAGGTAATGTAAAGGGACCCCTGACCATTAGGTCCAGTCACAGACGACTCTGGGGTTGCGGCGGTCATCTCACTTTATTGGCCAAGGGAGCCGGCGTACAGCTACTGGGTCATGTGGCCAGCGTGACTAAGCTGCTTCTGGCGAACCAGAGCAGCGCATGGAAACGCTGTTTACCTCCCACCAGAGCAGTACCTATTTATCTACTTGCACTTCATGCTTTCAAACTGCTAGGTTGGCAGGAGCAGGGACCGAGCAACGGGAGCTCACCCCGTCGCGGGGATTCGAACCTCCAACCTTCTGATTGGCAAGTCCTAGGCTCTGTGGTTTAACCCACAGCGCCACCCGCGTCCCTTATATCACCTCCTACTGGGTTATTAATCAGGACAACTTTGCAAAAGCATATTGCACCAGTTTTGAAGGTGTGGCATTGGCTCTCAATTTGCTGAGCCAAGTTAAAGATGCTTGTTGTGATATGCAAAATCCTTGGAAAGGTCTATTTACTTGATAGAATGCCTCCTCCCTTATCCATCTGCCTGGCTGTTATGATGCAGCAGGGTTGCCCTCCTTCAGTGCCACATTATTGAATATTTGCCATGTAGCAAATATTCTCGATGCAGGCAAAATCACAAGAGCCAAGGAAGCAGTATTTGCAGCCACAGCTGACCAGCAGCAGCTACATCCTCATTTCTTTTGCCCACGCAGTTTGCAGTTGAACCATGTGAGCAAAGGAACATTTTTCCTTTTCGGATGGGCTTGAAGCCAAGTCTTTCTCACCTTTCAAAGTGACTCACACACCCTCACACTCTTCTCTATTCTCCATCCAAGCAAACAAAAGCAGTTCTCAAACTTCTAAGACACATTCCAAAATGCAAAAACAGTAAAGCTGGGTTTGAAACAAAGCAGGTGTGGTTGGGGAGGTGGAGTGGATGGTCCGATGGCGGAGATAGAGAAACCTGGATGGCTGCATTTGGACCCTGGGCCTGAAAATCTGTTTCATGAAAGGGGGAAAGGGATCCAGAGTGGTTAAATGATATGAAAGCTGGTTTATTGCAGCAATAAACTTCTGAAGTGGACTGTGAAGGTAATCAGAATATGAACAATGGAGGAGAAATGGTTAATGCTCCATCCTGAGACTTCTCTCAGTCTGGATAATATAAACAAAAGTCTACAAAGCTCTCAGACATTTATTTTATTGAAGCTCACAGGGCACATGTAGAGGTATTTACTCACATTCCAGTAGGCTGTTCTTTTGGCTCTGAATGAATGTGGTTAGGGAGCTCTTTATGAAGTTCTCTATAGAGTTCTCTATGGATTCCTTGGTGGAGAACGAGTGAGCTTATTCCTCTTCCTGGGCTTGCAAGAACTAAACTACCCGGACCTTGAGATCATCTTCTGAAGCCCTCCTTCGTGTGCCTCTTCTTCAAAAGGTCCAGAGGGTGGCAACACGAGAGCGGGGCCTTCTCTGCAGTGGCTCCCCATTTGTGGAATGCTCTCCCCAGGGAGGTTCACCAGATGCCTTCATTCTACACATTTAGGTGCCAGGCAAAAATGTTCCTTTTTAACCAGGCCTTTGGTTGACCTGATGGACATCCTATACCCTTTTAAAATTTGACTTGGGCGGGGGGGGGCGGTGTTATTGGGTTACTGTTCTTATTTTGATTTTATATATTGCGATCTTTTCTGTGAACTACCCTGAGACCTCTGGATATAGGGTAGTACAGTGGTACCTCAGGTTACATACGCTTCAGGTTACATACGCTTCAGGTTACAGACTCTGCTAACCCAGAAATAGTGCTTCAGGTTAAGAACTTTGCTTCAGGATGAGAACAGAAATCGTGCTCTGGCGGCACGGCAGCAGCAGCAGGAGGCCTCATTAGCTAAAGTGATGCTTCAGGTTAAGAACAGTTTCAGGTTAAGAACAGACCTCTGGAACGAATTAAGTACTTAACCCGAGGTACCACTGTATATAAATTCAATAAATAAAATAAATAAATAAACTGAACTAGGTTGCAAAGGAGAGAGGGAGTTTCCCACCGCTCTGGGTAGAGCCAACAGAAACTAGAATATTACTGTGCCTTCATTTCCCTGCCTGCCGTGAGGTCTAGAAAAGGGAAAGGCACTCCCTTTTCTTAAAGGCGAAACATTATTATTCCTTCTACTAATACACTGATTTGCTATCACTAAATACCCGAACCGTTAACAAGATGAGAACTCATGAGAAAGCCGGGGTGGGGAGGGGATGAAGTACTATATCAGGATTCAATAGCTAGGCATTTACAAGAACATTAAACAATTCACATAAAAAATGTGTGCACATTAAAACTGAACATAGTGTAGACTCGACTAGATATTTATTGTTTGTTGGTAGTGGTAGTACAACCCCTAATCATTGCTCAATCTCCCACCATTCTACAAGTTGTTAATGAATTCTGAGTTCTTCACCCTCTTATGCAACAAAC
Organism: Podarcis bocagei; assembly: GCF_964188305.1. Classification (NCBI taxonomy): domain Eukaryota; kingdom Metazoa; phylum Chordata; class Lepidosauria; order Squamata; family Lacertidae; genus Podarcis; species Podarcis bocagei. The sequence goes on along the minus strand of NC_138141.1, from coordinate 4,871,403 downwards.
TCTTTTACGTCAACCACCTTGCAACATTACGACTGCAGGCGGAGTATGGTTGATTTTTAATATACTTGAAGCTTTGACCATCCTGATTTCTCCCAGTATAAAATATTACATTTGGAAGTGTAGATGGTGTGCTACAAATGGACTGAAAATATGAATTTAAATATCTCCTGCTCACAGGAAAAATGTGGAAACCTGTCCTGTTTTTTAAGCTACTGATGTATTTCCTTAACCATCCATATAGTTATCTATGAATGTTAAAGCATGTGTAAATTGCAAGGGGTGCTAGTCCGGGATCCCAGGATTTAAAGTGTGCATATAGATGCATGTATTGGTAAAATAATGTATTAAATTGTATTATATTAGGGGAAATTGTTTTGCAAAAATGTGTATATTTGAAGAAATTCGCACCAAAATGCTTATGAATTTTCATGAGGATCCCCACACCCACAAAAAAATCTCAATCTGATGTGGAAATTTAGAGAACTGAATTTGATATTAGAAAAATGAGAAAGAGAAACTGAAATTGCTGAAGCCTGCATTCAGACAGCACTTTATTCAGTCTTTGCAACTTTTTCTTGCCTGTAAATTTTCTCTTCTTTTATATCACACATGGTGTAAAAGCCACTTCTAGAAATCTAGTGGAATCTAATGGAAATTTAGTGCTCATTTCTGTGTTAAATTGTTTCCAGAAAAAGTCCACATGCAACCCTGTAAACTTGGAAAATCACGGGCATTTTGTGTTGTAATTTCACATGATGAAAATTGGGGTGGTGTCCCAGTTCTTTCCCACTGTTTAAAAATTAGCACGACATTGCAGTACATTAGTCAAAAAGTCATAGTTCCATAATGCAACAGGTACTCTACTGTAAAAGGAATGTTAGAAATTGGGCAGAAGTGCTAGCATTGCAACCAATGAAATTCACACAATAAATCCTACATCTGAATATTCATACATCCCTTGTGGCAGTAGGGGTCAACAGCTTGGCAATCAAGAGTCTTAGTACATACATTAGTCACAGTGGCAACCTCACTCATTTGAGCGAGAAATGTACAGGCACTTGTCAGGCACTTAATAGTATGTGCCACATAAGATACCGCATGCAGAGGCATGTGCTCTTGGTGCTTTGATTTGTGCTTTGTGTTATCTTTCCCCACCACCAGCACCCAAGTGGGAGGAGAGTCCCACTGGCTGCATATGATAGACCTCATGTGGTGCTCCTGTATCATGGAGGGGAAGCCCTTCCAGATGTTGTTGGACTGTAACTTCCATAATCTCTGACCAGTGTCTAGCAACTTCTGGATTATCACAGCTTTCCCACCCTCTTCTGTGGCATGCACTCATTTAGTTGCATGGTGGAGAGGAGGGAGCGTAAGTGATGTTGCCACTGTGAGTAAAATATAACCCAATGCTGAAAGATCAAGGAATGGGGCATGACTGCCAGAGAAGGCCAACAGTAAGGGAGCAAAGAAATTCTCTATGAGCCCAAAGCCAAGTGAATGACACTCAGCTAAAAAGGAGTTATGCCTGGGCTTGGAAGCGTTTATCAGAGGCAGAATCACCCTTATCAAATCACTAGCGCAGCTCGAGGGCAGCATTATCTTCCAGGCAGTATTGGGTGGATACTTGCTAGTGGTGGGCAGGAGGTCATAGACAACAAGTGAGCAGAGCAGAGCATGCACATTTTACCTGTAAGATAGTTTTGACACACACTTGCATACACCCTCTATATTTTGCCTGGGCAAGCAAAAAGCACGATTAGAATCCATGGACACATTCTAGCCAGTCAAATATAATCGAGGAGGGTGCAAACTAGGGCCAATAAAGGGTTTAGCCTGGGGAGAGTCCCAAGGGCTGGATAGAAAAGCCTGGAGGGCCACAGTTGACCCCCAGGCCTGTCCCCACACTATAAATGTGTGCTCAGCCGTAGTGATGAATAATTCTCTGCTGGTGTTTCAGCATTCCAGTTTAATGTTGCACCTGGATGGAGAAGGAGCTAAGTTTACCAGTGCAAAACTGTCATAGGATTGGAAACAGGCTCCACACAGGTACAAGGCTCCAAGTACAATTGACATACACATTTTGTGGCAGAAAATCTAAGTTAATGCCCAAGTACACAATTGATAGGGACCTGCAGCCAATCCTGGGTCTCTGGTTAATGCAGAATATCCCAAGTTCAATTCCCAACATCTCCAGGTAGGAATGCCCATCATATAAAATCCTGGAGAGTCAATGCCAGTCAATGTAGACAGTCATGACATAGATGGATCAATGGACTGACAGGATAAACAGTTTTCTCTGCAGTTTCAAATAAATGTTTGTCTTGGAATAAATTAAATGTGATGCCATTCACACAATTAGCAATAGTGGAATGGCTCTTTACAAGAGTTAGATGAGGCTTGGTCTATATTAGGACTTTGGTGGGGGAGGGGGGGTTTGACACTTTGTCCCCCTGCAGGTAGGACATTTTAGACTCTGGGCTTAATGGTATTGATGCCCGAAACTTAATGGCCTTATTCGGAGGGCTCTTTAGTTGACAATGGTTATTATTATTCACTTACTTCAAAATGTCCTAAGCCAACCTTATTATGTTTGGGGGTCTTCGTACCTGCCCTGATGGCACGGCTGCCCATTCATACAAATGGGGAGCCAGTCCAAGTTGGCAAGCAATGACTCATGTCCAATCTTAGCACTGTGGGTCTACAGCACTAAGATCATATCTGAACCTGTGCCTGCTACCAGCATAAAATTTGAATCACCATATAACATCAGGTGATTGACAGGTAGGAGGGCCTATGGAGGGTGGGCCAGTCCTGGATCTGACCCCTGGGCAGATCCTCACCCCCCCTTTTTTTTTTAATCATACTACTTGCATGAATGGTGTCACATTTAGTATGGCCCTCATTCACACACAAAATTTTTGTGTGTGTGCTTTAAAAATAGAGTTTGTGAACTTGTCATTTGGTTTCCACAGAGAGGATAGGGGTTTTCTCTGAGGTGATAAGCTGAGCTGGTGACTCCTGAAAATTCAAGCACTTAGGGGAGCTGCAATTGTGTAATATCTAACAAAGTGGTGCATCAGCCACATTCCTTAGATGCTACCTAAAGAGATTGTAGCTGCTGTGCAAGCGGAAGTACACAAAAAGCCACTTTCTGCTTTGAAACGGAAAGTCTGTTAGTTGCTGGGTAGACTTAGCTGCTTCTGATCTTCAAAGCTGCAAATGTGAGCTCTTTAATGGCAAAGGAAAATGCAGAGTGTGGCAATATCCCTTGGCTGACATCCCGGAGAAGCTTGTTTGAAGTTGCTTATATATTGCTCTTAGAAAGCAACTGTTCACAGCCAGCCAGAACTGTGCCTCAAATATGTGTTTGCAAAAAGGGAAGACCTGCTTCTTTTTATAACCGTTGCCATAAAAAGAAAATGAAATGGTACAGAAAAAGGGATAAACATACGTAGTGGTCAACATATGCCTTGGCTGCCTCTACTTGCAGCAGGCAGGATTTCTGACAGTTGAGTGATTATTAAATAAGGAGTTATTAATTCCCACCCCCTCCCCACCCCATTTTGGGAGCCCCTTAAAAATGGCTTGCTCAAACCATAACCAGCGACCCTTGCCAGATAAGACCAAAGGTCCATCCTACTTCCCACAGGGGCCAGCCAGATTCTTCATGGGAGCCTCCAGTTAGGATATGGAGGCTGAACGCCAGTTATTGTAAATCACAAATTGGGACAGTGCTGTTGTGCTCATGTTCTGCTTTCAGGCTTCCCATAGGAATCTAGTTGGTCACTGTGAGAATTGGGATTCTGGACAGGATAGTTGTTTATTGGCTGAGCTAACAGAGATCTTCTTCCCCGCAACTGTTGGAGATACACTGCCTCTGGTCATTGAGGTTCTACATCACTGTCTTGACTAATAACTGTTGATATAAATATTTCATCTTTAAGTTTGCCTAATCCACTTTTAAAGCGATCCTAGCAAGTGGTCATCCCCATGTCTTACGGGAATGAATTCTGGAAGTTACTTGTACATTGTGTGAAATGACTCCTCCTTTTTCTATGTCCCAGATCTACTGGATACCCCTGAGTGTTATTGTAGAGGAGAAATCTTTCTCTCCATTTTCTCCACCTTCTCTTCTTCTCCCCTACCTAGGCAGGGGATGCACTGCTTTCTCATGGAGGGGCTTGGATTGACCAAGAGGTGCTAAGAAACACACAACATTTTTTGTACATCATCATATATTATATTTCCCTGGTCTTTATGTATGACACCTTTGAAGGTTTGCAAGTGAAGGTGGACAGATTTTTTTCACCTAAGGTACTGAGATGGCTCTACATCACCTCTCTCATTATTGAGACCATCATTCACATCCCACAACCTATTCCATCAAGCCATGTGCTTGTATAAGATAAGAACCCTAAATCCTATAGCAGAGGAGGGGATCCTCAGGGCTGGGGGCCAAATGTACCTCTCTGGGCATCTGTATCTGGCCCTCAGGACTCTCCCTGGACCACAACATTTCCCCATGCCACTCCCCTCATTGGTCCTGTTCTACCCACTCTTTAAGTGCTTAACTGTTGGTGTCAAAGACTCTAGCATGCCTGGATGAAGAACTGTGTGTGTGTGTGTGGAAACATGACATATTTTGCATGGGTGGAATGTAGCTTACTGTGCAAAGCTAAGTATTTCATCCTTTGCTCCACCCACTTTTGTCTCTGGCCACGCCCACCTGAAGCATGTGGCCCGCTGGGGGTTGTCCATGGGGGTATGTGGGCCTCAGACTGAAACTGCTACCCACTCATTCCCTATTGAAATCAATAGAACAATGTCCAATGTCTTTTGCTCTAGGGCCAGCTGCAGGGGAACTAGGTTTTTGTAAGGGAAGGGCTGTCTCTCAGCGTCAGATGCCTGTTTTGCATGGAGTGAGTTTCATTACTGCATCAATCAGTAATGCAGTCAGGAAATTTTAGGCTCTGGGCCAAATGGTCTGGGTGGCTCATCTTCCTATGGTGAGTACTTCACTCACTTCAAAATGTAGTAAGTCGGCTCTCCTGTGCCCTTAGTCCCTCCATGCTGTCTCTGCTGATGGGGGCCCTGTACTTCTGCCCCCCAATTCTACCCTACCTATCAAGTGGGGTGCCTCAGGGCTCCGTCCTCTCCCCCATGCTTTTTAACATCTATATGAAGCCGCTGGGAGAGATCATCAGGGGGTTTGGGCTGGGTGTTCATCAGTATGCAGATGACACCCAACTCTACCTCTCTTTTAAATCAGAACCAGTGAAGGTGGTGAAGGTCCTATGTGAGTGTCTTGAGGCAGCTGGAGGATGGATGGTGACTAAGAGATTGAGGTTGAATCCTGACAAGACAGAAGTACTGCTTAGGGGGGACAGGGGTGAGTGGGTATGGAGGACTCCCTGGTCCTGAATGGGGTGACTTGTGACCCTGAAGGACCAGGTGTGCAGCCTGGGAGTCATTTTGGACTCACAGCTGTCCATGGAGGCGCAGGTTAACTCTGGGTCCAGGGCAGCTGTTTACCAGCTCCACCTGGTACGCAGGCTGAGACCCTACCTGCCCGCAGACTCTCTCGCCAGAGTGCTCCATGCTCTAGTTATCTCCCACTTGGACTACTGCAATGCACTCTATGTGGGGCTACCTTTGAAGGTGACCCATACGTTTCCAAGCGCAATTCAAAGTGTTGGTGCTGACCTTTAAAGCCCTAAATGGCCTTGGCCCAGTATACCTGAAGGAGTGTCTCCACCCCAGGGACGCGGACTTATAAAAAATATTGGGGGGGCCCGGGAAAGCTCATGAATAATAAATAAGCTCATGAATATGCAAATAAAGTGGCACCGCCTCCTCGTGAGCGAATAGGGGAGAGCGTGCTGCGCCTATTATCAGCTCCGGAGCGGAAATTGGGTGGAGCTTTTGCTCGGAAGGGAGGGCAGGAGGCATGCAGCCCGACCCTGTGCATTTTGGGCTGGGGGAGGGGCGGCGATGGCGCTCTGCTGGAGGGGCGCCGGAGATTATTGGGGGGGCAGAGCCCCCCCAAACGAATTTTTGAGGGGGCTCGGGCCCCCTCAAGCCCCATGGAGTCGGCGCCTATGCTCCACCCCCATTGTTCAGCCCAGACACTGAGGTCCAGCTCCAAGGGCCTTCTGGCGGTTCCCTCACTGCGAGAAGTGAGATTACAGGGAACCAGGCAGAGGCGCCCACCTGTGGAACGCCCTTCCAGATGTCAGGTGTCAAGGAAATAAACAACTACCTGACTTTTAGAAGACATCTGAAGGCAGCCCTGTTTAGGGAAGTTTTTAATGTTTGGTGTTTTATTGTATTTTTAATATTCTGTTGGGAGCCGCCCAGAGTGGCTGGGGAAACCCAGTCAGATGGGTGGGGTATAAATAATATTTATTATTATTATTAATTATTATTATTATATTACTAACAGCAACCACACTGGATTCCATCCCCAGAGTGTCCAAGTTGGGTTGGAAAATACATCTGCTGAAAGTCCTGGAGAGCTGCTGCCAGTCAGTGTTGACAGCACTGAACCGGTTGGATGAGGGGTCTGATTCAATATGACAGCTTCCAAAGTACATCTTTCCCTTTGGGACCAGGCCTACAGGTAGTCAGACCAGACAGACCAGCACTGGCTCAGAATTGGAACAGTGCTGTAATTTGTGATTTGGAGCAAATATCCCATTTACCTAACAGACTGACTGCTCCAGGTGCACCCAAAGAAAGGTTCTCTCTGGACTAACACAAGTTCAGCTCAAGTTCTTAAAGCAGGGATGGGGGATTTTTTCAGTCCATGGACCACATTCCGTTCTGGGCAGCCTTCCAGGGCCAGAGGGTGGAGCAATTAATTTAATGTTACCTTTGTACAATGCACTAGTTTCAACACACTATTCTCACCCCTCTCCATTCTCCATCAGGGCAAACAAAAGTCATTATCAGACTTCTAAGGGACATTCCAAACAAGCAAAAACACCCAAGGAGGGTGTGTAGCATGGCTCGTGAGGGGTGTGGCTTGGGGAGTGTTCCAAGGGCCAGACAGAGACCAGTTTGGCCCTGACTCTCCCAATCCCTGTTTAAAGGCAAAGCCTTCAAAATGACCTGAGTCTGGGAGAGTTCCAAAGCAGGCAGAGGATCCTAGTCCACACAATCTGCAAATGTAGCTGTTTTCGTTTCGTTTCGTTTTGCTTTTGTTTTGCTTTGCTTGCCAGTGAGCATCTTTGTCTGGCAATTGACTCCCTACAGCCTTGGAACCTGCATCAGATGGGTGGGGCTTCCTTATTATACCACTGCTCGGGAAATGCCTAAGGCAGAAAAGGAGGAAAAAGTCTGCCAGCTTGAAAGAAACGGGTGGCGGGGCTGGGATGGAAGGTTGCTGCAGCCTCACACGTGCCACACTCACACCCTAAAGAGCAGAATCACCTCCCTGACGATCTGTCGATGGGGACAGTCTGAGCACGGTTCCCCTCCCCGTTTACTTTGTCTGCCCCCGGTGAAAAAGCGAGCCCAAGATCAACTGGGTCTCAGGTCCCCGCACCAAAAAAGACCTCTCACCTTGTCGTTCAGGTTCTGCAAAGCCTCTTTGCCCGTGGCTCTCCGGATCTCCACCTTCCTCCCGAAATCAACAGATGGTTCCCCTCCCTTCCTGCTCTGCCAGGAATAATGGGACTGAGCATCCGCTCCGAGGTGGGCCACGTCCTTCTGCTTGGCCACGATCCTGCCGCCCGAGGAGGAGGAGAAGGAACCGCGTCCTACCGAGAGGGAATCGAAGTCGATGGTTTTGTTCTCCAAGGAGCCTTCCACGGGGCAGAACATGCCACAGAATTTCTGCCGGGGCTTGGGGCTTCCGGAGCCCAGGTTCTTGAAGAAGGCTGGAACTTCCTCCTCGTCCTCGGTGGGCTTGCCCGACTGCCTCTTCTCGGCCATGGCTCCCTCGCTCTCCCCCCGGGTCGGGTCTCGCTGCGAAAGGCAAAGCTCTTCCCGATCGGAGCTCCGGCTCTGGCCCTGGAGGCAGGGGAAGCGGCGGCGGCTGGCGCTAGCGGCTTGCAGAGGCGAGCAAGGGCTGGACGCCTGGGCGGTGGAGAAGCCGAGCCTTTGTACTGCTGGCCGCCTTCATAGAGAGGAGGGCGGGCTGCTCGTGGGGCGAGGTGGAGGGCAGCAGCTGGAAGGCTGAAGGCGATGCAAAGTTGAGAGGCGATCAGGGGAGGGAAGGAGGCGAGGGGGGAGAGACTGTCAGTAGCAGTGCAGCCGGGAGGGGTGGGCTTAAGTTCTCAGCAGCATCCAAATGACGATGAGGATGATGTGAAGGGGGAGGGGACAGGCAAAGCAGAGAGAGGGTTTTTTTTATTTTAAAAAAGCCTCACTCACTCTGCAGCAGAAACTGGGAATTGATCCGGAAGTGATGTGACAAACGAAATTGGCAAATGGACTGGATCAGCTGGTGGGAAAGGGGGAGTGGATCCCTGGGTGCACTGCAGCTTCCACAAGTGGTGGGGAGGAAGCTGGAAGGTGTGTCTGTGTGTGTGGGGGGGGGAGGTGTTCAACGCCCACCACGCCACTTTGGCAAGAGGGGCTGCGTCGGGAGGCTGAAGGCTTGCTCCTCTCAGCCACACCCACCTCGCGTCTCCTGCTAGCACGCTGCCGGCTTCTTCCTCTTCACACACACACTCCGCTTTCAAGGCTAAGCGTGTATACAGAAGAGGGGGGATTTGGGGAGGGGGCAGTGGGGGGAGGATGCTGAGTCAGAGATATGAGGAGCCCCTGCTGTGAGTCGAAGTGTTCTTTCTCTCTCCTCACCCTACTCTCCTGGGGCCTGAAAAGAGATGGGAGGGTAGAGGCGAGAGACAGCTGGCATTGGTGAGGCTGGATTCCCCCCCCCCCAAGGGGAGGAAACGAAGCAAAGGCGGTATTCAGACCATAAGGGTTTGACCTTGGCAAGGCTGTGGTCCTTGTGGGTATGGTGAAGTGGTGTAAGGGAGGAGGGGCGCTTAAGGCAAAGGGAGAGGGTCATTGAAGAATCCAGTCCAGTATTGCCTGCTCCATAGATGGGGAACCGGCGGCCATCCAGACGCTGTTGAACTACAACTCCCATTATCCCTGACCATTAGTCATGCTGGTTGAGGTTGATGGGAGTTAGGGTCCAGCCACATGAGAGGGGCACAGGTTCTCCATCCCTGTCCTGCTCTGACTGGCAGCAGCTCTTCAAGGTCTCCGGTAGCTGAGATCCTTTACTCCGGAGGGTGCTGGAGACTGATCCTAGGACCCCTGCATGAAAAAGTGTGCTTATCATTGAGCTGGAGTTTGCGTTTTTCGATGGTAGGCAACCAGCCTCAAGCTCTACCTACAAAGTACCAACCTTGGTGATCAACGGGATCCTCTTGGTGAGCGAGAGAGTCTCTTCTATTCGCCTCGCGCTGGTGGCGCTGTCCGTTCAGCACCACGCCGCTTTGCTCCTAGTGTGAGGAAACCAGAGCCACCCCCGAAGCAGGAAAGAGGATTGGGCCTTGGGCAAATAAAACATCCCCTTTATTAACGAGGTGACGTCGACTGGCTTAGATGTACCTTCAGGGTATGATCGGAAGGCACCTCAAACCATTAGCTAGCTGATTGCCCGAGAATAAATAATATATGTAAGGTGGGTGGGGAGGAGAATTTATTTAAGGAAATTAGAGTTTGACTTGACATTGTTAAATCACGAGACGCTTTAAAACAAGGTTAAAACAAGCTTTAAAAGGATAAGCAGAGCAAACTTCTTGGGTATACAATAGGAATGGTCGGAAAGCACAGGAAACCACCAGCTTGCTGAAGCTAAGCACGTCTGAATCTGGACAGGGCCTGGATGAGTGACTGGCTGGGAACCACGTGTTCCAGAATGGATGAAAGACAGGATATATTGTAAGAAAATATGTTAATAATATCAATGATAGTAATTTATTAGATTTATTACTAGCTTGTTACCAAGGTCTCCAAGCAACTTACATTTCAAAACATGAATACATTATACCATTAAAAATTCATATGGTTAACATATAAATAATAGTACTTATTATTATTATTATTATTATTATTATTATTATTATTATTATTATACAAAACCTTGACATTCTCATATGAGCATTTACAATTCATTCACACACACACACACACACACACACACACACACACACACACCATAACTGCCACAGAAAGCTTGGGCAGCACAACAGCAGAAGAACAGAAAAAGAATTAGATGAAATCATGGATGAAACCATCCTGTCAATGACTATTAGCTATGATAACTTAATAGAACCTCTAGGTTTAGGGGCGGTTTATCCCTAAATGACTCTTGCTTTGGAGAAAACCATGGGGGAGGGCTTTTGCATTCATAACTTTCTTGTGAGCTTCCAGATGCATCAAGATGGTCACTGTGGGATACAGGTTGTTGGACTGGAGATATCCCTTTGATCTGATCCAACAGATTTCTTCTTAAGGGACTATGCATAACATTCATGCCATCCACATAATATAGCTTTGCCTCAGCCATAGAATCATAAAATTGTAGAGTTGGAAAGGACCACAACCTCCCAAGAGAGACCGTTCCACTGTCAAACAGAGGAAGGTTAGCCATTTTTCAGTATATTATTATCTTGTGGTTTTTCATTATGGACTAATGCCTTCAAATTTTCAAACAATTCCAATAATTACCCACTGAGCAATTGCAATAAAATATGACAAGTGCATGTGAGTGGATTACTACAGAGACATTTCCAAACCAAAAAGAAAGACAAGCCTCATGCAGACAAATCTGACCAAGCTTTGGACACACCCATCTAATAAAGTAAATCAAAATGCTGTTCAGGAATATTATCATTTTTAATCCATATTCAGTATCATCCCAGTCCAAATAGTTTCCCCAAGCCATTTATTGCTATGCATTATTCATTCATTCATTCAGATGCATAGCATTAAATGTTAATTTACAGTCATCTGTGCACTTCCTGCCCCCAATCCCAGCATAGATACTCACCCTTAGGAAATACAAATCTTTTTTAAAACACACACATACACACATTCCTTGTCACCAGGATTTCTAAGAGAGCAATGGTATGCAGCCTTACTCAGAAGACCCATTGTGTTCAGTGGGACTTATTCCCTAGAAAGTGTATTTAGGATTGCAACCATAATCGGTCAAAGTCACAAGGAAGGGCAAAATATTTTGTAAAAAATAACAAATCTAACACAACCTAATGGTTTTAAACAAACAAACCAAAAGACATTTCTGAAGGAAGGAAATAATCCCTGAGCTTTAGGTTGTAGAAAACCCAAGATGTGCTTTGGGGACTAATGAGGAAGACGAGATGTAGGTCCTCATGGGGAATCTCTGCCTGACCTCCATTCCCTCCACCACTCTCAAGATCATACTTAGAAATAACACAGAGCTACAATCCCCTCTCATGTTCAGGTGCCTTGACAGGACAAAGGGCAGCATATGGTCCATCAGGTAAGTAAATCTATGCACTACTTAAGGTTTATAAATATTAATAGCAGACTTGCTGATGAACAGTTAATCAATGCAGGCCATTGCCAGAGCCTTCAAGAGCAGGGTGTTCAAGAGGCTGCAATAATAATAACCACGCTGGCTGCAATTTACAACGTGATTTTCATAGGCAGCCAGAAACAAAGCTTGGGGTGTGACATGAAATGCATCCAAAAGCTCCATGGATGGTCCTTAGGACAAGGTCAAAATGGGACACTTCTAAAGCTGCTCACCTGATGTGGCCCTGAATCCAGAATAGAAAGTCACAACATTCAAAATGTTTCAACAACAGCAAAACCCATTTCTGACACCACTGTTGCACTCCTGATAGAAATTATTCTGGATTGCTGAACAAATCAGCTCCATTTGAATGAGTCTATTTGAATGGCATTGGTGTGCTTCCTTAATGGCTGCATTTATGTTAAGGGGAGTGGGTGACCTCAGCTATAGTTACATCTCCGGTACAGTGCGGAATATATATAGATATATATATATGCAGGTCTCTCCCCCCCACACACACACTGTCTGAAATTTATCCTCCTTGCTTTTTTATTATTTTTGTACTGAAATTTCTAAAGGAACCCACAAGTATTTCATTGTCTGACCAATTTATCAGACTTAATCTAATATATGTGGTGGTTTCCCAAGATGCAAAATCTTTCCTCTTGGGCTAGAGAGACCTGGGGGCCCCATTTGGTTTTCCCCAACCCCGGTCTATGAAGATCTAGGTTCTGATTTCAGCTATGACAGAATGGCTGAACTCAACTATTGCCATATTCCAAACTATATTGGAACTGTGGTAATTTTAAAATGCATTCATTTAACTGACATGTAGTTCTTCAGTTGATGTAATTATTAATGCAATCCATTGCAATACAGTGGTACCTCAGGTTACATATGCTCTAGGTTACATACGCTTCAGGTTACAGACTCCGCTAACCCATAAATAGTACCTCGGGTTAAGAACTTTGCTTCAGGATGAGAACAGAAATCATGCTCTGGCAGTGCGGCGGCAGTGGGAGGCTCCATTAGCTAAAGTGGTGCTTCAGGTTAAGAACAGTTTCAGGTTAAGAACGGACCTCCGGAACGAATTAAGTACTTAACCCGAGGTACCACTGTAATAGATGATACACAACAGAACTGATTGGCATGAGGTACCAGTAATTGAAGAACATATCCAAAATGTTCCTTATATATCCCATCCAAAGCAGTCCCAAAGAGGTATCCTATCCAATCACTGGTGAGACACTGACCTGCTTAGCTTCAACAAGATACTGGCCCCATATACCTTCAGGCCATCAGCCAAATTCAGTAGGTGTCTTCCACACAGACTTGTATAACACACCAGTTGATCCAGGCATGATTGTAAAAGCACTACAAACACATATGTAGGAAAATAGGAAACTGCCTTATACCAAGTCATACTCTTGGTCAGAATTGTCAGACCATTACTGTTTTCACTGACTGGCAGCCGTTCTGCAGAATTTCATGCAGAAGCTTCTCTTAGCCCTGCTTGGAGAAGTCAGGGATTGATCCTGGCAAACCAGATGCTCTGCCTCTGAGCCACAGCCCCACCTCCAGCACACATAGGCATTGTGTATTAATTTTGCAATAATGAATCTTGAGCAGGGCTGGAGAACTTGTGGCCCTCCAGATGTTGTTGGATTTCAACTCCCATCAGCCCCAGCCAGCATGATCAGTGGTCAGAGATGAAAGGAGCTATCTTTTTAATTGCCTCAGTATTTAATATCAGCTGGGGTGTTGGGGTGTTAGGGAAGGTGTAGTACCTCTGATGGTGGAGACATTGCTCTCCTTCTGGGATAGTTTGTCCAGCTTTGGTTCCCACCCTGCACTCAGCTCTCACCTGTGGCTCCTAGAAGCTGTCAGCATGCAACAGCGGCCACACTCTGGGAATGGCTTCAACTGGCTGGCTAAACTAGGTGAGGGTAGCCAAAGGGTCTCAAACTCTATGTGAGTTAGGGACTTCCCATGCATGTTAAGACAGGCTCCAGCAGACTGAGCAGACGAGACCAATAGCGGGTCAAGAAGGCAGTTTCTGCATGTGGTGTAGAGAGAATTGAAGGGCAGATGGAACTTGACAACCTGGGAAGGTACCCCATCTAGGAGAAGGAAAACTTTGATCCTCACCCTCTGCTGTCTTGTGGGATATCTTCAGTAGAAGAAAAGGCTAAGGAGTAAACCCTACACTAATTCAAAATGGAGTCCCTAAGACAATTGAATGGTGCCTTATACTGCTCCCTGCAGCAACTCCTGCAGCCAAGCTGGTGCCAGATGTATTGCTCTGCTTTCCTTTGGACCACACCAGCGAGGCCAAGAGGGGAGTCTTGTTGTCTGGGTAGCCCAGGACCTCCATACAAACAGCCTGAAATATACTCAGAGTCGCAAAGTGATTTCATGCTCTTTATTCAGCTCATAGTGGTGAGGAGGAATGAATGAATGTCCCCTCACAGTATCTGCTTTATATACATTATTTACACAATGGGCTGCACATGATTGGCTAATTCCGGAATTCTACTGTAAGCCAATCAGGTTGTGGATTCACTTCTATCTGGAGCAGGATTGGGTGGTTCCTGCCAACCAATCATACTGCTGCATTGTTCTAGGACCAATCAGACTGCTTCAGTTTGGATCCTATTCAACTCAGTACATAACACCCCTCCCCTCTAAGTTCCAGTCCTGCCCGGGAGGTCGCATTCATAGTCCTCAAGGTATGCCGGCGGCCTAGGTGTGCGTTGCGGCCTGGGGTGTTCCCTGGTCCGGGCTCCAGGTTCTGGCTCGTGTTCCAAGGATGCTGGCTGTGATGGGGCTGTTTGGTCTGGTGCAACCGGCTCACTCAGTCGTGGTTCTGGTTCCGGTGTCCTTTCGGCCTCAGGGGTCCTCTCTGTATTTACTGATTCTGCCTCTCCTGCTGGCCCCTCCTGCTCTATGGGCCTCACTGCCCCGCTGTTCCCTTGGGACTCCTCTGACCTGTCCTCCTCCTGGGTTTCTCCCGGGAATCGTCGCCGTATCTGGTCGCAGTGGCGGCGCCAGCATTGCCCCCCATCCGTTAGCACCTCGTACGACACTGGGCCAGTGACCCTGGTGACTGTGGCGGGTACCCATGCTTGGCCTGCCCCAAAATTCTTTGCATACACTGGGTCCTGGGCCTCGAAGGTCCGGGGGTTCCTGCCTTCCCCCACCACTACCTCATCCTGAGCTCTATCGGGGTGAAGGCGGTCCAATCTGATTGCAAGGCGCCGACCCATTAGTAGTTCAGCGGGGCTCCGGCCAGTCGTTGAGCTGGGGGTGCTGTGCTGTGCTAGAAGGAATGTGGCAAGGTGGTACTCCCAGTCCCCTTGCGTCATGCGGCGAAGGGTGTCCTTGGTGGTCCGCACCATGCGTTCTGCTTGGCCATTGGTGGCAGGGTGGAACGGCGCCGAACTGATGTGGCGGATGGCGTTCTGTGCTGTGAAGGTTTGGAATTCTCCTGACGTAAATGCAGTCCCGTTGTCTGAGACGAGAGTGTCAGGGAGCCCGTGGGTTGCAAACAGCCTGCGTAGTACCCGGATGGCTGAGGATGTAGAAGTGGACGGTACCAGTGCGACTTCCAACCATTTGGTGTAGGAGTCCACCACAATGAAGAATGTTTTCCCCTGAAAGGGGCCAGCGAAATCCACATGCAGGCGTGACCATGGTGCTCGGGCGGACTCCCAGGACTGGACTGGGGCCCTTGGGGGATCTGGGCGGGATTCTTGGCAGGCCTGGCAGTGTTTGACCCAGGCCTCTATCTCTCCATCGATCCCCGGCCACCACACATAACTCCTGGCAAGGGCCTTCATTCTTACTACCCCTGGATGTGTCTCGTGTAGGGCTGTGAGGACCCTTTTGTGGAGGGGCTGGGGAACAACGACTCTGTTTCCCCATAACAGGCACCCCTTGTGGGCCGACAGTTCATGTTTGCGGGTTGTGTAGCCGGCGAATTCTGGCCCGGGGCTGCTGCTGGGCCATCCCCTCCACACCCAGTCCAGGACCCGGGAGATGACCCTATCTTTCTTGGAATGGTGTGCAACTTCTTGTGCCTGAATGGGGCGGTCGGGAAGCAGCTCCAGGCTCATAACCTCTTGTGCAGGTGCTGGGTCAGGGCCTGTTTCCGGTAGTGGTAGCCTGCTGAGGGCGTCCGCATGGCCCATCGCCTTCCCAGGTCGGTGAATCAGTGCATACTGGTAGCTGGCAAGGAAAATTGACCACCTGAGGACGCGAGGAGACAGCACTTGGGGGTCTGCTTTTCGGGGGCAAACAAGCCAAGCAACGGCTTGTGGTCAGTCACCACGGTGAAGGGCCGCCCGTACAAGAAATCATGGAATTTTTTTACTCCCTTCACGATTGCCAGACCCTCCTTGTCGATTTGCGAGTAGTTCCGCTCGGTTGCGTTGAGTGTCTGGGAAAAGTACGCCACCGGTACCTCTCTTCCATCCGGGAGTTGGTGCCCCAGGACAGCGCCAATGCCATAGGGTGAGGCGTCGCATGCTAGCACCACCGGCAGCCTCTCGTCGAAGTGTGCCAAGACAGAGTTTGAGACAAGCAAGTCCTTGACTGCCTGGAATGTGGCCTCCTGGCGCTGGCCCCACACCCAAGGGGCCCGCTTGTCCAGGAGTCTGTGTAGGGGCTCCGCTACCGCCGCCTTGTGGGGAAGGAAGGAATGGTAAAAATTCAATAGTCCCAAGAAGGCCTGAAGTTCAGTCTTGCTCTTGGGCGCTGGGGCATCACAAATGGCCCGTACCTTGTCCCCAGTCGGGTGGACCCCTTCTGCGTTCACCATAAATCCCAGAAAGTCCACCTGAGGCACTCCTAGTAGACATTTTTCCCGCTTCACCTTGAGACCTGCCGTCTGGAAACGGTGCAGAACGGTGCGGAGGCGGTCCTCAAACTCCTCTGGTGTGGGCCCGGCAATCAACACATCATCGAAGAAGGGGGTGACGCCAGGAATCCCTTTAAGGAGAGAGTCCATTAGATTCTGGAATATGCCTGGTGCCACGCTGACCCCGAATTGCAGCCGCTTTACCCTGAACGCTCCTCTGTGCGTCACAATCGTCTGTGCCTCTGCTGTGGCCTCATCTACTGGCAGCTGTTGATATGCTTGGGCCAAGTCCAGCTTGCCAAAAAAATTTGACCCAGCCAGGGTGGAAAGGACATGGCTGACCACTGGCACTGGGTATGCATGGGCCGTGAGGGCCTTGTTTATGGTACATTTGTAGTCTGCGCAGATGCGGACCGAACCATTAGGCTTGACGGGTGTGACGATTGGGGTTTCCCAGGGGGCATTAGGCACCGGCTCCAGCACTCCTTGCTCCACGAGTCGGTCCAATTCCTCGTCTATACGGGGTTTCAAGGCGAACGGGACCCGGCGGGCCTTGAGCCTGACCGGTCGTACTGCGGGGTCAAGCTGTAGCGCAATGGGGGGGCGTATACTGTCCCAATTTCCCGTCGAAAACCCCTGGAAATTCCTTGCATATGGCATCCACGTCCACTTGTAAGCTAGTGTGGTTCACCCCGGTGACAGCTAGCCCCAGTGGTCCAAACCATGCCAATCCCAGTAAGCTAATGTAGGGGCCCTTGACCACAAGCAAGTCCAGTTGCCGCGTCCGCCCTCGGTATTGCACCCTGAAGGTCCCCACCCCCATTTTGGGGACCTTACGTTTCTGGAAGTCCCGTAGGGTGAATGGGGCCAGCCTGAGTTTGGGACCCCCAGTAGGACACAGTTTCCTTAAGGTCCTTGCCGAGATTATGGATAGAGTTGAACCCGTGTCAAGCTCCATGCGGCATGGGGCCCCCTCTATCTGTACCTCTACATAAATTTTCTCTACGTTGGGGTGGGGCAACTGGTATACCTGGAAGTCTGTGAGCTCCGTCGAGTTGCCTTGGTGCGTTGGGCCCCGGGACCTGGGGCTCTTGGGTTGGTCATCTGATGCCTGGTGTCGGGTGGGCCGAGCACGACACACCCGGGCGATGTGTCCCAATTTTCTGCACTGCCTGCACTCTGCGTTGCGGAAACGGCAAGTCCTCCTCTCGTGACTCTCCCCACAGCTTGCGCAGTTTCCTCCTTCTCGTCGAGGCAGCTGTGGTCTGTGCGCTGCTTGAGTGCGCTGCTGTACTCGGTGCACCTCCTCCCTGTCGGATCCTGAGTCGTCGGTGAGGTCTTCGTGGTGGACCCTCGGTTGGGATGGCAGGCTCGGCCGTGCCTCTTGCGTCGACCTCTCGGCAGCTTCCGTTGCCAGGGCCTCCTCCAGAGCGACCTGGAACGTTAGGTCCTTCTTAGCGTAGAGGCGTCGTTGCAGCTTCTCATCCTTCAGGCCACCGATGAGGCAGTCACGAAGCATGTTCTCCAGCTCTGAGAAGTTGCAGAACCGGGCGGCTTGGCGGAGAGAGTTCACAAACCCAGTTATGGTTTCCCCAGGGGCTTGTCGCTTTGCGTAGAAGGCATTTCGACGAGCCACCACTGAGGGCTGTGGCGAAAAGTGCCCCTTCAACTGTTCCATTATTGTTTTGTATGGAACAGTAGTGACGTCTTCAGGCGCAAGGAGAGCCCGGGCGATTTCAAACGTCTCCTCTCCGCAGACGCTGAAGAATATCGCCCTCTTCTTGGCGTCTTCTTCGTCGGTGACCCCTTTGGCTTCTAGGAGGAAGGTGAAACGGGAGGCGTACGCTTCCCAGTCTCCAGATGCTGGGTTGAATGGCGAGAAGCTGCTGTTGGCTGCCATTCTGAGTTCCTTGTGTCCTGGAGCTGAAGCCTGGATACACGGTGCGAGGCAGCGATGCGGCAGGTGGTGGTGCTGCGGTGCTGTGTGTGGCAGTCAGCTAAGCGGGATCCCACCTTCGTCGCCAGTGAAATATACTCAGAGTCGCAAAGTGATTTCATGCTCTTTATTCAGCTCATAGTGGTGAGGAGGAATGAATGAATGTCCCCTCACAGTATCTGCTTTATATACATTATTTACACAATGGGCTGCACATGATTGGCTAATTCCGGAATTCTACTGTAAGCCAATCAGGTTGTGGATTCACTTCTATCTGGAGCAGGATTGGGTGGTTCCTGCCAACCAATCATACTGCTGCATTGTTCTAGGACCAATCAGACTGCTGCATTTTGAATCCTATTGTTCTAGGACTAATCAGACTGCTGCAATTTGGATCCTATGGTTCTAGGACCATTCAGACTGCTTCAGTTTGGATCCTATTCAACTCAGTACATAACACAGCCCAAGCTTGTTTCCCCAATTTTGGTGCTGCTAATGCAGTAGTTTAACTTCACCCCGGGAGGCACACTGCATTTTCTCTCAAGACAGACAGGTGCCAACTTAATATCAGATCCTACCTAAGCTCTTTGAACCAAAGAAAGAGAGATTCCATTTTCCTTTAAACTTTTTTTCATAAGATATCATTCATAATACAGCAATGAATGATGAATACCAAAGACCATGCATCTGCTCAAACAACTGAAATGCATTTTTTAAGCAGTTCTTTTAGTGCAGTTGTGATAAATACACTGAGGAAAAGTTTGGAGATGGCCCAGAAAGCAAGGAACTTATAAGAAAGCCTTATCTAGAAAGAGTAAAAGCCTCAGGATAATTTTTTAAAAAGTATTTTTACATGGTGCCTACATGGTAAGTCACCACAAATTACAGTAAGCTTCTTTTGTAGAGTGGAAGAGTTCCTCAATGGCTTCCCAGTTTAGCCTCGTGATAATCATATTGGGTCAGTTTGGTTAAATGATTCCTCAAGGTTGTAGATTGGATTTCATTTTTCATTTCATTTATTGCTTACATTTTGCTTTTCTTTCCTGGGTGAAGCCCAAAGCAGATAACTGAAAATTGAAAACAACTCAAGTAACACAAAATATCAGAATGATCAGTACAAAACATCATATATGCCATAATAATAATAATAATAATAATAATAATAATAATAATAATAATATTTATACCCCACCCATCAGGCCAGGTTTCCCCAGCCACTCTGGGCAGCTTCCAACAAAATATTAAAATACAGTGGTCTGTTAAACATTAAAAGCTTCCCTAAACAGGGCTGCCTTCAGATATAAAACAAGTCAAAGTTACATTTGTTAGCAAAGTCACTTAAGAAATGCAGATGGAGTTCAGAGGGTGGGGCGGGGAGGTAATACTTTATGGAGGAAACGGAGTCAGTCCAGGCACATGACACCTCAGCAGAGAGCATGCCCCTCGGCCTGGTTGTTGAGAAGCACTTCCTCTGCCCTCTTGTTAGCTGACTTACTGAGAACAGAATAACCCTGAAGTTATAAATGGAATGATCCGTTCTGTTGTGCTTCCAACAACATTCATGCCAAAATAGCAATACAAGGGCTGGACAATTGAAACCCCACCATCAGAGGCACCACCGTATCTTCAGCCCCATTGCGTATGGCAGCTGGGTCAGAAGCTGCAGGGGCCGGCATGTTGCTGTGCCAGCCTGGAACTGATGCAACAGTTAGGTCCAATGCCCTCAAGTGATGGCAGCGGAACCAGCTTAAGACCTGGTAGATCCCAGGACAACTCGGACACTCACTGTCCCTGTAATGTCTCATTTGGGGGCTTGCCATGGGCTATGGCTAGCAAGGATCCTGCCCCGGGAGGAGGTACAGGGAGCACCACACCAGATACCCTCTGGAATGCTTCTTTCTTTTCCTCTCTCTTTTTAAAAGAAATTATCGTTATTGTGAACAACGGGTAATTGTCACTGCTTGGGCAAAGGGCAGCGGGTCCAAGCAGTGGGACACTGCTACCCAACACACACACAAAGAAGGTTTGGATTGCACTTTCCGCTTGGGTTCCTGGAAATCTCAGGCTGTGCAACGGCCTTCGTTTAAGTCAAACCATTGGCCCTTCTTTAATACAGTCTACTGTCTATCCTTGATTGGCAACAACTCTTCAGCAACGTTTTCTTTCCAAATGCATAATATTTTGTTGTTGTTGTTATCTTTGCTGCACCAAATGTGTATTCTGTAGCTGACCTCCTTTGCAATGTTTTCTTTTGAAATCTTTACGATAATATTTTAGTTTCTGGTTAATTATGTTGCTTTGAATGTATACTTTATATTGGAATTTCTTCAGTAATGTTTTGTTCTGGATTGTTTCACTGGGTTGTAAATCACCGGATTTTTTTCCTTAAAAATATAAAATGCTATAGTAATGAAAGTAATAATAATAATAATCCCACAAGAATGAATTCAGAAGATTGATGAAATGGCAAGTTATATATTGGAATTACACCCCACGGCTAGTCTACTGAGAAAATTCTGCTGGGAAGAGTCGGGATGCAATTTGGCATCCTTGCTTTGGCTGTCCAGGCATCTCTTGAATAATCTTTTATGCCGACAGCCCTGTCTGTTTTATGCTTTTTTGGCTGGCCCATCATTGTAATGATTGCTTTGTTCTATTTTCAGCAATGCCTTATTTCTGTACACCACCCTGAAACAGTGGTATAGAAATATTTTTATAAATAAATAAGATTGAGGGGACAGTAGTTTAAAAAGACAGAACTATGGTGGCAAATATACTGCTGGTTGCAAGAATTTTAATTATCAAATTATAGGGGAAAGAGAAGGCATCATCTATAAAATAATGGGAACAAGCAATCTGACACAGGATTCTAATGTATCACAGAATCATAGAACTGCAGAATTAGAAGCAATCCGCTCCCCACAAGGATCATCTAATCCAACCCCCTGCAATGCAAAAAATCAGGGCTAAAGAATCCCTGACAGTTTGCCATGCAACCTCTGTTTAAAAGTCCTGAAATCACATTTCATAATTTTGTTTTTATAACATTTTGTGGAGAGTGCTCATGAAGAAGCACCTCAGATGATGATCACAGAGTCTGGGTCAGTTTATATGGGGAGAGGTGGTCCTTGAGATATTGTGGTCCTGAGCCATTTAAGGCTTTATAGGTCAAAAACAGTACTTTGGATTGGGCCCTTAAACTAATTGGTTGCTAGTGCAGTCGGGCCAGAATTGGTGTTATGTGCTCAAACTGTCTTGTCCCAGTGAGCAACTTGGCCGCTGAATTCTGCACCAGCTGAAGTTTCTGAACTGTGTTGTCCTTTGCCTTAGGCAGCAAAAATGTCTTCAGGTGGCCCTGAAAATGTCTCTTCCCAAGGCTATCTGTTTATAGCTACTCCTCCGGTGACATTGTTCCTGAAACACAAGAGGAGTGAAGGGGGGGATTATGTCAGCATACAGTCTCCAACTGTAAAAAAAAAAAAAATTATATCTCAAAGTGTAGGAGATGTTCAGAAAACTGAAAAGCTCTTTTGCCAGTACATATTGCAATTTTTTTGTGTCATGCCTTTTTAGATCATGAGTGTAGAGGCACAGAGCACTTTGACATTAATTTTTTGTAAGCCTTTTTGGCTAAAGGTCAAAAAGCCACAAACAATTAAATAAATATTTGCTATTTTCCTTTTCAACAGTACTTCACTGTCAGTGTTTTCAGGGGGGAGTGCCTAGAGGTAAATTCAACTGGCTCCAGATCCCATTGGATTGTTTTGTCCAATATCATGGCTTGCATCCAATGAAGTTCCATTCAGGGTAGGTCCATTGAAATGGAAACAGGAGAGGACAGTAGTTCGGGGGTAGCAGAGCACCCACGTTGCAAGTGAAAGGTCCTGGAATCCATTCCCTCCATCTCAAGGTTAGTTCTGGGAGAGACACCTGTCTGAAATCCTGTAGAGCTAGTGAGCTAGATGGACCAAAAGGTCTGACTCAGTACAAAGTAGCTTCCTAATGGAAATGACTCAGGCTGTGAACACACCATTTATTTATTTTACAATATTTATATACCCAAAAGCAGTTTACAAAAAGAATAGAACAATAAAATTAACAGTCAAATTGGTTAAAAGCAACTATTTAAAACATTCAAAAACGTTTATCATCAATGATCACCTAAAAACTGGATTAAAACACATGCCAACATTCTACATATCTGGAGACGCTTGCCTAAACAAAAACGTTTATTTCCCCCAAAGGATCTGGCAACTGTAGTTTCCCCCTCACAGAGTTACAGCACCCTTAACAAACCACAGTTCCCAGGATTCTTTGGGAGAAGTCATATGGGCATGCAGCCTAACTTGGATCCATGTTGGATGAAACCCTTTGTTCACCCTGTAGCTTGCTCTGTTGTCTCCCCTTGCTCCAAGAAAGAAGGTGTCAGGAGTAGTTAAATCCTCATTAGCCCTGTCATTTTAGCAATCCCAGCTTCTCTGACACATTCTTAGATGCCTGACATTCATTCTTCTCTAAAGGAGTTGCATGCCGTGCTGAGAACAAAACTGCATCTTATTAGCGGAGAAAAGAAGGGTTTTTTATAATAATAAAAAAAAGATGGTACCACCCCTCTAGGATTCCATTGGCTGTAAGCAGAACAAAGATTTACTAGCAATTCACTGCTTGAAAAAGGGGGAAAGAATCAGTGGCCTTTGTATGGAATGTTTATCACTATAATTTTCAGATAAAAGTATTTAGTGGTATCATTCATGCTTATTTTAGTCAAACTTGTGATAGAGACTGGATCAATTCTATACAGGTTTTCCCCCCAAGCAGCAAATATCAGTGCTGCCGTGTATATAGCTATCTGTTGCACCCTTGGAAAGGAGCTGTATCAGCCCGTGCACATACGCAACCCAAAGAAAAATCACTTTATTACAATAGCCACATTGGAAATTACTATATTTAACGTGAACAAAGTACTTGAAGCATCCGGGGGGGGGGAGTAGGAAGGGTGAAAAAAGACCACACACCTTTGCGCCGCAGTGTGAGAAGGATGGCAAGCTTCTCTCATGTTTTATCTCACCGCATCAGCAGTGTCACATCGCCACATACATCTACGTCGTACACCTATGATGGGCACTGGTTTCGCCAACCCCAGGTATGCCTCTGTACACAACATGCATTTAAAACACAATCCCCTCCCCAAAGAATCCTGGGAACTGCAGCTTACCCCTCACAGAACTGCAATTCCCAGCACCCTTAACAAACAACAGTTCACAGCATTCCTGGGGGGGGGGGAGTGTTCTTCAAATGTGCTTTATGGTGCGCACTGATGTTCTGCTGATTCTGAAATGACACTTTAGCAATTGATCTTTGTTTCAGTTCCAAAGAAGAACATAGAATCATAGAATTGGAGAGGTGGAAGGGACCCTGAGGGTCATCTAGTCCAGCCCCCTGCAAGGCAGGAATACGCAGCTGTCCCATACGGGGATCGAACCTGCAGCCTTGGCGTTATCAGAACCACGCTGTAGCCAACTGAGCTATTGTGTTGCCAGGGAAACAGCCAGTAGGTGGTGCCCCTGTTTTCAATGTAACTGTAGCTTTTATTATTTACATCTGCTGCAACATCCTGGCTTGGCCAGCTATCAAACACCTGTCCGTATTAGAAAGCAGGAAGTGACCTTGCTCTGGACCAGCTGCAGAGATAAAGAAGGAAGGCAAGCAGAGGCTGACCTTGCCCTGTGCCCACTCAGGTGCCGAACTCAAAGTATGGGGAAATGATTACAGCACAAACCACCTGCTATCGGCTTGGCACAGGACCCCCTCTATAAACTATATAAGAGACAGCAGTTTGATAAGACATTGAGATATTGATATGAATTTCGTAATGTAAACATAGGCTGTGAGCCCAAGTGAAAAATTGTCTGCCCACCTAAAGCACCAGGGATCTCCAATGGCTAGGGAAGACATGCAGCTGAAACTATTCTGTGATTATATCTCTGTTATTGCTTTGCTTATTGCCTATGTTATTAGTTTTATATTTCATATTAGTTATTATTGGCTTTATAGTTTATGTTAGTTATTAGATTCTATTCTATAATGTTAATATGTCTCTTTGCTAACATTTGCCAAATAATAATAATAATAATTGTATTATTTATAATAGCATACTGCTCTTCAGTTCACTTTGGTGTTGTTCAAGGAATGTCAGTATGCAAAATCTTTTGGGCCATATAGAAAGGCCTGAAGACACACATACACACCAGAAATTGAGAAATGTTCTCATTCTTAACAGGGTTAGAAGGTTTCTCCACATGGAAATGAATGAACACAAGGTGGGGTTTTAGCTTAGAAATCTCAACTACCATTTTATCTTAAAAAAAGAGCACTGTATAACATTTCATAGTTTCCAACCAACAGCTTGTAAGTAAGAGATGGGGGTGAGAGGAAAAAAGGACTAAATTGTTTGCCATTTTTGTCTCAGAAGCAGATGAGTTGGATTAATGTCAAACATATGTTCTGCAATTTTCTTATTTGCTCTGCTAATGAGTAAACATGCAATCTGGTCAGATGCAGGACTGAATTCCTTTGCATATAAAAAGTCATCAATGTCAAAGAGAGAAATCCAAGGATGGCAGTTTAGCAGCGCAAACAAAAGAAAAGGCTGCTGTATAAAACTTTAAAGGCTAGTTTTCAAATAATGTTATCATCCTGTCCCACCGAATCCCATACTGTACTCACTACCAAGGAAGACCAGAATGAAAAATCAAAGAGTTTTGAAGAAAAGTTCAGGGAGCAAACTAGCTGATGATCACCGTGGCTCAAAGATTTATTCTTTAAAAAATCCATTTGAAGCACATCTAGCTTTTGATGTAACCTGGCACTATGAAAAACATGGGTTTCTGCATGTAGCAGAATGCTTAAATGATTTGACTGCATCCACTTGCAGTCCAGTCTGCTTTCTGCTGCTGTTGTGACTTTCATTCAACCAATGTTTCAAGGAACACATTGACTGCATTCAGCTCTGCTGGAAGCTACAGCAGAGAGCATACCTTTGCACCTCCAATTCCGTATTGCTTCCCACAACTGCCTGGTATATGGGTGGGGAGACTTTTTCAGATCGAGGGCCACATTTCTATGGGGGCATCTTTTGTAGGGGCCACTGTACCTTTGTACAGTGGGCACATTTCTACACACTGATGCACACTTTACCCTCCATCCAGGCAAAGAGGAAGCATAGCAGGGCCAGTGAGGAGTGTGTCTTGGGGCAGGGACACCAGCTCCTGGGGGCTGAGCTATTTGGGGCACTTTCAATATCTTTTGGCAGGGGACCACCCCCCAAATGTTGAGGAGGCTGAGCACAGAGCCAGTGAGAGCCAGTGTGGTGTAGTGGTTAAGAGCAGTGGACTCGTAATCTGGTGAACCGGATTTGCGTCCCCACTCTTCCACATGCAGCTGCTGGGTGACCTTGGGCCAGTCACACTTCTCTGAAGTCTCTCAGCCCCACTCACCTCACAGAGTGTTTGTTGTGGGGGAGGAAGGGAAAGGAGAATGTTAGCAGCTCTGAGACTCCTTAGGGTAGTGGTAAAGCGGGATATCAAATCCAAACTCTTCTTTTTCAGAGCTGAGCGCAGAGCAGAACAAACACAGCACAGCTCCAGTGACCAGCTCCTCCTCCTCCTGCTGCTGCCAAGGAGGGGAAGGTGGGTGGAAGCAGCCTCCCACCATTGGTGGTGTCAGGAGGAGGCAGAGGAGGAGCTGCTGGGCATTGAAGCCCTACAGCCATGTTCAGTTCCGCCCCAGCTTGACATCCTGAGGTGCCTCTGTCCTGCTGAGAGGGGTTGTGGCTGAGAAGAGACATTCCCCCCACTGGTCTGAGATTCCCATACCCTCCAACATTTCCCCGATGAAAATAGGGACGTCCCATTCCATGACGATAGTTTTACTACTTATACCCCACACATCTTATTGGGTTGCCCCAGCACTCTGGGTAGCTTCCAACATATAAACAAAAATAATAAAGCATTAAACATTTAAAAACAACAACCCTTCCCTATATAGAATTGCCTTCAGACGGCTTGGGGGTTGGACCTGGACTAAACTAAGCCAGAAAAAGGATCAGTCAGCTAAAGGCCTTTTCATATATATTTTCAATGTAATGTACAATCATTCATCAAAATGACTAAATATGGCTTTAAAACAATACAAATAAACACCCAAGGCACAGACCTAATTTCCACCTCCCCTCACCCAGCTAGAGAAGCTTGTCTTCAATAGTTTCTGGAAACTACAAATAGTGGGTGCTTGTCATATATTGGTAGGGATGCTTTTCCACAAAATTTGTCAAGGGGTCCCCAAAAGACAGTGATTTCCCAGTCACAAATATCAGATAATAAGTCTAATAAATTGAGAGTCAAGGAGAATCAATCCTATGTAACTGGTTTCTTCAGCCCTGCAAAACTCCACAGAACACAGGGCATTGAGGCATCCCTTGTACTGCAGAAACGGATCCAAGATTGCCCTTTCTCCTCCTTCTCCAACTGCTGATAACATGCATGAGCCCCCGGGAGGGAGTTCCCACAGCGAGGCCCCCAGCCACAAAGCAATGTTCTTTCCA
The DNA here is from genome assembly GCF_964188305.1 of Podarcis bocagei. NCBI lineage: Eukaryota > Metazoa > Chordata > Lepidosauria > Squamata > Lacertidae > Podarcis > Podarcis bocagei. Next base: position 4,844,483 of record NC_138141.1, on the reverse strand, counting down.
TGGTTAAAAAGAAAAACAGCCCTCTAAGCATGTTTCAGCCAGTGGGGTGTGAATACAGCTTCTGTGCAGGGGGGGGGGGCGCTTCCCCCACTGCCATTCATAATGAACCCAGGAGTGTAAGAAGTTACTATAGCAATAGCTGCAGAATGTGCCTGGGAGGAAATGAAATTCCCTTCTTCTTAAAGGAAACATTCGGAGGAGCTTTACTCTGAAGTCTGAAGTTGGACACCGTTAAAGCAAGTGATTTCCCAGTGCATTTTCCCATTACTTTCCTTATTTCAAAAATTCTGGTCTTTGTGGGAAGGGGGCTTGTTACATGAAGCCTCCCAACCAACTATAACTGCACAGTCTGAATTTGCCGGGATGTGATTGAATCCTATCCAAAATTAGAAACTGTCTGGAAGTTTCCCAAAACACATGACAACCCTAACTGCCACTGTGTGTAATCCTAGACATGTCTACTAAGAAAAGCCCCTTTATGTTCGATGGTGCTTACTCTCAGGTAAATGCAGCCAATAAATTTTAAATTGCCCTTGAGATGAAGGTTCTTTCACAGGAGTCTTGGACACCCCGTAGGAATTGGGATTCCTTTATAAGAGAATGTCCAACGAAATACTCATCCAAGACCTATATTAGATATAGTGGCAGCTTTTTAAAGTGTTGTTGGGAAGGGGGGAGAGGCGTCCTCGATAGCCTCTCTTGGACCAAAATCCTCCACAGATAATTGCAGTTTTACTACTATCATTTCCTTTTCTTCTAAAAATAAATAAATTGCAAAATAGATGTCAAAGGGTTTTTATTTTAATGCAGTAAGTATGCTATGGGTGACAGGCAGCATAGTGCAAGTGGGTATCCTCTGAGGCAAAGGGGCTTCTCCTTCCTGTCCCGTCTCCCCCCCCCCCCCCAGCCGCTTTCATAACACCTAGGTCCGCTCTGAAGGAAACAGATTTCGGGTGCTTTGTGGTGTCTGGAGAGGAAGAATTAGAAACCAGAAGTCCCGTTGCACAAATAGAAAGACCCCACATAGCCTCCAACATCCTACTGTATTCCATAATAAATTTTTTACTGTTTATAACCTGGGTTGCCCCAGCCACTCTGGGCAGCTGCCAACATCTATAATAACATAATTAAATATTAAACATTAAAAAAACTTCCCTATACAGGGCTGCCTTCAGATGGCTTGGGGTCTGATAACTCCACACCCTCCAAAATTTCTCAGTTGAAAATAGGGATGTCCTAAGGAAAAGCAGGACATTCCGGGATCAGTTCAGAAACCTTGACAGCATCTGTAAATCCGGAACTGTCCCTGGAAAATAGGGACACTCCACTCTCTAATTTCAGAACCTCACACATATCCTATCAAGTTTAATTTTGCCACTGTACCATTTTCTACTTTCTTACATTTTATTATGTTTTGATATGATCGTGGGCCGCTTGAGGTCTTTTGTACATATAGGGCAGGAAATTGTCATACATGTTTTGCATTAGTAAGAACAACAAAAAAAGAAATTTTCTTTTCATTCGTCCCAGATCTATGGGACAATCTTGAACTAGGTGTCATGAATGTACAGTGGTACCTCCAGTTGCGAACAGGATCTGTTCCAGAGCTCTGGTCGGATCCTGAGGAATTCGCAACTGGAGGTGCCGCTTCTGTGCATGTGCATGCGGCGAAACCCGGGAAAATACTTCCAGGTTTGCTGCGTACATATCCTGAAGGATACATAACTGGAGGTGAACGTAAGTAGAGGTACCACTGTATATGAATAGATCCTGCCACCTAATGCTTTGCTAAGAGGACCAGTCATGTAGCCTTGCGTACGTGTGGTGCAGAGATTTTTATATGTGGCATATTATGCATCTTCTAATGAAACAGGGCAGCTTTCTACACAAAATGGGGGGGAGGGGCAGGTGTTGTCTGCGTAGCAAGCAATTATTCCAAGGAAAGCCTGGTTGCCTTGGTAACCAGTCATCAAGCCAAGGCCTTTGCAGTATCTGTCAAGCCGAGCCTTCCTCTCATTTTTGTCCTCTTCTTCTCCGTAGCGAAAGGGTCTTGCCTCCCAGGCAGACAGCCAGTTCGGTGAAGAAATGAAAAAGCTCTTTCAGATGTGAGTAGTTCAGAAGGCCTGACAGGCGTCGCCCAGCTCTGAGATATAGGGAAAGGCCTCTTAAAATGTCACCAGGATGGGGGTTGACATCTGTACCACACCTGGTTTTGCAGGCAAGTTTCCCACAGTGGGGGCCCCTCCTCGAGTGGGTCTCCTGCCAGAGCCGGCTTTAGCATTCAGCAAAGTGGGCAACTGCCTCCAGCAGTGATAGCAGCGCCTGCCCTCAGCTATTCCTCCTGAGCCCCTTGGCTCTACCCTTCTCAGGAGAATAGCTGTATGCACCATCTGACTATCCTGCACCCTCACAGCTACTGTGCTGCCCTTAGAGGACCCTGTTCCTTTGCTAATATGTGAAATATACTCAGAGTCGCAAAGTGATTTCATGCTCTTTATTCAGCTCATAGTGGTGAGGAGGAATGAATAAATGTCCCCTCAAAGTATCTGCTTTATATACATTATTTACACAATGGGCTGCACATGACTGGCTAATTCCAGAATTCTACTGTAAGCCAATCAGGTTGTGGATTCACTTCTATCTGAAGCATGATTGGCTGGTTCCTGCCAACCAATCATAGTGCTGCATTGTTCTAGGACCAATCAGACTGCTGCATTCTGAATCCTATTGTTCTAGGACCAATCAGACTGCTGCCTTTTGGATCCTATTGTTCTAGGATTAATCAGACTGCTGCAGTTTGGATCCTATTCAACATAACAATATGGAAATAAGGACCAGTTGTTTTGGGGGAAGTTTGGTGCAGTTGGAAAGCAGATAATGTGCGGCTGGAAAAAATGGGAGGCGGAATTCGACACATTGGGAGTATGTCTTTATATGATAATAATTCCCTTTCCTTGGGGGGAAAAAGAAGCACATTCTCTTTGGTGTGAGAACGGTAGGAATCTCTAGGAAACGCTATGCACTCTTATTTAAAAGCAACCCCTCCAAAATCAATGGAATTTACTTCCAAATAGATATGCAAGTTAAGATTTACTGAATACTCACGAGCTGTTTCCATAGAAACATGGTTGATTCTGTCACTTGCATGTTTACTCCACTATGAGGAGTTTCTGCCTTCAAATAATGTAGAATATACATACACATATCTCTTTATTCATCTTGCAAATATTGAAAATTATGCCATTGTGCTTCAATGCCTATGTTCTACCACCACTGTTGGAGGCAGTAGACTTCTGAATGTCAGTGGTTGGGAATCACAAGTGTGGAAAGTGCAGTTATGGTCAAGTCCAGCTTGTGGGCTCCTTGCAGGCTTCTGATTGGCCAGAAAGAGAACATGATGAATAATGAGGAAGACCTTTAGCCAGATCCAGAAGCCAGGCTTTTCCTGTGTACTTATGCACAGGGACACAAAGAACCAACCTCATTCCACTACTTGCAAAGAAGGTAGACTTGCATTCTGGTCTTTCTGATCATGCCAGATTTTATCAAGGAAGGCTAACATATAAAGCAGCTGTGCCTTCTATTTCAACTTTTAAAAAGCAGGTGCACTACGCAGTGGCGTAGCGTGGGGGTGCAGGGGGGGCCGGCCACACCAGGCGCAACATCTGGGGGGTAGGGGGCGCAAATCCACGGGTTAGGGGGTGCAAATTACTTGCCTTGCCCCGGGTGCTGACAACCCACGCTACGCCACTGGCACTACGACTGAGATGCAACTCCTCCCAGTTAAAAAAAATAACAAGAAAGCAACAGTCCCTCTGCACAAATCACAGGCTTCTAAAGCAGGTTAGGAACTAGGAGTTAACTTGAGAATACACAGGCAAATACACAGAGAGAGGATCAGTTCCCAAACATAAGAGTAGCTACAGATCTTGCATGCATAATTCATTATGGATTATGCTCCCAGCATTAGAAATTAATTATGTGTAATTAATGTCAATTTGAAATGCCCTGCCTGGCTTTGAATTTCATCCAAGTAGTCCTGGGTGGGAAACAACAACAAGACTTCTGATAGGTGACCCAGAATGGGGCCATCACATCCCAATACTCACAATATGTACAGTATATGGAATCAAACCATCAAACAAAAGTGTTCAAACCTCTTATCTATGCTCTAATATTGAGTTTACTATGAGCTGCATCTGGTAAATCTCCAGATGCAGCTCATAGTAAATCTTAATATTTCATCTGGCTCTGGGTTTTTAGGTGGGGGCGTTGGGCTTGTTGTCATCAAGGTAAGCCCCACTCTCAGAAGCTCCATTTCTTCCTCCTCGCTGTTGATATTGCCCTTTCAATTTCATGGTCTCTCTAGTTTTCAGGGTCAGCAGTGGGACCCTGCTGGGATGTGTGCCCCTGACAAGGACCTGACACCAGCCCTGAAAGGTTTCTAGAAACGTCATTCTGTAGAACTGTATGACTAACATTGGACGCTTATATCTGTTGGAAGTGCAGCAGCAGAGATCACTCTGTGTATAACTTTAGAGTACATTCTGTTAGTGTTAAAGTGAACTAACCAAGAGGGTGAGTAGAGGTGTTGCTTAGCAACTAGGCAGAGTGGCATGATGTTTACTGAGGTAGCATGTGCTCTGATTGGCTGAGTAGTTCAGGAGTTTTCATTTGTATGTCTGGTTGAATGTCTTTCTGCTCTGTACAAGGCCTGAAGTGAGAAAACCAAGACCTCTCTGTTCCTTTCTCCCCAAATTATACACTGTTTTTGTTCAGTAAAGCATGATCAGAAGCTTTCTCTCTCGATTCCATCTGCATTACTTAAGTGATCTTGCTTACAGTACATACATTTAATACATCTAGCTCAGGCAGAATACAGTGATCAGCAGCAGCTCTTCGCCATTTTAGACTGAGACATCCCCAGCCTTACTTGGAGAAGTTGAAAATGGGACCTGTAAGCAAACCAGATGTCCTACTACTTAGCTATAATTCTTCTTCCAGGGGACATATATGTTTCAATCTCTATTAGCTGGTTTCAGTGTCAACATTTTGCTTAAATCCACCATAACATTAAATGGGGGGAAACGTTTGGCTCAAGATCTGCTGTGGAAGCCATGGGTCTGCCAGCCAGTAAGGCAGCCAAGCCAAAGGGACATTGGGACAACTAACTCAACAGCCTCTTGTTATTTATTAATGGCTTGAACAATGCACTAATGATGTCAGGGCAGGATTCTCCCCTACGCTGAATACAGCAGAACAATGGGGCCTTCGTTTCAGCTGGGTTAGGGTCAGGGCACTTCAAGAAGAAGCACAATGGCTCACGGGAGGCCACTTCTTGTAGATCCAACTGCAGTGCAGGCCAGGTGACCTGGGACCGTCCATCCAAGGCACCTTTGCTGGCATCCTTGATGAAGACCAGTTGAATTGGGACACTGTACTTGTCCTCAGTTGCCTTTGCTTAATGAGTTTTTAGTGCACCGAACCTTACTTAATACGCTAGTTAATACAATGAGAGTAATTAATCAATTACCCTGGAGGGTATAGTTGGCCAATTTCATACATGCTGCTTTTGCTAAATGGAGTCCATTTTGTTCCCTTTTTCCTCATTCTAACCTATCGCATTTGGCTAATCTCTCCCTTGGCTCTAGAGAAGCCGCCTTAACCAGCCCCCTGTGATTAACAACATCACCAGCAGAACACCATTTCAAGCCAGCTTCTCTAGTATTTCGTTTCAAACAAAAGTGTCATTTACTTCCAGTGATCCACTATTCTCTAAAATTATCTAAAATTATTATTGTCTGGAAAATTATCTGTCCCTCTTCATGCTTGCTCCCTCACATGGCATATTTATTATTTTTGCCAGCCAAGTTAAGTGCACATTCTTACCGCTAGGCTTGTTTTTCATGCACGTCTAATCACTCCCGTTTAATCTACTGTATTCTTTTTCTATTTCAAAAGGTTTCAATAAGGAAGGGGTTTTTTATTAAAAAGCAAAAAGCTAAGGTTGCCATGCATCCGGATTTCCCCAGACCCGCCCTCTTTCTCATGGTGAAAATTTCTGTCTGGGGGGGGGGGGATTTTTAAAATATGACAAAATGTCTGGGGTTGTCGTTTTTTTGGTCTTCCTCCCGCTCCCCTCCGTCCTTTTAAACTTTCCTCCCTGCGGCCAGCACAGTTGCTACAAGCGGGCGCTTCCGGTTCCCAGGCGAACACCTGCTGCTCGGAGCGCCGCTTGGCCTCCCCCCACCCCGTCCCTCCTCCAGCCTCCCCTGCCCCGCTTTGCTTCGAGTGGAATCCGGAAGTGCTTGTGAAAGTATTTTACCTTACCTCTAGGGTGCCTCCTCCTTCCCCCTCTCTGCTGGAAGGGAGGGAGCCACAAGTTGGGGGGGGGGGAGAGGGAGAGGGAGGGAGTGAGGGGGGGTGGTCACTTAGGGCTGCGGGGCCTCCCTCCTCCTGCACCCTGGGGTACATAGGTTGCTTCTCATGGGGCGGGAGGGGCAAAGACAGAGGAAGGAGGCCCCCACTTAAGAGGGGCTCCGGGGGGGAGGGAGGAGGCGTTGGGGGGGTCTCGGAGGGAGTCGTTCTGTGGGGTGATGCGTCTTTGGGGAGGTTGGTCATGGGAGTTGTGATGGGGGTGATCTTGGGGTGTTCATTTTTAGGGGTGGTCTTTGGGGGGTTGGTATTGGGGGGTTGGTCATGGGAGTTGTTCTCCCCCCCCCCATATTCGAGCCAATAAAATTAGGAAGATTGGCAGCAGCAGCAGCAGCCTAAGCCCGGCGCCAATGCGAGGAGGTCTGGAGTTCCCACGGGCGCAAATCCCCCCCCCCCCCGTTGCGCTTGGGCGAGGGTGGCAGACGGAGTTTGCAGCTGCACAGCCTCCTCCGAGGCATGTGGGCCAAGCGAACACGGCATTTGGGCTGCTTGAGTTGAGATTCCTGCATTGCAGACGGGTTGGACTGGATGACCCTTGGAGTCCCTTATAACTTTGCAATTCTGTGTGTCCTCTTTTTTGCCCTTCAAAATATGGCAACCCTATAAGCACTTGTTTAGTACCTACTAAGGCTTGGACCTTTACAGTAAGGAAACATCTTTGATCCAATAGGGGGCTTTGATCACTTTGCACGGCTCCACCTGTGAGGAAGGTAACTGACCACCTAGGGTTGCCATATCTTTGTTTTTAAAAAATATGATTTTTATTGATTTTCAAAAATGAAAATAAAAGAATTTTTTTAAAAAAAACAAAGGAGAAAGAAAAAAATAGTTACATCATAATATCATAAAAATTCCACATGTTGAGATTACTCTGAATCTCATGACTTCCCTCCCATCCCAACCATGGGTCCTTTTAATTCTATTTTCAACTGCATATCAATACTTCTCCAATTTTTCATATTTCTAGATTATCTGTACTTTCTGTTACAATAAAGGTAAAGGTACCCCTGCCCGAACGGGCCAGTCTTGACAGACTCTGGGGTTTGTGCGCCCATCTCACATCTATTGGCCGGGGGCCAGCGCTGTCCGGAGACACTTCCGGGTCACGTGGCCAGCGTGACAAAGCTGCATCTGGCGAGCCAGCGCAGCACACGGAACGCCGTTTACCTTCCCGCTGGTAAGCGGTCCCTATTTATCTACTTGCACCCGGGGGTGCTTTCGAACTGCTAGGTTGGCAGGCGCTGGGACCGAGCAGCGGGAGCGCACCCCGCCGCGGGGATTCGAACCGCCGACCTTTCGATCGGCAAGCCCTAGGCGCTGAGGCTTTAGCCCACAGCGCCACCCTTTCTGTTACAATACAAGTGTATTTAAAATCCTGCTAATGTTTTGACCTCTTTACAGTGCTTTTGTATATACATAAGAAACATTTCCCAATTTTTATGAATTTCTTGTCTTCTTGATTCCTGAGTAGGGTTGCCATATCTTATCTTGAAGAACAAAAAAGAGGACAGCCTGAGCTACTGCCGGCCCAAGCCAGGAAAAGAGGCCTGCAGACACAGGTGCACGGGTCTGCCACCATGCAGCTATCTCCAGCTTAGGCTGGCAGCAGCTGCATTGTGCAGAGCAGCCTGAGCCCACAAGAACCCCCAAACCCAGACATTTCCTTTAAAATGTAAAAATCCGCCCAGATGGGCATGTTGACCCCCCAAAAGAGGACATGGACTCCAGCTCCCATTTGTCCTTGGCCATTAGCCATGTGTACTGGGGCTGATGGGAAGAGAAGGCCAATAATAACTGAAGGGTCACAGGTTAGGTACTCTGGTTCCACAGCAACCTGGAGTCTTTTGCCTGAGCTTGCATGCTTCTTACTAACTGATCACTTCCCACTCCTTGTGTTCCTTCTAGTTCTTTACTGATTGGCTCACCTTAGTTTTCTGCCTATGTCCTGCTGTAGTTGCATCTGAAGTAACAGGCCCACTTGAGGAGTAATGAGAAACCAAGGCGTCCTTTTATGAAAGTGAGCTGCAACAAGCCTTGAACTTGTGCAGTGTCCCACTCCTCTCCCTCTCTTTCAAACCGAGAGCTTCCATTTTCACAAGAGCAAACCACGGTTCCACACAGCATCTGAACTGTGGATTTTTTAAAACGATAGTTTATATACTGTTTATGATGAACCTGACCTTTCTTCATTAACTATAGTTTAAACAAACCACAGCCTTGACAACACACTCCCAGGAAACTCCACAGAGACTCATCAGTCATTTTGCCCGTGCCTGTGGGGAGTTTGGCCTTACCACCAACCTAATCAAGGCCAACACCTTGGCTCAGGACGTCACCAGCACTCTATGCATCAGCACTGGTGACCATACACTTGAGGTGGTAGGCAAGATCTCCAGTGAAGGAGAACTTGCCACCCCTCTTGGTAACTGGTTCCATTGTCAAATTGCTCTCCTAGTGTTCAATCAAAACCTACCAATTTACCATTTAAGCCATTTGGCGCTAGTTCTGCCCTGTGGCAACTTGATCCTTGGGAGAGGATGTTAATGCTGATGCCAGACTGTGGTGCAGCCTGAAATCTCTGGAAGCTCTTAAGAGAGGCCCCAGTTAGAATCATGCATTATTTGTCTGCACAGCATTCTGATTTCACAGCATGGCCTCCAGAGACCATCATTACAGTTTCTTGGCTCACTGCCTGCCTACATTAAATATCAGTCACGTGTGACCTACCAACCGTGTTTTCATCACTCGCCATAGGAGGTCACAGGATGCTGTCAATAATCGCCAGAGATTTCCTTGTTTTAAGATTAGGGATCCCTGCATTATGCTCCTCTGTGTCATCCTTTGAAAAAAATAATCCCTCTTTGCTTGGGAGAGATTACTTCCAGTGTGAGAAACTACTCTACACCCAGTTCCAGGATCAGTGCTATCCAGTAGTTCTGATGTGTATTTATTTCCACATTAGGATGCTGCCTAGAAACAAGTGTGTAAGTAGCACTCCTTAGAACATAGTTCTGAACATACTTATTGGGAACTAAGTTCTAGTGAGACTTAGGCCTAATTATCTGTGACACAGTAAACCTGTGATTGAACCACACGATTCCAGACTGCAGGGGGAGCTCACGTGATTACATTATTCCAGTAGTAGATAGGTAGCCGTGTTGGTCTGCCATAGTCAAAATAAAAAAATTCCTTCCAGTAGCACCTTAAAGACCAACTAAGTTAGTTCTTGGTATGAGCTTTCGTGTGCATGCACATTTCGTGTGCGTATCTGAAGAAGTGTGCATGCACACGAAAGCTCATACCAAGAACTAACTTAGTTGGTCTTTAAGGTGCTACTGGAAGGATTTTTTTTATTGTGATTACATTATTCACCCATCCCCAAAAGTCCTAGGCAGTTAGAAAACTAAATTAGAACCCTTCTCCCTAACATGCCAGTTTACAATGTGCATATTTATTTTTTCAGAACTGAAAATATTCAATCAGAAGTGGGCTCTGCAACAAAATGTTGCAGCATGGGGTGCTTCTGTTCAGCATTCCAGCTAGTCAGCCAGCCACACCATCTTACATCCTCTTCCCATGACACTCATTTTCTGCTTTTCTTTGTGACCACAGGGGCAGTTCTCATTCAGCTGTTGCTACTCCCCCTTTTAGATTCCCCACTTTAGGGGGGTTTGCCTTTGGGTTCTGGCACTTCTGCAAAAAAACAACAACAACCCTTCTTGCATGTTACTGGTGCTATTTGACTGTATAAAGTTCCGCACACTAGGATGGTTATGTGTCCTATTTTACAAAGGGCAGCCTGGTATTTCAGGAGCTTTCAGAGGGCAGTCCTCTGTTTGCAAGGGCTTTGTGGTCCAAGTCTAGTTTAAAGATAAAGAACCATAAGGAAGAACAGAGACCTTGGATTTGACATTATTTATTTCATTGTTAGCACCTGGCATGCTCTGGTCCATGGGGTCACAAAGAGTCGGACACGACTAAACAACAACAAAGCACCTGGACAGCAAACTTAGCATGCACATGTGTCAGTTGGTCACAGTCTTCACCTCTATAGCATTATTCTTTTATTTAAATTGTAGTGATTATTTCTAAATATGCATATATAAATATAAATTAGCATATGTGAATTTTATGCAAATCTTTGTCCTCATTTTGGGCGGGATATTCTGCACGTGACCAAGATAGTATCTGCTGATCAGGGAAGACAAAGAAGAATGAGGATCTAGAGAATGGGCAGCAGAGAACATAGTTGTATAGCCTGAACAATGGGGAAACCTTTGTTCAAACCAGAGACAAACTGCAAGGAAAAATTCCGTGGGGAGCAGCTGTGCTGTCAAGTCAGGAAATCCTGCAACCAGATCTCCCCCTGGGTTTCCCAGCCAGTCATTCTTAATTTTATTCCTGCTGTGTTCTGGCTTAAGCTCTGAAGTGGTCCTGTTCTCTGCAAGATTAGCGTTGGGAAGGGGGCTGATTACCTTTCAGCACCAAGCCCTTCTTGTCTCTTTCAATCAAAGGATGTCAGATCCCAGCCTGGAAAAGCTCAGGAACAAGGAAGGCCTCCTGAGTGACATCACTAGTCAGCCCACTGCAATCCCACCCAATGGCGAAAGCTTTTGTGCCTACCAACCCTCACGCCAGGAAATCCAGCAAGAAATTCCACGGGGAAGCGGAAACCTCTCAGTTCTACTAAGCCGCTTCCTCTCCCTGCCCACCCCACCCTCAGTGCCAGTAGCCTTTTGTGCGGAAGATCCTGGCGGACACAAGGGCAGGCTCGTCCACACTGCACGAAATTAAAAGGAGCATGACGAGCATTTCCTGCCTGTCCAACCCACTGGAACAAGGAGAACCAGATTTTATAAACCTTTCTACCTAGGAACCGCGCTGCAGGTGATAAAACTATGAATTAACATGTCAGCAGTTTATTTTACAAGCTGTAATTTATCAACCTACATCCAATCTCCCCCCCCCAAAAAAAATTAGAGCTCTGCAAAAGGTGGAGAAGAGATTTCAATTATTTTCATTATTACTCCCCCCCCCATTATTTAATCTCTTAATTTGTTTCATTCTTCAGTTCACATGTTTTGTAGCAACTTTGGCTGCTTTTGATGTTCCAAGTGTGACCATGGCGCTCTCTAGCGCAGTATTGCCAACACTGGCTGGCAGCTGCTCTTTGTTGTTTCAGACAGGTCTTTTCCACAGCCCTAGCTCAATATGCCAGAGACTGAACCTGGTATGTGCCCCACCATTTATAGCCCTTCATTATATTTGTTTCTGTTTCTCTTGGAGGAAACACATCCAAAAACCACGAGAATGCCCTGAGTGGAAGGGTGGCCTATCTGCCCACCTTGGCACCCGCGGGAAACTCACCAAACCAGCTGAGCCTGCAACTGGGTGCATGCAGTGCAGTTGGGTGAGCGCTGAGTGGGAGACAGCTCTGGTCAGCTCCACGGGCACAGTCAGGATTTTTTTGGGGGGGAGGGGCAGAATCTCAATTTGCTATGCATTTTTATTTATTTTTATTGATTGGGGGGCAGCTGCCCCTCCCTGCCTCCACTTGGCTACACCCATCCATTGACCTTGGTGGCTGCCCATCAAAGCAAGCCTAGAGCGAAAGACTAGGCTGATGTCAGCATGTTCCGGGAATCTTCTTTGCTTGTGAGTGTTTGGGGGTTATCTGTGAGCTGGGTGAGATCAAGATGGGTGGCATTTTGGGTGAGCGCTAGGAGCTTCAGGGGGGCAGAGAGAGGAGCTGCATTGGAAGAATAGTGTTATCCTTATAGATTTTATTGTGAATTTTGTAACTTTTGTTGTTTTTCCATTTTCTGAACACTAAGAAATATTTTTATATATTAAACGGGATAGAAATGAAATAAATATCATACACAGATTGCCCCCCCATCAATAAAATACACAGAGAGAGTTGGCAACAGTAATTTTATTTTCCCAGAATGTTCCATTCTAGCACAGGTGTGGGGAACCTTTAGCCCTCCAGATGTTGCTAAACTAGAACTACCATCACCCCTGCCATTGGCCATGCTTGCTAAGGCTGATGGGAATTGTAGTTCAGGAAATATCTGGGGGAGGGGCAAAGGTTCCCCTCACATCTGATCTGGGGGAAATACTGGCAGCTGCCATTGGTGGTCACTGCAGCATTTTGTGTTTTCTGTGAAATAAAAGAGGCTGACAAAAATCAGTTGTTGCAAGCGGAGAAAAAGGCAAATCCTTCCCATGTCTGATAAATTGTCACAAAACACCTACAGAAAGTGAACTGTAGCTCATGCATTGACTTTCTCAAAAATAGTGAACCAAGCAAGTCACATTTGGTTCAGCAAAACAAGTGGCCATAACTACTTCCTTTCACAGAATCGGGTTCTATGGGCTGCAGCATCTTGCAACGAATTAAGGAGCCCCAGCATCAATCTGCAGGAACAAGAGCTGCCTCTACAAAGCCTGGAAATAATATCTCCTAAAAGGAAGGATATGCTTTTTCACAATCCCAATTGTATTCTAGTTTTGTAGTATTAAAAGTGTCACCTAACATCTCACGTCACTCACTCTGATGTCAATAAGGAAGTTAGATAGTCCAAGAGGAAATTACTCAGCATCCTTTACATGTCCCATGGCTGACTAATCAAGAACTAATAGGATGCTAGGAACACTTTTCATGGGACCTTCCTGGTTAGTATATTTTTAGCTCTAATCTTGCAGGACATAGAACTGTGTGCCAGGATCTTGCAAATGGAAGCAGATAAACCTGCAGATCAGCATATAAGCAATTACAGGTAGCCTTTTTACAGTTATCAATGGTTAAACACCAGCAGTACAGTAGCTCCTTCTACGCTTGTGGAAAGGGTTTGTTCTTTAGCTGACTGCTTTGTGAGACACCTCGAGCAGTTTACTGTTATACATTGGAAGCTGCTGATTAATACTGAAGATGAGGAACAAGTGCCTTCTCCAGTTGCATTTGAGTCAAGGAAACATCTTAGGCAAGTGCCAACATTATAACTGCAACCATGTGAAGTAACATGGTTTTAGGTATCTAATGTTAAGGATTGCACGTGATGGGAAGTGTTTCTGCTCAAGCACTGCTCATACAAAGATAATGCCAAAAACTCCAGTGCTCAGTGTTGAACTGAGCAATCTTTCCTCCATACCAAGCATATTTCTTGGTGAGGTCTCCATGTATCATGTAAAGCCAGACCAGAATAAATTATTCCTCTCCTGAACAAACAGTGATTTTAACCATTGATAACCGTAAAAAGGTAAAGGTAAAGGACCCCTGACAGTTAAGTCCAGTCACAGATGACTCTGGGGTTGCGGCGCTCATCTCGCTTAACTGGCCGAGGGAGCCATAGGACTCCCTAAATCTGCTCCAGGTGGTTCCATTCTGGAGCAGATTTGGTGGTAAAAGCACCAGGGGGTGGGGTGGGGTTGGAGCAAGTTCCTTCACTGTTGTAAAAGTCATTCTACATGTGCAAAGAATTAGGTGGATACAACCCTATTTTTTTTATGTGCTTCCAGATCTCAAGAGAAACACCAAAGCTCCCCATTCTGCTATGATAAAAAATGAGCAGGAAAGTATGTTCCCACAACCTTTGACCTCAACAGTTAGTGCCAAAATGGGGGTGGGTGAGGAGGACACTTTGTGCTACCATCAAAGTTATAGAAATGAAATTATATGCACTTTGCACATGTGTGCGTTCAGATATGCTGAAATGCATATTACAGAGAAGTCTGAAGAGTCCTGGACTAACAATCTGTTCAACAACTTTGTCTTGATCACAACATCTGCGTCCTGATTTCATGCCGACGACATTGTCAAGCTGTGAAGGAACAATTCAATTCAGGCTCACTTCCAGAATGAAGTAAAGAAACTTGCTGCACAACCAACTCCTGCCCACCTAGCAGTTCGAAAGCACATCAAAGTGCAAGTAGATAGGTACTGCTCCAGCGGGAAGGTAAACGGCGCTTCCGCACGCTGCTCTGGTTCGCCAGAAGAGGCTTAGTCATGCTGGCTACATGACCCGGAAGTTGTCTGTGGACAAACGCCGGCTCCCTTGACCTATAGAGTAAGATGAGAGCCGCAACCCGAGTGTCGTCCGCAACTGGACCTAATGGTCAGGTGTACCTTTACCTTTATTCTGCCATACCTTAGCAACACCACTAATTCAGTCTCAGAGTGATCAGTCCAGTTTCCATACTTCTCCTAGATGAATTTTTAGCAAATCATTGCAATGATGAAAATAATCTGAAATCTGAAAAATGTCACTTTCAAGTCAATATATGAGGAAATAATCACAGGGGAAAATATAGGAGATTTAAACATTACCAGTATTTTTGTGTGTGTGTGCAAACCATTTCACTTTGCTTTTATCAGCATAATTAAAGGATTTTGTGAACATTTTGGATTGAAATTGATAGGCATGCAAGCTCTAAGCACTGAGAAAAACTTTGAATGAGGATGCAAAGTCACTTCAACCACATGTGAAAGTTGGTTTTGAAAAGTTCTGGGAGCTCTTTGTCAGGTGAATATAAAATGAAGCAATAAGAGAGTATTTGTTCTGAAACAAGCAGTTCATGGTAAAATGCCTCAAGTCAGAATATGCACTGGGGCAGTTTCACACAATACGGACAAGCAAACCAAACATGTATGCTCTAAGTGATGGAGCCAATTCCAGCTCATCACCTAGCATAGTTACATAATACATGTTTACCGTCATGTTCTTGTCACATTAATCCTTTACATGTTTAGATGTACCTAAAGTGGATGCACACCTAAAAATATATAGTATAACATGGTCCCAAGAATGCGTCCAACATGCACAATGATCAGTTATCCAAAAATTCTTATGGGGGGTGGAAATAATTGGTAAAAAGCAACCAGCAGAAACTCAGTTTTGTGACAGCTTTAATGGCACAAAATGCTTATAGCTACAACTTATACATGTACTGTAAACTGTATAATAATGTTACAAAGTGCTAACTAAATATGAAGAATGCATTACTTTGGCTCAGTTAACGCCAATTATTTCAGTGATGTGTCTTTTTTAAAAAGTTATTTCCAAAATTTAAGTTTTCACTTTAAAAAAGGAACAGTAAATAGGTGTATTGTTTTATTAGTGTTGCAGTTCAGCCCACTGCATTTTCTTTAATGTGCGAGTTTATGCATTTCTGCTTGATCCTATGTACAAATATTTCAAGCCTGGTTTTCTCACTGATCATTTGAATAACAAGGCCTGCAGTTCCCCCCAACTGTAAACAGGCATAAAGCTATTTAACAATATTTAAATTAACAAAGCTTTATAGTTACTACCCCTTTTCAAATTAATAATAATCTGGTCCATTCCATAGAACAACAAAAAGTCATGGTCTTTCAGGCTTGTAGTTGCATATCAATAAATACTGCTTTGTATCATTACATGACAACAGCCCAACAGTGATCAGATATTAAAACGCCAATGGTATTTCTCCACCAGCAATTTCAATCTCATAGCTGCTTGAGTAATAGTACAGAAGTCCCAAAATATAGATACGATAATTTATCACACAGCGTTCTGCAGATTAATTATCATGTAATCTGGAAAGGAGCGAAGCTTTATTTTGTTTTAAAACAAACATGGTCCCAATTTAATATACATTATGCCATGTTGCAATTGTGTTACAAAACAGGGTACAATAATCAATGTTGAAAGTACTGTCAGACTTTTAACCCTAGCTAGGTTTGTCAGTTTGATGTTATTGTTTTAAACTCCTTACTATGTTTTCATCACTTCAAAAATATCCCCATATCCACACAGGAAATAAATACACGGTTGCAAGTAATACAAGTGCTATCATTCAAAGCCTAAGGGGGCAAAGGGAAACCCAGATGTTACCACAGAATAGTAAAAAATAAAAATAAAATAAGCATGTTGTGTTACAGAAACACAGACTGAAACAAATATACTTTAGAAATGGATTTCATGCTTATTCACTCTGCTTCATGACGTTCACCTATTTTCACTGGCATTGGCCACCATGCTTACACTGCCTGCTTGGAGATCTGATGCAAAGAGAAAAACAGAGTACCTGTTTCCAAAGGTTCACCAACTTATATTTTGGGTGTTTTTGCTGTCAATCTAATACATTCTATTTCAATGGAATTTCACTAGTTTTAAAATTAGTAATGGTTCCCTAAATATGCAGTATTAAAGTTCATCATTCATATATTATATAGATATAAAACAAAGCATTCTATCCTTCAGAATCATGCTACATGTTCCAAAATCCAATACAAATCTACTTAGGGGCATTCGTCTGCCCACATGTGTTGAAACCATTTGGAACTAAGCTTCACATTTTGGAAAAAAAAGTGTATCTGAAGGAGGAAAAGGCTGAGTGTTCCCACGAGCAAGATTCCCATCTAGCTATACAAGATATCACTAAGGACCTTAGGATTTCAGGTATTGCCAAGGGACATTCAACAATAAACCATGGAAAATGGGAGTAATGAAACTCAACCACAGAAGACAGCTCAGAGCTTCATAAATTGTGTTTTACACAACTGCAAGACTATTTCCAGGAAGTATGCCTCAAGTAGCTACTGAAACAATCATCTATTTGTAAAATTGCAAGTGGTTCCAAAACAAGTAAAATCTCCTTTTACATGGAGTCTAAATACTTCAAAAATACTTCAAGTTAAACTACTTTTAAAAGGAAACCTTTTGTTAAGTAAAATGCTAAGGAATACTAAAAGCTTCTTCACATGCAAATAATGCAGTTCTTTCTAAAAACGATTTCTAGATGCTGGACAGGTTTTTTTCCTACCAGAAATTAATTCACTACTTCATAGAAAAGACAAGTATTACTCAGTATTAAAAGTTGCTGATTAATCAATTTTTATGCTGCTTTGATTTTTGTGAGTTTTTGCCTCCCAAAAGCTGAAAACATTAGGCAAGAGAATTGTAAAATAAGATACACTTTAGAACAAAACTGCCAATGATTTTGTTTGTTTTTACAACCAACTTCAGTTAATTATGAGTCTTTTACAGACTGGAGGTTCTTATACCCAACAATTTAATCATGCATGCACTGTGCAGATTATTTCTTGCTGTAGTAGAGGAGGCAACACCATCACTGATAAAATTATAATTTGCTGGTGGCATTTTGCACTGAAAGAAGCCCTTGCAACGTATAGGCAATTGTAAACTCTGTTAGGCAACTCTGATGTGTCTTGCAGGATGTGGAGGAAGGCTAGGGAAAGGGAAGAGACTATTGAGACACCTCCACAGAGTTCCAATACAATACTGAATTTCAAGAGTTACTGGAACCTGGATATGTAAAAACAAGGTGGAGGCTGGGAAGGGGTCATGCTTAAAGTTGTCTCAAGTTCAAGATGTACAAATGTGACAATAACACCTTCACAGATTACAAGGATTTCCAGGGTTTGTGCACCACTTCTTTCAATAAGTGCTAGCTGAAGGTGTGGTCAGTCGTTTTCCAATGTAGATACTGAAAGGAAGCACAAAGCAAAGTATGTTGCCTTAGAAATTCTCATTATGCTTAAGGTTTTGTTCAGCTAAAGTAGTAAGACTAACATCCACCAATCATACAAATACGTTAATGTAGTTTAATACTAATTCACACAACTCATCAGACTGGAATGAACACATCTTGTAAAGAAAGCATATTGTTATCATCTATAGTTGATTCTTCCCAGGATTAAAGTTATTTATTTATTTCATAAAATTTGTGCACCACTTGAATGTAAAAAAACCTCAAAGCAGTTTACAAAAAGATGTTATGTGAAGTATCTGCAGGGTTCCCCCTGCTTTCCAGTCACTGAGTTTACTTCTATAACATTCTTCTCTTCTGATCTGGCTGATCAAATGAACACCTTGTATTGCTTCACAGGGTTCTCCTTGGTATGTAAAATTATTTTTATTCTTTCTCCAAATACAATGGGATCTCTACTGGGTTACCCTCAAAACTGCTGAAAGTAATTAAAGTGTACAAATCTCCAAGAGTTTATTCACTCAGTTTGCATCTGCATTGGAATTGTTCTGAGACGTTTTGTTTTATTGTTTGTGTGTTTGTCACCCTGGGCTCCTTTGGGAGGAAGGGTAAGATATAAATTTAAATAGTTGTAGTAAATTATATGCATCACTTCCCTTAAAACATCCCAAAGCAATTGATGAGTAAATTCCCCCATATAAATATACTTTCTAATCCAATGCGGATAAAAGCTAAACATACGTGCTAGTACTTACCCTAGTCCCAAAGCCAAAACATGAGATATGAACAGAGATGGAATGAAAACCTTAAGAAACTCAGCTGAGAAAATGCCCCCTTTCTTCATGGCTCCACTCTTCCTCATGCTTAACGAAACAGCTCGTTTAGGATGTCTAAAGTGAAATTCCCTTCAAAAAAGAAGAAATGGATGGCATCTCATAGAATGCACTGAACTGGACACATTTTAAAAAGCACAACAGACAACAATCTCAAAATCTAAGAGTTGGGAAGCTTCTGGGAAAGACATCTCACTCTGATTCAGAAGACATGGGAGCAGTAGCTGAAGAGATGGGGAGGCCCGAAATAACATTCCTTTTTCAGATAGAGAGATACTGTTATCTATTCTCCTACTTTTAATATATGCACTAGGGATACCACATTTAAAATCCCCACGCAGCCTACCATTCATGAGACACAAATCAGCATTATTTTACCATTACAGATAAGATGATGATGATTATTATTATTATTATTACCCCACCCATCTGGCTGGGTTTCCCCAACCACTCTGGATGGCTTCCAGTACATATAAAAACATAATAAAAGTCACACATTAAAAACTAAACTACCCAATACAGGGCTGCCTTCATCTGTCTTCTAAAAGTTGTGTGGTTCTCTCTCTCCCCTTGACATCTGATGGGAGGGTGTTCCACAGGAAGGGCACCACTCCCTCGACCATTCCTCATCAGGCTTGGTTTCCAGACCCCTGAGCCTCTTGGTCACCCTCCTCTGCACATATTCCAGCTTGTCAATATCCTTCTTAAACTGTGTTGCCCAGAACTGGAAACAGGACTCTAGGTCTGGTCCACTAAGGCCCCTAGGTCCTTTTCAGATGTTACATCTGCATCCTATGAAGAGTGCTGCAGCACAAGTACACCAGGGGGTGGGGAGCAAGAAGGACTGTTTTCCATATTTGCCAGGAAAAAAATACAAGGTACAGAATTTAACTATTTTTGCTAAAAGCCTTGAGAGCACTTCTTACAGTAATCCCTTAAAAACAGCACCACCACAAAGCTTTGTATTCTGATACAACAATATTTCCTTCTAAGGAAAGGACCGTTGATTAGTAAAGATTTCAACTCACTTGGGAGGAATATTTTCAGGTCTACTTGACCAGTCCGATACCCAATCAACACTTTTCTTCAAAATGTCCACCTCCTTCTCCCCTTCTAATGTTTCCTCTTCAGACTGAAAATAAACAGGGAGCAACTTCACAAATTTAAGTAAGGTAAAATTAAGTGTAATTCCATGATGTTTCAAGGATTTATTTTCTCTTTGGTTTTATCTTAAATAGAAAATATATTTGCTTATGTTTATGTCAATAGGCATTTTGTGTTATTTGCAACTTACTAACCCAACTACTTCTTGCGGTAGTTACTGCCCAGCACTGATAGGGAGATGTGCAAAAGATTAGTAGTTCTGACCCTCTTATCCAACCCATGTACTTAAGTGAGAACAAATTAAACAGATTTAATTTGCATCAGTTCTTGTCACTTATTTAGAGGGTATCCTCTCTAGCAGCACGTAAGCTGGGGAACTCCTTTCTCACAGACCTGCATCTGGCACCTTCATTGTTTAGCAGGCACTCTCTCTCTCTCTGTGTGTGTGTGTACACACACACACACACACACACACACACACACACACTGCTGCCTTTGATAGTGCATATATATATATATATATATATATATATATATATATATATATGGACTCACCAATTCTTCCAATTATAAGCTGTTTAAACTGATTTTTATATTGTTGTTATCCACCCTGGAAACCTTTGGTGAAAGGTGTGTAAGTAAAATAACAACAATATCAAAAACAAAGCTTTCTCACAATGCTCAAGGCCAGCATTTATCTAAAGATGTTTATAAAAGGAAGGAATTAAGGAAGAATAACTATGATATATTGTAATATTTATAATAGGCTTGAAGACTAAGCACTGTCTGAAATTAAAGGCAACCTTACTATTGATAAAAACCCTGAAATCCTAGCTATCACTTCAATGCAATTTAATGACTAGGTCTCCCTGAGTGTATAATTACATACATAAAAGCCTTCTGGCAACTTGCCACAACAAACTCTCCAACACTCGAAACTCTCACGTGAGATCAAAATTCGTTTTCTAAAATCCTAATTGCAATCAAGGTTTCAAAATAAACATTTTTATTTACAGCAGGTGTGGGGAACGGGATTCAACTGGAGGTCACATTCTGCCCCCATCCCCTTGCAGGCCCTTTTGACCAAGAGAGGGAGTATCAAACTGCCACTTGCCAGATGTTAAGTGAAGTACTTTCCTTTGTCGGAGCCCACACCTGACATCATAAACGATGCCAGGTGTAAAGGTAGTGAATGTGGATTGGAGAAAACAGCCTCATGGGCCAAATTAGAACTCTTTCCAGGCCTAATTAAGTCCATGGGCCAAAGGTTCCATGCCACTGTTTTACTCAATGCTTTAAATTATATGATGCAGTATCTCAGGTGCTGAACCACTGACAAGGTCAAGGCCACTGACAGGACAAAAAACATTAAGCCTAAGGATTTATTTATAAACTACACACTGAATGCATAACAGAAGTGTGTTTTCAACAACTCAAAACCGAGAAATGCAGATTATGCCATTTTTAAAGGTTAAAGCAAATGAAGATTCATTGCTAGAAAACAATTTAAAATTCTGCTTACTAATCCACTTAAACGCATGCTGCTCTTACTTCAGTTCTCAGTAGAAAATATGGTTACATGTTTTAACTTAAATTGCTCTTTCAGGTAGGCTTAACATCTTCACCTCAAACAGTATCATATGGATAGAAAACGTACCTGAGAACTATTGTCTTTACTAGTGTGCATCTCCACATCAAACATTATCTGTCCATCTTCTTGAGGAGAAGGGCTAGAATAAAAGGGTACAATTACTAATGTTATGGAACTTAATTATAATAATTATCTGCGCTTAGAAGTACTGAACGTAACCTGTGTAGTACTGTGTAGGGCCAGGTAACATCAGGAGATCCAGGGAACATGTAGATTGAGGACAGGGCAGAAAAAGCTGCTGAGAGCAGCTCCATTTCTGGAACAGCGTAAAACAACCATGTAGGTCTTGGATAAAGTAGCACAAGATCTTACTAGCTTGGGCCTACAAGATTTTACAACCCTGAGGTACTTGGATAAACAAAAAACTCACTTAAGACAGACACATATTAACTAAAATGCAGAAAGAACATGGTTGCCAGTGTGTCTGCTGGCTTCCAATGCATGTATCAGACTACTGCAATTGAAGGGTGCAATACTATATAATTAATGCTGAACACCATTAGATTTATTTCTGTACTGCAAATCTCATTAAGAAAATGTTAGTACATTTGAAATTAGGACAAATGACTGTAAATAATCACTTGCATGTATGCTGGATTCTAACTGAGAAATTAAAAATTCAAAGAACTTGATTTCTTGTGCTTCCTCAGTGGCAAAAACTCAAAACTCTATGCATATGTTGAAGGGTTGTAACAGCAAAGCAAAAGCAAAAGAGTTTACATTGCTGCCCAGAAACCACCTAGCTCTGTTCATATCCTCTCTTCCTTTTATTAGAGTAGTTGGTGCCTGTCCCCCTAATCATCTGCTTCCAGTGAGAAAGTAGGGCCATACCCATTTCTGAAATTCAGAAGCCAGTCAGCTTGTCTCCCTAGCAAAAGATCAGCTCGTCTCCCTAGCAAAAGAACAACTACTCTGTTGTATCACAGAATCATAGAGTTGGAAGGGACCCAAAGGTCATCTAGTCCAGCCCCCTGCAATGCAGGAATCCCAGCTCAAGCGTCCTTGGCAGATGGTCACCCAACCTCTGCTTAAAAACCTCCAAGGAAGGATATCACATTGACACAGACTCAATTAGAAGAATTTCTTTGGTCATCTTTAAATTGATTAATGTAATCAACTAGTAGTATATTAAATACAATAGTAGGACCATTTAGGACCAATAGTAAGACCTAAGGATGATAATAGTAGGACCTATGACTTCTTCAGAACACACTTCTATTTTTTTCTAAAAATTTATTACAGTGGTAACTCGGGTTACATACACTTCAGGTTACAGACTCCGCTAACCCAGAAATAGTACCTCGGGGTAAGAACTTTGCTTCAGGATGAGAACAGAAATCATGCTCCAGTGGCCCAGCAGCAGAGGGAGGCCCCATTAGCTAAAGTGGTGCTTCAGGTTAAGAACAGTTTCAGGTTAAGAACAGATCTCCAGAATGAATTAAGTACTTAACCCGAGGAACCACTGTACTATAAAATAGAAGGGTGTTTTAACATTATCAGAAAAAGTAAACCCATGTCCAAGGGTTAACAGGAAAAAGGACAGAGAAAGCAATTACAACAGGACATTTTTATTTACAATAATAATTACAAAGATGCCATGAAGAGATACTGCATGGCATAGACTTCTGCTAGATTGCCAAGACTATTTGAGAGATTTGATGGGTGAGTTGTGTTTTGCACCGTATTTGGAAACAAGAAAATGTTCCTCTAGGTCAGATTGACTAATAATTTTGGGGGCGGGGTTGCATTCCCTATTACCTGCTACTTAGTAGGCTTTAAACACTCCTTGAAACTACAAAGACAGTCATCTTTAACTTGGGTTAGCCTATTTACTCGTACCTGTAGATTTGCACAAGGGGATGAGGGTGATTTGGGGCATAGAGGTGGCTGAACACAAAGAACCTGCCTCAAGATGACCAACATGGCTTACAGCCAGTTTCTAGTTAAGAAGATTGAAAAATATTCTACTTTTTTATAAAAAACCCTCAAAAACTTTAAGTTGATATTCAAATGTGGATGTACAAGGACAGCACCCAGGTACACACAACTTTTCCAGTCATTCAGAAATAAATCTAAGTAATTGAAGACTGAAGCCTCCAGAAGTCAATAGGATTATTTAACAGTATTTGAATTGCAGCCCATAGATTCATAGTAGCGAAAGACTATTTGTTCAAAAATAAATGTATATAGGAGGTAAAGAAGAATAAAAAACATTCAGTTTATATTCAGGCTAGGAACTGAACTGGCAGCACTTGGTTCAAGAAAAATGTATCTATTCCAGTGAAGTTGATAGAACTTGAATTCCTACCTGTCACAGTGAGAACTACCTCTTGAACTGCTCTGTCCAGACTCATGCTGAGCATCTAGAAGTATCTTTTCCATGTCTCCATTGTGGATGGAAGATGAAGAAGGAACGTGTTCCAGACCACCATTTTTCGCATTTCCATTATCGTTGCCATTGCCATTCATCTGCAACTCTACCCAGGAGCCTGTTGAACAGCAGATGTTTCATCAGAAACCATGAAACTAAAACACAGCATAAGGTTTATCACTCACTTGCAGAAATATGCAGTCATGCCAAATTTAGATAACCAGAAAGAAGACATCCACAGACACCAAATAATACTTCTCCATTTATCAGCAGAGCAACATTATGAACTATTTTTTAAAAGTAAATTCACACATTATGAACCAGCCACATGTAAATAACTGCTAATATTTGTTTACTTGTGTGATCAGTCACGTTGGAGATGTTGATGCTGTGTCTTCAATGAGTGTGTCTATGAGCAGTGTGCACTGGAAATGCAAGGAACTCCTGCTGACAGAAATTGCCACTGTATCTTCTATGTCTACGCTTGGAGCTGATGGAACAGATGTATGCATCATTTGCTTTTGAAGTCCTTCTGCACAATTTTATCAGTATCCTGTTCCTTCCCTATGATCAGATGAATCTTGTTCAAAAGGACTTCTACATCTGGGAAAAATTGACGCAGTCTGGATTGACAGGACTTAAAATAAGCACACACATCCTGACTCTTTCAAGAAAGAATATATTTTGCTGCCTCAAGTGTAGAGCAAGGACAAAATGTTCAACCTGTACTTTTTAAACAGATAACCACTGCAGTGTTCAGGTATAACTGTATAGTTAACACTAAGCAAGTGCATTTGACACTGAAGTCTGGTCTTGAAATTAGCTGGCCACCAGGTGCATTTTGTGCCTGAAGATTCTCCTTTTGCAAACAGCTCCAAAAGTCTGGCTGCCATCCTTGGCCTGAGACTCAAGGCTGCCCGCTGCTGGCACTGACATCACTGGGCACAGGAGGACAATTGCCTCCCCTCCCAGCAACAGACTGAGTATGCTCACTGCTGCGAGTGCATGCAAGAGCCACACTCCCCCCCCCCCACTGTAGCAAAAGGCACCAAAAAGCTGCCAACTGTCAGCGCTCACATTGCGCAACCACTGCTGCTCCCCAACCCTCCGGAGGCACCTGCTGCTGCCAGTGCCACCCCAAGGAAACCCCGCTCTGGCAGCGGGTGGGCAAGACATGATCGTAATATGGAGCTACCCAGCATATAGTATACTTCTAAATATCAAGTGCTAGAGCCAGTAAATGTTTTTGCATATATGCCTTGCTTGTAACTTTCCCAGAAGAATCTGTCTAACTACACTGGGAATCAGAATGCTGGAACAGAGGGACATTTGGTTCAATCCAGCAAGGCTTGTATTACAGTGGTACCTCGGGTTACATACGCTTCAGGTTACATACGCTCCAGGTTACAGACTCCGCTAACCCAGAAATATTACCTCAGGTTAAGAACTTTGCTTCAGGATGAGAACAGAAATTGTGCTCCAGCGGCGCGGCGGCAGCAGGAGGCCCCATTAGCTAAAGTGGTTCTTCAGGTTAAGAACAGTTTCAGGTTAAGAACAGATCTCCAGAACAAATTACCTAAGTTCTTAACCCGAGGTACCACTGTACATACTTACAGAAAAAATAATCAAAAATATTTCTAAAATCTCCTAGGACTTTTTCAGCTCTGATCATCAGAAAACCAAGGATCATAACATAAACGGTATTTTGAAGCAAAACTTAAGATACCGTTTTAACTAGTAGTCACTGTGGCCTAACATGAGTCAAACTTGAATCTGGGAGATCCGGGTTCAATTCCTGTGCAATTTCCATTGTTCATTTCCCCCTTAATGTGTTTTCAAATGATGGGGACACAAAAGTAGTGCAGATGTGCATCTTTATCATAAAGGAACAGTCACCATGTATCAAACACATGAAGTGTGGAGCTAATTTTTAAAAAGACACAAACTGTCTAACTTTTTCTAGCTGCTTTCTGAAACCTGTAGAATTTCAGCATCACTGTCAGTGGACAAAACAACACTCACAGCATTATTTCCTTACCTTACTATAAAATGGTAACAACAGTGATCTATCACAGTGAGGATGAAGGGATTACAGATTGTAAAACACTTTTGTCCACTGACTATGTTACAGATAGTAATGAGGACTGTCAGAGAGTTGGCCAAAAGTGTGTTACTACAACAGGTGTTTGAGTAAGCTAAAAATTAAGGTGCAGTTCAGACCAAAAATCTCAGTCTAATAAATCATGGTTTATTATAACAAGCATTGTTCCATGTCCATGCACTCCCTCACCCCTCACACAAGTTAAGAGCTTTAGGATTTGTTAAATCAAAGTTTCCCATTACAGTGGTACCTCGCAAGACGAATGCCTCGCAAGACGAAAAACGTGCAAGACGAAAGAGTTTTCCGTTTTTTGAGTCGTTCCGCAAGACGAATTTCCCTATGGGCTTGCTTCGCAAGACGAAACGTCTTGCGAGTTCTTGCGAGTTTGTTTCCTTTTTCTTAAAGCTGCTAAGCCGTTAATAGCCGCTAATAGCCGTGCTTCGCAAGACGAAAAAACCGCAAGACGAAGAGACTCGCGGAACGGATTAATTTCGTCTTGCGAGGCACCACTGTACATCCAAACTGAGAATTTGTAGTTTAATCTCAGACTACAAACCAGAATTTGAGCATGAGGTGCAAGGCAGATA
The DNA here is from genome assembly GCF_964188305.1 of Podarcis bocagei. Lineage (NCBI taxonomy): Eukaryota > Metazoa > Chordata > Lepidosauria > Squamata > Lacertidae > Podarcis > Podarcis bocagei. The sequence continues at coordinate 4,817,908 of NC_138141.1, read as the reverse complement.
GGCACACACCAGTTATCCCCTTTAAAAAACTGGGCTTTTTTGATCGAGGTCATTATGTCTGAACAGAGCCCAAGCTTCTTGAATTCCACTACAAACGCTACAATAATGCTACATTTGCAATAGTTACCCCTAAGTTTTGAGGCATAATTCCAAGTGTTGAAGGTGCTTGAAGCAAAATATATTGAGACACAACTTTCTCTCCTATGTTTTCTTGTGATTTTCCAAGTTCAAATTAGACTAATCTCTCTTGCTTACACCATAAATACACTCTAGAACACAATATAAGGGGCAGCAGGATGGGTGTTCCACATCAGAAGATTTTCCTGAAAAATAACCAGACAGAACTTTTGTAAAGCACTGTAAAAGTTTCAGGCTGAATTCCAGGAGTTCGGACAACGGCTGAAGGAGTAAGATTGTAGCATGAGATGAATTTCATGTCTTGGAAACATCTTAGAAAATACAGGTTCTTTAAACAAGAAAGCTGAATCATGGCTATGTATGAAACAAAGAGTGACAAACTGTTTTTCTGGGTGGGGAGACCAATTTTGAGTTTATGTTTTTAACTATCAGTGTGGCCTTCCTTCTAGACCCAGGCACAAGTCGTAACAAGAACAGTGATCCAGATGGTCTCTTTATCTGCCCTGTGATTTGATTCTGATGAAATTGTTCACTGTGGTTTTCATATTTTCCTCACTGGCATCACTGGTTGATAAAGGGCAGATTAAAAATGTTTCACATGAATACATGCAATTTTGCCTTAACGATTTTTAATAGAATTTTAAAAATAGTTTACAATACTAAGCAAATGGGAGAAAACCTTTTATTTGTGTGAAGTTCAAAATACAACATGTACATGTCCAAGTTAAAATGAACTTTGATAATGCATGGTCTCAAAGAATTTCAACTACAATCCTCAGAAACCTTATTAAGGAATAATTGTATGCATGATAGTGGACTCATTCAATAGGCATATGTTTTAAGAAGAGCAGATTAACTGCCTTTCAGATTAACTTGTCAGGTATACTGGGGACTGGGAGAGGGCAGGGAAGAAGAATGCTGCTTTCAGGCTAGCCATCTTTTAAATCATTAGTTCATATATATGAAATCGCCACGCATGTGAGACGATCAAGAATAATTTCACTACTGTATTATGAAATCCAAGCCAAAGCTATTTGGATGTTCCTCCATCCTGATCCACAAACAAAAGGTTACACCGGACCAGCTGACAGACCCCGGATATAAGAGAAAAACAGCACACGTCAGTAATATTGACTCAGCCACTGAATAAACTCATTCTCACACTCTAGCTAGTTCCCCAGCATCCCAATTATTTGAGATAGCCAGCAACTAAATTAGCTCACCCTGTCAAAACATGCCAATTCACAGATCTCTCACGGCATACCATCTGACTCGTCTGCCAAACTGCTATCTGCCTGCAGCTATTGAAACTTACTTATAAACCTTACTGAAACCAAGTTTAGGCAATTTGCCTTCAATGAGCCATACTTCCAAGGTATGTTTAGGAATGCAACATCAACCTCCCAATTCTTTCTGTCTAGAACAGTAAATAAACAAGAACAGACCATTCAGTAAGTCCTTCTCTCACAAAGATCTATTCCATTCTTCCCACACTCCAATCCTTTCCACTCCCCCCTTTAATTTCCAAAATTTAACTCATCAGCTCCATCCATAGTCATCTCCAGCCCATTATTTTTCTCCTACCTGTGACCACCTAAACTTCCTTCTTTCAAAAAGCCGGCCTCTTTATTCCTGATCACTGTTCCACTGCTGTTGCACACACCCAGTTCCTTTCATTTCCAAGGAGGCTAGGGATCCAAGGACTGTACCTCAGACAGACAACCAGGCATCCATCGCTTTACTGGAGTCTGGAGCCAAGTACCAATACTCATTCATAGCTTGGGGGGCAGGGAAGTGGGGCGCAGACACAAAGAAAGGCCCCCACAATCCCTTTCACACTTTATCAAAAAAGAAATAAAGTTTATCTCAGCACTGGCAGCAAAACTGCTGTGAAATAGCGTCCCTTAACATAAGAAAACTTAATTAAAGAAACAAAAAGGAAGCAGCAGCTAATAAGTAGAAAACGAAGAATACATATGTATATATTTTAAGATCGTTGTTTTACATATTTTGTGGTGGTTATTTTTTCAGCAGGAGTTAATCACGCTAGGAAGCTCCGAGGCAGAAAATGTGTAGGTCCACGTAAACAAAAGCACATGCTGGTGTTTTGGAACTGGCGAGGCTTTTTGGCCAGGGCTGCATCCCAGCCGCCTGGAGGGATGCGAACTTTAATTAAATAGGCAAATAAGCTTTGCCCCCCCCGTCCCCCCAGGTGCTCTTCCTCGGCTCCAATCCTCCCCCCCAAAAAAATTCCTGCCCCTCCTCCGCCCCGCCCCCTCCCCACCAGCGTTCCATTGCAAGCCCCACCCCCTCTGAGCCCCGCCAGCCCCCCCATTGGCCAACCACCTCTCGCGCGGCCCAGCTGCCGACCAATCCAGGAGGGCATGGTGGGGGGGGGGGCTGCTGAGGTGGTCCCTCCGCCACCTGAGGGGATGCGAAGTCGCTTCCAGGCCGAGGAGCCTGACGTGAGCCAGGAAGGCGAGGTGAAGCCCCCCCTCCCTTCCCGCCCCCACTCACTGTTGAGGCCTGCCTCGGCGGGCGTCCCGTCAGGCGGCGGGTTGTTGTTGTTGTTGTGCTGGTGAAGCGAGTCCTGAGGGGAGGACATGGCGGCGGCGGCGGCGACAGACGCGGCACGGCGAGGCCTCTGCTTGTGGGTCTCTGTTTGTATGCTGGGCAGGCGGAGCAGCAGCAGCAGCAAGCCCAGCCGCCCCGGCTTCACTGCGCACGCGCCACGGCCGCCACGCCCACGCGGCCCCATTCCTCCCTGACGCGCCTCACGTCCGCGCGGGGGGTGCGGTCGCGCCGGCGGCGCCGCGCGTGCGCTCTTGCACGCGCTCACATCCCTCTTGCCCCGCCCCCTCTTACACTGCGCACGCGCCGGAGCTTCGACTGGTGCCGCCTCCTTCAGGCCTATTTTGTGTTTCTCAAGCTTGGGCTGTTGTTGGACTACAACTCCCATCATTCCTGACCGCTGGTCCTGCCCGCTAGACATCAAGGGAGTCCAGTAGCTGCTGGCGACCGAAGTTTGAGAAACACTGAATGACTCCTGACACTTATTTGTCTTAACAGGACTTGGGGGCTCTTGTAGCCCCCCAGGGAAAGGGGAGCTGTGGGCTTCCAGCTGTTGTTGCTGGACTCCATCTCCCATCAGCCATCGCAGCGTAGAGTGAGGGATGGCGGGAGTTGTAGTCCAGCAGCATTAGCGGTGTGGGCGCGGGATCCCCGCCCGCGCTGCCTTCGCCCTCTTTTCCTCGCCTCGGCACATGACGTGGGGGAAAGCTAGCTGTCCATAGGAGAACTACGGTAGATCCAGGAATTTAATGTCGTGGGGAAAATAGGTAGCAAAAACCAACAAACAATAATCTTCCTCCTCGCTCAAGGCTCAGATGTAGTATTTACTTTTCCCACCCCCTGGACCTGGATAGGACCGGGTTCCAAATCTTTGTTCCGTGTGACTATTTATTATCACAAAATACTGCTCAGGAGTGTTTGAGTCACAGATACCAGAATGTGCTTTCTATATGCGCAAACTAAACACACAGTTTTAAAGTGGTGCGTAGATTATGTGAATGTCAGCATAGGGCAAAATTGGATGTCACTGGTTAGCGGATCATTTCCTTCACACAGGATCCCTCTGTGACAAGACCGATAATAATCTTGAGGTGTTTGCAGCGGATCGCTTTATAAATGTGCCACTGGCATCCAGCTATCTTCACTCCAGTATTTTTTCCCTACGGGAAAAGTATTCAAACCACCTTTTTGTGATAAAAGCATACTGATTGTATGGTTATGTCACAGGTTACTACTGGATTGTCCCTGAGATATCAGCACCACTCTCATGATCAGAGACCCTTTTCAGGTCAAGTGACTTCGTGTCCATTCTCTGCTCCTAATCACTATCAGGTCTTTTATTTGTGTCAAATTTACAATTGTTGCAGAAAGCACATTCATCCAGCCTCATTTGTAGGTTCTGCCCCAGTTTTCAAATAACAGCACTGCTGATCCACTGGGTACAATTTATTGAGGTATTGCCAAATTCTGATCAAAAATACTAGCTTTCCACATGCAAATAGATTATGAGAGGTTCATGATCAGAGTAGACCCAACTGTCAAGGGATCCAATCTTCTGAAGACTGCACCATGTCTCATTTTCTCATAAAATGTTTTGGGTCAGTCATCTGAATATTAAATAGAAAGATTCTAGGAGGCTACTTTCAATCCTAACAGTTGAAAGTCCCACAGAACTTGTTCAAAAATAAGCATGCAAGATACTACATCCCTAGAAAACAGGGGTTTGGGTCAGTGCAGCAAAAGTTTCTTAGGAAAACCTATCCTGAGGCCCTGCTACTATAAAAAAGTTGCTTATTTATTAAACCTTTGTCTTAAAAGTTCAGAACAAGGATTAAGGAAGTGATTAGCGACTTCTCCTGCCCCCTCCATAAGGACCCACTGCATCCATTCTTGAAAAGCAGTCATGGAGATTCCCAGGGTACTTGGGTACTGGAATTATCCTGAAACCAGTACCAGTAAAATCAAACCTTTCATTCCAAGATGTTTCCCCATCAATCTTACATGTATTAATCCTGAAGGTTTGGATTCCCAACAGAAACCACACTGCTTGCACAATGTTTAAGATGTGTTCTTAAACACACACATAGTAAACGTGGCGCATAAGCACCTTGCACTCAGCTACATTAGTCAAAAAACACTTTGAATGCATTATAAACATGCAACACCAGGTGGCGCCAGAGAGCAAAAGAATTATGTGATTTTTGCATAGCGGTTTCCCCACCTTTTGTTAACGATTTAATTTCTGACTTATTTATAGCATTTTTTCCTGTGTGTATATCCACCTTTAGTGCTTAGATTCTGAATGACATGCAGACAGCTACTGTCATTTATTTGTGGTCTTGAAGCATTTTCTGATCACCGTGACTTTTCAAGTTTGTCTTTAATGGCAGGAGTTTCGAAAAGTCAAATGAAAAAAGGAACACTCATAAGGTAAAACTACATTTCCATTCAAGTTACCAGTAGCAACAGAAATACATAAAATATAGGGATACTCAAGAATGCAGTATAATTTTTAAAATCTATTTAAATCACTTTATATTAAAATTTGCACGACGTACTGCTTAAAAAACAAGAAATTTTAATGACATCTTTTTTAAAAAGAAAATAAAAGAAAGCACTGTCATGTGAGTCTGGATCCTAAACAAGGCATTCAATAAAATTAGGACAAAGGGGTTAACATAAGAAATAGGTTAGTCCCATAAAACCTTAATTGTAGTCTACAAAAGTTCAACCCCCCCTCCCCAATTCAGACAAAGAGCTCTGTTAACAGAGGAAAAGAGGGGGAAAGGGAAGCATTTATCAATATATGAAATGAATGAATGAATGACTGTTCAATAGAATCCAAGAGATTGTTGTTTTTTTAAAAAAATGCAAACTGCTCTTAAATACTAAAGTGACATTTTAACATTTTCATGTAGGAATAAAAAGAACAACCCTTCCTCCATTTCCTAATGAAAAATAATACTGGTTAAAATCAATGCCAAAACATTTTATCATGCTTCAAGTTATTTTTAATAATAAAAAAAGAAATTCATATATAAAGAGGTAGATTAAAAAGGGGAAAAAAGAACAGATTCACCATTCTTTGTCACTTTTATTCAGTAGAATATCCCCCCCCCCCACCTTTTAGGATTTTATTTTTTTTATGCCAGAAATGGCAAAGAGTGATTACAGTCAATTGTTTATTAAAAACATTTTATTCTTTGCAACACAGACCCCCTTGACCCATTTTATGTGCTTTTCACTTTTTTTTCTCTATGCACCACCACCATGGGGCGGAGGGGAGGGGAACGGGTTTTTTTAAGGGAAAGGAGTCCAGGAGGCATAGGAGGAATGCTACAAGCCACAGCAAGAATGAGCTGTTGTTTAATAATAAAAAGGGCCACAAATAATACAGTAATGAGGTTACACAATTAAATCCCACAGCATGACTTGAAGGCTTTTCCCTGTGGCAGACGTCATCACAATGGAAGGCATAAAAAACTGGAGGAACCAAATGTTGATAATAGTCCAACGTCTAGTCCATTAGGCAAGATGGTGCAAGTAGTCGTTGTGTTAAAAAGTGCCCTAGCCTCACCTAAATGGCTAGCAGACATGGAGAACTCCTCAACAGAGAGAAACCATCCACATAGCTATCTAGAAGAGTGTGTTGTCAAATATGGCACATTTTTAAATACTGGGAAAGATGTGCCACAATGGACTTCTCTCTCTCTTGCTCTCCCGCACTCTTGTTTTCTCCCCTCTATTGTTTACGGGTACAAATGCTAGATTAATCTATCTGAACTATGCAGGAAGTGGACTCCTCTGCTAGGAACACTAGCTCTAATTCACTTTGTCTTGAAATATATACAAGTTGTTTGTAGTGGCTACAGCAATGATATTTTCCTTGGGATGCCAGGCCGTGTGGAGGATTTTCTTGTTGAAGTCTAGGCTGTCAACACTGATCTCATCCTTCTTCCGTTTGCCGCTGGCGCAGACTTTGCGTGGCTTTAAGACGGTGCGGGGCTTATTGTTTTCCCGAGAAGCTTCTAAAGTGATATCCCGCTTTGTGTTCCTATCAAACATTCTGAAGAAGTTGTTGTAGGAGCCAGTCATGACGACACTGAAAGGTGGAGAAGACAAAAGAGAGTTTCCAGGTGTGTTTCCTTGCTAGAAGCTTTTACTGCAGTTCTTTTTATTCAGGGAGCTGAATAAATATTCACGGGGAAAGTATCCTATCAAAAATACAATTGCATTTCAACAGCATGGGCACTTAATACATGAGCACAGGAAGCTGCCATATTCTGATCCAGCTAAGTATCAATGCTGATCGATTTCAGTATACTTACCTAGGATCAGCACTGTCTGCACCAGTGTGTCTCTAACTTCGGTCCCCAACTGTTGTTGAACTACAACTCCCATCATCCCTGACCACTGGTCCTGGCTGCTAGGGATGATGGGAAGTTAGAGAAACACTGGAGATGGCAGAAATTGAATCTGGGACCTTCTGCATGCAAGATAGATGTTCTAACACTAAGCCTTCTCAGTGCTCAAACGGTTTAATGATTAACTATTTTCATGGTACTGAATCATGCGTGCTTTAGGAAATGGATTTTTGAACAGAAATTTCCAGTTTTACCAATACACAACAGAAACTGGAACACCAACATGTACAGTTCTTACACTAAATCACCTTACACATAAAATTGAAGTAAAAGGGAACTGGGATGCCCGCTCTGTTAAACAGCTTTCAAACTGCTAGGTACCCAGTAACACCTCTGCACTGCTTGCTTTTGATGGACGCGGGTGGTGCTGTGGGTAAAACCTCAGCGCCTAGGGCTTGCCGCTCGCATGGTCAGTGGTTCGAATCCCCGCGGCGGGGTGAGCTCCCGTCGTTTGGTCCCAGCTCCTGCCCACCTAGCAGTTCGAAAGCACCCTTAAGTGCAAGTAGAAAATAGGTACCGCTTTATAGCGGGAAGGTAAACGGCGTTTCTGTGTGCTGCGCTGGTGCCGGCTCGCCAGCTGCAGCTTCGTCACGCTGGCCACGTGACGCGGAAGTGTCTCCGGACAGCGCTGGCTCCCGGCCTCTAGAGTGAGATGGGCGCACAACCCTAGAGTCGGACACGACTGGCCCGTACGGGCAGGGGTACCTTTGCCTTTACCTTTACTGCTTGCTTTTAGAAGGATTGTCAGAACTTGTTTATCAAACCCTGCAGTGAATGCAGTTCAGCCAAAGGAGCCAGGTAAATTCATGGCTGCAATGTGATGATCCCTGCCAAGGGGATGGGGAACTTTGCCCTCCAGAGGATGTGGGACTTGAATTACCATCAGCCCCAGCCAGCACTGTCAGTTGTCTGGGATGATGGGAGCTGTAGTTTAGGAGTAACTGAAAGGTCACAGGCTGCCCATCCCTGCCGTAGCAGTCTGCTGTTACTGGGAAACAGTGAATGTCCTTCAACCCCACATACAGCCATTCCAAAATACCAAACAAACACCACCTCATTGCAACTATCAAAAGAATTAAGATGGCAACATTGAAATGGCTTCTCTCAGAGCTCCAAGAACTGAGAATATCTGGAGGAGTTTGAAAACTGTGTTAAGAATCTGTTCATTTGGGCTTCCAGTTCCGCTCTGCCTTAATGGAGGCAGCCCAAGACAGCGGGAGATCGTAGGTGAAGGAAAAACAAGGATGATTGAGAGCAAATCATCATTGCAAATTCCACCCAGGGTCGGGGGAACGAGCTTCAATTGTAGTTCGTCTCGGTACCTAGCTCTCGCTCCGGCATGGAATGAGGGGGTCAGGGAGGCACTGAGCCTGGCAAAAGCCCTCCAATGCCGTCATTAAGAAGCAGATGTTCTCCTGTTAATTAGAACTTAATTGGATTAAAGTACAGGCGCGTGCTGGAAGAGATGAGATCACAAACTGTGGAAAAAACCAACTGCAAGGACTTTAAGGTTTGAATTTGAGATAAGACTTCTTTGGTGAAAAAGACGGGGGGGGCTACAGTTTCTTTATTTAAAGCTTTATTCTCTACATTTATGATTTGGCAATCCTCCTCTGAATGTTAGTTCAAATTATATTTGTACAAGTGTGGATGGAAGAACTTGGATTATAAGTATGGCATATAACATCAAAGGAACTGTGTGTGTAAAAAAAAAAGATTGGAGGGAAGCTCTATTTTGCAAAAGGTTTACGATGGAAACTTAGAATTGACTCTTCCCCATCCTTTATTATATACAAAGTGAACTGAATAACGCTAAGAGGACTTGGAGTTTAATTTAATTGGAAGGATAATCAGCTGGAAAGAAGGATGAAAGGAGTCTGTGAGTTGCCAAGGAACTGGTAAGGTTCTGTATTGAGTCATCTGCAGTCTGACAGACCACTCTTTTTCCTAGGCTGAGGGGGAAATGATGACAATAGTTTATTTACTGGGACAGAGAGACCTTTGCAGCTGTTGTTAAAGTTCTTGGTGCAAAACAATGAAGCACGAGACGAAGCGATGGAGATATTTCTGGAATAACAATGGGATACCTGCTCCGCCCAGGGCATGGCGGATAACAGCAATAATTGGGGGAAAGAAAGACATAACATCTTACAAGTACAGGACGAAACACCATGGACAGAATAATTGCCACACACAGGAAGAACAAGGATAGTTTGAGCTCTTCACTTGAAGTTTTATAAATCATTTAATGTATCAAATGGATAGAAGCTATTAATATTGCAGTTGTTGTATAAGGGATTATTATTATGACCGGAATATAATTTAAACTAGTAAGATTTTGGAACGCAGAAATAAAGGAAATAATCAAATGATAAAATCTAGCATGTGCGGAGGGGGCACTTTAACTAAATTATATAATTTGGTACTTGAATGATTGGTATTAATAATTGTATTATAAATTGGCATTGTTATAATAGGCTATTATTGGACTGTAAATGAAAACTAATACAAATTTATTCCAAAAAGAAAAAAGAAATCTGTTAATTTGGTTAGGGCATTTTAAATCCCCAGCAACCAGGGCAGCAAATGTGGTTCCTCTTCATTTTGCCAACAACTTTATGGCGTAGGACAGCCTGTGAGATGGCGACTGGCGCAAGGTAACCCAGGGAGCTTCACGTCCTAGTGAAAATTTGACACTCTTAACTACTACACCCACAGTTCCTTACAGCACTGTCATTCCTATGACAAACTTCATATTTTATTTCCAGGAAGCAGTTTGTGCTATACTGGGAATAGTGACAAGCCCTGTAATCATGACAAAATTATGACGCAGTTGCTAAGAAAATAATTATGATATAATGACATTTGTGTGCCTCTCAGGTATGCCTGACTTTCACACTCCTAAGAGCCAGAAAAGGGTCACATCACTCCTGTGTAGTAGAGCTAGACTAATAAACCTGTAGTCTGATCAGACATTGAATTACCGTATTTTTCGCCCTATAGGACGCACTTTTTCCCCTCCAAAAAAGAAGGGGAAATGTGTGTGCGTCCCATGGGGCGAATACAGGCTTTCGCTGAAGCCTGGAGAGCGAGAGGCTCTTGCTCTCCAGGCTTCAGGAAGCTCTGCGCAACCCTCCGGAGCCTGGCGCAAAGCCACGCCAGCCTCCGGAAGGTCGCGCAGAGCTGCCTGCCCTCCCGGGATCCGCGCGACCCTCCAGAACCCGGCGCCAAGCCGCGCCGGCCTCCGGAGGGTCGCGCAGAGCTGCCTGCATTCCGAAGCCTCGGGCGCACTGAAGAGCACGCCTGGGCTTCGCACAGCTGTCCGCAAGCCTGGGGAGACCGGCGCAGCTCCCTAGGCTTGTGGATAGCAGGCTGTTCTGGGGGCTGGGGTCGGGGGAAGCTCCCGCGCCAGACCCGTGCCTGGGGGGGAAATAATTTTTTCCCCTTTATTTCCCCCCTCCCCCCCAAAAAAACTAGGTGTGTCCTATAGGGCGTGCATCCTATGGGGCGAAAAATACGGTAGATTGCAGCTCTTCAAGATGTAGGTGGAGAAGCCTCCAGTATGCGGGAAGATAGCCTATCATTCTCCTATGCAATGTTTCAACTTTCAGGAAGGATGTTTTACATTTTAATTAATCAGGCACTCTGGACTGCATTGTCCAGGAAGAACTGCATCATCACCCCTTTCTTTATATTTAAATTCTTTATTTAAATGCATTTCTTTAAAGAAAAAAATCCATCCACATGGAGTATGAAAATTAAATATTGTTCCCTGTTGGCCTCCAGCAATTGAACTGACAGGGACATTCTTATTATTCAGGCTGTAGGAGGCAAGTTTGGAGAAGAAAGCAGTAAGTGGAATAAAGATGCACCGCACTTTTAAATAACTGCTCGTGCACATTAGCTTTTAATGCAGCTTTTCTTTGTAGAGGAGGGACCACAGCTCACTGAGAGCACGTGGCTTGTATGTTGAAGGTTCCAGGTTCAATCCCCAGCATCACCATTGTAAAGAAAAAGCCTCAGGTAGCAGGTGGGTAGGAAGACTTCCTACAATACCAGGCTGGAGGGATAAATAATCTGACCTAGCAGTTATGGCCCTGAAATGAGAAAAGGAGGCCAAGCACCAAACTGTCCACAGGCAAGGCTGCTTTTAAGCCTGAAAAATTAATGGCACACATAACGATGCACCCATAATGATGATGGAACTACAGCAGGCAATTAATCAAGCCAAAATGGGCAAAACACCAGGATCAGATGAACTGCCAGCAAAGTTTTATAAGAAATTGTAAGATAACATTGTCCAGCCATTGAAAGATGTAATGAATAAGATACTAAAAACAGGGAAGACTCCGGACTCTTGGAGAAATTCTTATATTACACTCATTCTTAAACAAGAAACAGACTTATTGTTAGTAACAAACTATAGGCTAATTTCTCTATTAAATGATGACTGTAAGCTGTTTGCAACTATATTGGCAAACCAGATAAAAATGGTACTAAAAGACATAATTCACCAAGATCAGACCAGGTTTTTGCCTGGTTGACAGATGAAAGATAATGTAAGGAATATAACTGATAGAATACTTGGAGGTAAGAAATCGGAAGCAAGCAGCATTGATGTTTAAAGATGCAGAAAAGTCTTTGATAATATTTTGTGGACTTTTATGAAGAAAATGATGGAAATGATTAATTTCAGAGAGACCTTTTGGAAAGGAATAGAAGCAATATATTCAAATCAATATGCAATGCTGATAGCAAATAATGAGCTAACAGAAAAATGTAAAATAACCAAAGGGACAAGACAGGTGCTCTGTCACTGTTGTTGTTTATATTGGCTTTAGAAGTCTTAGCTGGAAGAATAAGATCTGATATATCAATTAAATGGATAACAGTGGGTCAGAGAGCGTATAAGCTGAAGGTATTTGCCAGTGATGTGGCATTATCCGTAGAGGAGCCATTGGTTAGTATACCAAAGGCTTTAGAAGAAATCAATGAATTTGGAGAAGTAGAAGGTTTAAAACAAAAGCAAGATGAAAATTTTGGTTAAAAATGTGAATGACCAAATGAAGAAAGATCTATACAAGAAAGAAGATTCCACCTAAACATTAGGAAGAACTTCCTGACAGTAAGAGCTGTTCAACAGTGGAATTTGCTGCCAAGGAGTGTGGTGGAGTCTCCTACTTTGGAGGTCTTTAAGCAGAGGCTTGACAACCATATGTCAGGAGTGCTCTGATGGTGTTTCCTGCTTGGCAGGGGGTTGGACTCGATGTGGTCTCTTCCAACTCTATGATTCTATGATTCTATGGTCGACTGGACTAATAACTGAAAAGAAACTTAAATATCTAGGAGTGTGGCTGACAGCAAAGAATATAAATATTTTAAAAGACAATTATGTTAAAGTTCGGGGGGGGGGATTAAGAAAAAATTAGAGATGTGGGAAAGAATGAATCTGTCCTTATTGGGGAGGATATCGGTGATAAAAATTAATGTGCTACCAAAAATGTTATTTCTACTTCAAACAGTGCTAACGATCAGCAATACAGGATGTTTTATACAATGGCAAAAGGATATTACTAGATTTCTCTGGCAGGGGAAGAAACCAAGAATAAAATACAAATTGTTGATAGATTCTAAAGAGAGAGTTGGATTCTCCCTGCCAAATCTGAGAGCATATTATGAGGCATCCTATCTTTGTTGGTTAAAAGAATGGATATCATTAGAAAATACTTATTTTTGGATCTGGAAGGACATGATAATAGGTTTTGTTGGCATGCATATTTGTGGTATGACAAGGTTAAAGCCCATAAGGACTTTTTGAATTATGTTATAAGGAAGCCGGTGTATAAAGTATGTAATAAATACAAAAATACAAAAGAGCAAAAAACATTGTGGTGGCTCTCTCTAATAGAGGCAATACAGTGGTACCTCGGGTTAAGCACTTAATTCGTTCCGGAGGTCCGTTCTTAACCTGAAGCACCACTTTAGCTAATGGGGCCTCCTGCTGCCGCTGCGCCGCCGGAGCACTATTTCTGTTCTCATCCTGAAGCAAAGTTCTTAACCCGAGGTACTATTTCTGGGTTAGCGGAGTCTGTAACCTGAAGCGTATGTAACCCGAGGTACCACTGTATATGTGAAAATAAGAAATGAGAAACTATTGGGCGATACGGAAGCATATCAAGAGATAAAATTAAGGAGATGTGAAGATATAAGAGGTTTTGTAATTGATTGGCTGCAGTAATATCATTTTAATGAAGTATTTAAATTGAATTTTAAAATGGTTTTCCAACTGAAACCTCCCAATTTGAAAAAGAGTTGTTAGACAATAAAAGTAAATTAATTTCCAAAATGTACAAATGGCAAACAAAAGATGAGCAGGTCAAATCAGTAAAGACACATTGGGCGAGGGACTCTGGCTATAATATTGAAATGGCAGTGTGGGAGAGATTATGGAACATAGACATAAAATTTACAGCATGCTGTACTTTTAAAGAAAACTATATGAAAATGATGTACCAATGGTATTTAACTTCTAGTAAAACAGCTAAAATGAATAAATAAAAATAAAATGTATGCTACAAATGTAAAGAAAAGAAGAGCACCTTTTACCACACGTGGTGGTCATGTAAGGTAATAAAAAACTTTGGGGAGATGATATATAATGAGTTGAAAAAAATGTTAAAGGTAACTTTTTAAAAGAAATCAGAAGTTTTTCTTTTAGGTGTGGAGATACCGAAGGACCAGAAAAAGCTGTTCATGTATGCGACCACAGCTGGCCAGATGCTGCTAGCCCAGAGATGAAAGGAAGATACAGAGCCAACCAAGGAAAAATGGTAGAAGAAATTAATGGATTATGCCAAAATGCCAAAATGAACAGGAAGAATTAGAAACCAGGAAGAATCAACTTTTAATAAAGAATGGGGAAAATATATAATTTATTTGAAAAATTATTGTAAACAATTAAATGCATTAGCAGGATTGATTTATAACTTGTAGTTAAAAATTTGAATTAAGGAATATTAAGGATTTATTAAAACTTGGAATTATAAAGGAGAATTCGTCATGTGAAAGGCTGGGCTGGATGAATCCCAAGCCGGAATTAAGATTGCTGGAAGAAATATCAACAGCCTCAGATATGCAGATGACACAACCTTGATGGCAGAAAGTGAGGAGGAATTAAAGAACCTTTTATTGAGGGTGAAAGAGGAGAGCGCAAAATATGGTCTGAAGCTCAACATCAAAAAAACAAAGATCATGGCCACTGGGCCCATTACCTCCTGGCAAATAGAAGGGAAAGAAATGGAGGCAGTGAGAGATTTTACTTTCTTGGGCTTCATGATCACTGCAGATGGTGACAGCAGCCACGAAATTAAGAGACGCCTGCTTCTTGGGAGAAAAGCGATGATAAACCTAGACAGCATCTTAAAAAGCAGAGACATCACCTTGCCAACAAAGGTCCGTATAGTTAAAGCTATGGTTTTCCCAGTAGTGATGTATGGAAGTGAGAGCTGGACCATAAAGAAGGCTGATTGCCAAAAAATTTATGCTTTCGAATTATGGTGCTGGAGGAGACTCTTGAGAGTCCCATGGACTGCAAGAAGATCAGACCTATCCATTCTTAAGGAAATCAGCCCTGAGTGCTCACTGGAAGGATAGATCCTGAAGCTGAGGCTCCAATACTTTGGCCACCTCATGAGAAGAGAAGACTCCCTGGAAAAGACCCTGATGTTGGGAAAGATGGAGGGCACAAGGAGAAGGGGACGACAGAGGACGAGATGGTGGGACAGTGTTCTCAAAGCTACCAGCTTGAGTTTGACCAAACTGCGGGAGGCAGTGGAAGACAGGAGGGCCTGGCGTGATCTGGTCCAGGGGGTCACGAAGAGTCAGACACGACTGAACGACTAAACAACAACAAAAATTGAAAAACTGAAAAATGAATTTGTGAATGACTTGGAAACACACACACACACACACACACACACACACACACACACACGGTTTTACAGGGGGATTACATAGTAAAAAAAAATTAATGGCATGCATTTGCACAAGTCTCCCTTGAAGCGGGAGGTTGGGGGATTGTTAATACAGTTCATCTGGAATCCACAAAGCATCCTGAGACAAAGCCACATGGCAGGAGACGAGAACAGTAAAACTATGACAGCTGAATGAAAGAAAATGACAAGTCAACAAGAAGTTCTTTTCACCTCACTATTTGTACTCTCCCTGCCCCCAAAATAGTCTCCTAAACATCTGGTTTAAGGCAAAAATTTGAGCCTGAGATAAGGGAGGAGGGGGAAGCATATTTCATTCAGGTATTGCTCAACCAAGGAAACAGTACTTCAAATCACCGGCTTGCATTCAAGTGCTCAGAAATAAAAGAAAACGAAATAAGTCGAGACTTGCCTGTCTGATCCGTTCCAGCAGCACTCAAACTTGTCAAAAATGCAGTCATTTTCATAAAGTGAACAAAGTTTACTTCTGAGGTATTCATGTACCTAAGGAGGAGGAGACACAGTGGTTGGGCATGACGACAATAAATGAATTGTTCAATATTTTGAGTTTTTAAAAACATCAGTATCTATTATGAAGCCAAATATGGAATTTTAATCATTAAAATTGCTATAGTACATATTTTATTTTCCACTTTTTATTTTTATCTTACTTTGTTCAATTAAATTGTTCCTAAGAAAAATCAGTGAAATATATATATTAAAAAAGGTCTCATCCATGCAGATTCAAGGACATACGTATTACTTAGACACGTACACTGTGATTTCCGAAGTCAAATCTGAGACCCAATATCTTCATAGCATACCTGGTATGTTTCCACAGGTCTGTTTTCCATATTTAAATCCCAAATTTTCACGGACAGATAATCCCTAGTCATCATATATCGACCACTATGGCTGAATTTGACATCAGATATGGAGGAGATGATTTCGGAGAAAAACGATCGGTTGCTAGGGTCTTCTGGCTCTTCAAACACTGCAAGCAGAAGATAAGCACAGTGGTTCTATCATCACATTTCATGAAGATAGACATTCTTTTCTCATGCACACTGAAGCAAAAAAGGAGTAATATCACTACTGGGGATCCCAAATGGATGTGAAGAGAAATATTACACAGTGGTTGCCTGATTGAAAAACAAACAAACCCTGAGGCAATGTTGTTATTTTAAACCAGAATCCTCACAAAGTGAGACAGACCTCCTTACACAGATGCATACATTTCCCAGCAGAGGTGTAAGCGGTTCAAGGTCTCCAGCCAGGCAAACTATGTTTTGTGCCAAAAATATCCAAATCTACCAGCCTACATAGGATCATAGAATTGTAGAGTTGGAGAGGACCCCAAGGGTCATCTAGTCCAACTGCCCACAAACACAGGAATCTCAACTCAAGCATCCATGACAGATGGGCATTCAACTTTTGCAAAGACCATGCAAACTGAACTTTGTAGAATACCTTTTTTAAAAAAATGAAAGCAATTTGCTAATAAACATGGAGGGAAGTATGGAGCAATCTGAAGCCTAACTGTCAGCCACTGGAAATAATTCACCCACTCCAAGTCTGGCTATTAAGATCTCAACAGGCACTGCCCACAAACTTTCCAGAGCATCTCTGCAGCCACTGATGGACAGAAGCTTGTTTTCAAAACAACAACATGGAATCTGAAATCCTCAAAGTGCCAAGTTCTGAAACCGATCTACATCTTTCTAGGCCTTGAGTGAACTTTTACTGCCTCGAATGGACTTGGAGGAACAGTACAGACCAGCTGTTCGCCTCTACCAGTCTCATTATTATGGCTTGTGTGTTGCTCTGCTCTGCTCTGCTGAGTGGCAGTGGATAGAAGCAATGATGTTTTTAACTGCACTGTTTCTACAGGGTTATGGCACCCCTTGGGGTTGGCAAGCTTAAACACCCTCGACATTTTCTTGCTTGACTCGTGATTTTCTCGAAAGAGAGAAAAAAACAGCAACAAGAAGTTGATTAGTACTGAAAGAAACTACTTACATTTTGAATGCCTGTCGCAGAGTGCAGATGCCCTCATGTCACAAAGACGGATTGTTCCTTTGCTACTGCTGTATACAAATGTGTTACAGCTGTTTGGATGGAATTCTGCTGCCGTTATCACCTCTGTCAGCTCTTCCATGTTGGCAGGCTTAATATCTACAATATCTAGAGATTTATTACGTTAAGGACTCTCCTTTTAGCAAGTTTCACAGCCCCTTTTTTGCACTGTAACCAACCCTCAGGGGAAAGAGATTTCTGGAGAATGCTGCTCTTTAGATTCCAGTACTATGGGGGAGAAAAACCTTTCTACCTATGTTATCAAAACCATACATATATTCTGTAAATTTCCATCACATTTCCCCATGCTCCCCTCCCCAATAAATTGAACCTTGCCTCGTAAGAGGCAGCCTGTGTCATTTTCTTTGCCCAATTTCACACTTTTCCAGTTCCACAATATTCTTTTCGTCCAGTCAACTGTGCACAATACTCCAAGACGGGTTGTAGCACAGATTTATATAATACTGGCAGTTTTGTTTTTGATATGGTCCTAATGTTCCCTGACATGGAATTCATCTTTTTCACAGCAGAAACAGAAGGAAGGAAGGCAATACTACTCTAAGATAAATCAAATGATCTTCCACCAAATTAATTCAATATAAATACGTTTTTGAGAAAAAGATACTAAAACTTCTGTCTGTAATTTCCAGGTGCCACAAGTTAATCCGTAGGTCATCAGCAGACAGGTATGTTTCATAATCACTATTGATGGAGATAGAGTTAATGTGGTATGTATGTGCATTGGCAAATATTCTTCGTGGACTGGCTTCCACCATGAGATCCATGGGCCTGAATACTGGCACCTGCAAAGTACAAGGGAACAGAGACGTGAAGTAGTGGCAAATTCTGAAGCGCAGGAACACATCATAACACACCCCAATGCCCTGTCCCTCCACGAAGAGCTAAAAAATGCAGGCAGCTATGTTGAGCTAGATATGCACATATATATATCCACCCCACAAAACAACAACAGTGCACAGTACAATACCCAATTTACTAGGATCAGTTGACAGTGATGGAATAGATGTTTCTAAAATACATTCAGCTTGTAGAAGAGATCTGGCAAATGATTATGCAAGAAAGTATTACCATTTAAAATGCAAGCATGGAGTACGAACCCCACCAAAGAAAAGGAAGAAAGTGTCCAACCTCTCTGTTTGATTAGTTGACTTCCTCTATGCTAATCTATCACAAACAATAAGAAAACACGATATCACCTTGTTCACTTGCCAGAGCAAGGAGGACCCATCAGTTCACCCAGTGCTTCATCAGATGTCACATTCACTCCTGTTATGCAAAAAGTGCCCTGGAGCTGACTTCCCCTGTGTTTCCCTTCCACTGTATCATTGGGGAATGAAGATGATTTTACGATCTCCAACCGTAAATCTTGAGGGTGGTCCAGCATCAATTCCTTGCATGTATGCTAGATCCCTTGCACAGGAGAGTGACCATGGCACAGCTTAAGTGCTGAAAGGATCAAGTTGTACATGGCCAATGGCAATTAAACACGCATGGAAGCAGTAAAGCTCAGTCAAGCATTGTTTACTTGAAAGGCAGTATCAATCTTGTTGGTAGAAGACTATTTACAACTTTACTACCACACAGATAGTAAGGCACACTTCAATCCTACATGCTGCCTGCACACAGCTCAGCAGTCTCTCCCCTGTAGGAATCACGCAAGTCCACAGCTAGATGCTCCACATCTATTTATCTTCAAGAATCTTCTCACAGTTTTTGGAAATGAATGGCTCTTTCTCACTTACTCTAACAGGGAAGTGCACCACCAAATGCTATCAGCATGAGAGGCAGAAAGCCAACATCTCTTGGCATGGGAAGATCAGGGCTCATAGGAGTGGCGGTGGTTGTTTTGATCTGCTCAACATGGCACTGGGCCTTCGGAGATGGAGAAATAGCTGTAGTGATTATCTGTTGATTTGGACATCATGCCAAACCACAGTTAGCCAGCATCTGATCTGAAGCCTGTTTTCAAACTGTGAGCCACTGTGGGGAAATCAAGACTATTCACGTTGCACCCTTGACATTAAGTGCTTGTCACACGTGACAAATGAAAGTGTTACTCACCCGTAATGTTGTGACTGTAGTAGGGTCCCTATACCGCCCATCTTCTTCTTTCAAGTTATAGCCCTCTGGTCTTTTATCCCGTTCACTGATTTTCCATAGTTTTATTGTTTTATCTGAAATACATTACAGTGGTCGCAGTGAGCAGCGTTAAGAGTACTGAAACCATGACCAATAAAACGTACTGCTTGCACAAGGGAAGACAATTCCAGCTAGTTAAAACTTGTTCATGGTTTTTATTTTTAAATAAACCTTTCTTCCACTGATGCTGAACAGTGGGCTGATAGTGGCCTGGCTTTGATTAATTCCCAATAGCAGAGGTGGCTAATCTGTAGTCTTTGGGATACTGCTGGTCTCCAACTCCCATCAGCCCCAGCCAGCATAGCAGATAGTCAAGGGATGATGGGAGTTGTTGTCCAGCAATATCTGGAGGGCCACAGGTTAATTACCCCTATCCTATAGGAAAGGGTGTAACAGCCTCAGACCAAGGCTTTTAGTGTGGCTGCCCTAATCTGTGGAACAGCATCCTTATGCCCGCTATCCAGAAACAAATCAAGACATTTTTGCTCCAACAATAATTCCCAGCTGGATGAACAGGTCTCTGCCACTGGTGTCTACTTTGTATTGCTTTTAAATTTACTGTCAGCTGTGTCACCCAGTGCCAGTCTGCTTAGTATAACGCTTTTTACTAGTCAACCTGAATGATACATTACAAAGTACAGGTCCCATTCCTGAGGAAATTACAATCCAAATTCCAATGCTAAAGGGACAAGAGAAAGAGTGGAAATGTGGGTACGGCTAAACTGGGGGTTGCCTATGTATTTATTTCTGTTACAGTGGTACCTCGGGTTACATTCGCTTCAGGTTACAGACTCTGCTAACCTAGAAATAGTACCTCGGGTTAAGAACTTTGCTTCAGGATGAGAACAGAAATCGTGCTACGGCGGCACCATTAGCTAAAGTGGTGCTTCAGGTTAAGAACAGTTTCAGGTTAAAAACAGACCTCTGGAATTAAGTACTTAACCTGAGGTACCACTGTACACATATTTTAGACTTAGCAGCAGTAGGGTATGGGGACAAAGGACAGTATAAGCAATGGTTCTGACTACTGTGCAGGTTACCCAGAGCAGCTTGCAGAACCATGAAAAGATGTTTTCAAGTCTAATTTCATGCCTTATAGCACAGAACTAAAGGCAACAAAGAAGTAGGAACTCAAAAGTGCACAGCTGGTCAAGGAGCCAGAAAAGAATATCCTGGGCTTCAGATCTTACATTCAGGAATCCTGATGGGACAGACAGCAGAGCCAGACTAGAGTCTAGTGATACAGTCCTGCAGAAATTTCACCAAAGTGTTGGAGCTTCTCTCTGACTGATAACATCAGCTAGCCAAGGAGGAAGGAGGAGCAGCACTTTGGGAGGGTGAATAAAAGGAGCAGTTTCAGAGAGAGTTGGATTTGAGATGGGAGACAGGAAGCAGAGCTGGGCAATAACTGCTTTCCAACATTGTAATATACCGCCTGCTAAACATTGTGGTACGGCGGTATATCAAAATGTCAGAAAGGAAGTGGCAAGGAAGAAGGCAGTTGCTGGTCGCTGTGTGCACCTTCTGCCTCTTCCTAAGCAACTCCTCCTCCAGCACCCACCATCCACCAACATTAGATGGGGATATGAAGATAACAAGAGTCCTGAAGAAGCAAATAGTCTAAAAAGAAGTGGGGAGGGCACACCTTTCACTTTAGCCACCAACTGCAGCTCACGCCTAAATTAAGAGAATGAAGAAAAAGGACAGCTGCACAAATAGGTCTATAGGAAGAGCTGTCATAAATCAAACACTGAATGAGCCTTACCATTTGTAGACAATAAAAACTGAGCAGCATTTTTCTGGGGTAACCACCTAATTTTGTTGATCTTCTCTTCAATTTCTAAACTTTTCAAGTAGTCAAACTCTGGTTCATGGCTTTGAAAGGTACTGTAAACATTGTATTCTCCTCTGCTGTGAGATTGCGTTTTGTTCTGAAAGGGGGAGAGGGGAGAGAAATTGCATGGAATTCAGTGAATAACCAGTGTAGTTAATGTAGGCCACCTACAGATTACAATTAGTGCGATACAAAGAAATTAGAGCCACTTCACAGACATGAATTATTTCGGAGGCTGTCATTTAAGCAACAAACTCTTAATTGACCAATTATATGAGCTTACTGATCAATTTGCATTAATGAACACAAACATTCTGAAGCAATGAAAAAGCATTCTTTAGATCAAGGAAAGAGAATCTGTGGTCCTCCATCCCTGCCTGATTTCAAATGTGTAATAAACAGCTATTGTGCTGTAGGACACACTAGTCATGACTCACAGATGCTCTTCCCTCCAAAGTGCTATCTAAAGCTAAACCTCTTAGCACTTGTTTAGCCAACATCTGCAATTCCAAGAGGGTGATGAACCACACTCAAGGGCGTGAGGATGCCAACGCCATTTAAAAAATCCCAGGCACCTTTTCAAGCAGGAGGCAGGTTTGAAGCCAAATTCCAGCCCAAGGTAATTAACATTGCACTGGCATGAATCCCGCCTTATTAACAATTATGGGGCAATATTCATTTCCTGCCTCCTAAGCTGTTCCACAATGCTTTGCACGGTTGCACTGCCACCTCATTCCAGCCCAGGCATGACGACAGCTTTCATGTCAGGTGAATTCTACGAAGAGATCCTGTTTCAACCGATACTGCTCTGTGGATAGCGACTGGGAATCACCTGTTCTGATGGGTGGTGCCTGGCTGATACACAGGAAGCTGCCTTATATGAGGTCAGACAAATTGTCTTTCTACTCCACTGCTATTACTGGACACCTTAAGGACACCTTTGCCCATAACAACCTACTCAGGAATAAAGTTCGTCTACAGAGACCCTTCTCAGCGTGCTGCCACCAACTGAGGTCAGATAGCATTGAGCCCTCCTGTGGCAAAGTGCACCTGGTTGATAACCAGACGTTTGGTGGTTTGAGCCCACCCAGGGATGGCTGTGGGAAGAATTCCTGCATTGCAGGGGGGGCTAGATGACTCTTAGGGTCCCTTCCAACTCTGACATTCTATGATTCTAAGAGTATTATGGAATTCCCTCCCTAGGAAAGCTCACCCAACACCCACTTGGTTATCATATAGGTGGCAGGCCAATACATTTTTTTTTATTCTCACAGGCATTTTAATAAATTGTAAAGAATGAAGCAAGTGGCATTTTAAACACCAGGCTGGTGTTATTTTATCTCACCCTGTAGTTAAGATTGTTTTGAGATCCTGGGGACAGCTGGGAGGCGCAGCACGTCTCCCCGCTGTCCCCGGACCTGATCTCAAGGCGGGTAGCGGGGAGAAGAGCGCTTTTCCCCACTGCCTGCCCCGCAAGCTCCGGGGACAGCTGGGAGGCGCAGCGCGTCTCCCCGCTGTCCCCGGACCTGATCTGAAGATGGGCTGCGGGGAGAAGTGCGCTTCTCCACGCTGCCGGCCCCACAAGCGCCTCTGGAGGAAATAAAAATGTTTTCCTTTATTTCCCCCCCAAAAAACTTGATGTGTCCTATGGGCCAGTGCGCCCTATGGGGCAAAAAATATGGTATGTCCTTCTCCCACGGTCTTGCTCATGAAATGCGTAATGAACAAGACAATCCACCACAATCACGCAGGTGTGGAACAGTGTACCCCGCCGTTGCACAGGGAGCATTTCATCAACACAGGTGGGAAGAGAGTGGCTCCTGCATGAAGAGAGACCACAGTCTGCTCCCAGTGAGGGTTTTGGCATGAATTCTGGAACGGACATTTCCTCTGAAGAAACATACACATTTCCAGAAGTTCGATAAGCCTTTTAAACAGAGATAGGGAAACATTTGGCCCTCCAGCTGTGGTTGGGCTGCATCTCCCATCAGCCCCAGACAGCATAACTAGGGTTCAAGAATGATAGGAGTTGTAGTCCAGTAGAAGCTGGAGGGCCACAGGTTACCCATCCCTGTCTCAAAATACCTTTTCTGATTTCCCTAAGAAATAGATTTTATAAATTAAATTCTTTTCAATTTCATTTATCTCAACCATAGGTAAAGGTTGGAATGGCTGCATTTTTGTATGTGGGGCTGAAGAACATTCACTGTTTCCCAGTAACAGCAGACTGCTACGGCAGGGATGGGCAGCCTGTGGCCTTTCAGTTACTCCTAAACTACAGCTCCCATCATCCCAGACAACTGACAGTGCTGGCTGGGGCTGATGGTAATTCAAGTCCCACATCCTCTGGAGGGCAAAGTTCCCCATCCCCTTGGCAGGGATCATCACATTGCAGCCATGAATTTACCTGGCTCCTTTGGCTGAACTGCATTCACTGCAGGGTTTGATAAACAAGTTCTGACAATCCTTCTAAAAGCAAGCAGTAAAGGTAAAGGCAAAGGTACCCCCACCCGTACGGGCCAGTCGTGTCCGACTCTAGGGTTGTGCGCCCATCTCACTCTAGAGGCCGGGAGCCAGCGCTGTCCGGAGACACTTCCGGGTCCCGTGGCCAGCGTGACAAAGCTGCTCTGGCGAACCGGCACCAGAGCAGCCCACGGAAACGCCGTTTACCCTCCCGCTATAAAGCGGTACCTATTTATCTACTTGCACTTCAGGGTGCTTTCGAACTGCTAGGTGGGCAGGAGCTGGGACCGAACGACGGGAGCTCACCCCGCCGCGGGGATTCGAACCGCGACCATGCGATCGGCAAGTCCTAGGCACTGAGGTTTTGCCCACAGCGCCACCCGCGTCTCCTTATCTCAACCATAAACCACCACAAAACAGTAAGAGCAGTTTAATAATGAGAACAGACCAAACCAGCAGATAACACCAACCATAAAATACAATTTATCCAATATATGCAGTTTTGATTATATTTTGCTGTGGACAAGCAAAGAATTGGCTACCATCTGTTTTATAGATTTCTTGCTAACCTTTCTACAATATATGTTATTTTAAGCATTAGCCTCCTGAGTTCCTTAAGGAGGTTATAATCTTAGTTGATTTAAAAACACCATACCACGAAACTGATGTTTCCTATTTCCATAAACTCATTTCCCAAATTTGGAACCTAATATGTGAAACCTGTTTTAAGGTTTTAATTTTAATGTACTAAAAAATCAACTTAAAAAAACCTGTTAGCCATCTTTTGTTCGCTGTCTCGGTTGTCCAGTTGAACCAGAAGGGCAGGATATAAATGTAATAAATAAATAGATATCATTGTCCCCACTAGATGGTGCTAAGAGATCAAAGTAACTTGGTAAGGAAAAATCCTTACCCGAAAGAAAGAGTACAGAAAGAGAGAGTGATTGTGTAAGAAGAGAAAGGTACAAAGGCTAGAGGAGTTGCAAAGATGACTTATAAACTGTAAGAACCTCCAAGAGCTTTTTATTTAAAAACCGCCCAGTATACGTACCGATATACATACAGTATATGTACCGATATACGATACAGTATACGTGGCGCTGTGGGTTAAACCAGAGAGCCTAGGACTTGCCGATCAGAAGGTCGGCGGTTCGAATCCCCGCAACGGGGTGAGCTCCCGTTGCTCAGTCCCTGCTCCTGCCAACCTAGCAGTTCGAAAGCACATCAAAGTGCAAGTAGATAAATAGGTACCACTCCGGCGGGAAGGTAAACAGTGTTTCCGTGCGCTGCTCTGGTTCGCCAGAAGCGGCTTAGTCATGCTGGCCACATGACCCGGTAGCTGTACGCCGGCTCCCTTGGCCAATAAAGCGAGATGAGCGCCGCAACCCCAGAGTCGGTCACGACCGGACTTAACTGTCAGGGGTCCCTTTACCTTTACCTTTACACGTACCGATGCAAAACATCCTAGGCAATCAGAGGAACGTGAGCCTCTCTGGCTGGACCAGCCCAGTGGCCCATCTAGCCGAGTGCCCTGTGCTCACAGTGGCCAACCAGATGGCTGTGGGAAGCACACAAGCAGGACATGAACGCACCCTGCCCCCCTGGTACTCAGAGCCACATTGCCTCTGACAGTGGAGGTTAGAGCACAGCCATCACGGTTAATTGATATAGCCTTTGCCTCCATGAATCTGTCTCATCTCCTTTTAAAGCCATCCAAGTGGGTGGCGCTCACTGCCTTTTGTGGAAGCCAATTCCATAGTTTAACAATGTGCTAAGTGAAGAAGTCCTTTCTTTTGCGTGCTCTGAATCCTCCAAAACAAGATCTAATTACAAGAAAGGGAGAAAAACCTTTCTCTATCTACTTGATTGCACCATGTATAATTTTATGCATTCCTATCATGTCAACTCTTGTGTGTCTTTTTTTCTTAACTAAAAAAGGCCCAAAGTGATGGCTCTCCTGTCTTTTTAGGCCACAAAAGAAAGACTATTAATTTCAGGGTTGTGGGTTCAAGTCCCACATTAGGCATAAAATTTCCTGTATTGAAGGGTGGGGCTAGATGTCCCTCGCAGTCCCTTCCAACTCTGATTTGTATGATTCTATGAAATGAAATGAAAGAATGTGGGTGGCGCTGTGGGTTAAACCACAGAGCCTAGGATTTGCCGATTGGAAGGTCAGCGGTTCGAATCCCCGCGATGGGGTGAGCTCCCGTTGCTCGGTCCCTGCTCCTGCCAACCTAGCAGTTCAAAAGCACGTCAAAGTGCAAGTAGATAAATAGGTACTGCTCCGGCAGGAAGGTAAACGGCGTTTCCGTGCGCTGCTCTGGTTTTGCCAGAAGCGGCTTAGTCATGCTGGCCACATGACCCGGAAGCTGTACGACGGCTCCCTCGGCCAATAAAGCAAGATGAGCACCACAACCCCAGAGTCGTCCGCAACTTGACCTAATGGTCAGGGGTCCCTTTACCTTTACCTATGAAATGCATAAAACAGATGTGCAGTACTTTCTAAGAACCATGGTTGTCTGATGGACACCTTGTGAGCACAAACTGGTTGAGTGGTTTCAAAGCCATTTTAATGAAAACAGACAAAACATTTGCTATTCATATGACATGGTATTTCCAGTGCTCATAAATGTTCAGTGCCTGTTCAAAGGCACAATATCAGTTATATTTACTGCAAGAGAAAATCTATGTAGGGCAATCTATTACAGGCACAAATGTAGGCTACTTGAGAAGGATTTTAATAGGACAAAAGAAGAATGCTACTTGAAACTCAATGACTGTAGGAAAAGCATTGCTTCAGTAAGTTACACACAATGGATTGGATTAAAAAAAACACAAGGAGAAGGAAAAGATGCATTAGTGCTGCTCCCTGGACTCCTGAGCAAGAACAATCAGAAGAATTGTGCAGAACTATGAAGCACCTATGAAGATGCTTAAACCTAGCTAGATCTCTGGCTCATCTAGGCTGTATAGGTGCCAGCGGAAGAAAACATTTACAACCCCTCACCTACACTGGCTGGCAGCAACTCTCTCTCCACGTATCAGGCAGAAAGATATATTTCCAAATCCTGCTAATAGATAGATAGGGGGCATTGGCTTCCTAGAATCTCCTGCATGAAAAGCTTGTGTTCCACCAAAAAGCATTGACCCCTTGCTGATTTTAAATTGTTTTTCAAAATATATTCAACATCAATGGAGAAATCTTATTACTTTTCCAATAATTAATAAATGGCCACCTGTTTTCAATAAATTGGTTGCATCATCAATCTTCTGTAGGTTTTATACAACAGTGATTTGGAATACACAAGCAATGGAATATTCTAGATAATGGTCGGCATTATCTGTTCTGTAATACTCAGCATATAAGATAGTAAAGGAACCACTTCTTAGTATGATTATTTTTACAACAGTTTGGTGGGAAAGAAACAACAGCCCAAAGAAACTGAACATGTAGTTTTGTAATTAAGCTTGTTGCTCTTACAACCCTATAGATATGCACATGGGAATAAGTTCCAGTGAATGAAATAGGACTTACTTCTGCAGAAAGTCACACAGGTTTGCACATTTTTTAACTGCATTCCTAATCTTTAACCAGTATTTCCTTACAATCAGTCATGGCTACCATAAATTATAAATTTCCTATGTAACATGTCCACACTGGGTTACAACAGTAGAATATCATGCTGGTACTTTTTGGCGCAGTTCTTGTTTTCAGCTTATTCTCAGAGCACCATCAACTGGCCATAATTTTCAGGTAAAAGATGCAATTCCCTCTTGAAATCCATAGAGCAGGGTGGACGCAACCCGTGGGCTACATGTAGCCCTGGAGGCCTTTTTTGGCGGCCCTCAAGTAACCTTTTACCCCGCAGTCCTCACCCCACAGCGTAAGCCAGTGGTGTCCAAACTTTTTTCAAAGAGGGCCAGATTTGATGAAGTGAAGGGCTGTGAGGGCCAACTAACGGGCCAACCAAAATTGTTAACCTTTTTTTTAAGATTGAAGTTGTTGAGCTGCCACAGGGGCCAGATTAAACCAACCGGCAGGCCGGATTAGGCCCCCAAAACGAACTTTGGACATGCCTGGCATAGGCGAAGCACTGGGATTTAGGAAGGAGGCATGAGGGCTCTGACAGGGTCCTAGAGTCCTCCTGTCTCCTTCCCAAAGCCTACTCAGCACTTGCTCAGCTTTGGGAAGGAGGTGGGCGGGCTCTAGCACCCTGCCAGAGCCTCGTGCCTCCCTCCCAAAGCCCAGTGCCTCATTTAGCTGGGTCATGAGGTCTTGGGGCGTCAAATTTTGGCCTCACTCCCCACCCCATGTGACGAGGCACTGTGTGGCCCATGGGTTCCGTAGTGAAGTACTCTTGCAACCCACTTGATATGAAAAATTGGACTGCCTTGCTCTAGTCTAGAGGAAATTGGGTTGTGGGTATGAACAGACCACACTGACACAGAACTCACCTCCTGCTCTTGTTGAAAGATAACAACTCTACCGCCTTTGTCTCCTGTTGCTAGCAATTCTCCAGAATGATTAAACTCTACTGTAGAAATTATATCTGCTGTATAATAAAGAGAGAAAAATGTATGTTAATATATTTTCTGTGTACATTTTCATGAAATACGTTTACACAGCAATCAGAAAAACTTGCACTATGATGAGGCAAACTTCCTCCTGCGATTTGGATTCAAGTTCCTTCTTATCTACAAAGCTCACCTTGGGCAGTCACAATTTCTTAGCACAACCTATTTCACAGGTTTGTTGTGGGAATATAAGGCAAGAAGAATCAGCATGTAATGTTACCCTGATCTCTTTGGAAGAATAAACAAGCATTTCTAAATTGTCAGCTGCACCAACCTTGCAAGGCTGTCACAAGGATAAAATTGGGAAGGCGGGGAGAAAAGATGGGGTGCACATTCATTTGAAATAAAAAAAGGACACTTGACAACTGGTACACCATGACCCTGAAAAAGGGGGGGGGGGTCAAGGAACTTGCCTAAAGGCATCATTATTTAGCAAGCTCACATTTCATTCATTTTTCTGTCAAAGGCAAAACACATAAATAGCCACCACATAAGCCTTTCCATGGAGGCGCAGGTTGCAGCCACAGCAAAGGTGGCATTTTTCCATTAAGCAGTTGGTCCCTTGCCTTTCTCGCCCTGATCTGGCCACAGTGATCCATGTGACAGTCACCTCCAGGCTTGATTATTGTAACTCACTCTACGCGGGGCTGCCCTTGAAGCTGATCCAGAAACTCCAGCGGGTGCAGAATGCGGCGGCGAGGCTCCTTACGGGGTCCTTGCCGCGGGATCACATTCATCCAGTGCTTTACCAACTGCACTGGCTCCCAGTAGAGTACAGGGTCAGGTTTAAGGTGCTGGTTTTGACTTTTAAAGCCCTATGCGGCCTAGGACCCACGTACCTACGGGACCGCCTCTCCTGGTATGCCCCGCGGAGGACCTTAAGGTCCACAAATGACAACATTTTGGAGGTCCAAGGTTGCAAGGTGGTTAGATTGGTCTCAACTAGGGCCAGGGCCTTTTCAGTACTGGCCCCAACATGGTAGAACGCTCTGTCACAAGAGGCTAGGGCCCTGCGGGCCTTGACATCTTTCCGCAGGGCCTGCAAGGCAGAGCTGTTCCACCTGGCCTCTGGTTTGGAGTCAGTCTGACCCTTATGTTTCCCTCCTCTTATGGTCTTGATCTATCGGCTACTTTTAAAATGAGGCTGCATTTTAAATTGCATTTTAACCTGTATTTTAAATTGGGTCCTCCCCCCCCCCATTATGTTTTTACTGTGATTTTTTTTTGTGTTAGCCGCCCTGAGCCCGGCTCTGGCTGGGGAGGGCAGGGTATAAATAAAATTATTTTTTATTATCATCATCTTCATCTGTCTTGAGGCATTTCTCCTCATGTGACAAAACTGCTGTCTGAGGGTGAAACTGGGCCCTCCCGTGAATCTCCTGCAATTCGTGGGCTGGAGAAATGTCTGCAATAGGGAAACTTTTAAAGTGCAATACAAGAATGTTCTTTTTGGGGTGTGTGCTCAAGATAGGGGACACAATGGCAGAGCCCAGCCCTCCCACTCGCTCAGTGGTTGATTGGGCAAAGGGGAAGTGGCAGCTGCTTCCCAGCAGCAAGCTACCCATTTGGAAGAAGCAGCCCACTGAGAAACCTTTGCACCAGCATGAAGAGCCACTCCACAGGGTTGTTGAGAGGATAAAATGGGGAGAGGGAGAGCAGTGCATGGCACCTTGAGGTTTCTGGAGGAAAGGCGGGATATAACAGCAAAGGCTGCAAAGGCAAATACATGCTCAAAGGAGCTTTGCTTGTTTCAGGATTTTTCTGCACCAATGCAGATTCATCAGTGGAGAAAGGGGCCTTTGCTCATCTCAAGATCTCACCACATTCAGTAGTCTAGCAATGGCAGGGCTGAGGAGGCGGCAGTCTGTCACTCACCTTAACCCCCCCCCCTCCTGCAGCCTTAACTTCCAATGATGACCACAACCAACTGCAGTGGCGTGATGTTCACAAGGCAGCCACCGCCACAGTGTAGGAAGTGGTCCACTGGTTCAGCCTGTTCAACACTATCTGCACTGACTGGCAGCAGCACTCCAGGGTTTCAGACTAGGGCCTCTCCCAGTCCTACCTGGAGATGGGGGGTGGGCAGAGATGAACCAGGGACCTTCCATGTGCAAAGGCAGATGTTCCAAAAGTGAGCTTCAGCTTTGCCTCCAAGTACCGCTATTCCACCTGCAAACCCCAGATTGGGGAGAGAAGCGGAAGTGGTCCCCTCACTCGCTCCCTCACATGCACACAGACATACACTGTGCTGAGGCTTTTGTCTGGGAGCATCCAAGAGGCCTGGCTACTGGCATTCTGTGGATGCGTGAGGTTTAGTCACCCACTTCCAAGGGAGAAGGAAATGAAGGACAGAGATGGACAGAGACAAAGGAAGAAGCTGAGCAGCCCCTAGCAACTGCTCAAGCACCCCTGAAGGGTACCCACCTCACACATGGGAACCATGGGAACCTTGTGGCACAAGGCAGGTTGCCAAGAACAAAACAAGACTGTTGTATTCGGTCTCCCCACCACCACACACTGCCTCAGCCTCAATGGTCCTGCAATGAGGCCAGGGGAAGGAGGATCAGAGAGGAAGATAAGAATGCATTACGTTGCTTGTTGCTAAGAGCTGGCAGTTGGCCTTTGCTACCATTACCAATCTGCCCTTTTCTTGCAAACAGCCAAACAAAACGATTTTGCGATCTTGTAGCAGTGCAATGATTTGAAAGCTCAAAGCCTAGAGAGTAAAGCTGAGCTGGAAAATATATATATATACAGTACAATATGTGGCATGTGTGTTTTTGTATGTATCTGCACCAGGGCTGGATTGAGGTTTGATGAGGCCCTAAGCTACTGAAGGTAATGGGGCCCTTTATATTTGTCACTGTTTTTTGTGTTGAATATATGCTATAGAGTGGAACCTCCGGTTACGAACTTAATTCGTTCTGGAGGTCCGTTCTTATCATAAAACAGTTCCTAACATGAGGTGCACTTTTGCTAATGGAACCTTCTGTTCGCATCCTGGGGCGAAGTTCGCTTCCAGGAGACCTACTTCTGGGTTAACGGAGTTCGTTACCCAAAGCGTTTGCAATGAGGATGGTATGTAACCAGAGGTATTACTGTATGGTTATTTATGGACCTAATAGGTATCTAAAGCCATTTGCACATAACAAAATATGTATTTTATCAAAGTAGCTGTTGAACTGAAATACAATTAAGAATAAGTATATTTATAGTGAAATACAATTAAGAAGAAGTATATTTGGGGGGGCAAGAGAGTGGGGCCCCTAAATCCGGCACTGGTATGCACAGATGAATGAGATAAAAACAGGTTTGCCAGGTCTAGAGGTATGATCTGAGGTTTTAATGATCTTAGCATTACAGTGGTACCTCGGGTTAAGAACTTAATTTGTTCTGGAGGTCTGTTCTTAACCTGAAACTGTTCTTAACCTGAGGTACCACTTTAGGTAATGGGGCCTCCCTCTGCTGCCGCCACCACGCAGTTTCAGTTCTCATCCTGAAGCAAAGTTCTTAACCCGAGGTACTATTTCTGGGTTAGCTGAGTCTGTAACCTGAAGCGTCTGTAACCCGAGGTACCACTGTACTAGTCTTGGTATCTCCAAAGAGTGCAGAGACAGGCTCAAAGAGGCAGACTGTTTTCCACTTGGCTTGAAATTGTCTTCAGTTCCTTCTGCACCCCCAGCCACACACTGTCTAGTAAACTCACGTGCTGCCTTCTGTTCCCACCAAAGCCCACATCCTACTCCCACCAGCACCCTTCTCCATTTCACAAAGTTTCCTGACCTGCCAGGCAAAAGCCCCTCAGTTCCGGGCTCCATCCACTAGATCACAGAAGCCCTGGTGACACAGGCTCATTTTCAAAGAACGCCAAACATTCCTCAGGGACTGGAAATAATTCCTTATTGGTCTCCTTGGCAGAGCCCATGTAGAAAACCACTTTTACACTCCAAAACCCTCAACCTCTGATATATAAAGTCAAAGCTAAGTTTTAACCTGAAAATACACTCTTCTGTGTCCTGTGAACTGCTGAGCATGTAATAATGAAACTGTTGACTACCCCTTTAATATCATCTCAGCTTACCATTTAAACTATTTTATATTTTCCAATTTATTTGCAGAAGGATCTCTCGGAACTCTGAATTATCTCTGACTGCTACTTGGCTCCAGTTCATGTTTCTGTATTTGTTTTCAAGGGTCCTTTGCAAACAGTGACCTGGTTCAGAAATCATGCCAGCATATAAATCTTAACTGTGCCTTTGGTATGAAATTGTATATCTGTGATCCAACAGCAACCCAAAAGCAGAAATTGTGGCTGGAAGCAGGTTGCCAAATATGGTGTGTGCTAACTATGGTTTGGAAGGATGTCTGAATTGACAACCCATGAACTAGTCTGGAGTGCTCAGCAGACAGAAAATGAGACCAGACATGCAAGCACCTTTGAACCATGGCATGTCTGTATGCTCAGAGACTAAAATCATGGTTAAATTCTAAACTCAAATTAGAACAAGTCATGGTCTAAGCTGAGGCAACATTCTTAAGCCCAAAACATTTATACCAGACAGTTCCTTGATTTGAGGATATTCTTCATTTGAAGCATCAAGCATATATCCTGGTTTGGAGTAGTAAAAAGGTAAAGGACCCCTGGACAGTAAAGTCCAGTCAAACTTGACTATGGGGTGTGGCACTCATCTCGCTTACAGGCCAAGGGAGCTGGCGTTTGTCCACAGACAGCTTTCCAGGTCATGTGGCCAGCATGACTAAACAGCTTCTGGTGCAATGGAACATTGTGACGGAAGCCAGATTGCATGGAAACACCATTCATCTTCCTGCCACAACGGTACCTATTTATCTACTTGCACTGGTATGCTTTCGAACTGCTAGGTTGGCAAAAGCTGGGCCAGAGCAATGGGAGCTCAACCCGTCATGCAGATTCGAACTGCTGACCCAACAGCAAGCCCAAAAGGCTCAGTGGTTAAGACCACAGTGCCACCTGCGTCCCTGGTTTGAAGTACAGCCTGCCTCATTAGTGTGGATAATTGGCTTTAAAAAGGGATTGGGCAAATTCAATGGAGGGTAGGACTATCAATGGCTACTAATCATGATGGCTGTGTATTACCTCCAAGGTCAAAGGCAGCATGGCTCTGAATAACAGCAGGAGAGGCTATTGCCCTCCTGTCTTGCTTGTGGACTTTCCATAGGCGTCTAGTTTGTCACTTTGGGTAACAAGATGGTCTTGTTCGGTATGGCACTACTTAACTGCTAAGATAGTGATGCAACTGAGCATGCTTTTACAATCCTGCCTGGAAATGCTGCTGTACTACTACTACTGGCAGGGCAACCAAGAACAGTAAAATTCTCTGCATTGGAAGAAGTGAGCCAACCTTGCAAGGGGGAGGGGAGGGGGAAAGAGAGAAAGGAGGGCTGCCAATGTGCCTCCAACAGTACACAGCTGAAAATTGGCTTTGGAAACTAATGCAGGATGGCACAATGCTATAAAGCCAATGTATTGACAGAAATAAAATGCTCCGAAAAGAGCTAAATCACCTAATTAATCAAAATGTGTACTTTGTGCAAGCAGTTAAGATGAGTCAGTAAAACCACCGAGTGCCTATTTTATACAGCATCTTGAAGGGAAAGTTGGGGGGACGGGGACGACTACCAACAGAATATCAAAACATTATTATGGTCTCACCAAGAAATAAGACCCAGGAACCTCTCAAGTGAACCTGGAGGACAACACCCTAAGGCTTGTTGGCTTAAAACTTTTCTGATATTGAAACTGGTCATTAACATATTGCAGGAGCTTCTCATCATTTTCTCCAGCTGCCTATTGTTCAGTACAGATTTTGTAATTCATGGGGTGTGGAACCTTCTCTTAAAAGCTTCACTTTAAGCAACAAATCAATCGGGGGGGGGGGGGGCTTGTTGTCAATGGTCCCTTCGGGCATCAGCTTGCAGCACTGGGATTTGTGCCGCCTTACAAGCAGGTGCAATTCCCAAATCCATCTATAAAAATCAGCATTCCCTCACATTCCCATCCCCACGTTCTCCAGTTAAACCCAACATGAATATCTCCGATTGGTCCACTACACGATTTCCCTTCCCGATGTAGGTGAAACGGACAGGGCTTTTCCCCCCTAAAATGAATTGGACCAATTTTAAAAAAGAAAATTTACTGCAGTGCTACAACTGAAAGTTAACATATCAGTAGATCTTAGCTTTTCAATTAAAATTAATCCAAAAGGCAACTTGCTTTTCCTTTGTGGACAAGCCTTCAACCTACTTTATCTCAAAGGGGTGGGGGAACATGAAGTTGCAAGGCTAAACAGAATGATGCTCTGTTAATAACTACAAGACACACAGTACCAAACTACTCTGCACATAAATAAGCCACTGGAGCAGTAACTAGGCAAGCATTTGGAAGCAAAGAAACTCACCGTTAAAAATAGTGCATTCCCATACCTTGGTCAAAGAAACAAGCAGACATCAAGGCACTGGTGTTGAACTGGATGGATTTAATTGTGTTTGAGAACTGACAAGGGAAGCATTTCATCTTCCGCAGCACACCGATTTGCTTGTGTATTTTCATCTGTGTTAACACCCTTGCTGCCAAACAAAATGAATGCGACTCTTTTCTTTGAAATGGTAACTGGTATCTCAGTGATAATTACGGGGGAGGTTATTTTCGTCCTTCAGTGCTGCAACGGGCAACAGAGAATCTGGAGAACGTGCCACTTCCTGGAGTCTCCTCCCCCCTGGGCATGCTATTTTTTGCTACAGTCTCTAGGTGGGGGCCTTGCAAGCGCACAGGGCTGCTCACACCACTGCCCAGAAACCTGCAAAGCGATCCCTGCCACAAGGAGGACGTAAAGGCAAAGGACGAACAGCAGAGAAGCCAATGTCCCTGAAGTGTGTCACAGCACTCAAATATACTGCACAGCATCCGATATACTGTGGGGCATGCTCTTCCTTGTGCTCAAAATCCAACACAAACAAAATAAATCACTGAGAGAGGCAACAGCCATCTAGCACTGCACACCAGCTGATATACCTTGAAAGCGAAGGTCAAATCAATGAAGACAACCTGCTGACAGATCCACCAGAAGTCACACCAGTAAAGCACATGATCCATCTTCCCTTTAAATAAGCCGACGTTGGACATTTTTTTCTTAACAGCAGGTGCCTCAGGAGTCCAAGACAGTCCTGAATAGAACCAGCAATTGGGGGCTGCTCCTGAGCCCTGAACCATTACCTGTCCTTCATGACCCCATGGACTCCCACCCCACTCCGCCCATCAGTTGTGCCTCCTTATCTTTCCTCTCGCCTTTTATCACTCCCTGCCGAAGTGCAGTGTAATCCGAAGCATGTGGATGAAGCCATTCTATGGAAGTCTGCATAATCAGAGTCAGGTCTTCTTGTGTAAAACTCCACCCCTAAGGAGCCATAAATCTCGCCCTCCCCAATCAGACCTTTCTTATGGAAGTCTCAGAAAATATAACACACATGTTTTAAGGCAGGAATAGGGAGACCTTTTTCAGTCCAAAGGCCACATTTTACTGTACTCCAGGCTATGTTCTGAGCAGTGCTAGAAACCAGCCAGGTGCCAGATTCCCGAGACTCTTGCGTTGCAGGGGGTTGGACTAGATGATCCTTGGGGTCCCTTCCAAATCTGCAATTCTATGAAAAAGGCCGTGTGTGTGCAGAAGAAGGGTGTGGTTTAAAGAAACAGTCCCAAGGGCCAGATAGAGAACCAGAGCACTGTGTTTCGCCCCTAGAGCCTGAGGTGCCCTCCTCCCCATTTCAAGGAATGAAGACCCAGCTTTAACAAACATTTCAAGGTCCATGAGATCTAAAGCAGTTCTAGGCAACATGGTGCTTGCCAGATATTGTGGACTGCAGCTTCCATCATCCTCAAACAGCGGCTGACGGGACTCATAGTTTGTAACAAATAAAACAAGGGTTCCCGATATGTGGTATATCAGGGGTCCCCCAACTACGGCCCGCAGGCTCATAAATCCAGCCCGCTAGCTGAAACTGTGCCGGGTTTCTGAAGGGCCGTCACATGGAGCATGCTTGTTTTCTCCTGCTCTGGAGGGTAGGACTTCAACGGCTTCAAGTTACAAGAAAGGAGATTCTGACTAAACATTTGGAAAAACTTTCTGCCAGTAAGAGCTGTTTGGCAGTGGAACAGACTCCCACAAGAGGTGGTGGACTCTCCTTCCTTGGAGGTTTTTAAACAGAGGTTGGATGGCCGCCTGTCATGGATGGATTTAGCTGAGATCCCTGCATTGCAGGGGGTTGGACTAGATGACCCCTTGGTCCCTTCCAACTCTAAGATTCTGTGATTTTATGATCCCCCCCCCCCCGAGTAAGTTTTGTATGTGAAAATGGATAAAATTTGTTTTTTATTAGCTAATATATTGCACATCTTTCTAACTGTTTCAAGAGTCATTTGAACTTTCAAATATTTTTATCTTAATACTGTCCAACCAATTTAAGGTGAAATATATGTGTACTCTAAAGATTGACCAAGTTCGGAAATTACGATCATCAGCAGGTCTCCAACGTTTAAGACGTCAATAGATAATTTTATTGTTTTATCTATTTTGTAAATCGTTTTGAAGTTTTTTTCTACAATCAAGCAGTATATAATTTTAAGGAAATAAATAAATAAACAAATCGGGGCTTGCTTTTGACCATATTTCTCCATGGAGCATTTAATGTATCCATACCACCAGAAGACTGGATTGACATGGGGGAGAGAACACAAGGTTGATTTCAGGACACAAAACTGAAGAGTGAAAACAAAGCACATTGCAATTGTTTGGGAATCGGAGCATAATCAGAACAGCTATGAAGTACAGCTGTTGAGGGTAACCTCTGGCCATCGAGATGTTGCTGATCCAAAACTCCCACTATCCCTGTGCTTGCTGGGGCTGATGGGAGTTGTAGTTTCACAGCATCTGAAGGGCCAAAGGTTCAGCACACCAGATGTACAGGAACAATGTGGTATAATACTTGGGAGGGTGTGGAGAGGTAGAGAGAGGTGAAAAATGTTTCCAAAATTGGCTCAAATCAGCAAGTCACATGACTCGCTATACCTTACAGCAAGCTTCCTCAACCTCAGCCCTCCAGATGTTTTTGGCCTACAACTCCCATGATCCCTAGCTAGCAGGCCCAGTGGTCAGGGATGCTGGGAATTGTAGTCTCAAAACATCTGGAGGGCTGAGGTTGAGGAAGCCTGCCTTACAGAATAAAACTAGGTATCAGATGATCAACATTTCGCATGCTTAAGAGTGCAGCAGTTCTGCATTTCAGCGAGGTTTGCATACAAGCAGCAGTTTGATGGACTTTGTTTTGGGACACCCA
Source organism: Podarcis bocagei (assembly GCF_964188305.1). NCBI lineage: Eukaryota > Metazoa > Chordata > Lepidosauria > Squamata > Lacertidae > Podarcis > Podarcis bocagei. The sequence goes on along the minus strand of NC_138141.1, from coordinate 4,780,307 downwards.
CGTCTGCCTCAGTTTGATATGTTTGAATGCAGACACTGATGTATTTAGAACTATCTGCCTGGCAGTTAAATCCTTTATATAGAAACTCCTGTGCACTGAGAATTATTTCAAAATCCAGTCCAGTTCCCACACCTGTCCAAACTTCATAACTGCCAAATCATAAGCTGGTAAGTGGGACTTGCCTAGAAAGGGCAACTTGTAACACCTGACTTTCCATACACAGCATGTGAGAAAGTGCCACTGATGCCTTTGCAGACATAGCTATTCTTGATACTATAGTATATTTGGCAGGTACTGACATCTTCATCTAAATGTCACTCTTTTGAACAACAATCTTACTAACAATATGAAGACTGCTTCATTACATTTTTAAGGTGGACCCATGAAATATTAGTGTAAGCAAAAGATGTGCATAAAAGCACCGTGTATTTGCAAGAGCATGTGCCACATGCATGTGTGCCAAGAAGGTGGAACTTCTTCCCCACCCCCTGGTTCCTATGACTGGCTCCTCTGGGTGGTACATATTAATGAAGTATCACCAAACCTTGGTAGTTTAATAAATATCATGGTACTAAGTGTGGCAAACATGTAATGATTATCTCAACATATAACCCAAAAAATGTTCAGAGAACAAGATTTGAAATGAATACATGTTAACATCCAAGTACATATGTATTCCTTACATAGAGACTCTGACCTTTGTTAACTTTGGATATTTTCAGTCCCGTGTGTCAAACTTTTGCTGTGTCAGCAACATTGCTGGAAGGCATCTGATAACAGGCATGTCCGGCAATACATTCTTTTTGGTCTGAATTTGATGCCCCTATAAATTTTGTATTGTGAAAATCCTCAATATTTGTTAAGTGCCTGTGGACTTTTAAATTATATTCCTGTAGTGAAGATGGAAAGAGCCATGGCTGCACTGAGCTCCTAGGGATTCATCAACTGTGCTGTCCGGCTGGTCCCCACGCCACCACCACCGCTGCCACAAACAAGGGGGAGCCAGGGGTGCCCAACGCAAAAACCGAGGGGGCCATGTGGAGGGTGTCGTCCCCCCCAATGATCTCGGCCCCGCCAGGACTGAGATCGTCCCATCAACAACCCAACAAAGCTCAGAGGCCTCCGGAGCTGAACAAAAAACCCACAGCAGAGCCCCAATCACTCACCAACCGCTGCTGCTGCCGCAGCCACTACCATTGCAGCCACCAAGGAAAAAGGAAAGAGGAGACCAGGAGAGCCAGGGAGGATGCGAGGAAGAGCACAACTAAATCTAAACAACTTTTTTAAAATTTAAAATGGCAGCGCCCATTAAGGAGGCCTGAACAGCAGAGGCCACTTCCTCAGACTGCAGCCTCAGTCCAGGCCTCATGCGCCCTGCAGTTGAGCCAAAACCGCCTGAGAGCCAAACTACTGTTGTTGTTATTACTATTATTTTGTTCTTTAAAAAATCCTTTATTCTTAATTTTTTCATTTCCCCCCTTGCTTTCTCACTATTATTATCATCACTTTTTTATTTTTTATGGGTGTTTTTTTATTTCAACACCTCGTTTTAACTTTTAAAGTCTCTACTCTTTCCATGCTCCTCCCCCCCGAATAAATAAAATATTATATACCCATATACATATATTTCCCCATCCATTTTCAACAGTACTTTTTTGTTTTTTGTTTATTTTTATCTCTTTGCTCTTTTACAGTATAACTTGAATCACCAGCACAATTTTTGGTTTTTAATACAATCCTGCTAGCCTTTAATTTTTAATTCTTAGCTGTGAACTCCTAACCCCACACCCCAATCTTGACTCATTTGTACCTCATTTGTGCGCATGTGTGTGAGTGTGTGTTCACATACAACCCCATCCCCAGATTTAAGGGGTGCAAGGGGAGCAGAGAGGGTGGAATGCTCTGTTGAAGAAGCAAAAATCCTTGCACTTGAGGGAGCGTCTGCATACTGCTACTCTGGATATGACCCTTGCTATTAGAAGAAGAACATTTGGAAAACATAGAGCAGAATTTGGCAACCCTTCTGCCATGGGTGTAGCCAAGGGGCGCTGGGTGAGGCAGCTGCCCTCCCCCCCAAAATCAATAAAAATACATAGCAAACTGAGTTTATGTCCCCCCTAACAAAAGGCCTGGCTACGCCCAGTCTCTGCTCCACAGAGCTTTGTGTAAAAGGACAATCTGCCATAACTGGAGGAGGGAAGCGATAAGAAGCGGGTGGACAAAAAACATGAATGCCATAAATGGCAATCTTTAAACGGATGCAGGAGGCTTGTGGAGAATGAGGAGGCCCACAGAGAAGCCAGGGCAATAGTGAGCCATTGTCCGGCAGGCTTCAGCACAAAGCTTTTAATGCAGTCATTTTTAAGGGGAAGGAGGAACATAAGAGAGAGGGGGAGGGAGCCTTGATCAAAGGCTAGCATAATGAAAAGTGTGTGCCGTGTTAGAATTGAATTACAGATAAACTTGTGACCTGTTCTTGGACAGCACACAGATGGGTGTGTCTGAGTACAACAAGGCTAAGGAACCTCAAGTGAATAGCTCTCCATTTCAAGTCTTAAAGGCAGCAAAGGAGTATCTTATGGCTGCCACCTGAAAAGCCAAACCTTTAAAAACAGAGCAGACCCTGCTCTCTTAGCCACATATGCTTGATACACAGCAAGAATCAGGGCAGTATCCTTCCCAGAAAACAACAAGCCTTTGGGCTATAAGAGAGGATGGTTTCCAGTGGTGGTGAATGACAAACCCAGATGGGTCCACACACTTTCCCCAGTATTTTAAAGCAGTGTTAGAAACTCTGATATATGAGCAAGGCACCAAATGGTTCCTTAAATCAAGGTTACAGTCACTAAAACAGAATGTCTAGTTGCCATTTTGGGGTGAGATGGCTCTAAAGTCTTACTTTTGAAATGATGGACCGATTGTGATTATCACTGTGTTCCTTCCAGATACCTTGTTCTATGTCAGGGTGGGGTCTGTAGCAGAATGCATTGCAAATAACCTCGCATCCAGTTCCCAGGATCTCCAGGCAAGGCTAGGGGAAGCCTCTGTCTGAAGCCCTGGAGAGCCAGTCAGTGGAGACCAGCCTTTGCAAACAAATGCTTTTGGACTACAACTCCCATCAGCCCCTGCCAGTACAGCCAGTGGTCAGGGATGATGGGCAGTTGTAGTCCAGTAAGACCTGGAAGGCTGTTCTTGTCAGAATTGGCCTAAGGCAGCTCCCTGGCTTTTTAGCATTAGATAACAGTGAAGGGAGTTATACAGGGCAGAAAATTCTGGCTTTTGTTTTCTTTCTTTCTCTCTCTCTCTCTTTTTAATGGGGCCATACTAACTGGATCCTGCTTCAGGACCACTCAGTACCCACAAAGCTTTTTGCTGAGTGTGGATGGTACACTATTTGAAAACAGCTGTCTGCTGGGGCTGCCCGGCCTGTGTCAATCAACATGTTCTGCTGCGAAGAAATGGGTGGGGGGTGCACCTCACAGATCTTAGCCCTCTGTACTGCAAAAGGATGGGCTCACTGTTTCTCTCCCCCCCCCCCCACTGCAATGATATCTGAGCACAGGGTTTCGATTGTCCATCTGAACCCTAACCCAACACTTCCAAACAGGTACTACAGCTACACACCTATTTTCCACAGTTTGTGAGAAACAATAATTTCTTCAAGGTATTTTTATATCCTTTTTTATGTGTACGATTGATTATCAGTTGAACACCTGGCTAGCTCAGATGACTACCTTGAGCTAGGTTAAGAACTTTGAGAACTTAAGGAAGAAAAGTCACTTGATCCAGGGACAGTCCATGTATATATTCACCTATTCCTACCTCATTTTCTTAATCATGGCAAGGACCATTTATAATGTAGGGATAGTCTTCACAACAGTGAGCAGGGCAGTGGGGAGGGGTAAGTGAAGACAAGCGACAACAATTACGGTAACCATAACTGCTCCTGCTCAGGCTGCACAGAAAATTTATTCTGATTGTGCCGATAAAATATAACTGACAGAATTCTACAAGATGTGGTATTAGTGTGTGAAAGCAGTCAAAATCCAATGATTCCCAGGCATGTACCTAAGCAATTCTGTGGGCTTCTACCATTTCCCCTTCCAACAGGAAGTTCTCAGGCTTCAACAAATTATGTTCTGGGGACCAGCTGGAGTGACATGGAGGAAGAAGCATGGTCCTTTGGATGTGTCACCATGTTTTAAAAATAAAGAAGTTATCTAGTTAACTATTCATCATTATATTCACTCTCATCAGACTTATTCCACAAGAATAATAATTGATGACATCAATCTGCACAATATGTAGCTGAATAAGTTCAAAGTAACTGAGCCAGTTTTAAAACCATTTTACATTAATGTCTGCATCAGATCTGAACAGGATGAGACAGTATGGCAGATGTAAGCTTGTCTGTGGGGAGAGGAGATGCTACTATCTGCTCAGAAACCCAAACTGATCTTGGTTAGGCTTCTAATTGCCAAGAAATAGGAATACCTCCCTGTGAAGTCATCATACTCCCAATCAACCCAGGAATATCAGCTGAACAAAGCACTATGGGCCTTTAGCACCCCAACATGTCTAATTCTTTAGGACCCACACATGCCAGGTTGCCTCCCATACAGCAGCTGCCCTTCTCAAACCTTCATTTTGAGAATGCCAAAGTACGGTGCACTAATGAAATAAATGTTATGCCCAGCTTCATCTGCCCAATTTACTCCAGCAGTGGAATGCGGGAGATGTGGGACTCGTCGGGTGCTCCAGACATTAATATTGTTCCTTGATTAATAGAAAGGCCACATTTGCATACTGAAAAGCAAATACACAAATACTATTTGCAGAAGTGGCATCAGTTATTCTGCACACACATAAAAGTATACACAATTCTGCTTTCTCATCCTAACCATGCCTACTCAGAAGCAGTGTTCAAAATTAGTTCGGCGTCAGTCGCATTTTGCAACAGGCAGCTGGGCTTTTGCGAGAATGTGGCGATGTCCAGGCACCATATTTTGTGCCTTGGTGGCAGCAGTGGCAGAGGATGGCAAAGAAGGCCAAAGCGGGGTGCTGGCAGCTGCAGCAAGAGGTATCGCTGTCGCTGCTGCTGCAGAGCCATTTGTGGCTGCCACTGGGAGCCCCGCCAGCGCTGTGAATGCAGAGCTGCTCGCTCTGCTTCTGCAACTTCAGCAAGACCAGTGACTGCAAGATGTCTGCAGCCCAGTATTTGGGCTCATGGATGCACTGAGATAAACAGGCACCAATTAAAATAAAGTAAACAAGCACCCATGACAGCAGGATTTATCCCCCATTCATCAGCTGATGAGAAGGGTCAAATTCTGCTTAGTTCAGCAGAATTCAATGCAAGCCCCTTCCTGAATTAAGGGTCTTGATCCTGAATCAGTTTCAATTCTGAGTCTTCAAAGTGCCAAGTCATTGTGATGCCAGGCAACAGATAGGCAGGTGTCTCTGCCCACATGTCAAACAATCTTGATGAAGATATGGCTCACGCAACCAAAAATGCTCTCCACTTCTGACATGCATCCAGAGTTTTGCTCAAGGGGATTCTTATGCCTTTAAGGTTCAGAGAAGATAAATGCATAACCGCAGTTACCCTTTAATTATGTACGGTCTTATGAAATGATCTGGTGCCACAGTTGTAAAATTCAGAGCACCACCATTAGCTTATATAAAACCAAACATCTGTCTTGACAGAGCTGCATGTTTTCATGACATGGCATCTTGGATGCTTGAGGATGCTGGCACTTGTAAACATCCTCCCCTCAAAGTATTTCCCAAGGGCCTTCAATTTAAGGAGAGTTCACTTAACTGATTCATCTGTTTGTTTTAATTTCAAGACAGCCAAGACTTCATTTCGTTGTAATTCTGAACTCAAATTAGGTATTTGTGGAAATCCTAAACAACTTTCCTGCAATAAGAGGATATTCTATTATTTACTCAAAATATAGACTGGTTGGTCATCTAGCCAATAAATACCAAACAGCATTCCCTTCCACAGAAATAAGATGTGCCTGAGGCTTCCTGGAGTGACTCGTAACAAGTTATACCAAAGAAGCTGACTGATATTGAAATCGTAACAGGTTTGAAACTGCAAAAAGAAATCATCTTAGTTATTCTGATCTTTACAGTCTGGCTACATGAAGTGGGTGTAACTCTGCAAGAGAAAATGACTGTGGGTAATTCATAATTAAATAGTGCTTAGCAATCACTGAAGTACTTTCGAGTGTTCAGAAAACTTCAAACACATCATTTCAGTAATTCTTACAACCACCCTGTAAAGTATGCCAATACCATCCTAATCTCCATATTACAGGCTTGAGGTTGAGAGTGATTTTCTTATGCTACCTTACTGGTAAAGGTAAAGGTAAAGGTAAAGGTACCCCCGTCTGTACGGGCCAGTCGTATCCGACTCTAGGGTTGTGCGCTTATCTCACTTAAGAGGCCGGGAGCCAGCGCCGTCCGCAGACACTTCCGGGTCACGTGGCCAGCGTGACGAAGCTGCTCTAGCGAGCCAGCACCAGCACAGCACACGGAAACGCTGTTTACCTTCCCGCTATAAAGCGGTACCTATTTATCTACTTACACTTCAGGGTACCTTCGAACTGCTAGGTGGGCAGGAGCTGGGACCGAAAGACGGGAGCTCACCCCGCCTCAGGGATTTGAAGCGCCGACCATGTTATTCAAAGCTCCTTAGCCATTATGGTTCAGTTTATGCCAAACCAAGTTTAAGGAAGTTTAACTAATTTGTGGTGATTTCTGAATTACAAAACCGTGGTTTCTTATCAGGCAGCAAACAACTATCAGAAACCACAGACAGTATCCAATGAAGTCTTTCTGCTTCTGCAAGGATTTGCACTTACACAACAAAACCACCCCTCCCTCTGCTCTCCCCATATGCTCCGGCGCCCTCCTCAAATCTGCACAGGGGTGAGAAGCAGCACACAGAAGGGGGGGGGCAGGTCCACTGGCATGATGCCTAAATTAACAAACCATCACTATGGTCATCTACAGAGGCAGAAAGGAATAGAGAAGCATGGGGGGGGAGCATTCAGAGTTGGAGGTTCCCCACGCCCTGTACTGAACACCACAAGCTCTTCCAAATCCACCTGTGTTGTTACTAGCTCCCGAACACCTTTTACTGCTGAATGTAAAATGTGCAAAACCTGTTGAGTGTGGTTTTGTTGACATTCATATTGCTCATGTTTGCAAAACTGAACTGAATTTGTTCAATAGTTTACTCAAAACTGCAGTTAATATCTGCTAGATTATTTTAAGCATATGAACACAGTTAAATAACATCTTATAAACACAAATCTTGATATTTTTAATAGTGCTATTTGGTCACTTGAAAAAGGATCACCACTGGTTATCTGATTTAATTCTGCTGACCAGCACGTAGTTTAACCCCCCCCCCCACTTGTACACTATTAGAAATATGTAACCTTTTTTGAAAAGTCATCAACAGGATGGCTGGGATACACCATCGATGTCATGGGCTGGAGGGAAGTGGCTGCCACACTCATATTTGCACACAATCTGTTGCTCTGATCCTGTTCAAAAATCTGACATTGGGCCAGTTCAGATTTAGCGCTGAACCAGTGGTGGGGAACCTGTGCACCATGTCATAGTTTTGGGTTATAAGTCTAGGGGAGCCCTGAGCTTCCATGCTTTGTTTCCTCATTCATGACCATGAGAAGGAAGAGACTGGAAACACCCACTTCCAGGTTTAACACAAGCTTCATTGCCATGGTGCCATCACATCCAAGAAGGACAATTTGCAGCTGATTTAAGCAGTGACTTAAGTCAAGATGCTGATTCTGATTCCCCACCTTGGGCCATGGTTGCTGGGCCTGATGGCAGTTGGAGTCCAGCAACATCAGGAGAGCCACAAGTTCCCCACCCCTGACAGATCTACATCATATATTCAATGCACACCCAATGCACATGATTCCTCCCCCTTCACAAGGAATCCTGGGAAGTGTAGTCTGTTAAGAGTGCTGGTAATTGTGTCTCTGTGGGGTGGGAGAGAACTACATTTCCTAGGGCTCTTTGGAGGAAGAAATGTTCTTTAAATATACATTGTACGTTTTCTAAATGTAGTGTGGATCTGCCCAAACTGTAGTTTAAAGTTGTCAAACTGTAGTTTAGGGTTGTCTCATCTGAACTGGGGTTAACTCAAGCAGGTGTTTCCAGTCACCTCCTGTGGCATGTGCCAGAAGGGGAATGCTTAACCTCAATGCCCAAACAGGTTCTTCCATGCACTGCTGAATTATGCTTCACTGTTTTGTCCAAACTGGGCCAAAATACCTGGGAAGCAAGAAGCAAGAAACTGAAACCTCAACAGCTACTAGAAACAAAGAAATGGATGGTAAGCTTGGCCAAACTGTGTAATTTTCTATGGAAGCCTTTAACTCAACTGGCTTCTGCCCAGCATGGCCACCCAGGTGGTCTCTCTGCTAGCCAGTGATTAGAGACAAAATGCACAACTTCAGCAAATGTCCTTGGGCAGAAATTGGATGGAGGCTCCATTCTCAAGGAGTTTACAACACAGTTCTACACAGTGTCACTCCACCTCCAGGCAGAGGAACTCTTAAGCATTCATTCTTCTCCTATGCTGGAGCCAAGCTGCATGCGTACACATGCACGACCCTGCAGTGACTGATGTACAAGAGCTGTTGAACCACTCCGGTGAGGGTGGTGGGACAGGCAAGATTCCTGCTTCCTTTTATGAACCATTTTGGGTGACAGCAAGCACTAGGCTCTACTTCCATTGGCAGCTCTAATCTCATCTCTGCTTTCACCCCAGAACTCTGGGTTTCATGTTGGATGCAGTCATGCAAGTTGCTACATGCTCCAACTGTTGCTTAAGTAGCTGCCCCCAAGATAAAGCTTTCCCTGGATAGGGGTTTCGATTGTCAAAGTGGCCAGTGAATGGCCTGAAGGCATCTAATATAATTTCATATCTGAAGCACAATCAGATTGTGGATGGTATATTCCCCATGAAGTCCCATGTATGCTGTTGGAGCTTGGTGGAGGAAGAGCACAGCACCAAATGTAATAAACTGCTATAAAAGTGGAAACTGCACAGGTAAAGCCAGTCAGTCTGACATCCACCAATTTTGTATGTCATGACTATATTCCTCCAACCCAGAGGGAGAAATGTATATAAACACACAAAACTGAACAAGCATGCTATTACACATTTTTATAAAAACATTGGATATTTCTGAACTTTTTCAGTCAGAGAGCTTCATTCCCATGTGGGAAACCTGCTGAGGGTACCAGGCTAGTGGGAGATTGAGCCAGAGGTTCAAAGAGGAGTTGTTACCAGAGACAAGAAAAAGTCAGCACAAACAGAGGCAAATGTAGCAGAGAAACACACGTGAGTCTTTGTTTTGTACAGGAGGCTGCATTCCTGTTACATTGAAGTCAGTGGATTCTACACACATATGCTCTAACTACTGCTCTCCATCCAGGCAAGCAACAGGCATTGTCTCCACTTTAACAGCACATTCCAGCATGGCAAAAACACTCCAGGAAGGTGTACAGCATGGCTGGTGAAAGGGAGAGTGGCCTGGGAAGTGGGTGCAGTCAGGGGAGAATCTCAAAAGGAGTCTGTTTTACCCCAAAGCCTGGGGTTCCCCAACCCAGTTTATACCAATATACAAACATGCATTGGGGCCACTTTATTACAAATCATGAATATTTAACTCTGAACATGAGCTCCCCTGCTTTTGTAGGTATTTTCTTTGCTATGTTCAGACGGCTAAAAGAATAAAACAATTCACATTTTGCTACTAGGTTGCAAAAGTAGTTTGTGATTAGGGGAATTGCTATAACAATTTTACAAAGCAGCTTAGAAACAAATGCAAGGTGTTGCATTTCTGAACAAAAACCATTAACCCTTGTCACTTCAATTAATTGCTTTCTATATTTAAGGTTTGGGAAGGGAGGTGATGTTGTTCCTCCTCTTAAAATGCAGAGCAGGCACAGAGAACCAATAAGGGAGTGATCCTCTGAACCTCTTTACTACACAGTAAACCATGTGTATATACCCCTGAAGACACAAAGCCATTTCCCAGCTCATTAACACAAAGTATGTTTTTCAAACTTGCCTTCAAAGCCACTTATGGTTTGCCCCCTTCTTTGCTTTTTATTCTGGTATCCTGATTCATCCCTAATCTTTGCTTCTCCAACTCTATGGCCCTAGGACACCCACATTTCTCACCTGTACCTTTTCTCCTTTGCTACCTCCTAGTCTTGAAACTGCCTTCCATAATCTGTGTTATGTTGCCACCACCACCTTTCCCTCAACCCCACCTCTTCCATGAAACTTTTGGCAAGTCCCAGCTGACCTGCAAAGTCTTAGCTTATTCTGCATAGTACAGGCAGCAACTGCTTTAGCTACATCTGATATGTGTGCAACCACACATACATACACCACGCCAAACCTGGCAGTGACATGAAAATGTCATAAAGACATCACCAAAAGGGGCAGAATGTGTTGGTGGGGGAGTGTTTTCAATGGGTGTTCGGATTACACACAATTTCACACAAGCGCACAATGACCTAGAATGAAACCCCTGCGAATATGAGGAATTGCCTGCACTATTTTGCTGAAATATTCCATGGACAGTGCAAAGCACTGAAGCTCCGCTCAAATAGGATCTTTGTCAACCCCCCTTCCAACTTTCACTAGCATTGGCTGTACATCTTCAATCTTAGGGAACACCAATTTTCCTCATGTTTAAAATTAATTAATGGGTGCTGAGATAATCAGGATCATGAATTCTACTCCCAGTAGCAAATTGCTCGCATGGTTCCAATGAATAATTGCAAAATACGTTGCCCTGCTTAGATGGTGTATAATTAAAATGAACACATCAAAAATGGTGGAAATACAAAATTTGACTAGTTTATAGGACATTGCTTTTTTTTTTAATCTTTCCAATCAAGTGCTTAACATTTCATGGTGGTACCTCAATCCAACAACCATAACCAAATCAACATAAAATTCTCCCGTTTCTAACCTCTGCTGTTAGCTGAAACAAACTAAACAACTCTGTATGTGGTTTACAAAAAATCATTAACAATAATGTACAACATTTCAACACCTTCTAATACATGGAATCTGAAATAATATCTACAATGCCAAAATAATGACATATGCAACCTAATATCTCAAAGCCAAACAGTCCGAATATTCCTGAAATAAGTCCATGAGAATGGCTCTCTATGTGTATACTTGTGCTGGTGCGATCCCAATGGAACTCCCGACAACGAGATACCCAAATTTCAATCTCTGTTTCATGAATTTTCTTCTGGTCAACCTGAAAAAGAACTATGCAACAGCAATTCTATGCTCCACCAAATAAATCAGCTCCAACCTTAGAATGGCACTTTGCTCTTTTTTTAAATGGCTGATTAAACAAAGCAAACTGAAACAAAGCAAACATGACTCAACATACCAAGAGCCAGGATTCTATGACCTGGGATAAAAATAATAATCCTTGAGAGGCCTTTTGCCTCCTTTCAAGGGGTAAGTTGCCAAGTGAAAGTAGTATAGGGCTATTTCTGAAGGGATAGGCAAAACACCCACTGTAAACACAGCAGAATATCAATAGGCTGCACAGCACACAGAAGCCAACAGCTAGTGCCAGCTAAGGCACAACTTGCTAGATTAGTACCTGCATACAGTATATCAAAAATGCTTTTCAGCAAACATTTCAAACAACCACCACCCAGCACTAAAAATATTGCAAACTTGGGAGAAAGGCTGTCCTGCTGCTAGACAGCTTAGTCAATATAGAAAGCTTTGATAGAGGTAATGTTATGTTCCATGAGAGTCTGGTGTATGGTGGTCCTGCACTACCAGCACTGTGTCAGTAGCCCAGAACACAACGCTGCTCTGGATCAAGGCTGTATAAGACTATACAGTCATACCTCGGGTTACAGACGCTTCAGGTTGCATTTTTTGGGGTTACGGACGCACCAAAACCCAGAAGTACCGGAACAGGTTACTTCTGGGTTTCGGCAGTCGTGCATGCGAATCGCAACCCACGCGTGTGCACACGCGGCGCTGCAGGTTGCAAAAGTGCTTCCCGTACGGATCACGTTTGCAACCCGAGCGTCCACTGTATAAACTACTTCTTCACACAGTGCATATTTGCTCCCACATGAGGCAATGATGGCCAGCAACTTGAATGGCTTTAGGAGGTTGAAACAAATCCATTAAGAATATGGCTGCTACCCCCAACAGCCATGTGATGCCACCCCTGTTAGAGGCTTCTGAAACCAGTTGCTGGAAACAGGGAGGGGAGGGTGCTGTGATGCTCACGTCCTGCTTGTGAGCTTCTCAGAGGCATCTAGCTGGCCTGGATGCTGCACTAGATAGACCACTGGCCTGATCCTGCAAGCTCTTCTCATGTCCTTATGGCTTGTGAGGGGAGGCTGCTAGATTGGAAGTGCTACTTGTATCCTTCACAATATCTGCTTTCTAAATAATGCTTTAATTCAAAATACATTGCTTCTGGTAAATGAGCCCCCCTAACCGCTAGAGGGCCATGAAAATTTGTGCCCCAGACTCATCTACCCATGTACCAGCTGAAACCAAAGTGGTGCATTGGTTGCCAGATGTGAAATACAGTGGTACCTCGGGTTAAGAGCTTAATTCATTCTGGAGGTCCGTTCTTAACCTGAAACTGTTCTTAACCTGCGGTACCACTTTAGCTAATGGGGCCTCCCGCTGCTGCTGCACGATTTCTGTTCTCATCCTGAAGCAAAGTTCTTAACCTGAGGTACTATTTCTGGGTTAGCAGAGTCTGTAACCTGAAGCTGCTGTAACCTGAGGTACCACTGTACATTATTTTCAGCTCTCCCAGCCCACCAATCTGAAATGCCTAACCAAGGTTATAAGAGAACTGGCAGATGTGATCTCAGAACCACTGGCAGTCATCTTTGAGAATTCCTGGAGAACAGGCGAAGTCCCGGCAGACTGGAGGAGGGCAAATGTTGTCCCTATTTTCAAAAAGGGGAAAAGAGAGGACCCAAATAATTATCGCCCAGTCAGTCTGACATCAATACCAGGGAAGATTCTGGAGCAGATCATTAAGGAAACAGTCTGTGAGCACCTAGAAAGGAATGCTGTGATCACCAATAGTCAGCATGGATTTCTGAAAAATAAGTCATGTCAGACTAACCTGATCTTGTTTTTTGACAGAATTACAAGCCTGGTAGATGAAGGGAACGCAGTGGATGTAGCCTACCTTGATTTCAGCAAGGCATTCGACAAGGTGCCCCATGATATTCTTGTAAAGAAGCTGGTAAAATGCGGTCTTGACTATGCTACCACTCAGTGGATTTGTAACTGGCTGACTGACCGAACCCAAAGGGTGCTCATCAATGGTTCCTCTTCATCCTGGAGAAGAGTGACTAGTGGGGTGCCACAGGGTTCTGTCTTGGGCCCGGTCTTATTCAACATCTTTATCAATGACTTGGATGATGGACTCAAGGGCATCCTGATCAAATTTGCAGATGACACCAAACTGGGAGGGGTGGCTAACACCCCAGAGGACAGGATCACACATCAAAACGACCTTGACAGATTAGAGAACTGGGCAAAAAAAAATGAGAGGCACAAATACAAGATGGGTGACACCTGGCTTGAGAGCAGTACATGTGAAAAGGATCTAGGAGTCTTGGTTGACCATAAACTTGACATGAGCCAACAGTGTGACACGGCAGCTAAAAAAGCCAATGCAATTCTGGGCTGCATCAATAGGAGTATAGCATCTAGATCAAGGGAAGTAATAGTGCCACTGTATTCTGCTCTGGTCAGACCTCACCTAGAGTACAGTGGTACCTCGCAAGACGAATGCCTCGCAAGACAAAAAACTCGCTAGACGAAAGGTTTTTCCGTTTTCGATTTGCCTCGCAAGACGAAATTTCCCTATGGGCTTGCTTCGCAAGACGAAAACGTCTCGCGGCTTTGTTTCCTTTGTCTAAAAACAAAGACATGCTTATTTATAAAGTTAATTTATTTTCCCTTCAATTTTTGAACTGCTCTTTACAGTATGTGTGACTTTAAAGAGCAGTTAATAAACTGTTGTTGTACCAAATTTGGCTTTGTTTCGACTTTTTTTGACCATAGGAACGCATTAATTGATTTTCAATGCATTCCTATGGGATTTCGTGATTCGCAAGACGAAAAATTCGCTAGACGACAAAAATTGCGGAACGAATTAATTTCGCCTTGCGGGGCACCACTGCACTGTGTCCAGTTCTGGGCACCACAATTCAAGAAGGACACTGACAAACTCGAACGTGTCCAGAGGAGGGCAACCAAAATGGTCAAAGGCCTGGAAACGATGCCTTATGAGGAACGGCTAAGGGAGCTGGGGATGTTTAGCCTGGAGAAGAGGAGGTTAAGGGGTGATATGATAGCCATGTTCAAATATATAAAAGGATGTCACATAGAGGAGGGAGAAAGGTTGTTTTCTGCTGCTCCAGAGAAGCGGACACGGAGCAATGGATCCAAACTACAAGAAAGAAGATTCCACCTAAACATTAGGAAGAACTTCCTGACAGTAAGAGCTGTTCGACAGTGGAATTTGCTGCCAAGGAGTGTGGTGGAGTCTCCTTCTTTGGAGGTCTTTAAGCAGAGGCTTGACAACCATATGTCAGGAGTGCTCTGATGGTGTTTCCTGCTTGGCAGGGGGTTGGACTCGATGGCCCTTGTGGTCTCTTCCAACTCTATGATTCTATGATTGTATGAAAGTGATCACAGAGGAAGCATTTCCAGATTCACATTTTCATTTTCACCCCTTTCAACTATTTTTTTTTTTTGCAGGGTTTTGTTGTTGCTGTTGATTTGCTATTCCTAGAACATTTGGAAGTTCTTCTTAAGCTCCCCAGGGCATCTGGCCTGCCACTGTTGACAAAAGGATCCTGGACAAAATAGACATTTGCTGTGACCCATCAAGACTGCTTGTGCATCCTCCAGAGATGTAGGGACTGGTATGCACTCCCTCTCACTCCACTGAAACATTTCTGGTGTGTGTGTTTCAATGGAGTAGAGGCTTCGCTTACTGGCCAACTGTTATTTATCTCCACCATGAAATCCCTCCCCACTGCTGAGAGAGATGGTAGGGTCTTCTTTCTGCAGGGTGTGAATAAGTAGAAGTCCCTTCTTACTGTTAAAGCAGCCTTTCTCAACCTGTGGGCCCCCAGTTGTTGTTGGACTACAACTCCCATCATCCCTAGCTAGCAAGGCCAGAGCTCAGGGATGATGGGAGTTGTAGTCCAACAACAACTGGGGACCCACAGGTTGAGAACTGTAAGGGATTCTGGCTGTTTGTAACCTCTGTGTGTAAACAGCCTTATATAACCAACATATGAATCCAATGAATGAATGAAGAGGTTAATACCTGCCAGGCTTAGTGAAGTCACTTTCCCTTACCTTGGGAGGAAATGGGAAATCAAGCCTATTGTTCAACCTCCTGAGAAGTTCAGCATGTGAGGAGATCTGAGCTGGTTACTCCAGCTCAGCCACATGGCTCTCACAAGTCACTCTTGAGTTCCTATGCCAATAATTTAGGAACTTTCACCACTGTAACTAAGCCAAGTTTTACTGCCTGTGCAACTTTTCCTGAATTCTGTAATGAAAAAGCACCTGACCATTTATAACTTACCAAACGTGTGGTCTTTTTCCATGGTAGGGGGGAAAGGAAGACTCACAAGGGCATATTTAAAAGGTCCAATATCCTGTATTTTCATGTGCAAAGATCCCAAAGAATGAAATATTTGGCCATCTACCCAAGTAACAAAAAAGCACCAGGCTAAGTAAGTGTCTGTGATCTGCTCAGTCTAACTCTTTGTATGTAGCACACTACTTAATGCTGAAAGTTTTAAACGGTCAAATTGAAAACTTATAACCTCATCATCATGAGAGAGCAAAAAAGTTTTGACATCCTGCAGCTTTTATAGAATTATAGAGTTGGAAGGGACGCTGAGGTTCACCCAGTCCGACCCCCAGCAATGCATGAATATGCAGCTATCCCACAAGGGGATGGAACCTGCTTTATCACCACCAGGCTCTAATCTACCGATTCCCCAGCCCTTCCGTTTCTTCCTCATTTTATCAATAGTTAATATGTGAATAGTTTGTATTAGTAAGGGAATGAGGAAACTGAAATACTTGAACTAAAATACTGGTTATGTCCTTTCAGTGATCTGATAAAAGCAGGACCTATGCAATCCCTCAGGTTAATTTGAAGCCATATATCAGTTACATTATTTCAATGATAAGATGGAAACTGGGAGCCACACAGAGGTGTTGGGGAAATACACAGATGGAAATTAATCTGATCTTGCAATCTCTCAACATGCAGGGTCTCCAGATGAAGCTACAGCCAAACTGATACTCATGTGAAATAAGGTAATTTGCTTTCAAAATGCAAAGTGCATTATTCTGGAAAACCAATTTCTCTGCACTGTGCACACAGATATCCACACATCAGTAGTGTGTAGGTCACACTATAAATCTGAATCCCATTCTTACCATTATGGCTTGAAAAATAATAACAACAAGCACAAATCCCTCTTCTGAAGATGAATAAATGTTCCCTGAAATGCTATTTGCTATACAGCAGAATCAAACTGAGGGGTTTTAAAAAGAGCAGTTTTAACACTCTGTTTCCAATGGGGGGGGGGAGAGAGAATACAAATTCCCTGCCTACCTCCCAAGGCCATCGCTGCTCCTCCAGCCCAGTCTCTTACAATACCAAGACTGCCCTGTTACTCTGTGCAGCAGCCTCAGAGAAAGGCAATGGGCAGAAGATTTCATGGTGGCTTGCCCACACCTAATTGAGATTGCAAACTCCTCAAGGAATGTAGACTGCTGAATGTCAGCAGCCAGTGATATCAGTTGGATATATACAGTACTTACTTGTGTGTGTTTTAAGGTTATGTACACATACACATACACACATGCTTTCATGGTCTAGAGACCACTTCATCAGAGACGCCAGAGAGGGGGAAAGAAATGCAAAAAAAGAAGACGACAGTGCTAATTGTGTTGATTATAACACAAATTTCCAGGCATTGATAAGTGCCTTAACACCTGCAGTAAGAACACCTTATCTTGATCCAAGCCACAGGTGACAGAACTGAAAATAAATAAGCTAAGGAAATGAAATGTGAATTTCACTGTAAAACAGGTTGCAATCCAGAAACAGTTGAAGTTTCTCAGCATTACTTGCTTCAGCTTCTGTACAAGCAACTCCCAGTTTCTGAGCATTTGATGTGTGCACAAGTGTGCACAGCGCCAAACCCAGAAGTGACCAAAAAATGTCATAAAGATGTCACTAAACGTCGCCAAAAGAACAGAGCTGAGGCAGAACAGGGTGATTGCTGGCTTTTCCAATGAATGTTCGATTACACGCAATTTCATGCAAGTATGCAATGACCCAGAACACAACCCCC
This sequence comes from Podarcis bocagei, assembly GCF_964188305.1. Classification (NCBI taxonomy): domain Eukaryota; kingdom Metazoa; phylum Chordata; class Lepidosauria; order Squamata; family Lacertidae; genus Podarcis; species Podarcis bocagei. The sequence continues at coordinate 4,762,814 of NC_138141.1, read as the reverse complement.
ACAAATAGCTGAAGTATTGAATACAAAAGGAGTGACATATTAAATTGCAGAGTTCAATATACAAGTTTTAATCTCTTTTTAGCCTGCTATGTTTAATTGTCTTTAAAACACTTTAATTACTTGTTTTCAGTTATTTACTGATAATATTCCTTGTAAAACTGCTTAGAGGTGCTATTACAATCAGGGGGTATATGTAATTTGTTAAATAAAAATAAAATACATGCAATTTGAAGACCATTAATTTCTTCTTAGAAGTGAAGTGATGGCCAAACTTGTTTATAGGTAAAGGTAAAGGCTGGACCATTAGGTCCAGTCGCGGACAACTCTGGGGTTGTGGCGCTCATCTTGCTTTACTGGCCGAGGGAGCCGGCGTACAGCTTCTGGGTCATGTGGCCACCATGACTAAGCCGCTTCTGGCAAACCAGAGCAGCGCACGGAAACGCAGTTTACCTTCCCGCCGGAGAGGTACCTATTTATCTACTTGCACTTTGACGTGCTTTGAACTGCTAGGTTGGCAGGAGCTGGGACTGAGCAACGGGAGCTCACCCCGTCGTGGGGATTTGAACCGCCGACCTTCTGATCGGCAAGTCCTAGGCTCTGTGGTTTAACCCACAGTGCCACCCGCGTCCCATACTTGTTTATACTCTCCCTAAAATTTAGTACAGTCACCGGGGGCTAAAAGAAGAAGAAAAGACTGTGGGCCAGACATGGTTGCTATTACGATCTGGTGGGCCCTTTTTAAATATAGATTAAAAGCCTAGTTATCACAAAGATAAATTAGAACTCTTCAGCACCAAAAATATTCAAACAGTACACTTTGCAAGGTATTTCTTTTATAAACCTGGAATAAAAGTACACTGAATTCAGCTCTTCAAACCCAATCACAATTCTGCAATTATAAAATTAGGACAGAAGCTTGCCTGCCTGCCTCAGGGGGTTGGCAAGTAACCCAAATAGCAAGGTTTTTAAGGCAAACCAACCTACCATTTGTGAGTCTCAAAATGGAAAAGCACATTCACATGTATGCCTCAGTAAGGTAATTATTTCTCCTTCAGTGTACAACAAAAGAACAGTGGACTAGGAGAAAGATCACAGCAGTTCCCAGCACTCCAGCTGAATTACTATACTCATCTCTGGGAGGATGAGGGTTGAGGGGAGCAGGGAAGAGAATCACTATGTTGTTGCTGCAACAGTATAACCACCCTATTACAGTATCATAAAATCACTGTTTTTGCTGTGAAAATTGAGATTTTAAAGCTCAATGGTTTATAATGTTCAAATCCTATAAAATAATGTAAACACTCTGCACTGAATGTTCCAATGCAATTGGTATTATGACTCAAAATAATATCCACACAAGGTATATATGTACAATCACAAAGAACTTGGGGGGGGGGGGAATACATGCAGACACCTGGGAATGGTCTTCGTTTCAGATGTCTTCTTCTTTGTGCTCATTATTGGGTCAACTTTTGATGCGTGCTGACCCAATAAGCAGCACAATCTTTACATTTATCAATATATCTGAACTGTCCTGAAGAAAATATCTGAAACGAAGACTATACCTGGGCATCTCATCGATAAGAGTCCTTCATGTACACAGTCTTATCTAGAAGATTTACTCCATAGTTGAATTATTGAACTATTGATCTCAGTTATATTGAACAGCAGTTTGCAAAACTACATATACAGTGGTACCTCGGGTTACATACGCTTGAGGTTACATACGCTTCAGATTAGACTCCGCTAACCCTGAAACTGTACCTCGGGTTAAGAACTTTGCTTCAGGATGAGAACAGAAATCGCGTAGCAGCAGCGGGAGGCCCCATTAGCTAAAGTGGTGCTTCAGGTTAAGAACAGTTTCAGGTTAAGAACGGACCTCCGGAACGAATTAAGTACTTAACCCGAAGTACCACTGTATATATTTTCTAGTGGTGACTAGAACAAGGGTAGCCCAGAGTGTGGCAAGGCTAGAGAGCTGGCCACAGGGACTCCTCACCACCAGCACTACTTGGGCTTCCAGCAGCAATGCTAGATCAAGGGGCACATGCAAGCTATCTATCCACCTGCTCTTTCAAGGGGAGTGTGACCCCATTCAATACACTCCAACCACTCAATTCCTGGATCTGGGGCTTCGAACCCACAGCACCTCTATTTTGTTGGGATGTAATTTCAGTGTTACAAATGCAACCCATAATCACCTCATCACCTGCTTCATATGGAGACAAACTGATTTGACCAGCAGCATTTTATTTTATTTTATTTTATTTATCTGCAGGGCTGCCTAGTCTCGTAGTGGGGTAGTACAAAAGAAAAGAAAAGGCACCTGGGCATTTTGTTTGGTGCCCACAACCGAGGTCCCAGGAGCCACATGGCTCCTAGCCATTCCTATCCCAGTTTCTAACACTGTATCAGTCAAACCTGGGCTCATTGTTTGAGTGAAGCAAGACAAGGCAAATCAGAGCTTAGGTTTGCACAACATGCCTAGCCAAACCAAGGCATGTTTCATAGCAGCAGCAGCGAAAGAAAGAAGTTGCCACAGTCTCCTCTTTGGAAACCTGCACATTCATACTAACCCACAGTTTGGCTTAGCCAGTTTCATCAGCAATCACACTGTAAACACTCAGTTATCCAATGATCTGAATCAATCTAAATGACTCACAAAGGTTTCTAGTCCTCTTAGCTGCAAAGATGAGTCTAATAAAAGCCATATAAATTGAGAGGGGCTGACTATCAAAAACCCAGAGTACAGTAAAGCAAGGGAATGGAGCTTCACCATTTTGCATACCTTCCTGTTGAGAACAGCACAACTGGACCTCACTGAGAATATAATTGAATAAGTAGGGCTACCTAGCAAGCCAAGAACTTGCAGAGACACAGTGCAGCAAGTACCATTTTTAGAATGGGATTGGGTCATCTAAAGCCACTGGCCATTGCTGCATATTATGGAAGCAAGTTTCATGCGTCCGTCTTGAATCCACTGGCCAGTCAATTCCACTGGATGTTCCCAAATTCTAGTATTAAAGTAAGGGAGAAACACTTCCTGCTGTACACCTTCTCCATGTATTTTATAAGTGTCTATTATGTCTAGGGACGCGGGTGGCGCTGTGGGTTAAACCACAGAGCCTAGGACTTGCCGATCAGAAGGTTGGTGGTTCGAATCCCCGCGACGGGGTGAGCTCCCGTTGCTCGGTCCCTTCTCCTGCCAACCTAGCAGTTCAAAAGCATGTCAAAGTGCAACTAGATAAATAGGTACTGCTCCAGCGGGAAGGTAAACGGCATTTCCGTGCGCTGCTCTGGTTTGCCAGAAGCAGCTTAGTCATGCTGGCCACATGACCCGGAAGCTGTACGCCGGCTCCCTCGGCCAATAAGGCGAGATGAGCGCTGCAACCCCAGAGTCGGTCACGACTGGACCTAATGGTCAGGGGTCCCTTTACCTTTATTATGTCCTAATGGCCTGATCATTTTGGTAGCTTCTTTTGTGTACCATAAATCAGAAAAATACATTAAAGAGCTTGTAGCACTTTCAAGATAATGAAAAGAACTCTCTCCCCTCCCCACCATGCCCATTTGCCTAAGAATCTGAGCCATGTGGTACAATATATGTAGGCAGTTTCAATGTGCTCAGGATTCTCACACCTTATGTTTCACAATGTGGTGCCCTTCAGCGCGCCCTGCATTATTCCCACTCCCCACCCCAGAGTCAATTTCTCAATGTGCAAGCTGTCAATCATGCTTCAATTTTATTTACCATTTACCCCTGTATTAATAGTTAAGACCACCTCAGGTAGAAAAATGTTATTGCATCCTATGCCTGACCAGCATAATTCAATATGGATAGAAAAGTGTTCTTTTTTCTGGAAGCAGCCCAGTTTTGGGCAAGTCTCTAGGTGACGAGTTTCAGGGTTGAAGGCCTATCTGCACCCTCCTTCAAGCTTGACTCTCATGTTCTACCTTCTGTGTACACGTTTCCGTTCATGTGTTCTGGCATGAACACATACTAACATACACGTATGCACATACACACACCTGCCTACACAAGCAACTCTTGCACCAATGCAATGCAGTACATAAAGAAACGCTAGCAAGGGGAGGGGGGAGAAAGGGACTCAAAAGAAGGGAACAACAGCTGGGAGAAACCCAAAGCCTCAGTGGAAGCAGATTTAAAGGGATTGCATTGCTCTTTCTCTATATATCCAAGTAATGCCAGGCACTAGGGCTGGGCAATATCAGGTTTTCAACATCACGATATATCACCAGCTAAATATCACAATATCATTATATATATTGGTGGTGGTGGAGGGCCTTGCTGGGCCTCCTCGTGGCAGCAAAGGGTCCCACCATACCTCCCTGCAGGAGCTGAGGGTGCACCGCAGTCCCTCGCAGCAGCCAAGGGCCTTACCATGCCTCCCCATGGTGGCTGAGGGTCCCGCCATACCTCCTGACAGTGGCGGATGGTGTACCTGCAAATTATCTGCAAAGCTACCTCCTGGGAAGCTGTCAAGTCTCCACCTTTTGTTCACTGGTACAGTGGTGCCCCACAAGACAAATGCCTTGCAAGACGGAAAACTCGCTAGACGAAAGAGTTTTCCGTTTTGGAGGTGCTTCGCAAAACGAATTTCCTATGGGCTTGCTTCGCAAGACGACAATGTCTTGCGAGTTCCTGCTGTTTTTTCCCCTCCCCCCCTTTTTCTAAGCCGCTAAGCCGCTTATCAGCTGATCCGATCAGCAGATAAGCCGCTAAAAGCCGCTAATAGCGCTAATCCGTCAATGGGCTTGCTTCGCAAGACAAAAAAACTGCTAGACGAAGAGAATCACAGAACGGATTCTTTTCATCTTGCGAGGCACCACTGTATATTGCCTTGTTGAAACACTTATCACAATGTTATTTCAATAGCGGTATTCAATGATATGGTGATTTATTGCACAGCCCTACCAAGCACTTCAACACCAGTAAGGCTTTTGCTGAAACTCGGGGGCAATTTATATACCCAGTAGGAAAACAAGTGGCAAGGGATTAGAATGCATCTTGGTACATCTGAACATCCACCCATCTGAAAAGGATTGGGGAGCTTCCATTGGCCCTTTGAACACTTCTGAGCACGCAGGTTCTCCTCACTCTGAGGAGACATATTGCATTTGGGCGGTTAGGTGAAAGAGTAAAACTGTGGTTTCATTTAGACCACTAATAATTAAGCAGTACCACAAATTTGCAATCAGAAAAAGTTACACACTGATTGACAATTTCTCCTCCTTTAGATTTTCTAGGGCAGATTTAGTAAACCCACGATATCTGCTCTATTTGCAGTATATATATCATTCGAAAGGCTCACCATGCTCTATGGACCTCTCAGAACACATTTTACAAAGTGTGATTTGACTCTTTCATTTTCAGCTGTGCTGGTACCCACGTTCCAGGACCTTTCCAGGAGGAGGGGGATGAGGAGGAGGAAATAGGTCAAATCAATCTATCAAATGGCCTCGACACTTTTAAAAAGGAAAAACACAATTGGAGGAAAAGTGACACATTGTGCAGATGAAGTGGTCACCACCGCAACAGGAACACACATCTTGCAAACTGTTGCCCTTGAGAGCAAACAGCCACTGGACCATTTCTCCTCTTGAAAGTAATTATTCAGGCATTCATGGGAATTAAGGGGATGGTACAGTACAGGCATAGGCAAACCCGGCCCTCCAGATGTTTTGGGACTACAACTCCCATCATCCCTGACCACTGGTCCTGTTAGCTAGGGATGTTGTAGCCCCAAAAACATCTGGAGGGCCAAGTTTGCCTATGCTTGCTACAGTAGTTCACTCCGGTCTAAACCCCTCCAGGGAGTCAGTTCTCTTTTAAAAAGTTAGTTTAAAAACTGTAGTCAAAGCAAAGGAAACAAGTGCATAAGAGTAGGGCTGGGCAACATCTGGTTTTCAACATTGTGATGTATCCCCAGCTAAACATCATAGTATCTTAATATATCACAATATATATACACGCAGTGGCAGGAGGCCTCGCCGGGCACCCCCACAGCGGAGGAGGACCTTGCCGCAACTATCCCTGGTGGCAAAGGGCCTCGTCGGGCATCCCTGCGGCAGACCCTGGGGCAGCAAAGGGCTTCGCCACACCTCCCCATGGCAATGGAGGGCTTTAAAATGTAAGGAAGTAGTAGATTTAATAAAACTATTAAATAAATTTCCATATTTAATATATTTTCAAGCAATTTAAGAATAGTTTGAGTGATTTCCAGTCAAGTTGCATCTGCTTCCCCACTCAGAGGATTAAGTGGAATCTTAAGCCCCACTGAATTCAACTAAACTTACTTCTACTTTCCTGGGAGTAAGCCTCATTGAACTCAGTAGGGTTTGCTTGTGAGTAGACATGCATTTGCTTGCATTGCTTACCGACAAGCCTTCCTAAATAAATTGCAGGGAACTATTTTTCTTCTTTAATCCTACCCATTCTGCAACTGTTCAACTGCTAATCACTAGTAGTAAAGTACTTTTGTTAAGAATTCCCCCACAAAGCAGCACCACTGACCCTAAGGTTCTGTGGTTTTAGCTCCAGTGCAAGAAAATGGCTTTATAAGGGCTCAGTATCCCTTCTTCAGACTTTGCTACACACAATAAATCTTGCACTGTAGCAGTTTCACTCTTTCCCATTTGCCAACTTTTGTCTGAAAACAGAATAGTTTTTGCATGCATCACACGTTTCTGCAGTTTGTGGGAGGATGGTAATTAAGAAATTATTTGGTGTATGTCTTCAAACCATTCAGAAATTGAATGTTCCGCTCCTTGAAGAACGAGGTATTACAGCAGGAACTGGTGCAATGTACTCACAGCATTTTGTCACTATAAGCTGGTAATCTGCTGGACCCAAGCAATGTTTGAAATTAGCATTTTGCACCTGGTGTTCAACCACTTGCGACCAAGTGAAGATTCCTAGGCACCAATAATGGCGCCTGACATCTCCACCATCTGAGAATCACTTGATCTGGACTATTTTAATACCACATCCTGTAGAATTCTATCAGTTATATTTTATCTGCCCCGTCAGAATGAATTTCTGGGACCAAGTTGCTTTTTCTGTGCAGCCTGACCAGAAGCAGTCACCATTAAGAAAAAGAGCTTGGAATAAGCCAATATATATGTGAACAGTCCCTGGACCAGGTAGCTTTTCTTCTTTAAGTTTTCAAAGCTCTTAACCTAGCTCAAGGTTGTCATTTGAATTAGCCAGATGTTTAACTGAGAATCAACTACAGTCAGTCATCATTTGAAAAATCAGACTTTGGGACCATCTTTCCCAATAAATGGCAACTAGACAATTCCATTTTGGCGTCGGCAACCCTGGTTTAAGGAGCCATTTGGTGCCTAGATTATATATCTGGGTTTCTAACGCTGGACCCAAGTCCTCTAAATGTGGAATGGCCAACATTCAGTGCTCTGCTCCAGTCTCTTCTGCAGAGGTACCCACTTTTCCCAGAGTGCCAGTCAAGTTGAAAGCAATGCTACTCCATGTGTTAACATCAGTCCAAGAAGGCACCCCCCCCCCACTTGGCTGGCACCTCATACAACCTATTGCAAAGACCTCTGGGAATGTCCAGGGTGGCTGCAGGGTCAGAATTTCTCCACATCTTTCATATAATCTGAGGAATGAAGGAAGCCTTAGAGAATTCTTTGCCCTAACTTCATTGACTCCATCCTAAAAGTAGCCTGCACCAATTCATTGGGACTATGACCTGGATGGCGGTTATCAATACCTTTGTAGTTTTGAGTCTGGACAGATGAAATACACTGTGCCTTGCGACATGTAGGGACTCCTTTGATGATTGCTTAGAAAAGCCAGCTTCATCCTGGTGACTGAATCTAAATCACTCTAAAACTCAAATCTCTGTGAAGCACAGGTTTTTATTTCCTGGGTACCCTGTGCAAAGTTCTGGGATTCTAGGCTTCTGGGGCACCTTGGCATCTTGAAAGTATCATCTTGCCCACAGCTAGCACTGAGACAGATACCGCTTTGCCTGGATAGAAGTATACCTGATTGAACTTGATATATTTACTTCACCAAGCCCTGTAAAAATTGACGGTTTTTTTTTATTGATGTGGTTTTTTCACCCTAATAATTAGAAATCAGAAAACATTGCCAGCCTTTTGAATGTTAAATTAAGATAGCTGTCTTAATTTATTCAATTTACTGAATACATTTTGGTTTTGTTGTTATAGCAGCTGGGGTATTCTAGCACAGAATTTAGGACTCCCAATCACATAGCAATAGACTCCACACCTCAACCTTCCTTCCTCAACAGACCATCAGCTCCCCTTTACTGCAGTATCAGATGATCTACTTGATAACCAACTGAACATTTTAGAGCTGTCAAATACAGTATCTCCAATGAAATGCATGCTGGACAGATGTTCTATTGCTAAACCCTGTACTAAAAGATTCAATAGCAGCTAAAAGCTGAAATGCAGCTGGTGCCCTTCAATTCAACCTTAGTTTTGCACTCTCACACAATGAACTTGGGGTTTAAAATGTCTGAGTTCCACAGCCACTTTGCAAATTTGAAGCAAACTTGCAATGTTTGCAGGCACTTGTTTCAAAATACAAAAAATAGCTAGACAAGCAAAAAAAAAAAAAAGGCTTTTTAATTCTGTCGCACTGCCATCTTCATTTCCTGAAATTAAGAGGTGAGGAACCTGAGGAAACTTCATCTGCAACATTCATCCTTAAAGAATGCTCAGATTGAAAAAGTAACAGTATCAGAAACATGACAAGCTGTACCAAATTAGTGCCATCAATTAATGTTGACCTCCACTTACGTCAGAAGTCAACAGCCTGATTCCCAGAAGGGGAAATGCAGGGTCTGGGAACTTGAATAACTTGGCCAAGGGTCGAAGAGGGAAGCTTTGAAAGAAGACCATTCAAAATGACCCCAAATCCCAAATCTTGATGGCTACAAAATTTTTGAGGCCAGGCAGACAGCATCTCAAAACAAAAGATGGACAAATAGCTCAATAGGTATAATAGGGAATGCTCCTTCCACCCCCAAATTTAAAGACCTAAGTGCTCCAAGGGAAAGCGGGAGAGAAACAGCGCAGGCCATGTGCCCCTAAAGAGAACACTGTTTTAACATTTGCTTTGTTTAGTATTTTAAAACAAATACTACCTTGAATAATTTGGAAGAGCAACTTATTATCACTGTCAATAAATAAAATGAATTACAACTAAACTTAGGGTTGTATTCAACTAAGCTCTACTCAGAATGAACCCTCTGAAATTAATAAACCTGAGTTAATCATATTCATTAACCTCAGTAAATCAGCTCCAAATAAAACTAGAATTGGGTACAACCCTTAAATTACAATTACAAATGAATTACAAAGTCACACAGACGACCTTGATTGCCCCAACTTGCATTTTCAAGATGGTTTCCCAATTCTGAGAAAGTTGGACACCTTTGACTTTTCCTCCTTGCCCAAGGCTTGATGAGACCATCAAGAGGAAGAAGTTCCTAGATCATCATTCTGCATCTACTACCAAATGCTCCTGAACAAGGAATCTATCCATCTGTCAGTCTTGGATTAACAGAAGCCCCTCTCAGAAAACTGTGCAACTCTGATGTTATTGCATGCTCCACCAAGGTAGAAGAAAAGAATCTGCATGCTAGACAGCCTCATGATTAATAGTAAAGCAAACCAACACGTTTCCTTAAATTGTGTAAATAAACCTGCTACTAGGAACAGGTTTGGGTGTTGTTCTCTAGAGATATGATAATGCAGAGTAAGAAACTCTGAACTTCATTTAGGTCACTTTTAACCATTCAAGTTCACCAACATAGAAAGACGCATTTATAGGAAGACATACAGTCAGACTACTGGCACATCTAGTTCAGTATTGTCAACACCGATTGGCAGCAGCTCTCCAAGGTCTCAGGCATGGGCTAAGAAGGGCATGAAGGCAGTAACATCTCCCACTGTTGGAATTTGCTGGGGATTGAGCCCGAGACCTTCTGCATGCAAAGCACCTGCTCTACCACTAAGCTACAATCCTTTTCCTGAAGGCCATTATTGAGCCATTATTGGCCTCTTGGAAGGGAGGGATCAAGAGCATGTTCAAATCCTCCTGCTCCTGCAATGTGTTGGAACCAGGAGATATTGTGTTTATCTGGCATTTCCTGTGACTGCAAAATTAAACCCTCTCTAGTGGTTAGACTTGTGCATACAGCCAGTGGCGTAGCGTGGGTTTTCAGCACCCGGGGCAAGGCAAGTATTTTGCGCCCCCTAACCCCCAGATGTTGCGCCCGGTGCGGCCGGCCCCCCCTGCACCCCCCAGGCTACGCCACTGCATACAGCTATCCATTTCTCTTTTTCCATAGAATATAGCCTCCCTCCTTCCAGGCCTTTTAGGAACACCTCCCGAATCATGCACACTGTAAAGCAAAACAACAGGGTTAGCCTTAACCAAGGCACCTGTTTTTTCGCTTTTTGAAACCATGCTCAAATGTTGGTTCCAGATCCTACTGGTAAATATTTCCCTTAATCATGGTTATCAGCTGGTGTTGGGGGAGGGAAGGGAGATGATGAAGCAGATGTTCCTGCAGCAACCTCTCAATCCCAGCTGCTGTTCACAGGCTGCAAGCATTACTTCTGAAACAGCCAATACAGCTGAGATCAATACAGCAAAATCCATTGGAGGGCTGTAGATAGTCATTTACTGGGACACTGAATCTCTTGTGGCCATCAAGCTATTGTCTAGAATGCGAATGGGGAACCTGTCTCCCCAGATGTTACTGGATGTTATTAGCTCCGGCCACCAGGGATGGTGGGAATTGTAATTCTGAGTCCCCCTGCCTCCGACTTGCTTCTCCCTCGGCGCACTGGTGGCAGAGGGACTCAGAAGTGGTGGCAGTTTCACTCTCAATGTACCGCCAAGTGAAGCCACCATTGTGGTCCGTCCCTCATATCGGTCCTGGGTGATGTATCAATACATTGTCCCAGCCTACCGTCCTCTCCTTGAAGAGGGGCCCAATGTGGCTCCCTCCACCATGCCAGCTAGGAGCTGGTGGTGCAAAGGAAAATCCCTGCCTCAACTTTCACTCTTGGCTGGTAAGATTGCAGTGGAGAGCCTGCACATGGCACTTTCCCAGCCCCTCTTACAACCACTCTGCTAGGTTGCTACATTACGCACGGCAACAGTATACAGTATACAGCTGATACAGTAGCAGCCCTTAGAAACTGCTGAATCCTTATGCTTCAGAAGTGGACTTTAAAAGCTTGCCTTCAGAAGTAAGGATGCAAATTTTTAGCTCAATGAAGCGTCTCGTTTGCTCTGAGGAAATAATATATAAAGGTTCCCAGAAGGGTAGCTGTGTTTAGTCTGCTGCTGCAAAAGTAAGAGTCTTGTGGCTCCTGAAATTTATTATTTTTAGATCATATATCATGTATAAATATACAGTGTGGTGTAGTGGTTAGACCGCGTGTCAAACGAGGACCTGGGATACTCAGCTTCAAGCCCTTCTCAACTATGAAGCTCAATGGGTGACCAAGGGTCAGTCACTGTCTCTCTCTGTCTGACCTGCCTCACAGAGTGGCAGCAGTGGCATGGGGTGTGTTCCTTGAATGACAATTGAGATGTAGTAAGCAGAGGCTGCTTGCAGAGGACCATATTTCAGCGGCAGAGAACTTGCTTTGCCTGAAGAAGGTTCCAGGTTTCACACCTGGCATGTCTCTGTTTTTGTTCTTTAAAAAAGAATCAGGTACCAAGTTATGGCAAAGACCTCTGTTCTGAAACCCAGGAGAGCCACTGCCAGTCTGAGCAGACAATACTAGGCTAGATGGATAGCCTGGTACTATACGCCAATTATACTATCAAGAAGAAGACAAAGTATGCTGTGATTTGTCTAACCCAGGGGTTGGGAACCTCCTGCCTGTGGGTCAGAACAGGCTTGCCAGGCCTCCCCATTTGGCCTGTGAGGCCATTCTGGCCAACATGGCCCAAGCCCAGAGTGAAGTTTGTGGACACCACTGATCAGCTGATTGGTGGCATCTACAAAGTGCTGTGGTTAAGGGCTTCACAAGACTCAAAGCCAGCTGCTTGTTGGCATTTCATGGGCTGTGCAATGTTACGTGACTGATAAGTGAGTGGCCCCACCCACCTGCCAATCTCGACCTATGGAAGGTGGGCAAGATCCAGTTCCCGATCACTGCCCTACCCAGACTGCAGCAGTTCTCCAAGGCTCCAGGCCAAGGGGCTTCCCCATCCCGACTACCTGTAATGCTTTTTAACTGGAGATGACAAGAACTGAACATGGGACCTCCTGCACACAAACACAGTGCTCTATCAGAGAGCTATGGTCCCAGCCTCAGGAAAAATGAAACTAGATTATTTCAGGTTAAGACTGCAAACCTTGGCATGCATGCTTGCTTGGGAATACAGTGGTACCCCGCAAGACGAACGCCTCGAGAGACGAAAAACTCGCAAAACGAAAGGTTTTTTCGTTTTCAAGTTGCCTCGCAAGACGAATTTCCCTATGGGCTTGCTTCGCAAAACGAAGCTTGCCCCGGGGACAGCGGGTCTTCTCTTTTGAAGCAAGGGGTGGCCGGGAGATCGCTTCTCCCCACCGCCCCTTGCTTCAAAAGAGGTCCGGGGGCAGCAGGAAGCGCTCCCGCTGCCCCCGGACCTCTTTTGAAGCAAGCGGCTGCTCCGAAGCGGGGTGGGGGGGCGGGAGCACCTGCCCCAGCCGCCCGGCTTCGTAGCGCTGCTGCGAAGCCGGGCGGGGGGTGGGAACATCTGCCCCAGCCACCCCGCTTCGGAACGCTGCTCCGAAGCGGGGTGGGGGGCGGGAGCACCTGCCCCAGCCGCCGGGCTTCGTAGCGCTGCTGCGAAGCCGGGCGGGGGGGTGGGAACACCTTCTGAAGGCGGGCGGGGGGCGAAAGTCTTTGTCCCCCCCTGCCTGCCTTCCCAGGGGCTTTTAAATCGCCCCGGACAGCGGAGAAGTCCTCCGCTGTCCGGGGCGATTTTAAAATGCCGCCCGCCAGCATTTTAAGATCGCCCGTCCCAGGGTTTTTTAAAATGCTGGGGGTGAGAAGAAAAGCCCTTGCCCCCCCCAGCCTTCAGAAGAGGTCCGGGGACAGACTGTCCCCGGACCTGGTCTGAAGGCGGTTTCCCTAGGAACGCATTAATTGATTTTCAATGCATTCCTATGGGAAACCGTGCATCGCAAGACGAAAAAACCGCAAGACGAAGAGACTTGCGGAACGAATTAATTTCGTCTTGCGAGGCACCACTGTAAGTCCTCCTCAATGCTATAAGACTGCCTTCTTAAGTGGCAGAACTATGCAATGGATTGGACTCCGTGGTGACATTCGCTAAATGTCAAATTTGCATGATGCTCTGATTAATATCTTGTATACTAATGGTGGCTGCTCCCAGACTCTGGAACTCTGGAGGGATCCCTGGAGAAGCTAGACTGGCTCCCTCCTTGCTGTCCTTCCGCCAACAGGTGAAAACCTCCTTGTTCCGACAGACTTTTGGGAACTGATTGCTTTTAATGAAAGGGCTGGTGCCAAGCTATTTTTACTGTAATTATTTGCATGTTTTAAACAAGTTTTATATGTGTGTATGTGTATATATAGTTTTAATTTTATTCATGTTTAATGGTTTTTAAAATAATTGCCTTTTCTCTGGCTTACGCAAGCCGGAGGCCAGGTGGGGGCTCCATTCGACTTCTTCAGCTGGGGGGGGTGCAAAGCCTCCTGCTCCCCAGCTGAGCAGCCCTGATCCTTCTCCTGCTTGCATGCATGGAGGAGAAGAATCGGGGCTCCCTCAGCCGGGGAGCGGGAGCACTTTAATGGAGCCCCGACCCCACCGCTGCCTCGTGCAAGCAGGTGGCAGGCCGGGGGCTCCGTAAAGCTGCAGTGGCCTGTCAGGCTCCTCAGCCAAGCAGTTTAAAGAAGTGGAGGGGAGAACAAGCTGTATCGCACCTCGCCAATGCAACTTGTTTCTCCCTCTGCAACGGTTATGAGGGCAGAGTGGTAAATCACTGGTGAAATCTCTGCTGTTCCTGAGTCCCTCTGCCTCCACTGTCAGCTGCGGCTTTTTTCTCCCTGGGTGCGCTGGGCACTGGTAGCAGAGGGACTCAGGAGCGATGATGGTGTCACTCACAATATATCGCCGAGTGAAGCTGCCATCCCAGTCTGCCCCTCATGCTTGTCCTGGGCGATATGTCAATACATCGCGCAGGCCTGCCTATGAAGTATAATAGTTGCATGCTACCTTCTATCACATTTTCCATTTGAATACTTCAGAACTAATGGGAATTCCTAATGCTGTACTATAACCTCAGCAAAATCAAGCATGCAGAAAATTATGCCAGCCCTTCAGGTTTTGGATTCCAATAACTACAGTTAGCCCAGACAGAAAACTTCACACATGAATTTCCAAAGCCACTGTGATACAGGCTAACCAAAATACTGGATAACTAAGTATCCATAGTGCTGATTGGTAGGACAGAACATACAGTATAGCATCGGATGAGAAAGGTACATTACTTGGTGTATGTGAACAAAGTTTAATGGTGCTTTAATGTTGCATTATAGAGGTGAACCAATACTTGGAGAAGGGTCATTCCATATCAAGTGATCCAACTTTTTTTACCTCATGTCATCCAGTTTTGTTAATATTTTGTACACTTGTTGAATGATCAAAACAATGTTTAAATCTAAAATTTTAATTATTTATCTCATCCCATTTGTGAGTTATGAAGGTTTGAAATTTTTTAAAAATATATATCAAGGGTTAATTGCTCTTACCTTCAGCTACATCGTCATCCACAGCCCCTTTCACCTGAGAAAAACACCACTGAATGTCATTCCCGCCACCTCCGGCTCCTAGAAACAAAACAAAAGTTAAACAAAAGTAATCCACACCCTGCCCATTAAACTCTGCCAGCATTCCACTCTAGTAAGCAGGGATTGCTGGCATGGGGAGTCAGTGGTGCTGAGAAGACAGCACAGAAATCAAGTATTTTCAAAGCAGATGGAAGAAGCTAGGAACCCAATCAAACTGTTCCACTTTCACCACCCCACATCCACACACAGAGACACACTTTTGTCGATGAGGATCAGTCCAGATTTCAAAAATCAAGCACAGAGTAAACATAAGTTTCTCTACAAACTGTTGACATCTCTCAGAACCATGTAACTATTAAATCCAGAAACCATACAAGTTTTGAATACAAGCATGCCACTGATGTCTGCTAGAATTTCACGCAGGAAGCAAAACACTTTACTCTTCTTACCAAAGAAATTAACTTTCTGCATTCATTTTTCCTACACTGCAATTAAGCTGCTAGGATCTAGAATGAAATCATGTAATTTATCACTTAAAACAAGCCCATGTACTTATTTTAGGAGCCATGCTTCACCCTCCGAGTAAAAGGCTCTAAAGAATTAACAGAGTCTTTTATGCACATAGATAAGTATGTTAACATTCAAAGTATTTATTTAAAAGAAAAACAGGAGGACCTCCAGCCCTCAAACCTGCATAGGTTGGGTTTGAGGAGCTTTGTTTTGTTTTGTTATGAATAAGCTTTAAACTACCGTAAAAGATGGACCGGAGAGAAAATTTCAGGAACATTACTGCCTCAGCGGAAGACGGTGAATCATTTGAACCTTGCCACCAAAACATGTAGAAAAGACACCACCCATTTCTTCTGCATGTCATTCAGACCAAGTCATTTGGGCTGGGTTCATACAGGCAGGAAGAGAGAGAATGAAGAAAGAGCAAGCCGTCCTCAATTCCTGAAAGATGTCAAAATGGAGCTTTCCCTAAGACATATTCCCCCAAACAAGAAGTCGTCTCTCTGGAAGAGCTGAGCAACAGTTGCCTCTTGGCAAGGGGGAACTGAGGGCGGGTTTCCCTCTCCACACAAGGCTGAGCAACTTTAAGAAAAAAGTTCAAGGCGGGAGAAGAATGAGCGTGCCAGAAGCATAAACAACCATCAGAGCACAGGAAAATGGAAACAATCTACAAATATTCTATTCCCACCATTCTTTGTTACTTTGTGCTGACACATTCTACCATATTTAGGCACCCTGGAAATGTGAGAGGATGTTTAGCTACATGTTATATAGATGTATTTTAAAAGTGCATCTAACTGCAAGAGCTCCTAAGGCCGGGGGAGCCAGCAGCCGCCTCGGATCCTGCAGGACTCCAACTCCCATCAGCCCTGACCATGAGCCACGCGGAGGGGCTGATGGAATCAGACGCCACCTGGAAAGCAGCACATTGGCGACCCCTACCCTAAGGCCCACATCCGGTGCTCACCCCCAGTTTACACTTTCCTGGCTATAGATATTTGGGTGGGGCGAGGGCTTTTCATGAAAGGACAGAAAACTCCACTTTTATCCGGGGGGAAACTGGTGCATCATTCCCCAACATCACATTTATAATCTGCTACATTCATGGCTTTCCTCCCATTGATGAAAAAAGAAGGGCAAAACGGAGGCGTGTGGCTAGTGTTGCGAGACTGCAAGGCACAAATCTAAATACAGCCGCCCATGCGACTCTTCCCAACACAAAGCAATTAAATGTGTGGGATGTGGGTGAACGGATTCCAGAAAAAGGAACACAAATGGGACCAGCAGCACATACCCCGTGCGATGAGACAGATTTGCAGCCCTTACACGGTGCAAGCTCCAGCACAAGCTCCAGCACGCTGCAACATGGGGCATCTCCTCTGAGAGAGAACACGCCTCGCACCGCCCCACATGGAGGAAGCCCAGGCTTCTCTATCTGCCTGCCAGACCCAACACCCCAGGCTGCTCTATCCCTCGTTCTGCACGCAGATTAGTGCCAAGCTGCAGCTCCACTCGCACCAGACCCATCATTTCAGACATAAGCAAGGCTGCAAAAGCCTCGACGCCAAAGCTTGCAGAAACACACACTTGGGAAAGCGAGATCAGAAGGCAATGGATGAGACCCCGGCATCACCCCCACCTCTGCCTGGGGGAAGAAGAAAATCCATCTCTGCACGCCCATCCCTGGAGATTTCTCCCCCAACTTCTGCCTCTGCCTTCGCAAGGAAGGGAGACTTTCTCTCTTGTTAGAAATAAAAGGATAAATGGATGGTCGAAGGAGGGAAGGCGAGGAGAAGAGCAGGGGAACTAAGACCAAGAGCAGGCATTTGTGCTTCGGCGCTTGAGCTATTGGCGGAGGACAGCAAGGAAAATGAGGATGCAAGAATAATAATAATGGAGCAGCGGAGCAGATTTGCAGAGGGAAATGCATTGCAAAGGACGAGGGGAGCGAGGAAGAGGAAGCAGCCCGGCGCCTTCCCCCAGGGCAGCCTGCAAGTGCAGCAGCAAGCAGCAGCCGCGCAGCTCTGCAAGCTCCGCCAGAGGCGAGGCCGGTCCAGCTCCCTCACCTGCCTCGGCCGCCCCTGGGCTCGCGAGGCGCCCGTCCCCGGGAAGCGCGAGGGTCTGCCGTGCCCTTACCTGCCATGTTGGGCTCCCAAGGGTGGCCGGCCGGGCTGAAGCGGCCTCTCAGCTTCCCGGCGCTATCCCCGTCCCGGGCTGAAGCGGAGCGCGGAGGGAGGATGGCGGCGGATGGCGTCCGGGGGGCGGGAGCGGGCAAGGCGGCTTGGCTCCCAGGGCTTCCCCCGCGCCCGGCTTCCTCTCCTGACCCAGCCCCTCCCCCCGCTCGGGTTCCACTTTCAAAATGGCGCCGGCGGAGCCGAGCGTGACGTCACCGGCGGAGGCGAGGGAGGGTGGGGGAAGAGGAGGGGCGGCGGGGGCGGGGCCTGCGGGGGAAGGAGGCGCGCCCATTGGGTGGCTCCGCTGCGCTGTGGGCGCGGGGTGGGCAGTGGGTCGAAGCCGCCCCGTCGGAAGTGGCGGGGCGCGCGCTCGCCGCTTGCGATCCTGTCCGCTGCGCGGAGAAAGGACGCAAGAGGAGTCTCACGGGGCCATAGCTGTCAACTTTCCCCTTTTCTTGCGAGGAATCCTATTCGGAATAAGGGAATTTCCCTTAAAAAAGGGAAACGTTGAGCGCTGTGCACGGGGCCGGTCCATATAGGGACCTCTCATTCTGACCGGGTGGCTTCGTTTTCTTCTGAATTTAAAATAAATTCCGAAAAGTGGTGCGGTGGGACAGAGCGCTAGTCTCTGACTGGGGACTCCGGTTCTGATGTTACCTGGGAATCCCAACTGCTGGGATCAGCCTAAAGGAAACTTAGGAAGACCCCGCATGCTGCGGCTGAATTAAGAACGTGAGCTTGCTGGCAGGGCAAAGCGAGGCGGCTCCCTTGGGTGCAGGATCCGCAGGGGCAGCCTCCAAGGAATGCATCACCCGCTGCTGCTGCTGCTGCTGTGGCAGAAACCTTGGAGCCCCTTGGAGACTGGATCTGCCACCTCCTTTGCTGCCTCTGGAGCAGTCTCTCAGCAAATAGGGGGCACTGGTGGTCCGCTGCCACCCCAAGTGAGGAAAGGGCAGCAGGGGCTGCCCTCTGGGGTCCCCCGGGCTCTGTACCTGCCCAGCATGTTTCAAAGTGACCCCCTCCCCCCCCCATGATGGCCTGGATTCCCACCTCATCCATCAGCTAAGGTTGATTTTATTGCCCCCTTCCCCATTCCAGATGGGGGCGGGGGCGGGGGCAGAGTGCCTCTGACTACCAGTTGCTTTGGAACAACAGTGGGACAAAATTACTGTGCTCTGCTTTTTTGGCGTCCCAGAAGCATCTCTTTGGCCACTGCAGGATTCTTGACTGGGTAAAACTTTGGATCTAAATCCTACAGCTCTTCTTAGGTTATTTTCATATTTACTCAGGAGTAAGCCTCACTGTGCTTACTGCTGACTAAGTGCATATTGTATTGCAGCTACACAGTACAGTCTTGTCCATGTTGACTCAGAGGTCAGCCATTGAATTCGATGGTGCTAACTCCCAAATCATTGCACACTGAACGACAGCCTTAGGCAAAGAGAGGTTAGAAACTGCCATAAATTCTGTCACGTGTAAGACTATGATCCTGATCAAATTGCCACCTCATTCACTGGGAGAAAAACTCCCGTGCTGTGCCAATGGGAGCTTTTCTTGCATTGCAATGAGCTGGCACTTGGGAACAGGAGGCAGGATTCGGACTGGGATGGCGGTGAGAACAGAGTTAATGGCCACTCCCCACATGCTGCAGTGCAAATCTTGATCCCCTCTCCTTCCAATGCCACTGGCTATTAAAATAATAATAATAATAAATATTTTAAAAAAATTAATCAAGCAGGCCAGGGAAAATTATATGACAGTTTGGCCCTAAGGCTTCATTATTGTGCACACTTGCCTGAGAATAAACACCACTGACCACAGTGTGACATATTTCTTTATTGCACTCAGACCTCATCCTCCAAAGAGCTGAAGGCAGCATTACAATGGTCCTTCACTCCACTGCTACCACAATTCTATCCTGACAACAACCTTAGGTTAGGCCAAGTCACCCAGTTAGGCTGTGCGGGGATTTGAACTAGAGTCTCCCAGTCTCAGTCCAGCACTCTAATCACTCTGTCATACTGACTGTGGTATTACCTGAGAGTAGGCTGCAGTGATGCAAATGAGAAGGAAGTACAGCTCCACAGCTGTACAGTAGGAGCAACGATGCCATCTACTGGAGCACCAAGGTGATTGGCAGGCCCTCCACCTCTGGCAAGTGAGTGAGGTGATAGAGAGGCTTTCAAGCTTGTTTGTGATAGAATAACACAAGCCCTCATATGGATCCTCAGTGCCCAGATCAGTGAAGGCTGTCTTTTATTTTATTTAGTTGAATGTTCTCCCAACCCTGTGCATCTTTGCTAGTCTCTTTGCTAGTCCAAGCACACAGCCAGCCCCGCCCCTGAGCCATCTTGGCTGCTAGCACCTTTCGCACTAACAGCCTTGACCGTACCATCTACAGAGAAAGGCTTCCAGCAGAGGGCAATTGGAAAAGCCTTCTGCTGGGTTGGAAAGGGGAAAGCTCTCTGGAGGGGTCTTGTACTTAAACAGGTGCAGAATGGGCAGTGGAGCCGTATGAATCACAGTTCATAGAATTGTAGGGTTGAAAGGGACCCCAAGGGTCATCAAGTCCAGCCCTTGCAGTGTCCAAATGGTGTGTGTTCAGATTTATTATTAATTGATCATTTGTGAAGCATCTCAAAACAATTCCACAATACAGTGGTACCTCGCAAGACGAATGCCTCGCAAGACAAAAAACTCGCTAGACGAAAGGTTTTTCCGTTTTCGATTTGCCTCGCAAGACGAAATTTCCCTATGGGCTTGTTTCGCAAGACGAAAACGTCTCGCGGCTTTGTTTCCTTTGTCTAAAAACAAAGACATGTTTTGTTTATAAAGTTAATTTATTTTCCCTTCAGTTTTTGAACTGCTCTTTACAGTATGTGTGACTTTAAAGAGCAGTTAATAAACTGTTGTTGTACCAAATTTGGCTTTGTTTCGACTTTTTTTGACCATAGGAACGCATTAATTGATTTTCAATGCATTCCTATGGGATTTCGTGCTTCGCAAGACGAAAAATTCGCTAGACGACAAAAATTGCGGAACGAATTAATTTCGTCTTGCGGGGCACCACTGTACTATAAAACATATATTTAAAAATTGCATATATAAAAACAGTTCCACATCCAATACAAATACTGGCTGCAGATTTAAAACAACTCTACAGTGGTGCCTTGCAAGACGAAATTAATTCGTTCCGCAAGTCTCTTCGTCTTGCGAGTTTTTCGTCTTGCGATGCACGGTTTCCCATAGGAATGCATTGAAAATCAATTAATGCGTTCCTAGGGAAACCGCCTTCAGACCAGGTCCGGGGACAGTCTGTCCCCGGACCTCTTCTGAAGGCTGGGGGGGGGGGACAAGGGCTTTTCTTCCCACCCCCAGCATTTTTAAAAACCCCGGGACAGCGGAGGACTTCTCCGCTGTCTGGGCGATCTTAAAATGCTGGCGGGCGGCATTTTAAAATCGCCCCGGGACAGCGGAGGACTTCTCCGCTGTCCGGGGCGATTTAAAAGCCCCTGGGAAGGCAGGCAGGGGGGACAAAGACTTTTGCCCCCCGCCAGCCTTCAGAAGAGGTCCTGGACCTCTTCTGAAGGCGGGCGGGGGGCGAAAGTCTTTGCTCCTCCCCGCCTGCCTTCAAAAGCCCTCCGGGACAGGCAGGCAGGGGGGAGCAAAGACTTTCGCCCCCCGCCTGCCTTCAGAAGGTGTTCCCGTCCCCCCGCCCGGCTTCGGAGCAGCGTTCCGAAGCGGGGCGGCGGGGGCAGGTGTTCCCGCCCCCCCCCCGCCCGGCTTCGGAGCAGCGTTCCGAAGCGGGGCGGCGGGGGCAGGAGGTCCGAGGACAGTGGGGAAGACGCGCTGCGCTTCCCCGCTGTCCCGGATATTTCCCTATGGGCTGTCGTCTTGCGAAGCAAGCCCATAGGGAAATTCGTCTTGCAAAGCGCCTCCAAAACGGAAAACCCTTTCGTCTAGCGGGTTTTCCGTCTTGCGAGGCGTTCGTCTTGCGAGGTACCACTGTACTTATAAAGCTTGCTGGAAGAGGAGAGTCTTTGGCAGGTGCTTAAAGAAAACCAAATGAGTTGGTGTCTGCAGGAGGCCCTCTTCTCCTGAAGAGTGCAGTGATCAGTTAGGAACTAACGTAGGAGCCAACTCCTAGGGGCCATTGGGCTCCCCCCCCAATAAAATATTAGAATGGCAATGCCCAAAGTTGATGAGCATTGCCATTCAAATGGTGTGTGTGCATCGTGTCATGTGATTCGTTACGCAGGACCAGGCTTACCTAGGCCACGACAACATTTTATTCAAGTTGGAACCGCTGGAAGCTAAAATTAGCTAAGGGAGATGCTAATATTTCAGGTATCTTAGTCCCAAATTGTATGGAGCATTGTATACCACCACCACCACCACCACCACCTTGAACTTAGTCTGGTTACTTTGGAAATTATTTCATCAGTGGTGTGATATGATGGCGATATTCTGCCCCAGCCAGCAGTTGAGCAGCCACATTTTGCACGAGCTACAATTTCCGGGATTCCTTCTGGAAGACATCAGTGCATGGACTTCATTGTTCAGGCTAGCTACCCATTGCATTTTAGATGGAATCCTTTAAAAAGGCCTCATCGTCTTTTCTGAGGTCAGAAGTGACCTAGGAGTGGAGGGTCAACAGGAGCACCTTAACCTGAGTGTAGCCTAGATAGGAGTCACAGTGGATGTCAAACAACATTTATTTATTTGAAATGTGTTCTGCACTTAATCCAAAGATTACAGGGTGGAGAACAACAATGAAACAACAATGTCAAACCAAAGCCATCAGAAACCCTCTGCACTCAGAGTAGAGTTTATAGTGTGGCTGCCCCTCTTCTATGGAGCGGCATTCCCCTCGAGATTTGACAGGCACCTACTTATCTGCACTGTCTGCAAACAATTGAATACATTTTTGATATGACAAGTTTTCCCAGCTGGATGAATAGGCGGCTGCCACAAGAGTCTATTTTGTATTTTTTTAAAAAACAAAAAAGTTCTGTTATTTTCTGTTGTCTTTCATCTATTTTTACTGGACTTTGTAAATTGCCTTGAGTCACATGTGTGGAAGGCAATTCCTTTTTTAATGGTAATGATAGTGATAATTAAATAATTAATTAAATCATCTGCCCTGGCTGCCAGAATGCTACTGGGTCAGGTTCAATTACCTTAAGTTGAAGTACAAAGCCCTGAACAATTTGATCCCAGGGTACTTTAAGGATAACCTGAGCCCTTATATCCCAGCCTGATCACTGAGATCATTTGGAGCAATACTATTTGTTATCCCTCACGTTGCAAGGATGGCCTCAGCCAGAAATTGGGCATTTAGAGTCACCAGTACCATGCTGTGAAGCACACATCCAGCAGAGATACGACAGGCACCCTCGCTTTTGACTTTTAGGCTTCTCTTTAGGACTGTTTTTAAATGACAGCAGGCCTTTGTAGCTCTGATATTCTTGTAAAGAAGCTGGTAAAATGCGGTCTTGACTATGCTACCACTCAGTGGATTTGTAACTGGCTGACTGACCGAACCCAAAGGGTGCTCATCAATGGTTCCTCTTCATCCTGGAGAAGAGTGACTAGTGGGGTGCCACAGGTCTTGGGCCCGGTCTTATTCAACATCTTTATCAACGACTTGGATGATGGACTCAAGGGCATCCTGATCAAATTTGCAGATGACACCAAACTGGGAGGGGTGGCTAACACCCCAGAGGACAGGATCACACTTCAAAACGACCTTGACAGATTAGAGAACTGGGCCAAAACAAACAAGATGAATTTTAACAGGGAGAAATGTAAAGTATTGCACTTGGGCAAAAAAAATGAGAGGCACAAATACAAGATGGGGGACACCTGGCTTGAGAGCAGTACATGTGAAAAGGATCTAGGAGTCTTGGTTGACCACAAACTTGACATGAGCCAACAGTGTGACGCGGCAGCTAAAAAAGCCAATGCAATTCTGGGCTGCATCAATAGGAGTATAGCATCTAGATCAAGGGAAGTAATAGTGCCACTGTATTCTGCTCTGGTCAGACCTCACCTGGAGTACTGTGTCCAGTTCTGGGCACCACAGTTCAAGAAGGACACTGACAAACTGGAACGTGTCCAGAGGAGGGCAACCAAAATGGTCAAAGGCCTGGAAATGATGCCTTATGAGGAACGGCTAAGGGAGCTGGGCATGTTTAGCCTGGAGAAGAGGAGGTTAAGGGGTGATATGATAGCCATGTTCAAGTATATAAAAGGATATCATATAGAGGAGAAAGGTTGTTTTCTGCTGCTCCAGAGAAGTGGACACGGAGCAATGGATCCAAACTACAAGAAAGAAGATTCCACCTAAACATTAGGGAGAACTTCCTGACAGTAAGAGCTGTTTGACAGTGGAATTTGCTGCAAGGAGTGTGGTGGAGTCTCCTTTTTGGAGGTCTTTAAGCAGAGGCTTGACAACCATATGTCAGGAGTGCTCTGATGGTGTTTCCTGCTTGGCAGGGGGTTGGACTCAATGGCCTTTGTGGTCTCTTCCAACTCTATGATTCTGTGATTCTATGATTCAACCTTGGCTGCTGCTGCTGCTGTTGTAATACTTTTAGAAATAGATAATGGCCCTTTCTTTCTCAGTGCTAAAACAATTCACTTTTTTTGTGAACGATCGTGTTGTTGTGAGCTCAGGTTTCTCCGTGAAGCAGAGAATGCTATGCCAGCCAAATCAACAGAGAAGGAGATAAGCTGCTATTTTAGACGCAGATTCAGTTCACAGCAGAAAATGGCCCAGAAATATAAATGGGTTCAGAACTTGCTCTCTCCACTACTTTTTTCTTGCAATCATAACCTGTTCACCAACACTTTTCACTTGTCTCTCCCTGCTTTTGTCTTTCCTGAGGACACATTTAGATTGTTGAAATTTAGATTGTAAGCTCCTCAGGGCAGATACAGTGGTACCTCTGGTTACGTACTTAATTCGTTCCAGAGGCCCGTTCTTAACCTGAAACTGTTCTTAACCTGAAGCACCACTTTAGCTAATGGGGCCTATCGCTGCTGCCACACTGCTGCCACACAATTTCTGTTCTCATCCTGAAGCAAAGTTCTTAACCCGAGGTACTATTTCTGGGTTAGCGGAGTCTGTAACCTGAAGCGTATGTAACCTGAAGCATATGTAACCCGAGGTACCACTGTACCGGTTTGTTTGTTTTTGCCTATGTTGTTCTGTGCAGTTCCAAGCAAATCTTTTGTACCTATGCAGAACTGCAGAAAATCTACAGAGATGGAAACCTAAACAGCCACACAAAACCCGAGTATGCTCAGTGACTACAAAATATTGTGGGTCTGTATGGAGTATTCTGGAGGAGGGTTCCTATTTGTACTGTAGACAAATAACTAGCAGCCTTGTAACCAGCATTGCTCAGGAGTGGAAAAAACCAAAAAGTCAGTGTGGTTTTTAAATCAGTGGGTAAACTCAGAGCACTCCTGGCTCCTACTGGATGAAGAACTCCAAGGTGGATAACAGCTACAGGATTACAGTTTCTGCAACAACAAAAAACACGCACAACCAAATCAGTACAGTACATGAGCAAGAAAAAAGTAAAAGGCACAGCAGGTTCAATACATGTTGGAGGAAGCTAAAATGTTGATCCAACAAATGACATTGCTCCCGGGTATCTGATATCTCCTGTGTGGAGCAGGAGTCGAGGGTAGATTAAAATCTGTGCTGTTTTGAAACCTCCTGTCTGCCATCTTGATTCAAAATGGCGTCCAATGCATTCAGCTATAGACAGGAACTTGCTCAATCTCAGGAACCGTCAAGCCAAATTTAGCTATGGTATCTCAAGCTGCAACTGCATAGATAATGTAATGTTTCTGGGTCCAAAGCAGTCACCAAGGATGAGGAATAGTTTACAGTGAACAAACAACTTTTCAAATAACAACCAGCAAATAACTGAAAAACCTGAGAGCAATAAAAAGGGTGCTAGCAGAGTGATAGAATCATAGAATAGTTGAGTTGGAAGAGACCCCAATGGTAATCTAGTCCACGCCCTGCAATGCAGGAACCACAGCTAAATGACCCCTGACAGACAGCTATCCAGCTACTGCTTGAAAATCCCCAGTGAGGAGAGTCCACCACCATCTGAGGCAGTCTGTTCCGCTGCCAAACTGCTCTTACCTTAAGGAAGTTCTTCTTAATGTTTAGTCAGAATCTCCCTTCTTGTAATTTGAATCCATTGGTTTAGGTCCTGCCCTATGGTGTAGTAGAAAACAAGCTTGCTCCCTCTTCCATGTGACAGCCCTTCAGATATTTGAAGATGGCTGTCATATCACGTCTCATCTTTTCTCCAAGGTAAACATACCCAACTCCCTCAACTGTACCTCATAAGACTTGGTTTCCCGACCCTTTATCATTTTGGCTTCCCTCCTCTGTGCACGTTCCAGCTTCAAATGGCCAAAGCCTCTTGGAATGCTGTCAGTTGGAAAATCTAGAACCTGGTTCAGCCATCAAGTGCTTCTGAAAAACTCTCTCTCTTAAAGGTCAAAGTGCAAGGCAGGAGTTGCAGAGAGTGCTCTTTGCTTCAGCATTGTTAGAGCATTCCACATTCATGTCACTTGCCATTTTCCTCATATTTCCCCTCCCCTTCTCTCTTTCTTTCACTGTTTTCACAGGCCTTTGGATACAATGCTAAATGCAAAAACAATAGAAACAAAAAGCAGGTATGTGTTGTCTTTAGAAGGTGTACATCTTACACCTTTTACTGTAAAAGGGGTACAGTAAGGATGTAGCAAGATCAGGCTTTGAAAAGACCTTAAGAAACTGGACTTGACAGACTAGTGTGGCATGCTGACCTTAAGAGGTCCAAAGATTTTTCCACAGTGGGTCACAATACACCCCTATTGCTTTCTATGGTGACTGCTTTGGACTTTTCATCTTCTCTGTTATGCTGGGATCAAAATAACTGTGGAGTTGGTCATATAGATCATGTCGTTCTCATTCTTTGCAACCCCAGCCCCCAAACTGGTGGAAATGCTATGTGGTTTAAATATATTGGAACATAGCATGAGGGCTGGCCCCAGTCATTTTGCTGCCCAAGGTGGTGAGGCAAATGGTGCCCCGCCCCCCAGTCACGGTACTTCTTCACACAGTGCCGAGTTAAACTATAGAACTTGTTCCTGCAAAGGGTAGTGAAGGTCACTAACTTGGCTTTAAAAGAGGACTAGACAAATTCATGATGGAGGCTATCAGTAGCTACTGGACATGATGTTTGTGTTCTGCCTCTGAATAGCAGTTGCTGAGAATTCCAGGCAGAGAAAGCAATCTTGCACTCAGGTCCTGCTTAGGAGCATCCAGTTGGCTGAGACATGACCGCTAGATGGGCCTTTGGCCTGATCCAGTTTGGCTCTTCTTTGTTTTTGCATTCTTATGAGCAGCAGCAAAGGTATACCTTGATTGTAGAACTTTTTATGTTTTTGTTACTGTGTAGCCCATAATTCATGGAAGACAAGGATACTGGTTAGTACTACAGGTTGGCCCGATGAAAGGGAGAACAGGGCTTCCATCATGTTCCAGAGCCCAGCAGTTACCTGGACAGATGTGGAGGCTGAGGGACCAGTGGCACTAACAGAGTGTGCATCAGGCCCAAGGATGATCACTGAACCAGAGACACCTGAACCCAGGAACTGCTCAGCTGGAGGGATGGAGTCACAGCAATAGCCTCCTGGATGCAGCGTTGCTGCCTTTTAATGGGAAGGGGTGAGGCAGTGGAAAAGGCTGTGCACTGCAGATGCACTTGCGGAAGCTGTGTGCCTGAACACTTAAGAATTGTGAAGAAGAATATTTCAGTGGTTGCAAGTAGGGCTGAGCGATCTATCGATATATCATCCAAAACCAGTTTTAAGTTCCCATTATGATAACTGTTTCATAATATTTGAGCCGGCAATGTATCATGAATCACAATGTGTGTGAGGGCTAGGCAGTATCTGGTTTTCAGCATCACAATAGATCAGCAGCTAAACCTGTAGTTTTCAACCAGTGTGCTGTGGCCCCCTGGGGTGCCTTGAGTGATGGTCAAGGTTGCTGCAGGCAACACTGGCCTCTAAACCTCTTTCTTTCTTTCTTTCTTTCTTTCTTTCTTTCTTTCTTTCTGATGCCCTCTTGCGTCTCTGCCTCCCAAAGGCTTGCAGAGCTGTTTGTTGCAGCAGCCCTGGCTACAAGCTCTGCAGGTGAATGGTGCCTCTGGGGCTGGCCAGGGGGTGCTGGTTGCCCCTGAGGTGGCCTCGGGGTAAGCAAGCAAACGGGTCAGGGAGTTCAGCCAGCCAGTCCTCCAGCTCTTGCTGTTGGGAATGGACAGACCAGTCCCAGGCCCCTGTGGGGCAGTGTGAGGAGGCATCTCTCTCTCTCTCTTTTTTCTTTTTCTTTTTCTTTTTCAAGATATTTATTGAGAATTTTAAAGTTACAAAGAAAAAAGAAGGAAAAAATAAGAAAGAGAGAAAAAGAAAGAAAAGAATGGATAAAAATAACAATTAAACAATACAAATCAATACAAACCAAACTCAAAAAGGAAAAACAAAACACACAATGCAACACAATCAAAAAACAAAAATATACAACAAATTTAAAAACAAATCCAATATTCCCAAATCCTTAACTTTCATTAACTTATTTCATCGGCCTCCTCACACCTCCCTTTTTTATATTCTAGTTGTTAATTATCTCAGCAAATCCTTTCCATCTTTCACAATATTCTGTCATTCAATTACCTTGATCTATTTTAACCTTATCTTACCATAAAAAACCTTAAAACTT
The DNA here is from genome assembly GCF_964188305.1 of Podarcis bocagei. Lineage (NCBI taxonomy): Eukaryota > Metazoa > Chordata > Lepidosauria > Squamata > Lacertidae > Podarcis > Podarcis bocagei. Next base: position 4,734,488 of record NC_138141.1, on the reverse strand, counting down.
AAAACTTAAATCTTATTTATACCGAATTCTTTTAACCATAACATATTCTTACATAATTCTTACATTTCTGCTAAAGCCAATTAATTTCATTCCAACATTTTTCTGATACTCATTAATTTTGCAATACTTTTCTAAATAAATTTTTAAAACTTTCTTCCAATCTTCATCCATCGTCTCTTCTCCTGGTCTCGGGTTTTGTCAGTCCTTTCTATCCCATCCATCTAGTCCCTCAACCTGGTGACCTTATATCCGAGGCTCTTAAGTCTTTTCCATGTCCCTTCCGCAGGTCTTCTTCATGCTTATACCTGTACTTTACTTTGTCTTCTGCTCCTTTCACTCTGGGAGACTCCAACTTGACAATATTTTTGTCCCTTCTCGACAAGTCAGCCCCTTTTCCATAGTCAACACTGAAATCCATGTGGTATTTAAAAGCATGTTTCAAGGCCCCTCCAAAATTAGGGGCCCCCACAACTCCGAGCTCCTCCCGGCCTAAAGCCAGGCTTGAAAAATCAAAACATCTCTGCATAGGGGGGTCCATCCAGCCCCCCCATCTCCAAACCAAGCAGATCTCAGTCTCTCCAAATCTGACTTTTTCCAGGTTCATTCATCAAATCCAACGACTCATGTTCCTGCTGGGCCACAGCTCCCTCCATCTCTGCCACCCGAGGTCCAGCAACAGCCTCCTCCCTCATCTCATCTGTCAAAGCACATTCCTGGGTTAATTCCTGAGTGGGTTCTATATAGGTACCCACTGCCTGTCCAAAATTTCCTATCGCAACTGTCATTAAATCCATTTTCTCATGTAACTGTTCCAATAAAGCACTTGTCTTGCAAAAGGCAAGAACCAGAGCCTCTGAGCACATTCTTGTTCAAGGTCGAAGTCTGGTCCCACGATCTTAATCTTTTACAGCTGCAAAAACTTCCCAGTTCGACTCTAATGACAGTTTCACAAACTCCCTCTAGGGGAAACAATTTCTATTGTATCCATCTTTTTTTCCTTTTTTTTTTAAAGGCAGATTTAGCAACAAAGTTTTCCTTTTTCGGATATTTTGTCAATATTTTGTTCCTTTTAAAAGCGAAAGGGGACAATGGAATCAATATGTTTCTATTCTTTTAACTATCTGTCAAAGACGTTTGTCCATAGTCAATGGGCTTCTCCAAAACGTCTGTCTTGACACCCCGCTCCCAGGTTCAAGACGGTGGAAAATTACCTTTCTTTACTCTCTCTTCTGCAGGTTTAAACAGTCTAAAAAAGATTCCCCCCTCTTCTCCGGCTTCCAAGGGGGGTTCAGTAGTTTTAAATGATGAAAATTTAGTCCTTTACAAACAACTTTCTGAACTCTAGCTTGCCGTGTCTTTGCTTCAATCTATCTACAAAAAGCGGAAGGCGGACTTCCTGTTTAGACCTTCCAGCTTTCGGTGCCTAATTAAGAAATTTCACAGTCCAATTTTCCGTTCTACTCACGGGCAGTTGTTTGAATCCAATTGTCCACAGGAAAAAGTCAGCGCTCTCCAGCAACAGCAATGCGGCTTCACTCCGTGAAAGAAGCAGTCAATTCAAAGCACCACGCCACTCACCCCACGTCACTCCGGATCCCCAAAACCGGGTTTCCCCGCGAGTGGAGGGGGCGCAAAGGTGCCAGCCATATCCCACAGGCTTCTCCCGCCTGTGGTTTTTGATGGGTCTCCGCCTCGCCGTGGCGGTTCAGACCCTGTTTTCCACGGAGCGGGTTCCTCCCGATCGGAGGAAATCCGCCATTGCCAGAGGCGCCAACCCGGAAGTCTGTGAGGAGGCATCTCTCTTTGGGTTGAGTGGGGGGCAGCTGAGAGACATGGGGCGGTGGCAGCAGCTGCCCAGAGGACTCCCAAGGAGAGGAGAGGAGGTTGAGGGAACACTCCACAAGGGAGAGTGTGTGAAAAAGGGTGAGAGCCTGTCAGTTCTGCAGGCAAGGGGTGACATAACTGGGCTCCTGAGCCCCACAGGGGTGCCACAGAAAGAATGTAGTTGTTCAAGTGAACCGTGGATTCAAAAAGGTTGAAAACCTCTGAGCTAAACATCGCAATGTTATCTCCAGTTAAACATTGCAATCTACCACAACGTCTGAAATAAGGATGGAACTATGCAGAGGCAAACAGGCAAATGTCCTGGCAACAGCTACTACTTAAGGCTCTATAACAGATAAATGACGATATTTCAATCACTATACAGTCAGTTTCATCAGCAGGCTAGCCAGAATGCATCCAAACAGGACTTTTGGTTTGGGACTTGGCTACCAAAGTAGGGCAATGAGTCATAGTAATGGGACTGCCAGCAGGCCTGTTGGGTGGCAGAAGTGGCAGTGGCAGAAACAGCGGCGACCTCACTGGCCTTGCCACAACCACAGGACACGTCAGTAGTGATGGCAGCCTAGAAGGCTTCGCAAGAGCGGCACAATCAGCAGCCACCTGCGAGGCCTCGTAGCAGTGACCAGAGGTGACAGGAGCGAAGTAACATTGAACCAAGGCAGGAGTCAGCTGTTAGAATCTGTGCAGCAGCCAAGTTACTCGCTGTCTCTGGAAAGTTTGACAGAAAACCCACCCTCTCTGAGACGTAGGCATTCGATGCGAATCACTGAGCAAAGATCCCAGAGGGAATCTGCCCTTCGCACTCGCCGTCGGCAGCAGGAGGAGTCTGATTGATAGGAAGTGAAGGCAAAGGGGATGGAGCTTTACTCTGGGCAACGTTGGTCTGAGAGTAAGCTGCCTTTGCCTGCATTTCTTGATCCTTTTGAAATAAAAGAACTGAAAAGCTCTCCCTTTTCCTGCATCCTTGATTTCCTGGGTGGTGAGCCAGGAGCTGTCGGCAGTGGGGCTTGTCAGACTTCACCGCGACAGTGAGAATTGGTGGTGGCCTCAGCAAGGCCTTGCAGGCCACCTCCGCTTCTGCTGATGCCTTCTACTGCTATGGTGAGGCCTCGCAAGCTGCTAATGATTGTTCCACTGATATTAGGCTGCCGCCACTTCAGCCCCCAGGCTGTTGCTGATTCTGCTGCCTAGCAAGCCTGCTGGCAGTCTGGCAGTCCCAGATTATTTGTATTCACTATGATTCAACGTCATACTTCGGATTGTCTTGAATGTTTGGATGTATTTTGGCTTGTCTGCTGATGAAAGTGACCATTGATAATATCAGTTTTAGTCCCTTAAGTAGTAGCAGTTGCCAGGACGTTGTCCTGTTCGCCTCTGTGTAGTTCCTTACTTATTTCAGATGTCGTGATATATTGATGTTTAGCTGGTGGTATATTGTGATGCTGAAAACCAGATACCACCCAACCCTAGTTGCAAGGATGCACCTTGTCATGCAAGAGCAAATGAATTCTATTTGAGGCTTCCCTGGTGTCTAACCTGGAGGCTACACTTAGCACAGAATGCTGCATCACGATTGCTGACGGGAGTGTGACCCACTGATTGCCTATTTACTACCAGACCAAATTCATGCTGCATCTATTGATATATAAAGCTCTAAACAGCTTGGGAACCGTTTACATGTTCTGTTGTTGCCTTCAGGTACCAGAGCGTGGCTTGGGGAGCGTCCCAAGGGCCAGAGAGAAGGTCTGGAAGGCCACATTGGGCATCTAAGCTTTCCCACATCTGATTGATACAGATAATCAAACTGGTATGAAAAGCATGAGATAAACAATAATCCTGCTGAAACAATAAATTAACACCACCACCACCATTATCATCAGCCATAGAGCAAACAGGTATAGGTCAAAATGAGTGGAACAGACAGAATGGGTGTCAACTCAAAATCTTATAATGCCCATGGCAAATAAGTTTCAGCCTGGCTGGCACTCAAATTATTGCAGTGTTGGTGCCAATTGTACCCCTTTGCTGGAGGCCATTCCATAAATGGGACACGGCCACAGAAAAGGCCCCCTCATGGCCTCATATCGGACTTCCTCTAGCAATGGAACACAGTTTAATGGGATGCCTTTGAAGTGCAAATCTTGGAATGATTTTACAGATCTGAACTGCATTCATTCTGGCCACAAATTGGATGCTGCCAAGTAATTTAGGAGTGTATCCAATACGGCCTTTCAATTCGCACAACAGACTTCTGCTTACACAGCAAAACTTCCCAGCCCTCTCCAGCATACTATGCAACCTCACAATTGCTCCAGAGCACTGGGAACCCTCTAGAGAGCCAGCGTGGTGTAGTGGTTAAGAGCGGTAGACTCGTAATCTGGTGAACCGGGTTCGCGTCTCTGCTCCTCCACAAGCAGCTGCTGGGTGTTCCATTCACACAGAGGGCCCTTCCTCTCCATTCCTGCTCCCAAACTCTGCTCTAGAAGATGAAGAGGAGAAGAAGAGTTTGGATTGACATCGTGGCTTTATCACGACCCTAAGGAGTCTCAAAGTGGCTAACATTCTCCTTTCCCTTCTTCCCCCACAGCAAACACTCTGTGAGGTGAGTGAGGCTGAGAGACTTCAGAGAAGTGTGACTAGCCCAAGGTCACCCACTTGTGCAGTTTTGGCAGCTACAATCCTTAGTTTCCATTAAGGGTTTTGCATGCTTTTGGATTGCCTCAAAAAGCATATAAACAGATATTCTAAGCTGCTTCCTGCTCTGATTCTTGGGAATGCAATATATTTTTACAAGAAGGCTCTGCTTTGCTGCCACCTATCGGAAGCCAGAAAGCTTTCCCAATATTCAAGGCAAGTGGCCAGTATATTTGTGTCATCACCACCCACGCATGATGTGAGGCAGAAATTAATTGGTTATATTCTTGGTAATACTTGGAGGTTGCCAGACCTTTCCAGTGATAAAACCTTGCTAAGGCAGAGTATGAGAAGTTTGTCTGAATCCAGTGTCCTTTGCAGAAATGCAGTGTTTCTGAAATGCAGAAAATTCGGAAAGCACCATAGACAGTGGAGTCTGCAGCAAAATAAGCACTCCAGCATAAGTTTGCGATGAGATATCATTCTTTTTATTACTAAAAGAGATATATTTACCTGTAGATATTTATTTTATGCTATAACAGTTTTATACTTTCCATTTATTCCCCCTATTTATAGTTAACCCTATGTTGTAAGCATCCCAAAAGCATTCAGTAAAAAAACAACAACAACAGAATATGCATAAGAAAATAAATATACACAACGTCCCCTGCTTCCAGTTAAAAAAAGCCAGTCACAGGACAGGAACCATTCCTTAGCCATATTGCTAGTGAGCCTGGCATGGTTTCCGTTTTAATATGACTTTGAGATCTCCGCCAGATAGTGGGTTTTTCTTCTTCATATTCAAGTGTCACAGAAGAGTAGTCCTGTCTGTATTTCATCCTCAGCTTTGGGTTTTCGGTGTCTGTAACACTTTCTGGGTTGTTTAAAAAATTTGGCTTGGAAATGTTTATTCCACTCATTTTCCAAAAATATTTTTCACCCAGAACCAGAGTTCCACTTAAAAGCTGCGGAGCTGCAGCAAGAAACCCAATATAGATGGCCATTCCAGCACGTTGTTCGGTGGGAATCGGAGGCACTCCCAAAACCTCCGGAAGCGGAATTCCTTCGTTTGTTAATATAGAGTGAAGATTCCATGCAATGGGAATCAGTACACAAGTACCCGCTGCCAACTCTATGGAGTTCCGAGGCAGTTAGAATGCAGCTTGCTTTGAACACTCAGAAGAACACCAATCATAACTCCAGGGTACTGGTCGTTTGGAACATTTGGCAACTGCTTGGAGGCAGTTTACATTTGAATACCAGTGTGATTCTGCAACTTTTAAAAGACACTTTTTTTGTTAGATGTAAGCTTATGCAAAGATTGGATGCAAAATGTGGAAATAAACACCCCAGCTGCCAGTTCCAAAGGAACGAGGGAGCAAGATTTGAAATAAACAAATACACAAATAAATATTTAGGGGCGTAGCATGGGGGCAGGGGAGCCAAAGTCCCATGCACAGCTTTTTTAAGGGACACGAGGGGGCATAACCAGGCACCCCCATGACAGGCTCCCTCATAAAGGCCAGAGCCACGAGGAGGCAAGCCAAGCTGTGCCCAGGTCTTCAATGGGGGAATGTGCCAACCAGCTGGAAGGGGAGGCTGGACAGCTCAAGGAGGAGGAGCATGAGGAAGGAGCCATGTCCTTTCACCAAGATCTCAGCATTCTCTCCAATGATGACAGCAGACACATACCACTTGGAGAAGTTCATACCTCCCCAGACACACCAGCCTTGCACAGTTTTGGAAAAAATTAGATGACGCCAGTCTTGCTACTTGGTACACGAAGGTGTGGGATATTGCCCTGCTGAAAAGACTAATAAGCGAATGAATGTGGCTGAAACAGTGACTCGGGACATTTGAAAACATTAACTATTTTTCCTTGGTGTAACAGGGTTTATGTTTTGCAGCCTTGTGTTGTTTAACCATTGTGTATGTTATAAATGATGCAGGTGGCGCTGTGGTCTAAACCACTGAGCCTTGGGCTTGCCTATCAAAAGGTGAGTAGTTCGAATCCCCGCAACGAGGTGAGCTCCCGTTGCTCAGTCCCTTCTCCTGCCAAGCTAGCAGTTCGAAAGCACGTCAAAGTGCAAGTAGATAAATAGGTATTGCTCCAGCGGGAAGGTAAACGGCATTTCTGTGCGCTGCTCTAGTTTCGCCAGAAGTGGCTTAGTCATGCTGGCCCCATGACCCAGAAAAACTGTCTGTGGACAAACACCGGCTTCCTCGGCCTGTAAAGCGAGATGAGCACTGCAACCCCAGAGTCATTCGCGACTGGGCTTAACTGTCAGGGGTCCCTTTACCTTTTATGTTATAAATACTTATAGCCACTACCTTCCACACATTCACATACCTGTGGTTTATTTATTTTGGTTTTATTTATGTCTGTATTTGTTCAACAGTTATCGGTAATTGTATATATGGACTATGTATATGGTCATTAGTTCCTGTTTGATAACACTATATTTTGGCAGAAACTTTTGTAACGCCTTTTAAAAATAAAAATAAAAATAAAAATAATGCATATATTAAAAGTCACCAGTATTTTACAACACATTTTTCCCCTAATATACACATTTTTAATATGCTTTTGTCTTGATAGATACATTTCTGCAAAGCATTTCCCCTGATATAAGACATTTCCATATGCTATTTTCACTAATGTACAGGGACACATTACTTTTCTCCCCAAAAAACTCACCCCCCTCATTTAATCCCCACAAGAACTCTGTGAGGTGGGTTGGCTTGAGAGCGAGTGACTGGCCCAGGGGTCAGCAACCTTTTTCAGCCGTGGGCCAGTCCATTGTCCGTCAGACCATGTGGTGGTCCAGACTATATTTTTTTGGGGGGGGGGGAAATGAATGAATTCCTATGCCCCACAAATAACCCAGAGATGCTTTTTAAATAAAAGGACACACTCTACTCAATTAAAAACATGTCGATTCCTGGACCGCCTGTGGGCTGGATTTAGAAGGCGATTGGGCTGGATCTGGCCCCTGGGCCTTAGGTTGCCTACCCCTGAACTGGCCGAACGTCACCCAGTGAGCTTCATGGCCAAGTGGGGATTTAAACTCTGGTCTCCCAGGGTCCTTTCCCAACCCTCTAACTGATGCACCACACTCAGATGGAGAGCTGCACTGAAAAATTCAGAGAAGTGTGGAATTTCAAAGGGTGGCTGTGTTTCAGTTTGCATGTTGCCTTGGAAAATGTGCATCAGGTAAGTTTAGCTTTGAATGCAAACCGACTCAGATTTCTCCCTCATCTCTCCTAGCCCAGCATCCTGCTCCCACTGTGACTGACCAAGGGAAGCCCAGGTGCTGTGCATGAGTGCAGAAGCCCCCTCCTGCTCCCCAGTGACCCTGGAGACAGCAGTCAGCCATTGGGGCCAGGAGCCCTTGACAGCCTTACTGGCCAGTTTACCTCCAGCAGGGCTTCAGCACAGAGACCTCTGAATTGTGGTTCTCCTCAGCAGCTGCCTAATCTGTGCGGTTGGGCTGGCCACCTGAGACCACTTTTATGCATTTGAATGGAATGTGTCCTTTCCTATGAAAGTTCTTCTGGCACAACAAAGAGGAGCCATAGGACTCTTTTTGAGTCTGCACAGATGTTGTTTTATGGAGCCATTTTATTGTGGGGGATGCAGATGTTTTCCCTCAGAAGTGGTGGTGGTGGGAACCCAGCACTCAACCCAATGCAGCAAATTAAATTCCAATACTGGGCCAATATATGTCAAGTTGATGCATATTTTAATACGTAACTTTATTTTATAATGTATATTTTTAACTGATGATTTTATTTATATTCTGAATGTTTTTCTTAGGTCAACTTGTTTTTATTTTCCAACTGCTATGGGTAATTGTAATGTATATTTTATGTAAACTGTTTAGAGGCATTTGCAATTAAGCAGCATATAATTTCTGTTGCATAACATGAATATATATAAAAAAATATATATATAAAAATGACCACCTTTGGCTAGCACTTCCATCAAACTGCCACTGGCAGCTATTGGCCGGTGCCAGTGATCTTACCAAAGAGCAAGGACTAGAGATGGAAGGATCCATCAGTTTTGGTTTCTTTAAGTTTCTCACTTTTCTAATCATAAATTCAGATCTCTGTGTTCCCATATTAATTTGCTTTTTTAAAAAATAAATGTCATCTTGAAAATTCATCAGCATATCATTCTTGTAGGCAATTTTGCCTATGAAACACATTTATGAAAAGCAATTTTACCTAATACATTTAATTTTGCATGCTATTCTTCCAAATACATGCATTATTGTGCATGTTGCTTAGCTGAAGAAACTGTCGAATTCAAAGAAGGGCAAATTTTGAAGGATGGCTTTGTATCTATTTGCATGCTGTTTCAGAAAGTGTCAAACTTGCATTTGAATGTGAAGGGAATCAAATTTCTTTTCCATTCCTAACACTGACCCAACTATGGATGACGGGTCATAGGGCAGTGGCTCAGCATTTCCCTTGCACACAGTTGCCAATTTAATCCCTGGTGGGGCTGGGAATGCCCCCACTCTAAAATCCTGGAGAGCCACGGTCAGTCAGTGTAGACAATATGGAGATGTATTTTTATGCACACTTTACCCTGGTATATGTTTTTTTTTTTGTACACACTATTTAGCATAATGGGCTAGAGAACTGCATTGCCAAATTTTGCTAGGTTCACCTTGAAATCAACTATCTCCTCCATCCCAGCGAGTGGCGGTTGCGGCCTGACACAGCGCCTCCCATGGCTTGGCCCCACTGCACCGCGACATCTTTGCTTCATCCCCTCTGCCACTGCGGAGACTCACAGGTTCCCGCCAAGCCCAGCAGTTCAAATGGGCCAATCCACGGTGGTCGGGGGGGGGCAGGGCTTGGCAGGCGGACCTGAGGGAAGCAGGCTTCACTCAGGTCCACCCGCCAACTATATAGCTCAGCCAACCCTGCATGCAGCCGTCCAGTAACTCATTCCTTCCCAAATCTCCTTGCACAAAACCATGCATACACAACTGAGCATGATTCTAGATTCAGGTAGGTAGCCCAGGTAAAGAGATGTCTATGAAGCAATCTAACAGCCACCTTCAATTATTTGAAGGTGTTATGTACTGAAGTTCTCATCCTGGGCCAGCAGGGGGATACTGTAGATAGTTTTCACTCAGGTCCACATATGCAAATAAGGGATTGAAAGTGACGTTCAGTGATTGGATAGTGACAGAAAGTTGTTACAGTTGTGTTGTAGTGGAGCTCTGTATAAGCAGGCTGGCTGAACCCTTCAGTTCAGTTCTGTTCTGGCCTGTGAATAAACAAGAGCTGTTTGAAGAATCGCTGTGTCGTCTGATATGTTCACCCACAACTTAACAGAAGGACTGTCCCATAGAAGCTGAAGCTTCTTTATTTTATTGAGATACTTTTATACCACTTACCACAACTCTTTTGAGGTGATGTGCAAAATTCAAAATTTAAACTATAATATATGGATAAAAACACAACAACAACAACAACAACAACAATTTATTATTTATACCCCGCCCATCTGGCTGGCCTTCCCCAGCCACCCTGGGCGGCTTCCAAAAAAGATATTAAAATACTGTACTACATCAATACAATATACAATACAAATACAATAACTGCAAATGAAAATAGACAAGAATGCAATGGATCATATATTGGAGCCAAGTGCCAGCAAAGACCTGGGTATGTAAGTTTCAAAGACGCTTTTCAGGGGACAGGATCTGACCTAATTCAGGCTGGCACTGGGCTACTGCTCTGCAGCCATTTGTGATAAATTTTATTATTGAATTATTATGCATTTGTACTGAATGACATTTTTTTTCTAATAGTTTGCTGATACACAAGTGCATGCATATGTTCAATACAAATTTTAATTGTTTTGTTATCATTTGTGAGCCCAGGGTTATTGTTGGAAAAGCAGCAATTAAAATGAGCAAATTAAAGACCAAATTACAAAAGAAGGTGATTTGTAGAAATATTAAGAAAGACTTCCTGGTGGTTGGAGCTGTATAAGAGTGGAACAGGCTGCCTTGTTAGACCTTTTTAAGCAGAGGCTGGATGCCTGCTTGTCAGGGATGCTGTAGCAGCAGATTTTCTACAATGGGGCATCGGACTAGATGCCCTTTGGGATCTCTTGCAACTCTTTGGTTCTGTGATTTCTGCTTCTTTAAAAGGTAAGAATATAAGAACTAGGCTGGACTGAGCCAATGACACATTCACTCCACCATTCTGTCCTCATAGTGCTGCCCAACCAGATGACTCTGGGAAGTCCCCACTTGGGACCTGAGTGCGAGAGAGCACTCTCCACTTGGGACTTCCAGCAACTGGTATTCAAAGGCCTACTGCCTCCAACAGTGGAAGGACTAGCAGCCACTGACAGACTTGTTCTCCATGAATTTGTCTAATACCCTTTTGAAACCATCAAGGTTGGTGGCCCTCACCACACCTTGTGGGTGTGAATCCCATACCTGAACTGTGAACTGTGTAAAGAAGTCCTTCCTTTTGCCTGCTAACCCTGAATCTCCCACCATTCAGCTACATGGAATCGTAGAGTTGGAAGGGGCCCTGAGTCTCATCGGCTGAGCTGACTCAGAGTTCTAATACTTTGAGAAAGAAAGAGAGAACTTCATCCACTTTCTTCACACCATGTCCTTTCTTATTTTCCTATTCTGTATGCTAAGAAACACCCACCACCCAAAATACTATGAAATTTATTTATATATTTATTGGTTCACACACAACAAAACAGAAATGAGAAATCATGGGTGGGGAAACCTCCTTTCTCCATACTTGTATCTTGTTCATTTTGATCATTATTGTTCGGTTTTGCTTTTTAAAAAAAGAAAAGAAAAAGAAATGAGCCAGAGAGGAGTGAAGAAGCTGTTGCAGGAGCAGTTATCTTAGCCAAAAGTGAAGTTACACTCTCTGTTTCTTTTCTGAACAGCCATGACAGAGACATGATTAGGCTTGTGAAGTCACCAGTATTCAGAGGAATGGCACACCTATTACTTGCCCAAAAAGAGGATATGTCTATTAAATACACACAGTTTAGTCTGTTTTAGTTTTGAGTTGCTTGTAAATGAAGTGACCAGTAGGTGGTGCTATGACACAGGTAAACGAAGTCTGTGTGGCCCAAAGTCCTCAGTCTCCGTGTCATCTCCTAATCTGCAAGACAACAAAGGTGTTTCCTGGCGACATCACAGAAGGCCATGGAGGTGGCCTTGGCCGTGGGGGATAGTTTGAGACTCGAGTGGAATAGCTTTGCTTGACTGTTGCCAAATCTGCTAAAATGACTCCTTTGTTATGCAGGCAGGGAAAAATTGACTTTTCTAATGCAAAAATTGGGTTATTTTAAAAGGCAGCCTCTGCATGCTACTCTTCCCTTTCAGCTCTTTGGAGTTATTGCAATTATGTATTATTATGATGTGTTGCTTTCAAGTGAAGTACACAAAGAACTCCTAAAACAGATACAAGCTATCTTTTTTGGGGAAGGGGGGTATTTCTCCCCCCCCCATTCATAAAGAGTTTTCTGTGAGAAGTTATACTAGCAACATTTGTGAGAGCCAGCGTGGTGTAGTGGTTAAGAGCGGTGGACTCGTAATCTGGTGAACTGGCTTTGCTTCCTACTCCTCCACCTGCAGCTGCTGGGGGACCTTGGGCCAGTCACACTTCTCTGAAGTCTCTCAGCCTCACTCACCTCACAGAGTGTTTGTTGTGGGGGAAGAAGGGAAAGGAGAATGTTAGCCGCTTTGAGACTCCTTAAAGGGAGTGAAAGGCGGGTTATCAAATCCAAACTCTTCTATCAAATCCAAACCAGGCTGGAAATATATATTGATATTTTGACTGTTCTTATCTACTCATTGAATGTTTTCCATTAGTTTTGGGGCAGTTCAACACTGTTGCCAGGCACGCTGAGTAGTGAGGGCTGAGAAGTTTTCAGCCCTCCAAAATTTTTCAAGGAGGCAGCTGCCCCCCCAAGAATCCTGTGGTCCTGCCCCCCCCTCCTTCCAAAGCTGTGTGGGCAGAAGGAGGCCAAGGGTGGAGCTCAGATCCGCACTCCCCAGTGCATGAGCGCTGGCATCACAAAAAGTCAATTTTCAAATGGACTTGTTGTGCTAGGGCCACAGGACACTTCAATCCACGTTAAATGTGCAAACTTCAAGTTCGGGGATGCAGTTGAATCACTCCTGCAAAATATCTGCACTCTGGGGACACTGGGGGGGCATGGAAAGTTGGTGAGCTGTGTGATGCTTCATTCCAAAGCAAGCAGCTTATTTTCTATACTCTTTTAAAGATATATATATATTATTTTTTCATAGCCACTGTGGGATGCCTGCAGTTTTCTGCAGCCACCTGCAGATCCTTCTCTGCTAGACCCAGGGAAGGAAATTCTTTCCTAGGACACACATAGTATGTTGTACACCTTAGTTGCTTCCACCATCTGGATTTATTTTGCTTGCTCCCTGTTGCGCAGGCACCTCCGATACTTTGCCAGTTCCTTCCCTCTGCTCTCTATGGTGCACTGTTGAGAAGTACGATGGGTGCCTGGTGAGAGCAGCAACACCAAAACAACCTCATGGCCACTTAAGGACTAACAGATGGACTCTGGCAAAAGCTTTTGTGTGTGTGGTTTCATTTCATCAGGTACATATTTACTGAGCACAGAGGAAAAAGTGGGAAATGGTGGGTTTTAATCCTTTTTAAATAAAGCGAGACCAGATTACCTGTTTATTAAGCATTCATTCTGGTTTGTTTGCGGGGAGGTTAGATGATGATGCATCAAAGCAAGTGTTATCCCACATTGCTTGGCCTTGGCGTGTAGCACTCTTTGCAACCGCCGCTAGGAAAATTAGAGCAAATTATATAGCCAAGATAGCCACCAACTGTAAAGGAGATGAATTTATTTGACCCTATCTACATCAAGCTATATTCTATCTTTATCACCAAACTCTGAATATAATTGCACATTGTATTAGTTAACATTATTTTTTAATATATTAGTGGCCATGTGACGATTTTAGCCTATAAATTTTATTGTTTAATGTCTTAACCTGTATATCAAGGTACTTTTATATCACTGTTCAGAGTGGGTAATGTCTTGATAATATAAATGTTTTAAGTTTTTTTCATATTAATCCAGCATAGTTTCTTTTAATTGTTGAATGATTCTGTGTGCATTGCGGCAGCCTTTGGCTATGTGCAATAAAACTGACTGACTGACACTGCTTGGTGAATTTTCCAGTCACTTTCTTTACTGCAAAAAGTTTTTATCTTTTGAAGAATCAGGTTTGTTGTGCAAGACCACCCACTCTACTTTAATTGCACAACACAAATTTGCTGCTATGAGATTGATTCCCTCCCGCCCCCGAGAGTGAGGGTCTGGAAATGCCCTCAAATGAATATGAAAAACCCCATTGAGTGGTTACTGCACCAGCCTCGGGCTGAGAAGGCTCTTTTTCAAACCAAATGCATCCATGTCATTTTCTGGATGGTTTGGGGCCAGTTAGTTGCCATCTCTCAGCCTACTTCATAGGGTTGGTGTGAGGGTAAGATGGAAGGGGGAAGGGAGCGCCATGTACACCACCCTAAAAGGGGTCTGCTTCTGGCTGGTGGCTGTTTTCGGTAGCATACAGTCATTTGTAATTTCATTCATAAAATTTCAGCATCCATATGTTAATTTTAAAAACCCACACACATAATTGTGTTGACTATGTATGTATCTTCTCACAAGATACACATTTCTACCAGGGATGGGTGAATCTGTCATGCACTGGGAAATAACAAATCAGCAGCTCTTTTTGGAACTCCCCAAATAGCATTGGGGATTTTAGACAGTAGATGGGCCACTGGTCTGGCTCTATACATTCCTATGCTCAGATGCTGATTCTTGGGTAATGAAGGAACCATGTTTCCCACAATCCTATCCCACTTTGGAATGGTGTGACCCTTCCTCCTGGGACTTCAAACCCTATGTAAGACCAGTCCCATCAGTTTGAAAAGCATAATTTCCACTTTATGCAGTGCTATCCGAGAGGCTTAGATGCAGCTTGAGATGATTCCTAACTTGTATATCCCACCTCTTCTAGGTTAGGTGAAAGGGTTGTGCTCAACAGTGGAAACACTACTGATTTGGTTCCTATTTACAAGGCCAGCCAGGTGTGAATTGGCTCAGTTTTAAGACGTGCTATCTCAATTTTTTAAAGCATGCAAATGTTCATTTAACAGTTGGAATCTTTAAAAATTATATTTAATAGAACAGGTTTTGAAATTAAGTCACATTATGGTGGTGAACAAAGCCATAGCTTATATATTAAACAAAAAGTAGTGTGTATGTAAAATGTTCATGTAATACGGTTCTAACTTTACATGCCCTATAAAAGCCAGACATGTTATAGATGCATAGAAATTGAAAGAACTTGAAAGTCACTTAACCCAGCCTCTGAGATGAGCCTTTGTAAACATTGCTGTGTAAACCATGAGTGGGAAACACCCAAATTATTCATAATTTTTTGTTGTTGTCTTGTGGCACCGATCCTTGTTCCCAGCACTGCAAGAGGAGGCTGTGGAGGTGTTCAATAGCAGTGACCAGAGGAAAAATAACCGCTGGGAAGAGCGCAGGAAAAGAAACACCATGGTGCATCTGCAGCAGCACAGCTGGATGCCTTCATCTGCCCCAGCTGCAACAAAACATGTCTCTCCCGCTCTACAGCCACAGCAGGCGCTGCAATCTTCCAACAGCTTGACCCCAAAGGTGCACTCCTCCATTGTCTCCCAAGACAGACAGATGCCAACCATTATTATTATTTCAATTTATTACCTACGCTTCACCATCAGGTCCCAGGATGAGTGACAGCAATTTAGAATTCAATAGTTCAAACAAATCAGTCATGGGAATATGGTGGGTCCTGAAAACATTTCAGATTTCAAATGGCTAGTAATAAATGTTCTCTGCAAGCCACCAATTCAGACCAATGGCAATGTATTTCCCTTGGCAGCCCACTGACCCTGGCCTCTCCCACCACTGCCTTCAGCCCCTACCATCAATTGCATGCATCCCCCCTACTCCAGATTAGTCCTTGAAATACTAGAGAGCACAATTGCCCACCACAGCTGTAAGCAGGCCAGCCCTAGGCTAAGTAGTGCCCCGGCTGACCTCTTCTGGTCAGCTTTGAAGGGCCACAGGCCACAAGGCTGGGGGCCACATGTAAAAAATATTGCATGCATGTACTATATGTGAGAATTCTCACCTACAGTTCCTCCTTGCCCTGGGATCAAGCAGAATGATAGATGGGCTTCATTTTTTCCTCATGTGGGGTTAAGAGAATTGGGTTGCATTTCTCCTGAGTACCTCCTCCAGATTATTTTTTTAATCTTCATGAAAATTAGAAAATTGGTCAGCCTTTTAATGCAAAACTTTCCTAATTTTTGTATGCAGTTTTGACCAATATACATTTTTTTCAAGTAATTTCAAGTAATATGCATTTTTAACGTATGTTTGGTTGGAGAGCTGCATAGCAAAATTCGGGAAAGTGTGGATTTCAAAGGATAGCTGTGTTTCCGATTGTTTATTGGTTTGAGAAGTGTGGATTAGGTAGTTTCTCATTCAAATGCAAAAATAATAAAAAAATCAATTTTCTCCCCCATCCCTACTGACCCTCTCCCTCTGGGCCCAATCCACCTAACTGCCAAAAGGGAGGGAGGTGACCATCCTTCAGACAACACCCCCATGCCTGTTACTGCTTGCATGCTTTGCGAGGACAGGGAATGACGTGAGCCCTGAGTAAAAGCCTGGGAAGATTACATAGCTTGGTGGATTTCAAAGGAGTGGGGCCACCTCCAGATAATAAATTACAAAATTACATTACAGAAAGTGACTTCTGCCAAAGAATCATCATCATCAAACCTTTTATTGGAATCACATACAAACATCCATAACATAACAATACAGAGTTGCCGCTTCCCCCGTGGCACAAAACATTTACCAAAAAAAAAGAAAAAAAAAGGAGAGGCAGTGCAGACTATTGTCACATCTCTAGGTCTCCAGGAAGATCAGTTGTCTGCAATGTGTTTTGGCGACAGAGTACCAGGTAAATATATTTGGCCACTAACTTGATGAGCTCCTGGTCATTCCCCAATAGTAGAAAATGCATGACCTCCGACTCTAGTTTCCATTTGGGGATACCGAGTTGCTCTAGGAATTGCTGGTGGAGATCAGCATATTGTCTACATTTAAGAACCATATGAGTAATAGTTTCCACCATGTGGTCATCACATGGGCAGATTCTACCTCCCGGAGCCAGTGTGGTGCAGTGGTTAAGAGTGGTAGACTCGCAATCTGGTTAACCGGGTTCGCTTCCCCGCTCTTCCGCATGCAGCTGCTGGGTGACCTTGGGCTAGTCACACTTCTCTGAAGTCTCTCAGCCCCACTCACCTCACAGAGTGTTTGTTGGGGGGGGGAGCCACTTTGAGACTCCTTTGGGTATTGATAAAGCGGGATATCAAATCCAAACTTCTTCTTCTTCTCCCTCCACCATGCCCAAGAACCTTCCTCAAAGGAGGTTTGATGGGTTGGAGCTGAACCTGGCCAGCGAAAATTACCTTTTTTCTTGAGGGTTAAACAAAAATTCGAGATAGTTGTGGTTAGTTTCATGTGCCCAAGAAAGTTGAAAGTAAAGAGGGGAGCATGTTTTTTTCTGCTGCTACTGTTAGTTCCTGGTGTTCAGTGTCCCACAACCTAGTTTTGATTATAGCCTTGGCAGATGATAGGGACATTGAACGCAGAAGTTCCATTGGCAGCCCAACTTGCTGTACCTTTGTGTTAAACTGTTGTAGCCCTGGGGAAAGGCCAAAGAATCCTGGGAACTGTAGTTTACCCCCAACAGAGCTATAATTCCCAGTACCCTTGATTCATTTCCTCAGGATTCTTTGGGAGGAGCTATCTGGGTTAAATGTGCTTTAAATGTATGGTGTGGATGTGACTTGGGGAGCTTGTGGGTGGGAATGCTTGGCCCCCAACACAGAAGTAGGAGGGGGGCAGTATTTGAGCACTGTCCTGTTCATGGAGTCCAACAGCATCTGGTTGTTGTGGGCTACTAGATTTTCTTTCTGGTGAATATTAGCAAATATATTCATCCATTCCACAAGGCTGAGTAGCATGACAGAAGATGAAACAGCAATGAAAATCATTAAAATCTCCAACAACAAGCCTCAAATATGGTTTTAATTAATGTTTCCAAAAGGAGGCAACAATGTGCTTTGTTATGTTGGTATAAACCAAGGAATTGCAGCCTACTGTCTTGGAAGGCTGACAGTGCATTTGCGGCAGATTTCAACATCTTTGTTAAGGCCACAGGATGCTTTTTTATTAGGCTGGCTTCTTAAGATGCTGGCAAGCAGTTGGGTGGCGATCAGTCATTTGCAATGTTCTTGCCCAGTTCTCTCCAAGATAGTACAAGAACTGGCATTTAAATCTTCATAGGAGCATCTGAGCAGCTGTCCTTCTTCCGCATCATTCTGGGTCAGTTCAAAGGTCCATCCTGATTCTACCAGGTCAGCCAGATGCCTCCTGGGAACTCAAAAGAAGGCTAGATATAGGATAGTCTCCACCTCCTACTTCCCTTTCTGTGGCAATTGGCATTCAGAGGTGGACCAACTTGGATGGCTTTAAGGATCAGAGAAATTCGTGGGGAATAAGGCTAGCAATGAGCCCAAATGGCTATTTTCTTCCTTCACTATTGGAAGTAGTATACCTCCAGGTACCAGTTGCTGGCGCTCTCAGGTCCTGCTTACGGGCAGGGGTGGAGGAAGGGGGTGTGGTGGGTGCAGGCCACCCTGGGTGTCACCACTGAGGGGGGTGACAAAATGCCGGGTGGCTCTCACCGTGGGGCCTGCAGCATGCCCAGCCACGCGTGTCTCCTGGGAGTGACGTGGTGGCTTGGGCGCACACAGGCTCCACGCTGCCCAAACGGTCCACCCGCCTCCTCTACCCCAGCTGTAGGGCAGCTGAGTGGGAGGAGACAGGCAGACTCCAGAGGCCCCGCAGTGCACCCTGCCCCAATGGGCAGCTCGCCCTGCCCCTGGGCGCACCGCCCCAGATGCCTGAGCAGCTTCCTCCACTGCTGCTTACAGGCTTCCCATAGGGATCTGGTGGGCCCCCTTTGGCCTGATCCTGCAGCCAGGCTCTTCCTATACAAGGGATATAGGGTTGCAGCCTTAAGCACATAGAATCCCCTCCAGTCTGGTAGCTCTAGCCCTGGCGTGAAGATTTTCTTTCTCTCTCCAAAGCTCCTGTCTGTTGAATACTTCCCCTGTTTCTGATTTGAAGGTGAAAGCAGGATAATGAGAAACAGATCTGGAGAAAATAACATGGAACAAAGTTGTGCAGCAACCACAACGCATGAATATTAACTCAAAGGCACATGGCAAGACTGTGCAGTTGAGTGTCCAAGGGCCAAACAAGGTAGAAAGAGGCCATAGCTCTGTGACAGAGCACCTGCTTTGCAAATGGAAAGGTCTCCCTTCTGATCCCTGTCATGCCCAAGTTGTTTCTTTAAAAAGACCACACACACACACAAACCCCGCCATGGAGCCACTCACTGGAGAAGGAGGCTGCTGGGACAAGGAGCCTGCCTCGCAAGCCCCCCTCTTCCTCCTCCCCCAGGGGCCTCTGGGGCCAGGCCTGGTCGGAGCTCCCACAGGCCCTATCACTGCCCCTGCAAAGGTGGGCAAGTGCCACTCCCAGGCACCATTCGCAAGCATAGATTTGACAAGAGGGAGCCTGGCAACCTTCTCAACCGGGGTGAGCATTGGGGAGTGGGGCGATGCTGAAAGGGAGGCCTCCACATAGCTGTGGCCTCTGAGCAACATGTGGAGGGGCTGGAGAGGCCTTCCCTCCTCGCCCCGCTTCGCTCGCCAGCCGCTTGTGGGGAGAACAGGCCTCCCAGGGAGCATGGAGAAGAGCTGTGAAGGAAGTGAGCGCCCTGGTGGCCTGTTTGCGCAAGAGCAGAGGATGAGACAGAAAATCACGACCCCAGGGAAGAAGCCCAACCCAACACGGCTGAGCCCCACGAGCCTGCGGTTGCAACTTGAACCCCCCCTCAGCTTTAAATTTTATGCCTATTTTTTGAAATACATATTTTCTTTACCTTTGACTTTTAACATAGGTTTAACATATATGTTGGGTCAAATCTATGTTAAAAATCAAAAGTAATTTTTACACACACACACCCTACCCCCCTTTTCTTTTTCCTCCACTTCTATACACATATATCAGTTAATTTTTAATTATTACTATTTTTATCATTATTATTAAAAACAATAATTCCTCACTTATTATTTTTAATTGACAGATAGCTCAAGGAGAATTAACAGGGATATCTTTCTCTTGTCTCTCTCTTGACAGAGGGTGACCAAAGCAGTTTCTGTGCCAAAACTGGGCCTAAACCCTGATTGAAATGGATCTAGAAAATTTGTTTCTTCCAAAAGCACCTGGATCTGGTCTGTGCCCACTCACTCCAGAACCTTGCTCAGGAAAGGGAGATTAGCAGCTGGCTGGTAATTAGATTTTCCAGATCCAGGGAAGGTTTCTTAAGGAGTGGTTTTAGCACTGCCTCCTTCAAACAGACAAGGACCACCCCCTCTCGTAAAGAGGCATTGATCCCCTCCCTGGCCCAGCCAGCTGCTCTCTCCCTGCTGGTTTTCATCAGCCAAGAGGGGCAAGGGTCTAGAGAGCAAGTGGTCGCCCTGACTGATCCGAGCATCTTGTCCACATCCTCAAGCCTTAGCAACTGAAACTCATCCAACACAAGAGGACTAGACTGCGCTCTGGACACCCCATGAGATCTATCAGCTACGACAGCAGAGTCAAGATGATCCTCAGGGATCCCTCCCTTCCAGCTCTACAGTTCTGTGATTCTATTCTTCAAAGGATCTGCTCTTTAATTTAGCAATGGTTCCTTTCCTCCCCTTTGTGTTTTTCTTTTTAAACTTAATAGCCACCATCGGATTAGATTTTGATATTTAAAGTAGGATATAAACTTGTATATAAATGAATGAATAGGGATCACAGTGCTGGTGGTAGGGGACCTAACTTAGCTCCTCGTCCTCACAAGATTACTGTTTGTTCTGTAGGGAGGAATTCCAGATACCTACATGTAACCTTTAAGTAGGAATGGAGGAGAAATACATTCAGCTCACATTTAAAAGCAAATCTAGCTATTTCTCACCTTCTGAAACAACCTGTGAACATACCCATTCTTTGAAATTTGCACTTCTCCAAATTTTATGATGCAGTTCTTCAGCTGAGTAATGTGTGCAAAAATGCATTTACTGAAGTGTGCATTAAAATGCGTATGTTATATACAAAACATACAAAATATTATAACATACAAAAATGCATTATGTATGGGGAAATTGCTTTACAAAATTGTGGTTCCTTGTGAACGTGTGTCTAAAATTAGATGGCTTTCCCCCCTGGTAGTAGGTGACCATATGCGAGTTCATCCTCCAAATGACTGCATTCCTTCTTCACTTGAAATATTGGGCTCACCTGTTCTTTGCAGCCATAAGTAAGCCCATGTTTCCCACAAGGCTGACTCTCAGTGGTGTGTCCTGGTCTGGAAGACTAGACGTACAAATCCATTGAGATCTTATAATTAGACTGGTCGTTTTCAAACTTTCTACCTTGGGGAAATTCTTTCCATGTCTGCTAAGGAACTCCTGCATGTTTGCTGCAGAAACCCATCTCATCCTTCTGTTTTGTGTCATCATTCTTTGCGGCTTTCAATTTATTAAAAGATTTCCCTCCTGCATTTTGTTCACAAAAAGAAAAGAAAAGAAAAAGAACTACCAATGTGGTTTATTTATTTATTTCTGCATTTCTACTCTGCCTTTCCTCCAAGGGGCTCAAGGTGTGACATAAACTGTTCTCTCTTGCCCCCTCATTTTATCCTCACCACAAACCTGGGAGGGAGGTTCAGCTGAGAGGCAATGACTTGGCCAAGATCTCCCAGGTCCTACACTTTAATCACTAGAAGACACACTGTCTTGGGGTGGATTTGAGCAACAGGGTCTAACGCCTATGGCTCTGGAATTCCCTCCTTCAGGATGTGTGTTAAGACTGTCAGGATGGGCCTGTTTAGGCCCATCTGATCCCCCCAAACATTGTTTATGATGTGGCTGGGTTTTGTAGCCTTTTTAGTCATGTTAACAGTTGGGTCCTCTATATGTCTACCTAGAAGTAACTCCCAGTGAGAGAATAGGATTGATGAAGTTATTATTTTAGGTTGTGATGCATGAATGGCTAAGCTCTTTCAACCTGAGAGCCATATTACCCCCTGGGGACCCTTGCAGGGGCCATAGGCGGGTAGGATCAGAGACGAAAGTGGGCAGGCATCAAATGCAAATCTTACCTTTGTACAGTAGACTAGTTTCTATACAACTTCTCTATTCTGTTGTCTTTGTCCATGGAGTTTTGTCCATGGACCATAAAGAAGGCTGATCGCTGAAGAATTGATGCTTTTGAATTATGGTGCTGGAGGAGACTCTTGAGAGTCCCATGGACTGCAAGAAGATCAAACCTCTCCATTCTTAAGGAAATCAGCCCTGAGTGCTCACTGGAAGGACAGATCGTGAAGCTGAGGCTCCAATACTTTGGCCACCTCATGAGAAGAGAAGACTCCTTGGAAAAGACCCTGTGTTGGGAAAGATGGAAGGCACAAGGAGAAGGGGACGACAGAGGACGAGATGGTTGGATGGTGTTCTCGAAGCTACCAGCATGAGTTTTACCAAACTGCAGGAGGCAGTGGAAGACAGGAGTGCCTGGCGTGCTCTGGTCCAGGGGGTCACAAAGAGTCAGACACGACTAATCGACTAAACAACAACAACAATTCTGTATCCTCTATCCTAACTCCTCACTGTCCTCCATCTGGTCAAGCAAGAGGCATTCTCAAAGAGTTCAAGGACAAATTCCAGCCAGGCAGAAACACCCATGTAGGTGTCATGGACTGGAAACAGAGGAATGGTGGGAGGCACCAGCTGAGGAACACCCAAGGGAAGAAGTATGAGAGCCCAGGGATTGCTGGTGGGACAACAATGAGTGGTCAGAGGGAGGAGACTAGGAGGAGGTGATGTCAGAAGCTGAAGAGGTAATGGGGCTTAGTGGCAGAGAAAAGTCCAGAAGCAGAAGCAGGAGAGGAGGGAGGCTAAGAGGCAGATATGAGTCAGGCTGGTGAAGAGTCGCGGGTGTCTCTCCCTCCTGCTGTGACAAGTTCCCCTCCCATCTGGTCTTCCAGAACCAGGAGAGGCATAGTCTCAGATTGCTTGGGAATGATCTGGGAGAGGAGGAGACTTAAGCAGCTGTGGGAAGGTGGGGACCTTCAGTCTCCACAACTGCCTCATAGGGGCAGGACCTAGTGAGAGGGGTTGCTGTGCTCATTAGTCCTGGCCCTCCTGAGCAGACCTTGGTTCTTCTCATAAAGAGTTAACTTCACATACTCAGTGTGATTTACTGCTGTCTTGTTCCTGACAGAAGGCTGCAGATCAGGATCAGTTTGGGATGTGGTGAGAGTGAGAGTTCTGAGGGCTAGAGGGAGAGGGCTAAAGCACCAGATTTGGCCCCGGGGCCTGAGATACCCTGCTGTAATTCCATGGCCACTAAGGTGCAGTAAATTCCACTGAACCCAATTGGATTTAAATGCATAAAGATAAAGGTATAGGGACCCCGACCATTAAGTCCAGTCGTGGATTATTCTGGGGCTGCGGCGCTCATCTCGCTTTACTGGCCGAGGGAGCCGGCGTTTGTCCGCAGACAGCTTCTGGGTCATGTGGCCAGCATGACTAAGCCACTTCTGGCGAACCAGAGCAGCGCACGGAAATGCCATTTACCTTCCCACCAGAGCAGTACCTATTTATCTACTTGCACTTTGACGTGCTTTCGAACTGCTAGGTTGGCAGGAGCAGAGACCGAGCAACGGGAGCTCACCCCATAGAGTTGCCCTATTATTATGTTCCTGAGGTAATATAAGGCTCCCTTTATGGGGTTGGAAATCAGCATTAAAATGTTTTAATACACTGATTAATACTATTTACAGACCACCCTGTAACAGTGTACAAATTAACCAAAATGAATGCAATTGTTCACACATATTTCTTTGATTATTTACCCATGTGCCACTTTTCTCTGCCCATGATAAAGCAGACTAATAATAAAATATGAAGTCAGAGCTATAAATGAAGGTAAATTCTTTTTTTAAGCAGCAGCAGTCAAAACATCACCACCAATCGGACTGAAAAGATATCTCATTTTTTTTGTTTCAAATAGGCCTTTAAAAATACTCAAGGTGGCAAAAGACTTCATGATGATGACAATAATGATTTTCTTTGCCATTTTTCTGGACAAATGCTTGTCCTAAGCAGCTTACAACAATAACAGCTACAGTGTATATATCGACTTTACAAAATACCGAAAGATGGAGACCCATCCAAATCCTCCAAAACATTATCCACTATCTTTTTTTGAGCAGTATTTAGCTGGCTTTGCAAGTAGCTGCACTTAGCTACCTAACCCAGGAATTTATTGTCTGGCACAGTTCTGCAGCTTGTATTTTCTCTTCCTATCCCAAATATTATCTATATACTACAGTTTATTAATTTTTACCATTCACTAACAGATTCTGGTACCTTAGCTCTATAAC
Organism: Podarcis bocagei; assembly: GCF_964188305.1. Classification (NCBI taxonomy): domain Eukaryota; kingdom Metazoa; phylum Chordata; class Lepidosauria; order Squamata; family Lacertidae; genus Podarcis; species Podarcis bocagei. The sequence goes on along the minus strand of NC_138141.1, from coordinate 4,710,312 downwards.
AGTCTTGTCGTCACTGGAAACACCTCTCCAGGGTTTCAGACAGGGGACTTTGCCACTGAACTATGACTCTTCCACACACTGGCAAAGGAAGGGGGGTGAGGTGGGGGTGATCCGCCCCGGGTTTCATCCTTGAGGGAGTGACATCACTGTGCCACCCCCCCTGGAACGCTCGCCCTGCCCCCCAGGTGGCTAGCCCCCAGGCGGCTACTGCACAGAGCAGCTAGCTCCCCCTCTGCTTCCGCAAAGGAAGATGTGTCTTTGATCAGATACAGCAGGATTTTTCTTATGGAAGTAAGCCCAGTTGAGTTCCCTGGGATTGACTCCTGGGTGAATGCATTGCATCCAACTAAATTCTACTCAGAGTAAACCTACTGAGATTATTGGGCCCTAAGTTAGTCATGTATTTTGGTTTCAATGGGAATATTCTGAGTATAACTAATGCTTTGTATTTCCAAAAATGCTTCTTGTCACCTGACTATCCCTGGTGACTCTTCTGCCAGCTTCAAGCAAAGGGGGCTGGGTGTCAATGTAAGCTGGCTTAAATGAGCCAGAAGGCGACAGTTTCCCCAATTTAATTAAAAGGCTCAGATATAGGTGGTTTGTGAATCAGGTTGCATCTCATCCTTAGGTGCCTACATGATTTCAGAAACAAGGATCATAATGAAAATTGTGCTTCTCTAAATGTGGGTGGGCTGGAGCCTGGAGCTCCAGGAGGAAGGAGCACATCATTCCAGGATAGGATATGGTCATGTGAAGTGTGATGCCCTCATTCCCCAAGAGGCAACCCCTGAACACAGGAACATGTATTGAGCCAGACCATTGGTCCATTTACTCACTGACAGGCAGAGGCAATCCAAGGTCTCTCCCAGCCCTCCCTGGAGATGCTGGGGATTCAATCTGGGACCATCAGAAGCCCCTCGCCTAGCAAAGGAGCTTTAAAATGTAAAATTAAATCTATCATCCTTGGCCAGAGATATTCCCAGAAAAGACCAACTGGCAAAGCTAACCACTAGAGGTTGGATCCAGACCAGCAGCGTACACCTAAACATGTCTACTCAAAAGTAAATCCTACAGACTTCGTTGGGGGCTTGCTCCCAGATATGTGTAGCTTGGTTGTAGCTGAAGTTAGTTGAGCACAGATCCCTCTGAAATTAAGAGAACAAGGTAGTGATGATGACCAGTGATGCAGTGAAGCTGGGAGAAGCACCAGCACTTATTTCACAGCAGGGATGATGATGTTTCCTGCAGGCCAAAGAAGTACTGTAAGTTTTCTCTGAGAGAAATCTTTAAAATAAGCTAAAGAGTGGTTGTCCTATTAGCACACATGTCTAAGGGTCAAGCTGCCATTTTTAATCTGAAAAATACGAAAGTCCCTTAATATGGCCAACAAAAGGAGGGAGTAACAGAAGAGGGAGCAAGCTTTCAGATCCACCAGTCAGAGTTCTTCATCAGTCAGGCTGGATGTTAAGGAAAGGAAAGAGAGAAAATCTGCCTTGGTATCGAAACCGTAATGTTTGCATTGGTCAAAAATTCGCTGTTGTTGCCCCTGACCTTAAGAATTTATTACTGCATCCTTGGTTCTGACTTTACTGAAGTCCTGTTGCTTTCAGAGTGGGAAGGAAGTTCAACTAATGGAGGGTTGTAAGCAGCACTAGTCATACTCAGAGTTCGACCCCTTGCAGTCAACAGACCTTACTAACTTAAGCCTGTTCCGTTCAGCGAGTCTACTCGCGAGTAGACGTTAGTTGGGCACCACCTCAAATGCTGCTCAGAGCAGACCCACTGACATATTCATTTCAGCGGGTCTACTCTGAATTGGACTAGCATTGTATACAATGAGCCCCGCTTGGGAACCCGCCCCCAAGGCGCTTACTCCTAAGAGTCGCCCAGCTGTACGGATGTGTGGCGCGCGCAGCGCCTTCGCAATTGCGGAAGTCCAAAAACAAAGCGAAACGAAACTTTCTACATCATTTACTGATTTCTTTTGCTCCAAAAAACGGTAAGGAAACAACTCCTAAGGGAGGCGATGCACAAGCTCAGCACGACTTGTGTTTGGATAGGATGGCGCCTTAAAGCGCCCCAAAGGCCGCGCAGGAGTGAAATAATACTTGGAGATAAAGTGGAGCCGGTGTGGGTTGCTTAAGCCGAATTACGTAGCGGGTAGGGAGATGGGTTCATGGCCAAGAGATGGCAGCCGGCAAGCTCTTTTCTTTCGGCTGCTGGTAACTCTGAGCAAGAAACGCTCCCTTCCGGCGTCGTTAATTTGTGGAACCCTCCGCCACAGGATCCTTGGTTTTCACGGCTTTGAAAGGGGATTCCTCCCGTTCGTGGAGGAGGAAAGGTCTGTCAACGCTTTTATCCAGGGCTAAACGGGACCTCCAGCTTCAGAGTCAGTATCAGTTTCGGAGAGGGAAGGACTGGGCTTTGCTTGCGGGATTCCCCAGAGCATTGGATTGGCCTTTGCAGGGAACGGGAAGCCGGCTTAGAGGACTCTTGATCTCACCCAGCACAGAGCTTCTGACATCCTTATACGTCTCTGGTTTAAAAAGACTTCCGAACCGCCAAACCTACTAAGCCAAAGCGATTGTCTGACGTTTGCTTTCTTTTTGTCGAAGCAATGGCTGTATCCTAGAATATGTAACAAAGGGGTGTTTTCTTCTGGTGGGAGGGGGTAGTTTCCCTTGACAATAGAATTAATAGCAATTATAATGCTAAAGTGGATGGTCTTCGTCCTTTTCATCATCATCATCATCATCATCATCATTATTAACATTTATAATTTATAATACCCCACAGTTCCTCCAATGAACTCAATGTGACCTACATATCTGCACAACAACCCTATGAGGTAGTGCATGCTGAATTCACGGCTGAGAGAGGATTTGAACCCTCGTCTCCCAGCTTCTAGTACAGCACTCTAATTAAATCTGCATAGGCTGCTGCTATTACTATTGCTACTACTACTAACTGCACGGAAATTGACTTGTTGGACCTTTTGGGTAACTCAGATAACGTTTAAATCAAAAAGCATTCTTCTGCTCCCTTGCCCCCACAAAGGCTCCTAGGAACTGTAGTTTATTAAGGGTGCTGGGTACTGTGGCTCGGTGAGGAGTAAACCAAGGTTGTGTGCCTGTGTGTGTCGTGATGGCGGTGGAGCTATGTGTCTGTCTGCTTAAATTCATGATGTGCACAAAGCCCAGGTTGCACTTGCTACAATGAAAACATCCCAGTTCCGGTACCTGGTTCTGGAATCCTCCCAGAAGAAGGAGGGCTTGAGGCTTTAAAAACAACAAGAGCGAGATAGTAAACTGGGGCAAGAGAGGGAAACATGGGCGTGGCCAAGGGGGGCAGCTGCCCCCATCAATACAAATCAATACAAATCTGATGTTCTGCCCCTCTAACAAAAGCCTGCCCCCCCAAAAAAAAATCCTGGCTGCACCCATGGAGGGAAAGGTTTCCGGAGATGAACTAGGAGGGTCGCGCTCCTCTTCCCGCTCGAGAAAGGCGTTGACGCGCCTTCAACCTGCCTCTGCAGTCGGAACTGAAGTCCCAGGTTTGGATTAGTTTGCGCAGTTTCCAATGCGCTGCGCGGCATCCGCGGCGGGCCTTTAACTTGGCCTTGGACCCGGGGAAGGTTCAACTTGAGTTGGGGCTATGGGGGAGAAAGATGGGGAGGCAGGCAGGCAGGCTTCGCTCGTTTTCCCTGAAGTGCAAAATTTTGGTGACAGCTGTTAGAGGCGAGAAGGCAGCCCAGTTCCTGACCGCGTCCCCTGACCTTCTCTCCCCCTTCCCTAAAAGCCAGAATCCCTCAGGAGCTTCGGGACACACAGGACACTGTCTGTGTGCGTGTTCCTGTTTTCCCTTGCCCGGGAAGAGAGCACGTTTACACCCCGGCACAAATCTGCGTGAGCAAAGCCAGTCACTTCGCTTTTCTGAGACGGCAATCCTCAACGTGTTAGCGCAGAAGTAATCCTGCTGAGTTCAACCGGATTCCTTTGAAGCATGCACAGGACTACAAGCTTGTAGAACGACCCTCCGCACGTCTGACTGACCTCCACGCCCTGCATTTAAAGCACGTGGTCCCCCCAAAGGTATCCCGGAAACTGTCGTTCCCTCCACAGAGCCACAGTCCCAAGCATCCTTCACAAGCTACGGCTCTCAGAGTTCTTTGGAAGAAGCCGTGTGAAATGTGCTTTAAATGTATATGAGTTCTAGGATCGCATCCTTTACAGCTCAATCCTAGGCATGTCTACTCAGAAGTAAGTCCGGTTGCGTTCACTGGGAATTTCTCCTAGGTAAGCATGTGTACGGTTTGCAGTTCCATTTAGGGAGGAAGTGTGTGTTTGTACACAGACACAATACATAGAGAGTATCAGTGATGTTTCATTAACCCCTTCTTGTGCTTGACCAGAGAGCCAAGATTTTGGAAATAAAGCTGAAAACTGTCTTCGTGCGATGGAAGTTGCAGCCCTTTAACTGTTTATTCTAGAGGTAGCTTCGTTGAAATCCACGGAAGAAGCGGTGGTAATAGTGCAGCCACGGAGGCCACCGTAATTTACTCACCAGCCTCCATTTGATCCAGAGTAGACCTGCTGAGTTGGAGTAAACGGCTTTGTTATCCACGGGGTTGGCCGTTGGCGGAGAGCGCGTTATCCTCCCATGTGCGATTTACTCAAAAACCCCATTCATTTCAGTGCAACTTTAGGGCGCAATAAATGTGATGGGTACCATTCAAACGTGATACAGGATCGCGCCGTGTTGAAAACGAAATTAGTGTCATTGCGTTAAAAAGTAAGGACTGCTCAATGCAGGCAAATCCTTTCAGGGATTTAAGGTAATGCTTAAGAACATTTATAGAGGACCAACGGCTTGGAGACTTTTCCTGTTCATTGCATGACAGACCAGTGAAGTTCTCCTGCGGAAGCTCCAACGAAAAGCATGAGAGCCGCGCAACAGCCACGTACTGCTCCCATTAATTCAGGCGACTTTGCGCAGGAGAAAATCCCGCTGGGATTTCCCCCAGGATTGTCTCTAGCATCACAGAAAGGACAAATTGTGCTAGGATTTTATTTTAAAATTTGCTTTAAAAACAACAACCACCTTTCGAAATTCCTGTAAAAACAGAAGCAAAGCTTTATATTGGGATATCTCAATTCCTAGGGTAATATCCATTGGTGGATGGAGAGAGGGAGGTAAATGCTAAGTATTTGTGCACCGCGGTGGCTTTAGATTTATTAGGTCATCTAACGCCAGAGCTGTCATGAATATGGACAGAATAATTTAGAAATCACCCTTTCTTTTCCCAACCCCTCCTAATCCTGAGAAAAAAACACCCCATCACACAAATACATACTTCTCAAGTCTATTCCTTAAAAAGAATTGCAAACCTTTATGTATTGTAAAGGGTTGATTAAAAAAACCACTCTTGCGACAGAAATATAAACGTAAGTTTTAAAAGTCTAGGCTAACCCCAGGATTTGGTTTGAAAGCGGAGTTCCACGTTACCTTTAAGAGCGAGAGGAGTTTAAGAGGGGAGCTGTGCATAATGAGGCAAGGCAGCCCGGGCTCTGTCGCTTTAACTGGGGGACATCTGATTCCCTCATTTGGCAGATGGTCTCGGAGTCCAGATTTGCATTCATTGTCTTGAAATCTGTTTTCGCGTTGGTGTTATATAGATTTCAGGGGCAGATCTATACCCCAGATCGCAGTACAAAAGGAACAGGGGGGGTGGGTGGGAGGTAAATGACACCAAGCCAGCTTAATTTATATAGAGATGCTATTATTTCCAGTAAAATGAGCGTGGGTGGATGGCGAGGCTGCAACGTTGGGTCAGTATGTTTTGCATGATTCATTACAAAGAAGTTTTGTGTCTCCATGTGTGGGGACACACACACACACACCTACGACATATATGACAAGAGGACTACAATCCTCTGCACGCTTACTTGAGAGTAAGTCCTTCTGGAAGCTGTGGCTTATTTCTGAGTACATATGCATAGGATCGGACTGCAAAGGGCTAAAGAACAACAACCAACCTCGGGTTTTTTCTGAGAAGTGGGAGCCCGATGTGTGTGTAGAAGCGGGGGGTGCCTATATCCAGATCCCGCGAGCTGTGAAACGTTTGGAAGATGGATCGAGATGTATGGCTGGATCGCCTCTTCATCCCCACCTCAAGCACCCCCCAACAAACTGAGAATTTAAAAGAAGTATTTCGCTGCCCCATCCTATGCATATCTACTCAGAAATAAGCCGCTGCTTTCAAAGGGACTTGCTACCGAGTAAGCGTGTCAGACTGGGAGTCCTACCCCTACTCACAGATAGCACATTGCTGGGATCTCTTTCCCTCTTCAAAGTCCTTCCTGTTTCCCACCAGACGCGTGAAACGATCTATATGACACAGCAACAGCAACACATTCTTAATTAATTAATTTATTACTACTACTACACTATAAAATGGAACACGGGGGAAAAATGGGACGGCGCTCGGTGGAGGAAGAGTAACATTTGCGGTCCTCTTCTTCCAGAACCAGAGGTTAACAAGCCGCATACAAAGTATTTGGTAAGCAACTCGGAAAGGCGCCCCGCCTACCAGTTGTTGTTGTTTTAATTCCGCGCTCCTTGTCCGCCGCCGCCGCTGCCCGCGTGTATCAGTTTGGAGACCGAGTCTCCCCTTCTCGTCCAATGGGGCGACACCATGCAAATAGCGGCGCCTTATTTGGCAGCGCGCTCCGCCCCTTTTCCTAGGACGTTCTCTCCCGGCGCTGGAACCCATTCATGGGGAACTGGGCACCGAAAACCAGCCGCGCTTTGCGGGTTCAGAGGCTGCAATCAGACTCTCCTTAGCTGCGCCGCGTCCTTTTCTTTCCCCATTGATCCCCAGCTGCTTTTCTTTTCTTTTTCTCCTCCCTCCCCGCCCACTTTCCTTCCCCTTCCTCTTTTTCCTCGTGGATTAGGGAGCCGTCAAGGCGACCCGGGTGTTTCCGCCGAGCAGGTGATCCCTGAGGCTGAGCAAGGACCGTGCTGTCCCGCGTTCTCCTCTCCGGCGGGGCTTCTTCGGAAGATGATCGCCAGCCTCGGAAGGGGCTGATCAGCGCAGCAGCAACAACTTCGATCTGCGAGAAGCGAGAGAGGGACGGGAAACTCGCGCAGCACCCCCGCCACCACTCCTTTATTCCTTTTCTCCTCTTAAAGTGTCCGAGCAGCAGCAGCAGCCCAGGTCCTCCTTAAAGACGGAAGGAGCCGCTCAGGCCAACTTCTTGGGATTTCTGCGTCTCCTCGTTTTGAAGTTTCAGCTTCGTCCGGAAAGGGGAGCGCGCGTTGCGGGGGTGGGGGACACCGTTGTTTTGGTTTGTGTTTTGGAATAAACTTCTCCAATGTTTGGGATCCAAGATACTTTAGGAAGAGGACCCATCCTGAAAGACAAGGTGCTGGGCTCGGAGATGGATCCTGTCCGGTCCTGGGTCAGGAATGTCGGCGTGGTGGACGCGAACGTCGCCGCTCAAAGGTAAGTGGACCAAACCCTGAGTCTTGAAAAAGAAAAAAAAGTGATGATGATCGCGACGATTATTTCCTTTGCTCCTCGTAGTTCTCTCCAAATAACCCGTTAACGATCCGCAGTGACTCGGGAACCGCGGGAGGCTCTTGCTGTGATCCCGGCGATTCCACTTTATTTATTTACGTTTTAATGCACTCGTGATAACCAGGACCAGCTGGGGAGATCCCGCGTGCTCCAAAGTTACGGCCTTTCCCCTGGTGGGGGCAGAATCAGTGTAATACCTTTTTTGCGAGGGTGGGAGTCGCTTTAACTGTGAAATCCCAGCGATGTTTTACCGGAAAGCAAGTGCCATTGAGTTTTGGGGACTTTGTTCCAAGGAAGTCTTCGGCTCCTCCGAAAGGAAGATGAACTGAGCTTCAGGGGTTTACTTCCGAGTACTTTAGCGGCTTACTTACATCCCAAGGATCGTGCTGTTAGCCCCCACCCCACCCCCTGCTTAAGGAACAGGCACCATGGGACATGTTTGCGGACACTTATAGGGATGCTGTTCTGTTCTTCTGCAGTTTAAATGCTGTTAGGTGATTTTAGGCTGCAATCCTGCCACCGCCACAACCAGGATGCTTTTCCGCCAGCAGACAGGAGGACCATTGATGCAGGCGGTGAATCCACCGTTCTGCTCTTCCCTGGCCCCAATTCAGATAGCGCTGCTGGACTTAGGGCGCTCATTATGCACCACCCCAACTTTAGGTGAGAATGTGCATTGCTTCCTTTACTTCAGTGAGGTGAGCTAGCCCCACGCTTAATGGGCGGAGTGGGGGCCCTAGACCTCTGACCCCAAAACCTTGCCCTGTCGCCATCGCAGTTCATACACTCAGGAGGTTCGTCTGCAATCACCTTTCAGCATAAGCCCCTGAAGGATGGAGGAACTTGCAGATGTTGATGCAGAGCATCTTCTCCAGGTTCTCCCAGCCTGGAGCTGCATGACTCAGTTTAAGTAAAAAACAACCACACCGCCTTTTAAATGTACGCCACACTTCAAAGCCCGGATGCTAAAATGTTACGGGGGTGGGGGAGAGGGGCGCTTTGCACCCCACTTTACAGCGCAATTTTAACCATGTCTACTCAAAAGCAGATTTCAGTGGGGCTTGCTCTGAAGTAATTTGGGGCAGGATTGCAGGCTTAAAATGTCGGGGGCGGGCGACAGGGTTGCAAGCAAATCTAATGACCCAATCTGGAAAAACTAACACTCTGATAGCTACAGTGTAGTTGAGCCAAAGTGAAGCGGATTTAAAGCGAGCAGGGCTGCGATCCTAAACACACATTTTAAAGGGTGCAATCCTAACTCCATTTACCCGAGAGTAAACCCTCTTTGAATTCACTAGTACTTAACTTCTGAGTAGGTAGGGTTAGGGTTGCGCTGTAAATCTAATTGAAGTCGATGGGATTTACTTTGGAGCAAGCAAGCTTAAGATGAGGCGCCATAAATATATAATATATAACTAGGCAGGAAATGACATTCCGGTCAATGGAGCGACAATGGACAATGGAATTGTGATGAGGTGTAAAGATCTGAAGTCGGCTGAAGCTCTACTGAAAGTAAACTCCGCTAAATAATAACAATGCGTATATACCGACGGGAGTTTCAAAGAAATCTGTGTCCTAAAACGGACCATTGATCTCACTTAGCAACCCGCACACTCTGTGCAAGGCCGACCAACTTTTAATTCCGAGTCATGTAACAAATGGGTTTTAAGACCGAGCGGTCCCAAATGCGAAAAGAAGATCCACAGAAGGAAACGTGGAGTAAGGGTGACAGGAGAGAGATCACAATGGATCCCAGGCTTTAAAAGAGCCGCGGATCTTTCGTGGCTTTAAGCCGCGGCCTTCAGGAAGGGAAGCTGACTAAAGCCGAGAGAATCCGGAGGCTTTAAAGCTCCGTTTCCGAAAAGGAAAGTCACCGGCGCAGGAGCAAACTCCATCGGCCAGCTGCGCCAGGCAAATATCCTAGCCCAAACCTAACGGGTGCTTACACAGAAGTAATTTCTGTTGAACTCAGACTTCTCGAAAAGAGTGCTGGAGGAGGATCGCAGCCCGAGGAAGGTCTAAAACTCCTCTCCAAAGACAGAGATCCACCCCGTGTCTCCTTCTGGCGGCTCTTGGCGTTAGGTACCGAGACACCACCAGCTGCTAACTCCTTGCGATAGGTTTGCTTTCTAAGAAAAGCGGGAGAGGATGAAAACCAGCGCGCCGATCATGGAAACACGTCCTTGCAAATAAGTTCCAGCGATTCCAGCAACACCTGCCCGACAAGGAAGACACAGGCTTGAAGTAAGCCGAGACTTTTTTGTTCGCATTGAGGATTTTTCGTGAGGTTGAAGTCGTGGCCTGACAAGACTCTCATGCAAAAGGTGATTGCCGGGAGCAGCTTCCACTGACACCGATCCGTTTAGATCCACCTAGGTAGAGCTTGCGCGTGTGTTCCGAAGACTTTTTAACGCGGCAAACCCGCGCGCGCTTCTTCGCAGGGCGGCCGCCTCTGGAGTTTGACGGGACTTTTTACCTAACGCGCATCAGCGCCAGTCTGCAGGATCACAGCTTTGCTAAGTGGATTTCCTTCCTAAATCAATTTCCCAATAGATCTGGAATCTGCAGAGGGGAAAACCCGAGACGGGTCAGAACGGTGCTGGGCTCTAGGAGTAGGAAAAGTTTCTGTTCCTAGGCAGATGCCAGGATTTTCCGGGCTGAACTGGAAGGCAGGGAGAATTAAGTCTACCCTGCAAGAGAGCGAAAATAAACATCCATCTTCTCTCCAGGGCCGTCGCCTCCCTCTCCTGTGAAGATCGGCTTTCGCTGGGGGAGGTTTCCCCCCTCTGATTGTTCTAACAGGTCTTCCCACCTGGAGGCGCAAAAACAAACAACCGCCCCAAACTTTTCAAACTCCGTTGAGGAAATAAAACTCTGCCGTAATGAAATGAGGAAATAAAACTCTTCTTGTCCTTACGGAGTTAACTAAATTCAATGGAAATGGTTTTTTTTAAAGGGAAATAGAATTTTAAATGCCTTTCCAATGCTCTTAGACGCATGTTTAAATTAACAGGAAGTCCCATTAAACTTTTTGGGATTTATTCGAGGAAGTGAGGTTAGGCAATTAGACTTGCCTAGAAAATAAAGTAGGATTTTTGGATCTTCAAATAGTCGCAAGTGTCTCCCCATTTTCCTCAGTGTTGTGATAGAGCAATCCGGGGTTAATTCGGGGATTTAAAGCGGGGTAAACCAAAATTAATTCTTGGTCTTCAATACATGCTTGGAAAGTTATGTCCCGCCATTTCCTGCCAATGAATAAACAGGCTGCCCCAATCCTGAACAAACTTCCTAGGTCAAAGGGTGTTGCCTGAGCAATTTTTCCTGGAAATAAATCCTTTTGCTTTTAGTGGGAATTATCAGAATTATGTTTTTAAAACGCTGTAGCGTTGACCGTTCTTCAGACCCGACCTTTTGCATATTTACTGGGAAATAAGCCCCACGGAATCTAATGGGGCTTCTCCCCAACGTAAACGGGCCTAGAACAGGTAATCATGAACCGGTAAGACTGCCTGCACCCTCAGACTGCAATACATTTACCTGTGAGCGAATCCCATTAAACCAATGGGACTTGCTTCTGAGCAGGCATGTCTAGGATTGCGAAGTTAACATGGGAGGAAGTCCCAGTGGGATCCGTGAGATTTAGAGTAAACCTTCATAAAACAGGGCAGGAGAGCGAAGCAGGCAGCAGGCCGTAGTCAAAAGTCAGTGCTCAACTCTTATTGTTTTGCACAGTTAACAACGGCAGCGGGGGCTATTTAAAGCGGTAGGGTTTACTCTGGAAGATATGCATAAAATCCGTGCAAGAAGAAAGGGATTCGGAGGGAGGAGGGGGAGTCAAATATACGATCCTATGCAAACTTAACTCCGAGGAACTTACATGTAAGCGAAGAAATGGATTGGATCAAATGAGAATCTATTCCAGTGAAGGCGCCTCGCCTACATCTGCTGAACACGCGCAGGGCCCGGTAGTATTTATCTTCGCTTGTTCACTGGTCAGTGAGCCACCAATCCTAAACGCCTTGACTTTGGAGCCAGCTGGATGGGCCTGCCTTGTCTTGGAAGTTTCGTCCTGTTCAGCGGTCCCTCCTCCGAAAGCGGGGAGGTTGTGAAGGCGACAGGTAGGCGCCTTGTCTCAGATACAATCCACTTCCTGCTCTCACCGCCGCGCGACTCTACCTGAAAGAGTGCAGAGTCCGCTGAAAGCTTTGCGACTTGCTTTTCACTAAATTCGTTGAGAGGATTGGGGCTGCCAAGAGGGCAGTTTTAGACAGCAAAGCGCTTACCTGGCTTGCAAGCCTCCAGCAGGACTAAATTTCCGAATGACCCTGCGCCGGATTGCATTGGCAATTAGGAAATTGCAAATCGTGCCCTTGACACTATCGACGCCCCGGGCTTAAGCGAGCACTTCCTTTCGCAGTTTCTCCGAAATCGATGAACTTTCCCGGTTCAGCGCTACACTGTCCTCCTCCCGCCGCAGCGCCCCTAAGCGATGCGTTTCGAAACGGGGCAGCCATATAGAAGGGGAGGGGAACCCTCTCGCATTGATCACCATCCATTGATCCGAATTGGGTTCTTAACGGAAAGCGCACAGAAGTCGCTTCGCTGTTGTTTAACAAGACAGACCCTTTCCTCACCTCCTCCCGGGACCAGCAACTTGAAAGTAGTCCACTGAGCCTCAGGCGTCGCGGGTTGGCGAGCTGGATCGGGTCTAAAGCGAACAGGGACCTTTGGTGGTTGGGAATGCTTAGACCAAGCTCTTTTGCCCTGGGCTATTTCTCAATGGACCTTGCTTCCTAACAAGACCAGGCTGTTGAGAGGGAGAAATGAACGGATTTGCGTATGTTTGAAGGCTGCTGGCACCCAAGAAACGAAACGGATTCGGAGATTTCCCGGTTCTTCTCTGACCTCCAGCTCCGGAGCTTCTGTTTAGTACTGGTAAATCACCAGGATATCTTTTAAAAACACAAACACCACAACTCCCCCCCCCCAAGTACCCCAAGAATCATTATCCTTCAGCTTTCCCCGAATTAATGATAGAAAATGTTGGCGAAGAAGATGAGAATGAAAGTCACCAGGCGGAGCTGGCCTTACTGTTAGACAGGGGGGAGGCGGCCCGGTCCGTGCAAGAGTTGTTTTGAGGTGGGGTTTTTTTTGGGGGGGGGGGGTTGCAGCGTTAAAGATTAGCAAAAGGAAAACAGCTTGCTTTATTTTAATTCTGATTTATTTTAATTTTGTCTTACATATATTGCAATGATAAAATGTGGAGGATATTCTGCCTCCCAGGCCCGGGAAGCGGAATATTGGTGGGGCCACCTCAAGCCAACCGTGCTAGAATCTGAGGCGGGCTTCTTGCAGGTGAATCGTCTATTGGGGCTCTTTCCCCTGTGCTGCTCCCCGCCCCCGGTCCCCCCCATGCCCACTACCAAGAGTAAATAAATAAAAAGCAACCACATTGTGACACCTTAAAGGCCCTGTCAAATATATCTTGAGGCAGAAACCTTAGAGTCCCCGATCCGTCAGACGCCTGCAATGTTTGCTTTCTTTCTGTCGGGCACATATTAACGGTTAGCAACCGGGCTAAAATAATTTGGAAATAGAAGAGGAGGAGGAGGAAAGAGTTCTTGCATTTGATGAAAAGAACTTTAGCTTTCTGGCCGAAGAAACCTGTTGGTTTTTTAAGTGTCACAAAACTCGTCCGTCTCTCTCTCTCTGTTTGTGACTGAGTATAGCATGCGGAAATGAAAGTAACGGCCGGATCCTATCTGTGTTTGACTCTGAAACTCTCAGTGGCAATCCTGTGCCTGCTTACTGTTGGAAGGAAGTCCCACTGAATTCAGCGAGACTTGCTCCTAGGAAGCGTGTATGGAGGACTGCAAACCAATGTTGAACTCGGATGCGCGCTGCGTTGGGAGGCCCACCGGGCGCAGGCATAGGATCGCGCTCAGCCGCGGCGCCTATTTTACGTCCGTTCACATTTGCTCATTCATTCCACTTCTCTCCCTCCTTTTTCCCCTTTCCTTTCTTCCACAGCGGCGTGGCTTTGTCGCGAGCCCACTTCGAAAAGCAGCCGCCCTCCAACTTGAGAAAGTCAAATTTTTTCCACTTCGTCTTGGCGCTTTACGACCGGCAAGGGCAGCCCGTGGAGATCGAGCGGACGGCGTTTGTGGACTTCGTGGAAAACGACAAAGTAAGGCTTTTATTAGGCTTGATCGCTCTCTCTGAGCCCCCCACCCCATCCCCAAAACCCCTCCACGTCACCCAACTTGTGTCTCGCTCCTTAGTGTTAGCGCAATTTTTTAAAGAGATAAATCAAGCTGAGATGCTACCGACTTCTAAGAAAACGATCGCTAGAATTGGGGCTTATGAAATAGCACTCAGCCGCACCCTCAAGCACCCTCGGATTGCCCTTTAAAAATCAGCAGCAAAAGCAGCTCCTGCTAATTTCTAGGAACTGAATCTTCTTGGCAAGGATTGATTTATCAGTTTCTCCCTGGAGTTAAAAAGGCGCAACCCACTGCCAGGAGGTTCTCCTGCGCAAAGCGCCGATCGAAATACACCTGAGCCCCGCCAGTGCAGCTCCCGTTCATTACTACCAGCTCAAGAGAACTTCCTCTGAGCTGGCCTTGCTGGTCGGTTTCATCTGGGCTCAGAGGCTTGTCAGTTTCGCTTCCTGCAAGTCTTGGAAGCCTTCTTGCAAAGCGGCCCGCGATGCTGCCAGAGTTAAGCACTTCTGCAGCAGGCGCCTAACCTTGTTCGTTCAAAAGTGCGCCGTTGGGTTTACTCTCTCGTAAGCTTGCTTAAGAACTGCACTCTTTGCGCGATTCCCAACAGGACTTAGAAGTCCTTAACTTTGGCGAAGCTGATGCTCCCCGCGGCTACTGGGCATATATGTTTAAAACTAGCGCCCTGCGTTTCGTTTGTCGAGTTATACTGCATATCATTAACCGATGGGATCTTCTCTGGTCCAGTAGGTGACTGCTGACGTAATTTTAAAATAAGATGTTAAGTCCTCCTCCCCCCCTTCCTTCCCAGCACTTCTCTCTGGGCCCTTCTCCTCCTCCCGTCTTGTTCCAGGGAATTTCCAGGTCAAGTGCTGGAAAGACTGAAATGAACCCTCTGCTAAAATTTCTGTCTCCAAAGTCCCATCATCCCGGATCGCCGGTCCAGGAGGCAACATCACGTCTCCATCAGTCGCGGTTTAAAACACACAAACACACATATTTTAGCGAAACTAAACTACACAGGCTATCAGATTTTAGAGGCAAAAATTCCGTCCCGGGTCAAGGCAAGCCGGAAATGTCCGAGCAGCTCTCCGGAGTGCAAAAGTCCTCCGCATCAAATTCTCTTTTTCTGTAGCACTTAAGGAGAAGGGGTGGGGTGGGGTGGGGTGGGCAAATCTTGGGTAACTCTTACTTGGAAGGACAATGGGACTGACTTCCGAGTAAACCACGGATCAGCTCGACCAGCTCAAGAAAAGGCTCATTTGCGCCAGTAAAACACTTTCCTGCTAACCCAGACCCCTACGCACACTTACTTGAACTACGTGGGACTTGCTCCTGAATAAAAATAAATGGGATATTGCGCCGGCAACCCTGTTTGAATCAGTTCTCTCTTTCCCTTCTCGGCAGGAACAAGGCAACGAAAAAACCAATAACGGGACCCACTACAAACTGCAGCTTCTTTACAGTAACGGTGAGTCCCCTCCCTCTGCGGTTCAGAAAGAGCGATGAGAGTATTTGCGGAGCTCCTGTTCTAAAGGGATAATGTCTTGATTAAAGCTAAAATCAGAAATTTTACCCCCACCTCCATGTTGAAGTCAGTCCGAAAGAGAAATAACTGACACTGGTATGAATGCTGGTCCCAGTTCTGCCACAGGTAAATACGATTGACAGGTCAGTAATGGTTTCAAAAACCTCAAAAACTCATATGACCAGAAAAGGCAACAAGGGACCAAAACCCGATGCACATATTCAATGGGAAACTGCTTCTTTTAATTCATTTGTTAAAAAATTGAAAAAATAATAATTCACCTCCAGTAAATAGGTTTGGTAGGTCTCATTTCATTTCTTTTTTTAAACTACTGAAGCCTGTTTAATCTGGAGTAGCAGCAGGGCGAAATAGAGATGCACATGCTCATTGAGACTAGTGCCTATTTCAATCCAGTTTTGAAGCTTCCTTCACCAAAACAAATCCCCAGAATTCTCCATGGCCGAGGTGGGGGAGTGTCCAGCACTCCAGCCACTGGACCACACTGGCTCTCAATAGATAGTGAAATAAAATGGCTAGCACATTTGTAAAACTAAGCAGGATCTGGTATGGTTTCAAATTGGGTGGGGGACTGAGTGTTGAGAATTCCTGCACAGCAGGGGGTGGACTAGATGACCCTCAGGGGTCCCTTCCAACTCCACAATTCTTTAAAAGACTGGCCGTTGCATAAAGTACATTGGGCTGGTGTTGTGAATAAGTGTGATAAGCTGTTCTGTTCAATTAACTCCTTTTGAGGTTGCAAAGAAATGTTCATGTTAGGCCACCACTCCGTTCACAGCATAGGTTGCCCAGTCCACTGGGGTGTGTGTGTGTGTGTGTGCACAACACTTGCCTGTTCCTGGGCACCAGCAGCCCCCGCCCCACCACTCATTTCGGCAGCTTTACTAGATAAGAGAGAAGAGAATGTATACTAGTGCTGCACCTTCAGTTTCTTGAAAGTTTTCTTCCTTTGCAAAAATGGCTTCCATTTTTTATTTTTTGCCTCATTTTCAGGGAACATTCAAATTTTGGTTGGGTCAGCATTTTTATGTTACCTTATTGTTGTGAGGTGGCCAGAGGTGGCACACCCATACGTCTGGAATTTCCCAGACATATGCAGAATACTGCAGTTGGAAGTGGTGTCTCTAAAATATCTGGAAAAATCTGGACGTATGGCAACCCAAGTTGGGAGTGTTGTTCGGGGTGATTTTCCTTAAAAATAGCTCCAAAACTTCAGGTTTTTTTTGTTTTGCAAATTTGTTTGAAATATGGCAACCCTCACATATATTCCTTTCCACTAAACCTTCCCCCCCCCCCAGCAGTTTGCAGACTTGCAGGCTCAAGGGAGGAGTTGCCACATGATGTCTCGCTCTGGCCTTTAATTCAAGCATAGGAAGGCTACAGGGTATAGACCACTGGTGAGATGATTAGTAGTGTGAAAGAAAAGATACAGTACTCTTTCTTCTTCTTCTTCTTCTTCTTCTTCTTCTTCTTCTTCTTCTTCTTCTTCTTCTTCTTCTTCTTCTTCTGCGATCACTCATAGCCGAGTAAGATTGTCTTCCCTAAACACGGTTTTAACAATGCAAGCACACCTTGGACACTTAAAAAGGGAAGTAGGCATTCCACTCATTAGAATGTCACTGAAATTTTCTCTCCCCTTGGATAATTTTCAAATGCAATTTCATTTCTCATTAATAGAAGGGGAATGGCCAGGGGGTGGAGGAAAATGTAAGAGCAATTTTCAACTCAGCACCAATGAATATATCGATCTGGATCTGTTTGGATCAGAAGAGGGATCAAGTGAGGATGGAGGAATGACTTTAGAGCAGGAGTGGGGAATTGGTGGCCCTCCAGATGTTGCTGGGGACTTGAACTCTCATTTGCTAGCATGGCCAATGGCCAGGGATGCTGGGCATTGCAGGCCGCCATCATTCTGAGGGCCACAGGTTCCCCATGCCTGATTTAATGACTTGGGGAAATGATCCTTTGGAATTGTCTTATTTTTATTCTATCATGTTCTTCAATGTTCCCTGTAGGTGTCAGAACTGAACAAGATCTCTTCGTTCGGCTCATTGACTCAGTCACAAAACAGGTAAGATCAAGCAAATTGTCTGTCTCCTGCCCTTTAATTTCCCTACCCACTTGAATTTCTTCCTAATCAAAGCTATGTCTGTAGCATTCTAATCAAGTGTTGGTGTTTCTCATATCCAAACTATTTCTAGTGAGATTTTTTTAATGCATAGATTGCCTGCTATGTGAAAAAAAATACTTTCAATAATCAGACCTGCTTTTCTCCCTTTCTTTTTAAAAAAATCAATTAACATAATACTACTACTAATACATGCTGCTGCTACTACTACTACTGCTAATTCCCATCTCTCAATGCTTGTTCACATTTCTATAGCCTATCGCCTATGAAGGACAAAACAAGAATCCAGAAATGTGCAGAGTTTTACTCACCCATGAAGTTATGTGCAGGTAAGACAGCTTCCGTTATTTATGTGTCTGCAGCCACCTTGCAGAAGCTAAGCAGGTCTGGGTCTGCTCAGTGACAGAACCCATGAACCCCATGTATTCTACTTTAAACTCAATAATGGAAGAAAGGCAGAATATCAATGTATTAAAATAAAGCAACCCCTTTTCATTGGTGCGATGTGTGATTTGCACAATGAAAGGGGTGAAAAGTTTGCATTATTTGTGAAAAGATACTGATCATATAAGTCCAAAATGAATTTTTAACCTGTGATCTTCCAGTTGCTATAGAACAACAGCTCCTATCACCCCGACTTCTTGGCCCTGCTGGCTGGGGCTGATGGGATGATAGGAGCTGTAGTCCACCTGGGAGACCTCAGGTTCCCTCTTCCTGGGCTTCAGGCAGGTTCTCCAGCTCCAGCCCACTCAGCCTTATCTGAAGATAGTGGGATCTGAATGTAGAATCTTTCCCATGAAAACGTGTTCTTTACCATTCAGCATCCATGGACTGTGCTGTGGACTCTATGGAAATAAACTTACGTAGGAAAGTTGTGGAAGTGAGCTCAGTGGGACTTACATTTAGGATTGGACTGAAATGTTCTTCCTGAGCTTCCCCCTCCCTTGCCCCTTGCTCCAGTGTATAGGTTAGCATCACAGACATAACCAGGATTTTTGCGGTGGGCAGGACTTGGGGGGGCAGGTAGTTAAGTATTTCTATTGTTTACTTGATCTGGGGGGGGGGTAACTGCCCCCCTGCCCCCTTGGCTATGCCCATGGTTAGCATGCTCCACTTCATGCATTAAAAGTGTGGATATTCCTGGATGCACACTTGCAGAGAAATGAGTATGTATATCTTACCTATCTGGTAACTTTTAACCTGCTTTCTAGTCCCCCTTTTCATTTTTGCTGCAACTTTTAAGTAATTCATCAATTAGCTTTGATTAAATTAAATTGAAAATGTGTGTGTGTGTGTGTGTGCCAGCAGATTAACTGGGTAGCAGGTATTTAATTTTTTTATAAAAATTCTGCAATACAATTACTTAATGAAATCTGAGGGTTGCAGGCACCATATCAGAAGAAGCATTCCATCCTTGGGGTGGGGTAGGAAGATTGCATCTTCTAAGCAGGTTTACACTGTAACACAGGTATGCATGATCTAAAATCAATTTCCTCTTCAAGCATGAGTTTGTTTATTTGTTTATTCATATGCAAATGTACACAGCTTTAATACAGCAAATATGATGAACTGATTCATGGCATAATCTTATCTGTACATACTTGGACATTAAACTCGCTGTGTTCAGTGGGGCTTATTCCATACTATGTGCATTTAAGATGGCAGCATATGATTTCTTTAACTGGGTGAAAGTCCTAGTTGGCACATGACAGTGCAAATTGGCAGTGATCTTTATGTTAAAGCTGCAATCCTATGCACACTTCCCTGTTAGTAAAAGTACAATGGCTGTACCCAGTGTTAGTCTTGCTCAGAGAAGACCTGATGTAATTGATGGACCTAGCTAACTTGGGTTCATCAAATTAAGTCAGTTTATTCCGAGTGGAACTTAGCTGGATACATCCCAATGAAACTTACTTCTGAGTAAAAATGCATATTCTTTGAGTGAAGTTGGTCGATGGTATTTTCTTCAGCTGAGAAACATGAGACCAATCTTGATCTTAGTCTGACTCCATTGTCCAAGGGTTTCAGGTTTTTTTAGTCTAGCAGTGCTTGACCATATGTGTTTTCTCTAGTACTTAAAACTGCTAGGTGTTGTGCAAAAATTAAAATTAAAGAGGGCCCTTACAATTTTTCTCTAGATTCTAAAGAGATCACAAGTGATCTCAATACGTCTATGTTATTTCAAATGCTGAAATGCTTTTTCTTTCTATTTAAGCCCCCCCCCCAAATCACATGAATTCTGTTGAAAGTTGTGTTCATGTTCTTCATAATCAGAAAGCTGGTATATCAGTGAAATTGTGGAAACAATGCATCCAAAAGGATAACAGTGGCTTTGTATGTGTGAAAACAATAGGAATTGTTGCATGCGTTTTCTCCATGTTGGTCTTCAAATATTTTTCATTATGGACATGCACAAGCATGTTTATTTTGGAAAGTGCCATAGCTCAGTGGTGGGACATTATTTTGCAAGCAGAAAATCCCAGGTTCAGTTCCTGGCATCTCCAGGTAGGATTAGGCAAGTCCCCTGTCTGAAACCCTGGAAAGCCAGTTAGTCAGTAAACAGTAGGCGGTTTAGAGATACATAGGCAAATGGTCTAACTCTTATGTCTCTAAGTCTGTGTGCTCTTTATCAGACCATGTGGCTGTAAGCAAGTCTGAATATGAAGGCTGTATTTTTGTCAGTCTTATGCTATTGATAAATGTTTAACAAAGTACAGAGGGGCGGTTCTTAACTGAAAGAAGTTTACAATCTAAAATCCTCCAAGCAGAAGACAGATGTAATTGTTCTTGTGTTCTCTCTCTCTCTCTCTCTCTCTCTCTCTCTCTCTCTCTCTCTCTCTCTCTCACACACACACACACACACACACACCACATTGTGTACTATCTTGCTTGGCAAAGACTTGGAAACTTTAAAAGCTTGCCACAGTCTTGTGTCACTTTGGTTGATCCTAATGAAAGTATTTCCTAACTTTGGTTTTGAGGTTTAAAACTGTGCCAGGATTGTGTTCATGGCATGGTATTAATATCTGGGCATGATCAGTGCACATAAAATTCTTAGGATAGCAGTACAAGAATGTTCCTTTGTGCAAGGAGAAATCCTCGCACTGACAAAATGTTCACTTTAGTGCTACATTGAGTACAACCCAAAGTGCATCAAATTTATATGTGCTAAATACAGTTGACACAATCCAGCCACAATGGAGCACATTTAACTCACATTGATTTTAAGGGAAGAGTTAAGCATGTGTTTAAATCCCTTCTACTGAAATAAATTGGATTTAAAGGCAATTAAGTTTTGCTAGGTCATACCAAGTAAAAGTAAGCCAAGTTTCATTAGCTAAATATGCTTGGTCCTCACAAATATGGGAGGGGGAGGTAATTTTATACCAAATTTAGTGACAGAGTTCAACTTGACATTAATATGACGTTATAATTAATTGTTCATTATCTCAAGCACAGTGTTCCATTTTGTGGGACAAAACTCATGCTTAATTTGTGTGACTGTGCGGGTAAACATAGCATCTTTTTGTGTGAAATCTTTTTCCTTATCAGAGAATAACACTGTATTCTGGTCATCAGTTAGGAATGAGATGTTCAGTGTGTACTTTACTTTTGGACTTCAAAAGAAGTTTTACAAATAGGAAAGCATTGCCTGTGAAATGCTTTAACACAAGCATGATTACATAAGAAAAAGGGGGTAATCTGACATTTTATAGATTCTTCTCGCAAGGGTTATAACATATCATAAATGGAGGCTAGCGTTTTCCCCACATTGCCATATCACTGCTCATATATTACATGAATATGCAGGCAGAACTTTGGGCTCTTATGCCTTGGCTTATACATCAAATGCTTTGTATTAATTGTGATGGCAAAAAAGGCTCTCTGGTTATAAAATAATTATTTGTTAACATGTAACCACCTTGCTTGATAGATTAACTGAGGAAGAATGAGAATTCTCTGATGTCCTTTCAATGTAATGCGTGGATTAGTGAACCAAATCAAGAGCTATCTATAAAAACCTTAATCGGGTAATTTGAGCAGAAGTCTTTATGTAGACATAACTTTTATAAATTGGATTTTTTAAAACAGAAAACAACAAAATGAGCATAAGGATGTATTTCACGTGGAATAAGGTTTGATATAACCTATTGAAGCTTAGTTAATTTTGACACTTTTATTTTAAGCCCAATAATCAGATCTCACTGTGAGCTGCTTAAGAAGCAGCATCAATTTTTAAAGCTCCTAGTTTAGCCTGCATTAGTAACAGTATATCAAAATTTAATGTACTGTACTAGCCTTGCCGTTCAAGTGGATGCCCATTGTCTTTGAGTGACAGGCCTTGCTTTTCAGCCTCAGTCAGAAGATAAACATCTTTCTGGTTTGTCATATGGAACTGCACGACTATTCAGCTCAAATGCAGACAAGTGTATCCAGCATCCCCTACATCTTTCTCCGAGTGACAGATGCGAGCTTAGCAGGGATGTTGTCTAAATATTTATGCAGATGCAATGATGTGTCACTGGTAGAAGAAGGGGAAATCTCTGTTTCACAATAATTAGTGTACTTGTTTAGTACTTGGAGGGTGGAGTCAAGCTGTTGGTGTTGACACCTTAAAATCTTTAAAGTGTGCTCTGTGAAGCTTCATTGATTTAAATGAAACTTCTACAGAATATAGTTCCGATGGGAGAAGTTAGAAACATAAGCCATCGATCCTCTTAGCTGAATACAAACGTATGCAAAATCTTTGCTCATATGATGGATAAAAATAAGGCATTTCCCCTCCTGGAATAATCCCGCCTCCCCACTCCCCAGTCTTGCCAACTATTCACTAAGAGGAAAACTGTTTTGTTTTGCTGTTGCCAGAAAGCCCCAGTGCCCTTGATGCTCAGGGGGGTGAAAAGGTATTATAATGTGAACAGAAGTAGTCTCAGGGCCTACAGCTGGCTAATAACAGAGTTGCATTGAGTGCAAGCGAGACCCACAGCTGTGACTTTCGCCACAAGGCCCAGACTAGACAGCAGCAGACATAATCAGCTGAGCCAGGCGGCCAGTGAGCCTAGGTCTTTATCGGCCAGATGGTGTGAATTTAGACACTTTTGTTATGCAATGCCAGGGAGGAGTTGGGGAGAAGAAAACAAAACAAAGGCCACCATGCTGGGTGCTTATTTGAGTTTGAAATTAGAGACAGATTTTTTTTTTCTTTTTGGTGAAAGTTGAGGGCTGAATTTTAAAACCATTTTGGAAGGGGGAGGGGAAAGACATAAGCCCTTCTTTGAAATGGGCAGCTTTCTGGGGCATCCAGTTTCTTCCAAGGCTAAGTTTCATCTAGAGCGCTGTTTGTGTGTATGTCCCCAGCATGCAACTATCCTCGCTATTGATGTGCTAAACTAGATGTCACACTAGTCCTATAGTTAAGAAGAATATATATTTTAGAAGTAAATAGAAGGTGTTTTGTGTGTGTGAGAGAGAATGAGAGTGTCTCATCTGGGTTGGGACCCTGGTGGAATAGGAGTATTTTTCCTTTGCCTCAGTACCAGTTGCAAGCAGCCCTCCCATGCCAGCTGTTTGCATTAGGGTGGCTGCATGTACATCACTATAAAAGGAAAAATGCATCAACCCACACACCCCAAAAAGGAGGCAACAGGGAAACAGACATTCATGTATTGATTTATATGCATAGGCATGCATTTAGAAAGCTTTCTGCAATTTAAAACCAAAACGCAATACACCTCAGACAGTGACCTAGTGTGTTTTCTGGGTGCTAACTATGGACCGACAACTTTCATGCTCAAATTCTGCTCTCTTATTGTTCCTTATCTCTCAACTGGGATTGGGCCCGACATGCTTTCAAATAAAAGACTCCTTCAAAGAGAGGACTGTCCACTGTAAAGTAGGACACTCCCCCCCCCCCGGTTGCATTGACAGGAAAGCTCCCATTGGAACCACTCATCTTTTTAAAACAGGAGGTATTTTGCAATATGGGGACTCTTGCACCCCAAACAACATATGGCTACTTGCTAGCCCAAATTGATTTTGCCTGATTTTGCGAGTTCCACAAGTGATGTTAATGCCTTTTAAAAATCAACAGTTATGCTGCCCAGTTTTCCATTTCTTGGCTTAGAAATATGAGTCTCCAAGTAGGACGTGGAACAAAATGTTGCAGTGTGAAAGAGTGCTACTGTTCAGGGTTCCAACCAGCCAGTTCTGCTCTTTGCAAGGTGTGGGGAACCTTTGACCCTTCAAATATAACTCCCATGAGCCTCAGCAAGCAATAGATGATGAGAGTTGCAGTTCAGAAACATCTGGAGGGCCAAAGTTCCCCACACCTGCTTGTTGTCATTCATGTGTGGATAGCTCAGTTGGTTGAGCATAAGACTCCTACAGTAATCTCAGGGTTGTGGGTTCAAGCCCCAGCTTGGGCAAACGATTCTTGCATTGCAGGGGGTTGGACCAAATGGTGTTTGTGGTCCCTTCCAATTCTACGATTCTGCAATTCCATTAGGGACGTGGGTGATGCTGTGGGTTAATCCACAGAGCCTAGGACTTGCTGATCAGAAGGTCAGAGGTTCGAATCCCCGTGATGGGGTGAGCTCCCGTTGCTCAGTCCCTGCTCCTGCCAACCTAGCAGTTCGAAAGCATGTCAAAGTGCAAGTAGATAAATAGGTCCCACTCCAGTGGGAAGGTAAACGGTGTTTCCGTGCGCTGCTCTGGTTTGCCAGAAGTGGCTTAGTCGTCCTGGCCACATGACCCGGAAGCTGTACGCCGGCTCCCTCGGCCAATAAAGCGAGATGAGCGCCGCAACCCCAGAGTCGGTCACGACTGGACCTAATGGTCAGGGGTCCCTTTACCTTTTACAATTCCATTCCTCTTCCTCCTAACTTCCTGCTTCTGTCCACCCCACCCAACAATCGTAGGTCAGCATTCCATGCTGCAGAAAGGTTTCAGTTCTCATTCCACCCCTGCATTTTGAGGCCATTACAGTTCTTTCTTGTCACATACACAGTAGCAGCTCATTGGAATAGGTGGGGCAGAAAGCAAGGAGGCCAACAGTAGGGGGTCAGAGCAAAGGGTTCATGAATATCAAGCCAATGATAGGTGGAGCCAACAAATTCTGGTTTTGTCCCCACCCACTTTCTTACTGCATTCTAGAATGGCAATGTCAAGATTGAGGAGAAAGAGGAAACTGATGGACATTGCTACTCGCTAAACTCGTTGTGAAGAATGAGGTGGTGGGGCCTGGCTGAGGACACCCTGAGTTGGGAAGGCAGTGTCCCACTTGCCCCAATGGACTAGCCTCCACTGCTTTACCACTATGCATATTGAAACCTACAGTGTGTGGTGGGGGAGCCATTTAGAGTGGAGAAGCAGTGGCAGGACTCTCCTACTGCCCTGCTCTACCCCCAATTGTTTTGCTTGTTCAAGAGAAGAGTTGGTGAAACTTCCCCAGCACTGAGTTTCAGCTTGCAGTAACCCTTTCTCAGGCTGATTGGAATGAGAGGCATTTTTGCTTTTCAGAATATTCCTTCTGAGTACGGTGCACTGATGCCAGCAAACTTTCTTTCTTCCAAAAGTTCCCATTGCAAGCAAATGAGACAGATGCCTTTCACTTTGCATCTGGATTCTCTTAGTGTGCTTTGCTTGATCATGTGGTTTACCACAAGGGGCAGAGGATCATAGACCAGGAACATACATACACCTTCACCCGCTTCTAGCCCCAACTGATCCTATTGACTGCAGACCCCAAAATATTAAATGTCTTATGCTAGCACAGGAACACAGAAAGCTGTCATATCAATTGAGATCATTCAGTATTTCAGCACTCCCTACAGCCTGAGGGCTGCATTCTGTTCTGGGGAAGCTTTGAGGGGCCAGGGATGAGCAGGGCCAAAGGTAGCAGTGGCTGGGGCAATTCAGTTCATGAGAGCCAGTGTGGTGTAGTGGTTAGAGCATTAGACTAGGATTTGGGAGACCAGGGTTCAAATCCCCACTCAGCCATGACCTTAGGCCAGTCACTCACTCTTAGCTTAACCCATGTCACAAAGTTGTTGTGAGGATAAAATGGGGAGGAGAGAACTATATCACTCCACCTTGAGCTCCTTGGAGGAAAGGTGGCAGATAGCAATAACTAAATAAATCTTACCTTTTTACAGTAGGTTTGTTCGCACACATTCTCTTCTCTGTCTTAAGCCCAGATGAGCAAGAGGCTTTGTCAGAATTCAGTGATATATTCCAGCCAGTCAAAAACACTCAAATCTTCTTAAAGCTTCTGTGCCAGGTTCTTGATATTCCCATCCAGTTTTTTGCAGTTTCAGACAGAAAACAAAAAGGATCCTCAAGCTTCCGTTAGGCCACCATTCATGCTTCGCAGTTGTGTCCAGCTTGCTGGGCTACACTTGTGCAAGCTGCCCTGTGGGGTACACCCTGCCCGCCACTTTGTGGCTGCAATTTAGTTACATTGTGCTTGATTTCATCTGAGACTCTAAAAATATACATGCAACCTAACTATTTATATGCTTGAAAGTGGATCAAAATTTTATTGCACATTCAGCAGACATATAAAGTTATAATATTTTACCAGTGGGAAATGAGCCAACCACTAAATGGCATTAAAAATTACTTGAAGGCCTGGGCTGTTGTGTATTTATCATGACATTATTAAAAAGTTGGGAAGGTGCAATCGCAAGGCTGGCCCCGGGTTTGAGAGGGGCTCTGGTGTGGACTGGAGACGGTGGGGAGCTATTTCCCACAATGACCTAGAAACAGTGGTTGCTTCTGCCTGACTGGAATGTGTCTTTGAACTCTGATAATGCCTCTTGCTTGCCTGGAAGGAGGACAAAGCAAGACATGTGAGGGAATGTAGAAACTAGCCTACTGTGCAGAGGTAAATTTGGCATTTATTATTCCACCCACATTTGCTTTTGGTCCTGTCTACCATTGGCATGTGACTCCCAGAACGTTGTCCCAAAAGGAATGTAACCATCATGCCGTGAAAAGTTTCCCACTCTGGGCTCAGATGTTTGGAGAAGGCAGGGCAGTGTATGATGAAGACAAGGAGAAGGAGGAGAAGGAGCAAGGGGAGGCAGGAGCATGGCAGTGGGGGCCCCAACAGAAGGTGGGGCCCAATGATACCTGCCTCTGGTGCCCACCTTGGTTATACTTAGTGAATTATGATCCCTTTTTGTTTGTTTCCTTCGTTCTCCAGCCGTTGTTGTGAAAAGAAAAGCTGTGGAAACCGCAATGAGACTCCTTCAGACCCTGTGATCATCGACAGGTAGGAAATAAAAGTTAAGTTTTAAAAAAGCAATAAAAACAAAGAGCAAGGTTTTTTTATCATGTGCAACTGGATGAGGTGGAGAATCTTGATGCAAGTATCTGCTTGACAGTTGATGTTAGTGCTGTACTATTTTTTGGGGGGGGGAAGACTCAAAATTTCTTGGCCTTCTTTGATGGAATGTCTGTTCTTAAAAAAATATAATGTCTTCTGTTTGCTTATCTAAGCTTGGCTAAGTCTTCATTGTGTGGCAGCATGCTTGATGTTGTCTGTTTGGTGAGGGATGGGCTCCTGCTGGATACGTAGAACAGAGATAGCATTTCAGGTCCCGCTTGCTGCTTCATTAACATTCCTTTATAAAATAATGATGTTGCAGGCACATTCTTGTGGAAAAAGCATTAGCCAAGTTTGAAATGCCTGGCATTGGAATTACTATAAACTTTTCTGCAGATCGTTGCATTTCCACATTTGCTTTGTCTCAAGAGTTGTTTCTTTCTGAGCCAGAGTCAAAAAGCGTTCCCTTTTGTATCCTGATTGCAATGAAAAATTGGTAGCAAACAGGGTTTGAAGTTGGCTGATATATTGGTGGTGAAATTAACAGTCACTTTTTGGGAAGAGAATGAGCTCATGAAGTTTGATAAGCTTGTGTGTGTGTGTGTCTGGTGGTGCCTGTTGCTTTGGAGGTCTTGTATATGGTTGAAAGAGACACTCTGTGCATCAATATAGATCATTAAGTTGAGTATGACCACTGTAGGTGGAAGCTGTTAGAAGTGTATGTGTGTGTCGTGGACTGAACCCCTCAACACAACACAGACAATCACCCACATGAATGCATTTATTGCAATTTTCCTGAAATTACTCATGTTGCTCCAGAGGACAATGTTTGGAAATTGCAAGGAAGCAGAATTCAGCTACATGTTGAGTTAAGGGCTATTTGGCAATAAAACAGACTGCCTCAGGAGGTGGTGGCTTCTCCTTTTCTGAAGGTATGTAATGCAGCTAGCCCTGCCATTAGACAAAGTGAGGCAACTGCATCAGGCGGCAGTTGCTGGAGGGCAGCAGTGGCAGCATCCTGGCTGTTCCTCATAAACCTCATGCCACCAGTCACCTGCCTCTGTGTAAACTAATCTGCTGCCTCAGATGCAATGGATGATGCTCATCACTGTCCTCTGTTCCTAGTGCTGAAGTTAGATTCAGCTACTAGTCCAGTTGGCTTCTGTGCATGAAAAAGGAAGGGGCTGCCATCTAGTCCTCCGCCTCAGGCAGAACAATGTATTGGACCTGTTCTGGAATTTAAGCAGAGGTTAAGCAGAGGTTAGCTACCTGTGAAGCATGCTGCGAAAGTAAGAGTCCTGCCCTGTGCAGGGCATGCCCTATGACCTTCAAGTTCCCATCTGTTGTTGGGCTACTTAAGTACAGCAAATGTCATGTATTATTATTATTATTATTAGTTGTTGTTTGTTGTTGTGAGTAGACTGATGGTTCACAATGTGATCTGGAACATCTCTATTACTTCTCTATTACTTTTCTTTCTCCTCTGAAACAATACAAGAGTTGGAAGCAGGTATGTGTGTGTTTTACATGTACAGTATGTATGTATGTATGTATGTATGTATGTGATAAGTTAAAAGGATACAGTTTCATTTCCTTCAGACATACTGGTGAGCAAAATTACATGATTGCAAAGTTCTGTTCTGCAAGGTGGAGGGCAAGGGTGGCCTGTTCTGTTTCAGTGTCTTACCACAGTCACATGGCTGCAGCTTATGGCGAGATCTCATGGATCTCTTGAAAGAATTTGTGGAAGTCTCATGAGCTCTCACTGGAAGCCATTGCCACTGCACAAGCCTGGCGGCAGCAGGGGTGGACAGCATGCCTGCAGAGGCACTTCCTGCAAGATTCTGCCACCTGAGGCAGGCTCCTTCTCTCCGCCTCATGGGCCTCAGTGAAGGGAATGGTTGGCCATGACTTAAGACTTTTAAATAAATCGTATAGCACAGCCCTATACAAGTCTATTCATAAGTAAGTCCCACTGAACTCAACGGACCTTACTCCCAGGTAGCTGGCTATAGAATTGCAGCCCTCGTCTATTAATTGTATGAGATTTATTAATTGTTTAAGTTGGCATGAATTTTGCTCATTAATAAGGAAATAATTTTGAAGGGGGAAAATAAAATTTGTTTGATTTGTTTCTGGACGATAAATGTTAGTTGCATTAGGAACTGTCTTAGAAGCATTTCCTCCTGTGAGAGAGTTAAGGATAGTGCTTTTCATCTGCTACTTTTAAAAAGTAAAATAAAAAAAATTAACTTTATGGTGCCTGGTTATTATTATTATTTTGGGAGGTGCATTTTAGTAAAAAAAAAAATCAGTCAAGAGGTTTGATCAACAGAATGTGAAAATCATACCTGGAATTGCTGCAGGAATTCTGTGAAATGATAGCATTTGGGGCAAAGCATCATACTGCTATCAAAGGTTTCTCTAAAGCATGTTTAATGCCAAATTATTATTATTATTATTATTATTATTATTATTATTATTATTATTATTATTATTATTATTCTGCAAAAAGCAACTGTGCAGAGCTCCCATGCAGATTGAAAGTGTGGCACATGTGGAGGAAGGGGTTAATAATTTCCTCTCTGTGCCTTTTTCCTGCCAGAAACTGCTTCTTCCTCCAGCATCTGTTTGTCCCTGAAGATGTCAGATTTTCATTAATCAGCACCTTCCAATGACAACAGAAATGAGAGGGGTGGAGTATGAGTTGCACTGGGAAGATGATACGTAAAAGAATAGGGTCAGTCCTATTCTTCCCCCACACAACAGTCCTGATCTGGCCACCTGTCTTCCATGCAGTGGTCTGCTTTCCGCCAGTCTTTTCTGAAGTGATCCAGTTTTCATCTCTCTCTTGCACGGTCCAGATTTGTTGTGTAATCAGCAGATCACACATGCTTTGTATCCAATCTCTTTCCATCAGTTCATCAGCCCACATCTATTACATCTAAGTGTCAAGGGGTTTTGGGTTAATTTCTTACAGAAACAGCCTAGGTCTCCACCATTCCAGTAGGATAGTTAAGAGTTTAATATATAGCTCAAATTTTGCAATTTGTACAAACTGGTCTCATGCAATTCCCACAAAATTGTTGCATTTTGACATAGTTCTGCCAGAGACATAAGCAACTCACTTCCCTAGACATCCCTTCCAACGGAGCTCATCTCACCAGTCATATGTATGCCAAACTGTGCTTTGGGGGCAAAATGGCAATTTTTACAAAAATTATAGAAATATAAAAATATTAAGAATTTATTAAAATAAATGGCTATCTATTCAGCATATGACGTTTCAGTGATGGACTAATCACACATACATTTGCATAGTTCTAAAGAAAAAAAGACTCTTACTTTGGCTGCATACACACCATATATTTAAAGTACACAGATTTCCCCAAAGAATCATGGGAACTGTAGTATACCCTTCACAGAGCTACAATTCCCAACTACAGTTCCCAGGATTCTCTGGGGGAAGCCATGTGCTCTAAATTTATTTATACCCACCTACCAACCAAAGTTCTCGAGGCAGCTTATAGTATATAATCAGATAACAGTTAAAATAAATGGTGATGCAATAGTCACTGCAGCCGAAAAACAATGTAGGTAAGTCCTCACTCCTTTTGTTCTTCAGCATCCCAGCAAATGCCCTTCTGCAGCTGAGTTTCCTGGCTGTTGCAGAGGCTAGATGTTAGTCCCACACAGGCCAGGATGCCCTCCCTGAGTGGCTGCTACTGATGTGTCTCATAGTCCTGGCTGTGGTGACAGATGCAGGAAGTGCTGGGTGGGTGTGATGTGCCTCCTTCCCAGCTTTCAGCTGTTCCAACAATTTAGGGCGTTGTGGTTCAGCACTGTGCTGCTGGCACATTTATATTCAGCCCCTTTGCTAATGATCCCTCGCATGTGGCATCTGCCCTTTCCACATTTTCTTTGAGCTGCCCCCCTCCCCACAAAAAGATCCCTTTTCCAGCTCAGGTATAGTGTGCACACAGCCTTTGTTTTTAGATGATGCATCCAGGAGTTGCTACTTGACACCATTACTTAACAGTATGTATTTATTTACAGAGAAGAGGCATTCCACCTAATTTCAAGGGTGCATGCCTCTTTTAAAGTGACTCCTGTATTAAAAACCACATGCTCCTTAAATTAACCGGAGCATTCCAATCAGTGTGCGCTTTAAAATTTTTATTTTAAGTCTGCAATCCAGTGCACATGGAATCAACAAGCTCCATTTAAAACAATCAGACTTATTTTTGAGTAGCCATTGCACTACTGATCAAGGCTGCAATCTTACCCATATTTACTTGGAAGCAAGTCCCTTTGAACTCAGCAAGGCTTACCTCTGAGTTAATTTGAATAGGTCAGGGCTGCAGATATAAAAGGACACTGAATGGATGTTGGTAGACAAAATGACAGCACAAGTTATTTTATTAACTGACATGAAAAGTTTTGTTGGAAATAAAACTTGGTAGAACTTGGGGGGAATTTGCTGTCAGGGCGTGGGATGATTATTGCTTTAAAAATCTTGGGGAAAATAACAAAAAGCCATTTGTGTGAGATCGTTGTAGAAAGGTCCACACTGAGTTGATGTGTAAGGTAATGGCTTTTAAGGAAATGTACTTGGGTGTGATAAACTAGCAAAATTGAGTTTGGGAAGCCTTTCTTATGCGATGGAACAGAACTAAACTAGAAGAAATGGCACGGTTAACTTTGTTATAAGAATTTATAAATCAATGGAAGACTTTGAAAGAAACTCTAAACTCTTACTCTCCCTCTGTGCTCTCTCCGAGTGAGAGATCTCAATTCTGTCAGTTCTTGTTCATTAAGTATTTGTATGTTTGTTTGATTTAAATGAAGTAAAGGAAACTGGGGGAAATGAATGGGTACCAAGATAGTGATGAGGTATCCTGTCAATATGGTTCTTAGAACCTATCAGTTTGTTCCAGTCCTTCCTCCAAAGAGTTCACAGGAATAAGTTTCTCACAATGTTCCTGTGAGGTAGGTCAGACTGTTTCAAGACTGGAGAAATGTTCTCTCTAGTCTTTGGTCACACCCATTCCATACATTTAAAGCACATGACTTTCCCCAAAGAACTCTGGGAATTGTAGTTTTTTAAGGGCGCTAGGAATGGTAGGCCTGTGAGGGGTAAACTACAGTTCCCAGGAGTCTTTTGGGGAGTCATGTGCTTTAAATGAGGCATCCCAGCCTGGAACCTTGGATAACTACTGCCAGTCAGTGTAGAGTATGCAATGCTGAACTAGATGGACCCAATGATCTGACCCAAAGGCAGCTTCCTACATCTCTTGTATTGAACAGAATCTCTCTTTTTAAAAAGAAGGAGTGACATATCTACGGCTTCTTCTAGTTTGCCCCCACGGCACTTGCTAAATCCCACTACAGAGAGCTGTCCAGTTCTGTAAAGCAGAGACAACAGCTTTCAGAATGGATAGTATCTTTCTTCTTCAGCTTTATAAATGAGTTGGAAGAAGGGGAGTGGGAATCTGTGGATGGAGAACATAAACTCCTCTTGTCAACATTTTTTAACCTTGAACACTCTCCAAAACTTTCTTCACAGCACAAGATGTTTCTGCTGCAGCCTTCATTCGTCCAATGATGCAAACACACATTTGCTTTATCTCCCTCTTAATTTTCATTGGTAAGAGTTATTATTGTAAAAGCCAAGGCCATAACAAATATAACCCTAGTGTGCATTTTATGCTGTTTGCCTCTGATTTATCAAGCAAAATTTCCAGGTTTATAGCAAAGGCCTAAGTATGTCTACTGCATACTTATGAGATGGTTGCTCCCAGATAGGAGTGCATAGGATTGTAGCTTTAATACACTTTGAAATAAAATATGTGAGAAAATTGAGTTTCCCAAGCCAAATCAAAGTCTTAGCATACAGCCCTCCCTTTATAATTCAGAAGTGAACATAACTACATCTCTGTTAATGTTTCATTCATTTTTCTACACAACTTTCCATTTCCAATATCTCCAAATGGTTTGGTAGGTCCAGAAATTGTCATTGTATCTACTATGTTTGTGAAAAGCTTGGATTTTTAAGAGTTTTAGATCTTTAAAAACAAAGACATGAGGTTTTCCAGCCCTCATTGCTGTGGAGCATAAGTGAGGGCTAGAAACTTGGGTTGCTTTTTTTAAAAAAAAAGAATGTGAAAGTTTTGGCTTTTAGGAATCTGAGGATTATTGTTGTTGTAGAGCAAGGATGAAAAGGCCTTGACAGCAACAAGCCCCCAATCACAAGTGGATTGCTGGACTCAGGAGCACCAGGTTTCAGGTTCTTGTTTCCCAAGCTAAAGTACCCCACAGGATAAAATAACCCTTGGAAGTCTACAAGGGCAGGCTCATAGCTAGAAATTTCACAGTGAGTGGATGTAGTAGAAGGATTCTCTCTGGAACAGCCAGATCATAATTACCAGTAGCTCAAAAAGCTTAAATATATTTGATTGTATTAAATATTATTAAAATGAAATGTAAGAAAACTAGAGAACCTGGAACATCTCGACAAGTAAGAGAACTAGAGACTTGTTTTTTTTAAATCATGAATGAAAGCTGAAAATTCAAGGACCTGGAGTGGGATCTGGAGCATGAACATGGCCAGCTGGCCATGTGGCCTCAAAGTCCACACAGTGATTTGGCCATTTGCAAAGGGCACCTGAGCACATGTAGCTGAACACGTAGGAGCCCTGAGCGCATGCAGCACCTCCCCATGTACAACAGTACACATATCGGTATTCCTTTCCTGACCTCTCACTTGACATGTGGACATTAGGGCCTGGGCACATGACGCCAGAGGGGTGGGACTAGTACATGTGGATGGCAACCTGTGAAAAAGACCAGCTGAATTGCAAATGTCTCTTCTCAAATCAACCAATGAATGCTCCTGTTTTACAGGTGAGGAACACTGAGTCTGAGAAAGGAGCAATTAGCAAAAAGCCCACTGTGGCTGAGAATTTTCACTTGCTATAACTGTTCAATTCATTTGTAATGTTTAGGCTGTCAGGGCCATTGTTTATGTGATCAAGATAGCATCAGTCTCGCACAAGTATTAACAAATTCGGGGGTTGGGCAGGGACCTTGAGGTTTGAAGAAATGCAGAAATAATTCTTAAGGAACAGGGGTGCCCACTTGCCCCCCACATTGAGGGGGCCTGGCATTGTGTAACATCATATGCATGTCATGCGCAATTTTTTGGGGGGGAAGAACCAGACACCCCCGCAGAGATCTTCCTGCCAGTGGCAGGAGCTGGAGAGGAGAGCATGGAAAAATCACCCTCCATGTTGGTGGTGGGGGATGGGGAGCGCAGAGGGCGTGTTTGCAGGCAGGAGGCCAATCTCTTTGGGGGCTCCCTGTCCACAAATATTGAGGGGGCCGAAGCCCCTTTCACCCCTTATAGTTGGCACCCCGTTAAGGAAAAAACCTAAGGAGAGACCTCCCCCAAATTGTCCAATAGAGACTGAGCATATTCAGTGGACATGGCTACTGGAGTGTGGTGCGGGATGATGATGATGATGATGATGATGATGATGAAGAGTAGTAGTTTGGATTTGATATCCCTGCCTTTCACTCCCTTTAAGGAGTCTCAAAGCGGCTCTGGGAAAAATTTAAAGACTATCTACAAAAACATTATAAGTTATATGAACTATAATATGCCGCATGATTTAGAAGGTTAGCCCCAGTAATGAAAGTGGATTTTATATGAAATTGGATAACATCTTTGAAAGAACCAATGTTTAAATAGTTAAAAGTGATAATATGTTATGTTTTTAGAGTAATTGGAAAATAAGGGATTTAAACTCAAATTCTAATTGAAAGTACAAAGAAACACGCGAAACAAGGTTACAACTTGCTGATTAAATTTATTGATAAGAATGCATTATGCGGGAGATGTGGGGAAGTCCGATAGAAGATGAAATAAGTTGTTGGAATGGTTTGATTTTTTTTCTTTTTCTTTTTATCTTTTCTGTTTTTTCTTCTTTCTGTATTATCTGAAACTGGAAAAATGCAATAAAAATTATTATTATAAAAAAAAAGGAGTCTCAAAGCGGCTAACATTCTCCTTTCCCTTCCTCCCCCACAACAAACACTCTGTGAGGTGAGTGAGGCTGAGAGACTTCAAAGAAGTGTGACTGGCCCAAGGTCACCCAGCAGCTGCATGTGGAGGAGCGGAGATGTGAACCCGGTTCACCAGATTACGAGCCTACTACTCTTAATCACTACACCACACTGGCTCTCATCTCTCTGGATGGAAAATTATGTGTATATGTAGACTTGATTAGCTGGAATTCTGAGCAGGGAGCACTTGACTCTGCAACACTTTGTTGCCAACTCCACTTGCTGTCAAACTATAGGGAATATGAAACTTTGCTGAGAGACTTCAAATTGCCCTCAGACGTACCACTAGATCCCGATCTGCTTTTGGCCTGCCCATGCCCTAGAACCCTACCCAGGAAGTCAGGAAGTTACAGTCCATCAGGTTAGTTCATCAGGGCAAATAGGGCACTGGCCCACCAACCTCAGTGTGCCCTCAGCCAGCCCCCACCTGCCTGCCTTCTTCCAGGGCTGGTTCATCCTGCTTTGCCACTTAAGGCAAAATGGGAAGGTGCCACCCTGCATTTGTGCCACCCACCACCCCTCTTACTGCCCATCTAAGTCTTTCTTACCAGTGTGACATAGCTATGACTTCTGGCAAGAACCTTGCAATATTGCCCAGAGGCCTCACACAATCTTCCTGGGAACCAAGTAAGCAAGGCATCTCAGGAAGGTCATTCAAGGCCTCTGGAGGCCTCTGCTAGATCTTGTGGGGCTCCTGCAAGATTCCACAGGGCTCTTGTGAGATCTCACCACAACCCAGAAACCCCCTAGGAGCAATGTTTCTCAGACTTTGGTCCCCAAGTGTTGTTGGACTACAACTCCCATCATCCTTAGCTAGCAGGGCCAGTGGTTAGGGATGGCAAGAGTTGTAGTCCAACCAGCAGCTGAAGTCTCAAGTTTGAGAAACACAGCCTGAAGAGTAAAAATGTGGATACCACTCCTATGCTATATAAATGGGAGCAAGCAGACACCTTGCATGTCCCCATGCGAACTAAGGAAGTTGACCCAGCCATGGCATGTTTGGAACTGTTTCCAAGTCTTCTTTTCCCTGTTGGCTGCATGGTTGTCAAGGCCAGGCTGCTTGTTACCTACTGTGGTACAGGACAGTCAAAGCAGACACATCTCTCTCTTCCCATGCCTCTCCACGGGAGCCGGCCAAAAGCCCCTCTGCACACACGCCTCTCCCCTCCTGAGCTTGCAGTGATCTCCCCACTTGTCCTGCCGAGTCCAAATGCTTTTGTTTGCTGCTCTAGCCTGGCTCTCCTGCGACGAACTGCTGTTGTGCCATCTGCTGCTGATTAATTTTTTAGTAGCTGGGGATGTTTGTGAGGAATCAGTAACTTGGTGTGCTTTTGCCCTGTCACTTGACAAATGGCTGCCCTGGTCCCTTTTAAAGAACACTGGATTTCTTCTCTCCTCACCACACTGCCTCCGTCCTGAAGCGAAAGCACTCTGAGTTCTAACCAGATAACATTGAAAGCAAAAAACTGTCAGCAATGGCCATAGCAGCTGGGGGAGAAGTCCACTTCTGCATGCAGCAAGCTGGTCGCTTCTTTTCCCAGCATCTTGCTGAAGGAGAAAGCTTGTCACGTGGTCAGTCCTGTTGGGGAGTTGGTGACTCAGGAGGGGAGAGGCAGAACTGGGTCAGAGAAGAGCTTTCTTAAAAGCAACTGAAGCAACTGTGCCTTGACTCGGAGGCCTTCTAGATGACTAGCAGGGGCCTGCTGGAGAAAACCATCCTTTCCCTAGCAGTAGTGTTGCATAGTGGTTAGAGAGTGCTAGGCTAGGACCAAATGCCCATTCTTCCCTGAAGAAGCACAGGGTGAAAACATAACAAGTAAAAAGATGACTCTACATACAGAATCGAGTAATTTGGAGCTGAAACGGTCACCTTGGACTTCTCTGCTGCAGCCAAGCAGGTTCCGAGACTTCCGATGATTTATTTTGGAAGATGTCCTCTCTTATTAGGAAGACTAAAGGTAGGGACGCGGGTGGCGCTGTGGGTAAAACCTCAGCGCCTAGGACTTGCCGATCGCATGGTCGGCGGTTCGAATCCCTGCGGCGGGGTGCGCTCCCGTTGCTCGGTCCCAGCGCCTGCCAGCCTAGCAGTTCGAAAGCACCCCCGGGTGCAAGTAGATAAATAGGGACCGCTTACTAGCGGGAAGGTAAACGGCGTTTCCGTGTACGGCTCTGGCTCGCCAGAGCAGCTTCGTCACGCTGGCCACGTGACCCGGAAGTGTCTGCGGACAGCGCTGGCTCCCGGCCTCTAGAGTGAGATGAGCACACAACCCTAGAGTCTGTCAAGACTGGCCCGTACGGGCAGGGGTACCTTTACCTTTAAAGGTAGGTCCTGGGAAACAGAAAGCTAGAAGCATGAAGCCACATCCCAAATGCTAATGCATCTGATCAAGTATGGCACCATGGAACAATGTGTCTTGCTGTTAACCAGAAGGTTGTGGTTCAAACCTGCCCAGGAACAGTTGTGGGCAGGATTACTGCATTGCATGGGATTGGACTAGATGCCTCTCTCAGCAACAGCTTAACCTCAGGCATCAAATGTCAGGCCTGAAATCCAGGTTAACAATGAGCCTGCTAGTTGCTTTAAGTCTGGCACATCTACAGGAGATCGGCAAGCGATGGTAGTTGGCCTTCAGAATTGACAGGATGGAAGGCAGAGAGACCAAGAATAAGTTTGAGCTAGAGCCAGTAACAAGCAGAGCCAATTGTTTCTAGTTTTGTTCCTACCCTCCTCTCTGCTCAGTTCTACAAGGGGCAGCATTGAGTCTAAGCTGGCAGGCAGAGCCACACCCTGGGCTGGTTGCAAGGCAGAAGAAAGGCAGTATCTCCTTCACTGTAATGGACCAGTCTCCATGAGGACAGACATTCTTCCTTCTTGAGCAGCTGCTGTCAAGAACATATTACAAAGGACATTGTCAAATCTTAATACATACAGTTGATTCCCTTGTGTGCTGGATATTTGTCCCTTGTGAGTATGGTCTGTTTCTTACTGTATTTCCCAGGGTGCTCGCAAATAGGGAAAAGAACAAGTAGTAAAAAGGGAGGACAAATAAGAAGAACAGGAGTCTGTGAGAAGAAAAACTTTTCTATTTTCTGTGTGTGAGGATATCACAAAGTTGTTTCCGTAAAAATATATATTTAAATTAAATTAAAATATCGTTCCTGTTCAGAATAGACCCACTGGAAAGAATGAACATGACTCACCTAGATCCATTAACTTCAGTGTGCCTACTGTAAATTAGCTGAACACAATTCTAAGTACCAGTATGAATTATACAATGAAACAGAAAAGACAAGCAACTGCTTATCTTGAAGAGGCTGCAGGCTGTCTCTCCTCCCTTCCCCTCAAGGCAATATGATTCCTCAGAAGTCCCTGGGGAGAGAGAGAGAGCGAGAGAGAGAGATCTTTTCCCTCCAGGAATAGTTTTATTTTTGGGGATGAAACAATACAGTGGTACCTTGGTTGTTGAACGGCTTGGCTCCCAAACAAATCAGCTCCCAAACGCCTCAAACCTGGAAATATGTGTTCTGGTTTGCGAACATTTTTTGGAAGCCGAACGTCCGATGTGGCTTCCAGTTGAGTGCAGGAAGCTCCTGCAGCCAATCGGAAGCTGTGCTTTAGTTTTCAAACGGTTCTGGGAGTTGAACGGACTCCCAGAACAGATTAAGTTTGACAACCAAGATACCACTGTATGGATATCCCAATATGGATATGTTCTCTCTTTCCCTGTTTTAAAAACCTTTTGAGGTATGGGTCCATGAGGTATGGGCAAGACCTGCCATTGTGCTACAGGATCCAACAGGACTTCTTTCCTTTCCTTTCCTCTCCTTGCAGCCCCACCTCACTCTGCTCCATGTGATCTTCCAAACCTCTGGAGCAAATTTGGGGAGTATGTAGGGGGCTGCAGATGGGAAGAGTAAGTCTCACTTGCACAAGTCATTTGAAGAAGCAGAACATCACAGTGTGATGTCAGCTGGTGTCTACAAAAGTTCTCAGATAGTTTTGGATGGAGAAATCTGTCAATTCCAGGTTGTCCTGGCTTCTCATTTTGACAACCTTAAATTCCCGTCACTCCGTTTCTATATCAGTTTGTGATGTTTTCTTTTATGAAAAGTCTGCAGGAAAATATATATGCATTTTTATGCACATTTCTCCTAACATTATGCAATTTTTGTATGCGATGTTGTCTATTGTTTTAATTATTATTTTATGTTTTTAAATTATTTGTTTCTTCTTATTATTACTGTTATTCTATTACATAACAAGGGATAAAACACCTTAAAACATATATGCATTTTTGCAATGAATTGTCCATCATATGTCATTCTGTACATTTCCCCCACTAATATATGCATTTTGGGGTCATGTTTTAAAGTTGGAGAATTGCATCACAAAATTCAGAGAGGTGCAAATTTTGAAGGATAGCTTTGTGTTTCAGTTTGCTTATTGGTTTGGGAATTGTGATTAGGGGAAGTGCACATGCATATGCAAAGTGAGTCAATTTCCCTCTCACCCCTGCTCACACTTAGTGAATTCTGTCTTCATATACCACCTTTAAACTCTGTTGCCAAAATAAACCAATG
Organism: Podarcis bocagei; assembly: GCF_964188305.1. Classification (NCBI taxonomy): domain Eukaryota; kingdom Metazoa; phylum Chordata; class Lepidosauria; order Squamata; family Lacertidae; genus Podarcis; species Podarcis bocagei. The sequence goes on along the minus strand of NC_138141.1, from coordinate 4,670,805 downwards.
TACCTTGCTGAAACCCAGCAGCTTTGTTCTTGAAGAATTGACATGGGATTAACACTACCATTAGAGACAAGTTTATAAGATGAGCAAAACTGATACGTTTATTAAGGAAATGATTTGCATGGAGGGGATGCACTGGCTGAGAGAATTAGTTGGGCTAATTAGTTTGTTACTAAAATATGAACAGCAGAAACAAATATATTTATATGTATATGTTTTATGAAGATTGTTGGTAACATTAGAAACATGGGCATAAAGATTAATAAATTGAAGAGAAGTATATAGAACTTACATCATGTATTGATATCCTGCACTTAACCTTTCAGCTTAGAGAGATACTTTTTAACTTGAAGTGTTTAGGGATAGTTTAGAGAATTCAGTGAGTTGACGATAGGATTCTGACACTTTGTTTTCTTCTATTCTGAGCTGCTAACTCCAACAGAATTCATAACAGGAATTGTTAACAAGCTAATCAAAATAATATAAATATGGGTTGGGGTTTTTTTTTTACAAGTTAAAGGGGTTTGTTTGCAAAGCCTCCCCATCTACTGCCATATTAGGCCTCATCTGCACCATAACGTTAAAGCTGTCTTATGCCACTTTAACAGTCATGGCTTCCCCCAAAGAATCCTGGGAACGGTAGTTTAAGGGTGCTGAGTATTGTTAGGAGATCCCCTATTCCCCCCCATGCGCTACAATTTCCAGAGTGGCTTAACAGTCAATCCCCTTTTCCTGGGGAACTCTGAAAACTGTAGTTTTAAAGTTGCACTGAGCTCTGTGGGAGCTCAGTGAATGAAGGGATTTGGGATGCGATGCAACTGTTTATTCCTTTCCCCACTCATTCTGACTTTGATGCACCCAGTTTTGCCCTTTACACCAGTTTAACTTCCCCCAGCTTCCCCCAGCAGGGCATTACATCAGCCACTGTATGTAGAAATGCCAGGGGAAAGCATTTATGCTGGCTTTTAGAAGGAAAACTCTGATTCTAAGCCTCTGCTGCCTTCCAGCTATACTCATTCACGAGTAAACCCCAAGGAAAAATCTGTGCCTGCTGCCTTGCAGGACATCTTCAGGAGAAGGAAAGGCTATGTAAACACCACACAAATCCAGAGTCGAGTCCCTATGACAGTCGGATGGTGTCTTGTAGGCCTCTTTCCAGCAATTCCTGCATCCACGCTGGTGCCAAATGTGTATCGCTCTACTTTCCTTGGACCACATCAGCGAGGCTGAGAGGGAAATTTGTCTTCTGGGCAGCCCAGGACCTCTAAATCAGGGGTCAGCAAACTTTTTCAACAGGGGGCCAGTCCACTGACACTCAGACCTTGTGGGGGGCCGGACTATATTTTGGAAAAAATAATAATGAAGAAATTCCTATGCCCCACAAATAACCCAGAGATGCATTTTAAATAAAAGGACACGTTCTACTCATGTGAAAACACGCTGATTCCTGGACTGTCTGTGGGCCAGATTTAGAAGGTGATCCAGCCCCCGGGCCTTAGTTTGCCTACCCATGCTCTAAACACACAGCTCAGGTTTGTGCCCCAGAAAGGTCACTTTGGTGCTGCTAAGGTAGCAAAACCAGCATGGGAGAGTAGTTACCAGTTACTGGTCCCTGTGGTCAGAGCAGGCACTGTGATTCTCCAGTGGTTTGACTTCACCTCCTGAGGTGCACTCCATTGTCTCTTGAACTGAACTCCAGATTAGCCAGGGATGGGGAGAGAGGCCAAATCGCAACCCTGCCAGCACATCAGGATTAGGGCTGCCCATAAGATCTCAAAATCACAAGAAATGTGAGATAAAAGCCTTCAGAAGGTAGAAGATTAAAGAATGCTCTCACCAGTCGTTTATTTCACACAACTAGGGCTAAAAACCTGAACGTACAATGTGAAACTCACCCACCCCCTGCATAAAACCTCAAGCTTAACTAGAAGAATTAAGGGCATGGTGGTGGAATACACCCACCCCTTGCTTTTAAATTAGTGGACACTTCTATTTGAAGGACTGTACAGTTTAAGATGAAGAACTGTAAAAATAGAGAGCGGGAGGAGTCTTGAAGTTGTCCATCATCACCAGCATCCCGCCACAGTCCTAGGCAGTATGCTTCTGAATACCAGTTGCTGGAAACCACAGGATGGGAGAGTGCTGTTAAGTTCAGGTCCTGCTTGCGGCTTCTCATAGACATCTGGTTGGCCACTGTGAGAACAGGATGCTGGACTTATGGGCCACTCGCCTGATCCAGCAGGACTTTTCTTAGTTTCTTAGCATCTGGGCAGCCGACTGAACTACCTTCCCCACTATGGCAAGATATATTGCATTTCTATTTAAATTAAAGCATGACTTCCAAATTTGCAGAAAGAAATGTAAATCAGCATAAGGACCTATAGATTAACGGATGCAAATATTATTTGTGCCACCCTCTTGTCTACTTCTTTTTGACGATGCACAAGTAGCCAGCCTGCTGCAAAAATGCTACCTGGCATGAGATCCGCCCTGCAGTCTAAAACAGGTTTTAAGGTTCAGTCAGTGCAGAGTTATCTGGGTGTATGGCCCACTGGCTTTAATGGAACTGACTTTTGGGTAGGCATGAATGGCAGAGTGCTGTGCCCTTGCAGTGCAGAAACTCTCTTACCGGCTCATCATGCCTCCTTGCTCACAACACAAATTAAATCCTAAGCATATGAACAGGGTTCATTCATTCATTCTCTTTCTCTCCTGCTGCCTTTCCTTTCAACCCCCAACCCTTTAGTGCTTGTATCACCCGCCCCATCTCCTTTCCTCTCTCTGTTTATTTTGTTTCCAGATAGAGAGTCCTGAAGCTAATTTCTTTCTCGGAATTCTGTTTAGAACTCCAGTTGGTGGTTGTATTTTTGTGTTTTGTATGTGTGTGTTTAAATTTCAAGAGGACTCCACCGAGCTTGTAAATTGTATTGGATCAGTGAGCTCATAATGAGGCTTCCGAGTCCAAACAGTGCACGTCTGTTGGGACTTTATTGTTCATAAAGCGCCTTCCCCAGAGAGTAATAGAGTCATTAGGTGTGTGCTGTGTTTAATATTTGGCCATGACAGGAAGCAATAATTTTTTCTATCTTTACTGTGGCTTTGGAGTTGTTATTTAAACCCTTGGCTTATTTGAGTCTCGGTGACTGTGAACCAATTAGGCAAAGAGTAAAATGAGGAGAGTCGCTGCTGTTTCTCATGCAGCAGAGCGCCTCTTTCTGAAATGCATATGCTGCAACTGCCCCAGTAAATGAAAGCCATCTCCATGTGTGTGTGTGTGTGTGCGTTCCCTGTCCTTGGTGAATTTACTGTCCCTATTTTGTCCCTTTTGATGGATATTGGGCATGCCTTGATAATTTTCAGCTACTGTGAGGGTGTTGGAGCTTAGTGGTAGAGGATCTGCTTTGCACACAGAAGAGTCCAAGTCCAGTCCCTAGCAATACTGACTTTCTGATACAGGTTTGGGTCTGTACAAGGCAACTTCCTATCTTCCAATGAGATGCTAAGAGTCTTCTTTCTTCAGGTTTCAAATCCTTTCCCAGGTCTCTCTGGGAGTGAAGCCTCTGAGGTCTAAACTACATGTTGCATTAACTGTTTTGTTTAAAATAGCAGGTTTCAAATGAGCTACACCCCTTCCTTAATCCTGGGGACCCTTGGTTTGGATTAAGACGGGTGAAATGAGAAACCAAAATTGCCCACCCAAGGATGGTGTCATGTTTGTGTGTTAAGGAATGAATGTATTTCCTGAAAAAGCCCCTCAAGAGGCAGATGGGGAGTAGTGATGGCTAAATTCCCTTCACCTTAATTTGGAATTGACCCAGTATTTATGGGATTTCTCAGTAAGCATTTGGAAAAAAGTTTGTTTGGTTTCTATGCTCTCTTTTTCTCTCTGCTTACAATGTCAAGATTTTAGTTTTGCCTTCATTTTTATTATTGTCAAAAGCCCTCCGTTTTCCAGTAAGCTTTCAGTTGCTCCCTCAAAATTTCATATATAATTTCATATAAGTTCTTCACATTAATCACTGCTAGAGATGAATTAATTGGTCAGTTTTGGTGTTCTCAGTTTCTTATTTTTTCCAGCCTTATGTTCAATTTATTTCTGCCTCAATTTACTTTAACCCCTCTCCCTCTTTAAAAAAAGCCAGCATGGAAATTTGTATGCATTTTTGTGTGTGTGTTTCTCCTCATATAAGCATTTTTACACAGTTTTACCTAATGTCATTTTGTACTTAATTTTCATTAAATATATATTTTTGTGCACTTGTTTTGTTTACAAAACTGCACCACAAAATTTGGGGAAAGGTGAAGTTCAAAGAGCAGCTGTTTCATTTCACTCTTTGGTTTGGGAAGTACAAATCAGGTACAATTTTCTCCTCCCATCCCTAATTCAAATCTCAGGCTGTGTACACACTATACCTTTAAAGCTTATTCAAAGCACATTATTTCCCTCACAGAATTCTGGGCACTGTAGTTTGTTAATGGTTGCTTGGAATATTAACTCTGTGAGGGGTAAACTAAAGTGCCCAGAATTTGTTGAGGGGGAAAGTGTACTTTACAGGCATAGTGTGTACACAGTCTTAGAGCTGTACAAACCACTGGAAAATGGCTATTTTTAAAAAGACTCCCGAGAACTGTGCATTTCCTGAGCTACTGAGAGAGGAGTTAGATCAGGGATGATCCTGAGCCTTGGAAGAAAAGCTTGCGGACGTTTCCTGATCTGAATGAGCTGCATTTAGGCAGTAGCTCTTTTACATGTGTATCTTTGTAGGCCCTTCTGTCTAAGATCAATGACTCTCGATTTGTAACACCTCAGAGCATTATAACTGGACAAATCTGTATTCTAAACCAGGTAATTATACAGGTGGCGCTGTGGTCTAAACCGCTGAGCCTAGGGTTTGCTGATCAGAAGGTCGGCGGTTCAAATCCCCGCGATGGGGTGAGCGCCCGTTGCTCGGTCCCAGCTCCTGCCAACCTAGCAGTTCAAAAGCACGCCAAAAAGTGCAAGTAGATAAATAGGTACCGCTCCAGCGGGAAGGTAAACGGCATTTCCATGCGCTGCTCTGGTTCGCCAGAAATGGCTTAGTCATGCTGGCCACATGACCCGGAAAAACTGTCTGCAGACAAACGCCGGCTCCCTTGGCCTGTAAACAAGATGAGCGCCGCAACCCCAGAGTCATCTGTGACTGGACTTAACTGTCAGGGGTCCTTTACTTTTTTTAATTATACATTTTGGCAACGACATTAACCGGGAGTGATATTTTGCCTTTTCAGGTTGCACATGTAATAAAGCTGCTCCGCTTCCAGGCAGGGCGGTGTTGCACGCTGGCCACGGGCTCTCCCCATGCACAGCGGGGGTGTAGCAATGCCCCTGCATTAGAGGGGATTTCTGGCCGGGTCACGCACCTGGCTGACCAATCTAGTTGGCTGGGGGGCATGGCTTGCTGCATTTAAACAGCCGCGTGACCAGGAATCACCCTCTCAGTTCCTGCTTTGTGGATCTCCCACCCTCTTTTCATGTGTTTACTAGATTGGCCTTCCTATAGACCTCGGCTGGTAGCCTGTTGAGGAGGCCTGGTAGGATTTTTTCCACTTGGCAAATTGGCACCAGCCACTTGGTTTTCACCTACCTCATTGTAATCGTCACAACTTTGTAAGGTTTAGTGGTTAGGCATTGGTGAAACCTGGTTCCGGGGAGGGGAGGTGTGGCCATCACCTGCCCCTCCATTTTTAGAGTATTCAATTAAAGGGATCAGGGGGTGTGGATCCGGGGGTGTGGATCTTGTCCGAAGCCTGGGTAGGGGCTAGGGCAGGCATAGGCAAACTCAGCCCTCCAGTTTTGAGACTACAGTTCCCATCATCCCTGACCACTGGTCCTGTTAGCTAGGGATGATGGGAGTTGTGGTCCCAAAACATCTGGAGGGCTGAGTTTGCCTATGCCTGGGCTAGGGCCATGCCACAATCCCATCGGGGACCCTGGGGGAGCTCTCAGTTGATGTACATCAACAGGGCTCCCCCTACTGGTGGTTGACCCTCACTGGACTCTCTGCATGGTGGGCAGGAGTCAGATATCGTCGGTTCAATTCCAATGCCTAAGCCGATACCGCTCACATTCTGTAATCAATACAGTTGTGGCCCTAATTCGCCCACTAACCTAAAATACTGGTGTCCAAGTGTCTTATTATTCAACAAATGGGGGAGCTTGGGGCCTTGACGCGCAACTATGGATACACCTGAAGGACTGCCTGCCACTGTATAGAACTGTAAGATCACCTAAGGGGTGGAGTCAGGCTTAGGGATAAAATGTGACCCTCCAGGCTTTTATGTCATGTGAAAGCCCAAATGTAATGCAGAAATGAACAGTTAGGGAAACTGGGAAAACAGAACAAACCACCGTGTGGATGTGGCCTTTCTGTTGCTTGAAAAACAGACACGCCTCCACCTCAGTCGCACAGACTTCCTTTGGGTTCTGCCTTGATCTCTGATGCTCTTCATGAGAAGTTCATATGAGAAAGGAAAGAAATAATTGCTTTGCTCTTCTGGTGCTGTGCTAGAGGTCAGCATTGCAAAAGCACCACTGAGCAGGGCTTTTTTTAGGGAGTACTCAGGGGTATGCAGTACCAGCGCCTCTTTTTGTTGTTGTTAAAAAGTGTGGCACTTACTGGAACAACTTCATGTTGGGTACCGGCACCTAGAATTTTTTTCTTTCTAGAAAAAAGCACTGCCACAGAGTAAAGTGTGCTTGCGCTAAACAGAAGCAATTTTCATTCATCATTTTAAAGAATATTGCTGTTGGAAGAAAATCAAGTCCCACCCCCCTCTCTCTGTGTGTAAGAGGTGGCATAGGAAGAGTTAATTTCTGGGAGCTCAAAGAGTGGTAAATAAGATTTGGCTAATGCTGTCTAAAGACATCAGGCATGGCTTCAGTGTGTAGTTTTGAAGCAGAGAAGTTGTTTAATTATTTTCAGAGGGAGACAATTAAGGAACCCAGATAAAAATGTTAAGTGTTGTTTTAAGTAAGTTTCTTTAAAACGTTCAATTACTTGCATAAAGAGAGCACGTTCAAAAAAGGTTGCTTTCCTTCCAGACTTGTGCAGAAATAGTTGGTGACATATGTTATCTGGGTAAATTTATGGGCTAATAGCCGTAAATAAATAAATAAATAAATAAATAAATAAATATCTGGGTAAATGGCTAATTTTAATTGGGTGATGGTTTCTAGAAATGATAAAGTAGAAGGTTCTTTTTGTGAGCCATCGTATCACCTTAAAAGCAGCCCTTTGTACATTGCAAATGGGTTAGAATGATCCTACTCCTGTTGTATTCATACACTTTGTGCTTTTATCTTTTATTATCTCAGATGGATATTTTATCTGATTTCCTGAGAGAGGAGTTGGGGCTTATCTGCATAGGAGATTCACTACAGCACACATAAATTCTACTCCTTCAAGTGCGTTTGTGGAGCGGATAGGCTGCAGTTGACCCTTAAAAGTTTGAGAGAAAGAAGTCTACACATGCTCAGATGTACTCTGCACACACACACACACACACACACACACACACACACACACACACACATCATTAAGATGACTGGTTAACCAAAAACAAAAATTAAACAGCAACAAAGTTATGTTGACGTAAAAAGTCTTCAGAAACACCTGAACATCAAAAGTGAAGATGCTTGCTGAATGTCTGCTGGACAAGTGCTCCACAGTATTAGGCTGGCCTAGCAACACTCAATGCTTGGCTTCCAGTTGAGGCCAGATGAGCTTCTGCAACACAGAGGGAAGCTCACACTGTCCCTGTGGCTGTTCTGTGATTGAGCTTGAATATTTTAAGATAGCAGAGAGCACACCTAATTCTCTCTCTCTCCCTCATGCAACCTTTTGTCCTCACAACAACTTTGTGAGATAAACCAGCCTGAGAGGTAGTGACTAGCATCATGCACTGAGCTTCCTAGCTGAGTGGGATTTGAACCTTGGTCTAGTAGTCCCATGGTTCCCAACATGAGGCACGTGTCCCACAGGGGGGCAATTTGATTTTTAAGGGGCAATTTGAGAATGAGTTGTTAACAGTGAATGACCTTTTAGGCTTCCTCCACATGAATAAGAGTTCACTTTTTGAATGATAAGAGTTATATGTCACAGGGGGTGGGGGCATCAGGATTTTAGAGATGCTTAAGTGGGGCATGGCCAAAAAAAGGTTGGGAACCATTGGTCTAGTCAAACGTTTTAACCATTATACAACACTCTTGTAACATTCTTCCTATTTTAAACGGAAGGACATGGGGCGAGGGAGGCCTTCAGCAAACTGAGGATCTTTGCAAGGCACACACGCAGTGTTCAAAACTCCCATTGTTCTACGTGCATTTTGCAACAGGGAATTTGATTAGAGCAAGGAGTTTCTGAGCTCTGGGTGCAGTACTGCGCCTAAGATTTCAGATTAAAACTGCAGAGTGTTCTGCCTCCCCACTTCTAGATAATCTCTGAAGACTGGAGAAGAGACCCTCCTAAGAATATTAGGGGGTGGGCAGGGGAAGGACTAGACCATGTGAAAAATAAACATAATATTTTAGCTGCAGTTCATTCATTTTCAGCTTTGTATTCTTGTTATAATAAAGCACGACTAGACACTCTGTTGTTGCACCCACAACTCAGGTTTAAGGTGCCTTTTAGCCCCTAGCTTTCAGATCTCAGTTTCTAACACTGCACACATGTTTAAAATCGGAAGAAGAAAACAGGGTGCAGTACTTTGGCATGGTATGGATTATCACACCATAGCTACACCCATAGATGGTGTAACTGATAATGTCAGCCTAGGTTTAAACAGTCATCAGAGGGCATGTAAGCGACATAGGTTAGAGGAAATTAACATCTCATTCATCTTTTTTCATCACTTAATCACTCAGCCATTCCTGGGAAGGAAGTGATCACAGCATATGTGTGTGTGATTTTAGTCTATCCATATTATTATAACCTGCAAATTGAGGTGTGTGTGCAAAATAATGTTTCCTTCTCTTTAGTGTATGCTGTGCCCTTCAAACAGTTACAGAAGCAACTCAGGAGGTCCTCTTCTCATTTCCCAGCAGTCTCTTATATTTTTGAAAGGCTTGCAACTGAATGCATGGAACCAGCCTTACACCTGCATTGATTACCTTGATTATCATGGCTGCTTTTCATAATGAACCACAGACAGGTTATTTCCTGTCCAGTTATCGACCAGATCAAACCTTTTGTAACTTTATCAGGGCTCCTATATTATCTTGTACCTTCAGATCATGTGTGATGGACAGCTGAGCGAGACCAGAGTCCAGTGATGCCTAAGGAGTCCACCAGACAGCTGAAGCCTCTCTCTGATTGGCTACTGACAGCTAGCCAGAGGGAGTGGAGCCAGCATTTTGAGAGGGAAAATAAAAGGAGCTGTTTTTGAGAGAATCCTCAAATATGGAGATTGCTTAAGAGAGCAGAAAGAGTTGCTTCTCTCTGTGTAACACCCACTAGTTTTAGTATATTTATTAATTAGTTAAGTGTGTCCTAAAATAACATTTTTTCCTGACACAAAGTTTTGCAAACTTTGTTTTGTAAAATAAACCTTTTCTTATTAGTTCACCTTCTGCCTGAGTCTCCAAGTGTTGACGTTTTGCCTCACATAAGACCCACAAGATAACCCGTGATGTTTATATAGGGTCTGTGGAGGGGGGACGTGGGTGGCGCTGTGGTCTAAACCACTGAGCCTCTTGGGCTTGCTGATCGGAAGGTCAGCGGTTTGAATCCCTGCGACGAGGTGAGCTCCCATTGCTCTGTCCCAGCTCTTGCCAGCCTAGCAGTTCAAAAGCACACCAGTGCAAGTAGACAAGTAGGTACCACTGTGGAAGGAAGGTAAACGGCATTTCTGTGCACTCTGGTTTCCGTCACAGTGTTCCGTTGCACCAGAAGCAGTAAAGCCATGCTGGCCACATGACCCAGAAAGCTGTCTGTGGACAAACGCCGGCTCCCTCGGCCTGAAAGTGAGATGAGCACCACAACCCCAGAGTCGCCTTTGACTGGATTTAACTGTCCAGGGGTCCTTTACCTTTTATCTATGGAGGGGGGGATGACTCACCATGCCCTTGGACCTCCCTGCAATTTACAAGAAGCCAGGGAAGGCCTGCTTCAAGTCCAGAGGTACAGAGAGGTCAGCCTGCAGGGGTGGTGCTAGGAGCTTTATAAGACTTTCCCTCTAGAAACAGATTTGCCTCTGGAATAATTAAGGTGGTGGGTGGGTTCTCTGGCCCCCCTGTAAGCCCAAGGGTGGGGAACCTGTGGACCTTCTGATATGTTTGGATGTCATCTTCCATCAGTACCAGCCAACATGGTCAATGGTCTGAGATGATGGGAGTGATAGCTTAATAACATCCTTCTTAGCTACCCCTGGTGTTAGCAAAGTAAAAATGCTGGTTTTAAAAAGCAGCGAAGGAGTGGAGAATCTGGAGTGTAATATGTCTGTAGCTGCCACCCCTTGCAACACCCCTGCAGATCAGTCCATACAAGGAAGATCTTTTCAGTGGCTGCTCAAGTGCTTTTCTTCTGATCCTTTTTGAGATGGGTCCAAAACTTGCCCTCTTGAGATTTCTTTTGGAGATAACCCCCTGCTGTTAGTTATCTGCTGATTTATCATATTTCTGGTTTGCTTATTAATATATATTACATATACGTTTTGGTTTAATTTTCGTGCTTTTCATTTTATCATGCTCAGCTGTGAAAGTGCTTGCTGGAAAGCAGTTTCAAAAATCCCCCAATAAATCATGTGAGTTTAAGGTCCATGTGATTGGTTTCACCCACACAATTGGAGGTCCTTAGGCCGTGGGTGGGAAGTCTGTGCCACTCCCCACCCCCCGGCAAGACGTTGCAGGACTACAATTTCCATCACCCCTGACCATTGGCCTTCCTGGTTGGGGCTGATGGCAGTTGGAGTCCAAAAACATCTTGGGGGCTATAGATTAGGTACCTCTGCTTCTTAGACGTTAGACCAGCACTATGGGATGATGAATCTTTTGGAAAATTGCCTCCCATGGAGCAAACATGACCTGTAAAGTGAACCTATAAAATTGCTTTAAAAAAATATGAATGCTTATGCTGTTCCTTTGTTTTGTTACACACTCTGGATTGCAGGCAGCATGCTCTCTCCCCCCCCCCCCACACACATTAAAATATTCCTGCACCATAAAACACCCAAGGAAGTCGGAGAAGAGCCCTGCTTATTTGGTCCGTCAAAAGCCTTCCATTAAACAAGAAGTCAGGCAAATGTACAATGCAGTGTCAGCATCACTTGTTGACAAGAGTGCCTGGAAAGGATCCTTTGGGACATTTTTGTTTAAGGAGGAGGAGGGAGGGAGGGAAGTCCTTTATCTTTAAGCATTTCCCACTGTCCCTTCAAGACATCTGGTTCTCTCATTTTCTCTCTCTTGACTTCTGTGCTTTCAAAAATATCACTGTCAGATTTTTTCCCTTTTTTTTACTATTTAGCCAAGCAACATAACAGAGCGGTGGTCCTGCATGATAACTTGCTTGAGACATGGCTGTCCTTCAGAGGCAGTGACCTTAACCGTTTTGCCAGCTCCAGTTTTGACATGATTTTGTGTTCTTTCATCTCTCCTCTCTCTCTCTCTCTCTCTCCAGCCTCCTCCCCTCTGAATTACAGCTCAACCTTGTTAAGTTAAAGTTCTGTATTACATGCTTGCATCATCAGGTTTAACATATTGGGTGGCATTTTTTACTTGTATGAGAAAATCTGTCTTTTGATTTTTTTTAAAAAAACTATTCAAACTCTAGGAATGCCATCATGTCAATTAAAAATCTGGTGTGCTTTTTAAACAAATGAATTTAATAACAGTTAGGATAAAATTCCTAACAGAAATTCACATTTGAAGGCTGAAAGACACTGTTCATGGCAACCCTGAGATCGTTGGATGAGATAATGAACTGAAATGATTAAATACAAATTATTTTAAAATATAAATTTTAAGTCTTTCAGGGGCTAACTACATTCTATTTATTACTTTATTACTTTTAATTTATGATGTGATTACGTAGTGCATTAAAAGTAAAATGCAAAATGTGTGCTACAGAAGAAGGTAGAGCTTTGGTAGAGGGAAGTTTCAAGTGGAGACGTAGTAGTGGGGAGTTGAGATTGCTTAACCTATGGGATTGCTTAGCCTATGCTTAACCCTCTGTTTCTCCGCTCCAAATCACTCCCCGAACAGCTTCTTTACTAGTTTCCACCGATCTCTGCACAGGCTCTGGAACTCTTTCCCAAGGGAAGCTTGTCTCAACCCCTCTCTGATGGTCCTCTGTAGGATGGCCAAAATCCCCATTTTTGGAAGACTTTTGGGCTATAAATAGTTGCTCCCTTTTTTAAAGTTGTTTTTAATGGCAGTGGTTAAATTATTTGTAATACTTCATATTTTAAATCTTTTCCTCCCTCTGCTGTTTTAGGCTGTGGTCCTAAACATGCCCACTTGGGAAAAAGCTCTGCTGAATGAAATGGGGCTTCCTTCTGGGGGGCAGGGTGGGAAGAGATGTATATTAAATCTGCATTATAATGTGAATCTACACAGGTCATACTTCCTGAAGCAAAATGTGAGCCAAAAAGCAGTGATCCTTCAAAATAACACTTCCCCAAACTATGTTCAAAACCAGCAACATGTATTACTAATATACTATGTATATTAGTAAAAACATTATACAAAAATTATTGTGGAATGTTGTTTATAAAAATGCATCTATCGGGAGAAATGCACTCCAAAATGCATTTTAATCCTGATTATTATTATTTTTTTAAAAAAAGAACTTGCAACCTGATACAGAAAGGGGCTGAAATGAAATTTGGAAAAATGCCAAAACTAAGAGAAACCAAATTGAGATTTCTTGGTCCCTACTTCTGAGGAAAACATGCTTAGAATTGCAGTTTACTTATTGGTGCTTCACTGCTCTGTCGTCAAATGAGATAAATAATTCTAATGTGATATTATTAGTTGATTGTGCTTGCTGCAGGGAAGGTACGGTATATATGATTTACACTTGTGTAGTAGCCCTGTAAGCTCACTTAGATAACCTGGGGAAATTCTACCTGTGGTGCAACACCCTGTAGAATATCATTGGGAGGTGACTCAAATATGGGCGTTTTCTGCTATTCCTCTGTTTTATGGATTCCCCCTCCCTCTGCCAGTTGCTTCACAAGCCTTGTAAATGCATGTCTCTCTGCCCAGGCTTTCTTGACCCATAAGATCAGCCCTTACTTTTATTTTTTTGAATTCACCAAATTCCTGTTTTTATTTGTTTGTTTTATGTGCTTTTATGCTACTTTACTGGTTTTATGTTGTTCTTTTGTTTCAACAATATTTTTCCTTGTCTTTAAGTTGTATAGTGCTCAGAGTCCATTCCCCCAAATATTAAGTGGTTCATACATACTTTAAAATAGATAACTAACAAATATAAAAATGAAAATGGAACAGTTTAAATAAATTTGGTGGGATTGTGCTAGTCACATGTAAGGTACACTTAACTCCTAAACTGAAATGATTCATCTGTGTGTGGCAACGTAATTTGACTGAGATCTACAGGATTTATTTAATTCCAAAGTGACAAAAGTTTGATTTCCACACACATGGCTTGTAACAGGATACATTTTTGTTTTTGTTTTAAAAAGCATCCCCCCTCCATTTTTTCAGATTTCCTTTTGCCGTGATGATTACAGCTGTTTTCTCAAGACGCTTTTTGAATGTGACTCATATTAGTAACTGAGATCGTTCAGGGAGGTGAAACCAAAAGACGCTGGTGAGATGAGTTGGATGAGGGACGACCTTTCACCTTTGGAGGCATAGATCTGAACTTGAGAAATTAACATTGCCTTCTCAGCTCCTGCTTTGAATCCACATATGGCTAAGACCAAAACTGAAATCTGCAGGTTGGGGGGTGATTGGCAGTCACCTCCTCCAGTTGAGGAGGCCCCAAGGTGGAAAGAGTAAGGGATAATGAATTGCTGCCTTGATCCCTAGAGAGTGTGGGGAGGGGAGGTATTTTTCAGTGGAGTCCCACTCCATTCTGCTGTCACCTCCACTCTTCCAGACCCCCTTGGCTACAAAAGAGGCTTCAGTTTGCAGAGCTATAAATCTTAGCAGACTTTCTCTTCTCCCCAAAGAAATATCTGAAATGTTCCCTCTTCCTTTGAAACAGAATCCATTTCCTTGAGAGGTATTTGTACTGGATTAGTGATCGTGTTCCTGATGGTGACAGGAGGGAAGCCAGTGCCAAGAACCCAGGCCCCCTCCTCTGGGTGTGTTTGCTTGTGCATCAACCCAGCTGAGTGTCCTCCTCAAGGATTGGCGCTTGCAGATCATTTGTGGAGGGCTTTTCACATATGACACTTAGTAGCCCCAGCCTATGTATGTTTTCTCAAAAGGGAATTTTGTCAAGTTCGGTGAGTCTTACTCTCTAGTCAGTGGGCACAGGACTGGAACATGATTGAGTGAGTGTGTACAACACACATACACAACCACACACACATCTAGGTTGTATCCAACAAACTTATTCTGAGTCACTGAAATTAATGCACCCTAAACTAGCCATACCTGTTAATTTCTTAGTATGCTCCATGATGAGTGTTAGATAAAACCTATACTTATATCATTTGATTTTGCAATTTCTTTTGTTTTCATTGTTCAGTAATGCATTCATTTTGTTATCAATCTGTTAAAATGGCAGGCTACTCTTTTTTTGCTGCATAGCATGGAGGTGGGGCAAATTTGGCCCTCCAGATTTTGTCAAACCAAGACTCCTATCATTTTATTTCTGTGGTGGTTTATTGCATTTCCTCCCAAGTTGCTCATGGTTCTCCTTCTCAATTAATCCCCACAACAGCCACTTGAGGTACCTTAGACTGAGAGGCAGTCCAACAAGGGCATCCAGTGAGTTTCACGGCTGGTGGGGATTTGAACCCTGGTCTCCCAGGTCCTAGTGCTCCGATGATTACACCACACTGGCAATCTGGCAAGCATGGCCAATGGCCAGGGATTAGGACATTTGTAGTTCAAAAATCCAACTCTGGAGGGCCAAAGGTTCCCCAAACCTGCATTAGCAATGGTTCATTGTCATTTCCTTTTAATTTCTGTTCAACTTTTGGCAGTGTTGAACAGTGTTTTTTGTTTGGTGGTTATCATTCCCCTCCCCCACCATCATATAAGCCAGAATGACTAAACATTTGAGCCATTCTGGAAAAATAAAATGGCAGCTGCCAAGAGAGCCTGCCAAGAGAGCCTTTGCTCTTGTTTCTGACTCCCAAGTGAGTGACAAATGGGGCATTAAAATATACCTTATTCGTGATATTTGGCTACTCCTTCCATGTGCTCCATAAATTGTGAATAATGAGTCAAATATATATGACCATAAAAAGAGCTCTGCTGCATCTAGCCAAAGGCCCATCTAGTCTATCATCCCGGTCTCACAGTGGACAACAGCTTGTATTCAGAGACATACTGCCTCCAACAGTGAAGGTAGAACATAGGCATTGTGGTGAGTAGTCACTGGTAGCCTTATTCTCCATGAATTTGTCTAATCCTGTTTTAAAGCCATCTGAGTTGGTGGCCGTCTTGTGGAAGTGAATTCCATCATTTTAAGTATGTGAAGAAGTACTTCCTTTGGTCTTCCCTGAATCTCCTAACATTCAGTTTCAGACTTGGTTCAATTTTTCTTTTGTTGTGAGAAAATGCACACCCCTATAGCAGAAGAGATCTCCTGGAACTTTAAAATGTGCACTGCAGACCTAAAAAAAGCAAATCCTAGTATTCAGATGATTGTTGACTGACCAGACAAAATGCCCTTGTTGTTCTCCCTCCCTGCCCCCCCCCCCAATGCTCCATGTTAATAGAAAACCATAAAACAAGACTACAGTGGTACCTTGGTTTATGAACTTAATCCATTCCGGAAGTCTGGTCTTAAACCAAAACCATTCTTAAATCGAGGTGTGCTTTCCCTAATGAGGCCTCCTGCTGCCAGTGCCCTTCCACCGTTTTGATTCCATTCTTAGACTAAGGTAAAATTCTTAAACTGGGACACTACTTCCGGTTTTGCAGAGTCTGTAAACCAAATCATTCTTAAACCGGACTGTTCTTAAACCAAGGTACCACTGTATTTTCAATTTGCATAATAATAAACAAAACCAATTTGCATAATAATAAACAAAACCAAAACAAAACCATGTTCCTTCAGTGAATATAGGCAGCTTTTACTCTGGGCTCCACTATCAGACCTATTCAAATAGTAGTGAGTTGAACAGAGTGTAGGGTTCTCTTGGAACACACCAGCCAAAACGTTAGACAATAACTTTATTGTTTTTCTTAAACAGGCACAGTACAGCAACTTTATCTAAAGATGATGTTCTATCCAGCAGCAAGCTTAATCCAGTCAGCACACTGGGTGAACCAGGGCTGGTGGGAGTTGTAGTTCAACAACATCTGGAGGGTGCCGGGTTGGCAAAGGCTGTTCTAATAAGAACAGATCCATTGAAATGAAAGGACAGGAGTCACTTAAGTCCATTGATTTCTGAGTAGGGCTTTCATTGGATTCAGCCCTAGGATTCATTGAGACCTGTTCGGTTCCTTCATCTTGTGTATGGATAGTACTGTGACTGGTATTAGGAGAACTGAGAATGTTATTGGTATATACAAGGAGGACCTGCAGCAAAATGTTACAAAATTGACTGCTCCTATTTGTGGTTCCAGGATACTCCCTTCCATTTCTCCTCACACTGCTTTGTATCCCCCTCTGCCCAAGCATACTGAGTCCTCACTGGGCTTTTTGGGTCATGTCCCCCCCCCCCCCCCGCTTAGCAAGGAAAACCTCTACGAGATATATCTACAAACCTTGGGGTTTCCCCATGTCTGCTTCTGTTTATTACTATTATAAATATTATGATCTTGAGCATGGGAAGTGCTGATTAGCTGCCTAAGAACTGGCACTCATGGTGCATTCAGACATAGGTAATATTGTTGTGTCATTGAACTGTGGCTTATTTGCCAATATACTGGCATGTCTCGTTAAGTTTTGTCCATGGTGTGACGCAACAACAAACATCATTGGGCGATGCCACTATTCCCCATGCTTCCACACATGTATGCTTTTGCCTCTCCACTCCCAATGATTCACCCATAAAAATGGCAGGAAAGAATTGTATGGGGATATATCGCTTCAGTTTACTGTATGCCAGTACAGTGCTCCATTTTATTCTTGTGATTTTTTATTTTTTTAAATAAAATTTTATTGGTTTTTCACAGTTTTTATAAACACAAACAAAACACAATACAAACAAACAAACACACAAACAAACATGTATAATTTCATAGCCTTTTTTCTTAAACCTTACTTCGCCGACTTCCCCATACCTCCCCTTTCTACACCCCAATTTCCAAAATTATTTCAGCAAATCCTAGCACTTGGTTTTATCAAATTTTTCCCTTATTCTTTTCTTTTACTTAATCTTTTACAGCTGTAATCCCCCTTTCCCCCTAAAACCTCGACATTTTAGCATTCATTAATTTTACAATGTTTCTTAAGATAAATTTTGAATTGCTCCCAGTCTTCTTCCGCTGTCTCTTTCCCCTGATCACGGATAAAATCTTAAATTTTATTCTGGGTTTTTTGCCCTGCCAGACAAATTTCGAAATGTCCTTCTGCCACCTCTTGAAACAGTCCATCTTGTCAAGGATTTGCAATGCTTGAAACAAAAATAACATTCTAGGCAATACATTCATCTTTATAACTGCAATTCGGCCTAACAAGGAAAGCTTCAAATTTGACCATATTTCTAGATCTTTTTTAACTTCTGACCAACATTTCTCATAATTATCTTTAAACAGATTCACATTCTTAGCTGTCATATTGACCCCTAAATATTTCACCTTCTTAACCACTGTCAAACCTGTTTCATTCTGGAACCTCTCCCTTTCCATGGCTGTTAAGTTTTTTTTCCAAAACTTTAGTTTTTTGTTTATTCAACTTGAATCCTGCGACTTGACCAAATTCTTGAATTAGCTCTAAAACTCTTTTCGTACTAGTATTCTTGTGATTTTCTGGGTTAATGGGTCTGCATATGTTTTCTTTTCTGGATGCAATTAACATGGAAATGAACACTAAACTCCACTATATTCTGTTAGATTTCTAGAAATGGATTTTACGTCATGTGAAAGCTCAGATATAATGGGGAAATGGAAATGTGTAGGGAAATGGAATAAACTGCTGTGTCAATGCAGCCTAAGTGCCCTATTAGTAAATGGAAGGGTGGGATGATGGGTTCTAGGGCAAGGATGACAATCCTGTTGCTCTCCAGGTGTTGGTGGACTCGAGGTCCCATCAACCCCAGCCACCATGACAGGTGGGCATGATGGAGTTGGAGTCCAGCAGGTTCTCCAGCCCTGTCCTAGGACATGGCTTGACTATGAAATCTCTCTCAGGAAACACCATTGTCAGTTCCATGGTGGAAGAAGAAAGGTGAAATATAAACATAATAAAGAAACATGGCATCACGTTTACAGAGAAATGAAATATTTATTTATTTATTTGCTTTTCTGTTTAATCATATCATCAGTTCATACTGTGTTACAGTCAAGCACAAGCTAATAAGAAAAAAACCTTAATAATAATAATCATAACATAGCTTATTCCTCCAGTCTTACATACCTTGACTTTAGCTCCCCTTTCCACTCTTTCCCTGGTTTCCTATCTGATATCTTTTCAAACTGCGTTTTCTTACTCCACTAAATTGTTTTCATTACCATACACTATTCCACTTTGCCACGTCTACTGCTAGGTATTTTTTCAGTTTGTTACACTTATTTTCTTGTTATAATATTTTCCCATATACTGTAATCTATATATAATGTCCAGTCTTCTTTTAGTTTCTTATCATCTTTATTTCTTAATCTGTTTGTCATGCTGGCAAGAAATGAAAATTAAAGCTGCTTGGTGGTATACTTGTTCCACCGGTGAGATGTTTTGCACCAGAGGAACATTGTTGAGCATGAGACTGCATAAGCAGGTTGCTGGTAACTTTGTTGCACAAATGATTGTACAATCTGTTGTGCAATACGTTTGTGCTAGTGCAAGTGTTGTGCTGGAGTCCTCGGTTGCACAGCATTAAACCCACCCACCCACTAGCGCATGAGCACTTGTGCTAGCGGACGGAGAACGTTGGATACAGCCCCTTGTGTTCAGTGCTTGGGACAAACTCTTTAAAAGCCACTAATAACCTACTGGTGATTGGTATAAAATTAAGAATTAATTTAGTTTTGGGAAGTACAAGACTGCAGTCCTTTCCACACTTACTTGGAAGTGAGCCTTACTGAATTTTGTTAGAATTACATCTCAGAATTACTTCTCAGTACTGTAAAGACTGCACTGTTAAGGCTGGTATCCAGAAGATTTTGGTTTCAACATCCAAACCCATAAGAAGGAAATTTGATTTTGCTGGTAGGGCTCTCATTGTGTGCATTACTGTGGCTAACCAGTAGCTTGTTGCCATTGGTTGGAGAGCAAGTTTATATTGAGAGGATATTGCAATTCCAACATACGTATTTTAAGTTTCCCAATGAAGAACAGCACATTTTTTGCAAGTTGCTTGGTCACTTAAAGTTCTGGTCAAAGGCTACCACATTATACAGCTTTGGAACTACAGACTTTCCTTCTACAGAATCTATCATTCCATCAGATCAGCTGTGGCCACTCTCAACTGGAAGTGACCTGTGGCCTTAGACAGAGGTCTTTTCCAACTCTTTTGTTGGTGAGCCTTTTAACTGGAGATGAGAGCCTGTGGATTGAGCTTGGGACATTCTGCGCGCAATGCAAGTGCTTGACCATGGAGCTTATAGGACTGCAGGAAAACAGCTCTTTAATGATCAGAGAGGAATGCTACTCAGAACAGTCAATTTCTAGCTAGCATGGTGCTGGAGTGCTCAAGGCAAGCCCTGTCCTCTGACCTACAACTCTGCCCCCTAAATAAGGTGGGCAGAAGGTAGATTGCTGGGTATTTTGCAGTACATTTCCAACTCCCAGTCATTGAACAATGGCAACAACAACAAAACTACTTTTCCCACCTAAATTAGCCTTTTGAAATGAGAGGAGCTAACCAGTAGTGGACTTCTGTGTGAAAGGATTGTGAACTCACCTCATTTCTGGCACTGAAAACAAATCCCACCTAGGCTGTTAATGTGGTCAGTGGAACCCTGTTCTTTAATTCTAACCCATTCCCCCCCCCCCCCAATCTGGCTCTGATTGATTCAGGTTTTGGGGGGAAAAACAAGTTTGACCTGTCAAATTGGAAGTCTATCCACCCTTGTCTTAAACACAGATGGGTAGGGGTAGTGAGGGAAAAGCTTTTGGCTTGTTTTACATTGTATGTTTCTGGTCTGAGCCTGCCCTGCTCATAGACTCATAGAACTGTAGAGCTGGAAGGGAACACAGGGGTCATCTAGTCCAATCCCCTGCAGTGTAGGAGCTCAAACCCATGACCTTGAGATTAAGAGTCTCATGCTCTGCCAACTGAGGTACCCCAGCTGCTATTGCAAAAAGATTCCGAGAAGCCCTCAGAGTAAATCCTGACTGAGGGAAATAGACTTAGGGTGCAGCCAATGCTAGTTCTACTCAGAGTAGACCCATTGAAACATGGCTAACTTAGGTTTATGGAAAGAAAAAAATTCCTTCCAGTAGCACCTTAGAGACCAACTAAGTTTGTTATTGGCATGAGCTTTCGTGTGCATGCACACTTCTTGAGATCTTCAAGCTCATACCAATAACAAACTTAGTTGGTTTCTAAGGTGCTACTGGAAGGAATTTTTTAATTTTGTTCCGACTACAGCAGACCAACACGGCTACCTACCTGTAATTTGGTTTATGGGTGTATTCTGAGTAGAACTTAGTTGGATACAACACTTAGTGCTGTAATACTAAACATACCTCTCAAGTAACAAACAATCAGAGCTTTTTTGCATATGCAAATCCTAGGCTTGTTGATGCCTGAAGCATCATATTAAACCCCTTCAGTACATGAAGATGCATGCATGGATCAACTCTATTGTCCCTAATTAATGTAACAATATCACTGTTCAGACAAACACCCTCATTTGCAAGTTCACCTGCAAGCTGTGGCATACTAGTAAGCCTCCTGGCTACACCTCTTCATCAGCCACATGATTATCATCAATGTCAAAGGGGTCTATGAGCATACAGATGTACCTGGTCTGATGGCTGATGATGCAGCCACCTTGATGAAACTAAGCAAGTCAGCCATTGGTGAATGCCTGAATGGGAGACCACCTAGGAACCCAAAGGATGCTGCCTTGTTTTCCATAATGAAACAAAGCTGGGATATAAATGTATTATATAAAAACATTTTTCCTTATGGGTGGAGAAACAGCCTTGATAAGAGATAATAAAAAGAATCATGGGTGTGCAGCACTTCTCCCTGTGTTGCTTGATTCAGAATTTGCTCCCACAAAGATGTAGTGATTGCTGCCAAGTTGAACAGCTCTAAAAGAGTATTAGATAAATTCATGGAGAAGTTAGTAGCCACCATGGCTGTGTTTCACCTCTACTGGCAAAGGCAGCACACCTTTGAAGGTGAAGGGAATTGAAGGTGGAGAAAGCACTCATGTTCTTATGTCCTGCTTTTGGGTTTCCCACAGGCAGTTGGTTGGCCACCGTGAACACTGGTTGCTAGACTAGATTGGGCATCCAGCAGGGCTCCTTTTATGTTGTTCTGTAGCACTCACAGCTACACATAATAATAATTATAATGATGATGAAACCTTTTTACTCAGAGCAAACCTACTGAAATGTATGGATCTAATTTTGGCCCTATCTGCACTATAAAATCACGATACCACCTTAAACAGTCATGGCATCTCCCAACAACCCTGGGAACTGTAATTTGTTAAGGGTGCTGAGAGCTGTCTAAGAGAGCTCTATTCCTCTTACAGAACTATAATTCTCAGAGTTCCCAGGGAAACGGAATGAACTGTTAAACCACTCTGGTAATTGTAGCTCTCTGAGGGGTATGAGTTCTTCCATCAACTGTCAGCACCCTTAACAACACTACAGTTCCCAGGATTCTTGGGGGAAGCCATGACTGTGTAAAGTGGGATGGTTCAAATGGGGCCTTAGTCATCTTCATTAATTTCAAAGGGTCTGCTCTGAGTAAAACAGTTGAATAGCACCCATAGTGTCTTCCACACGACATCTAGTTTTGTCCTTGGCTCCTATGATGTTTCAGCATTTAATGCTCCTTGAACATCCTCTAGGCCCAAGTCAGTGTTACCTCCTGATAATGTGGGCTCTCCTAGCCATTTCTTAAAAAATAAAAATCACAGCCCCCATGCGATACTTGCCCTTTCCCTTTCCCCCTCCATGCAAGGGATAATGACTTCCCTAAGGCACCAAGATGATGCGAAACATACTCTATTACCGGCTGTGAAGTGCTGGGAATAGTCTGTACATGGAAAACTGAATGATCACCCTTATTCTTTTGATGATTCCTTCTGTGATAACATTGTTGACCACAGCGCTCTCTCTCTCTCTCTCTCTCTCTCTCTCTCTCTCTCTCTCTCTCTCTCTCTCTCTCTCCCCTTCCCTCCCCTCCCTCCTCCCCCCGCTCTCCATTTTCTAAATCTGAAAACATCAGCCTCCTGTGTGATCCACCCATAATTTTTCTCCTATATCCAGTTCACCTTACTACTTTTTCTTTGTTTTAAAGAAACACTCTGTTACCTTAATATTGCAAATGCAGCCCCCCTCTTTTTCGGGGGGGGAGAGTTGTCCCTCTTATTAAGCCATGTTTTCTCTTTGAGTTCACTATTGTTTTCTCAGCCCTCCTGTCACAAAGCAGAGGTCACATCAACACGACCTTTTGCTGGTACAAGGAGGTTGCTAAATAATTCACATGGCCAACTTGATTTCTGAGTCCACATTTGTTTTTTCCACTCTCCTAATCAGGATGCTCATTTAATTCTATTCCAGCACCTGTTCAGCAATTAACACCCTACAATTTGCATCTTACCCTGACATTTGCTATCTTTCCAATTAGTTTTTATATCAGTATAATTAGGTAGGGTTATTACAGTGCATCTAACAGGGTCGAGGCTATTCCCAAGTCTTTTAAGCTCTTCCCCAGATTTGTTTAGGGATGCCACGGAGGGTAAATGGTTGATTAGGATCACTGTTTTTCTTCTTCATTCAGATCAGGAGAAAACTGTTTCCCCATGTGGCTCGTGAAAGAGCAGGGGAAATATATCAACCTAAAAGCATGAATATTATGTTGCTCGTGAATGCTAGGGTGAATTTTGGCAGGGTTAGTGCGAATGGTGGTGCTCTGACATCCCTTTATATGGCTTTTGCATGGGAGAAAATATAGCGAAATCTTTTGAAAAGTAGCACCCTGTGTGTGGGAAAATGAATGGAAACAACTTTGGGAAGAGCAAGAAGAGCACTCTGAAACGCAGATTGTAAGCTCCCTCTCTTTTACGAATGTCATTCCGTAAAGCACCCTGCATTTCTAATGGTACTATTATTGTTTTATTGTGATTATTTATCACTACCTTTGCTGCACTGATCCACCAGAAGAAACTAGCACTATACACTGTTAGCAAAATCCATGGTGATTCCTTAATTACTCTTATTAAAAAAAAACCACAGAGAAGCTTCTACAGAGAATTTGGAAACATCAGTCTCCCAGCTGATCCACTGTGATATATTCTGCAATATATTCTGCACAATTTGCAGAATTATTCTGCATAAACAGAGACGACATGTTCTTTGAGAAATGTATTTTGTGTGTGCAATGGGACTGTCTGATCACAATCAAGGAGCCAGGCTATTTGGGAGAGTACCACTAGAAGCAGTCCATGATGTAGCTTAAGTGGAAGTGCTGTCCTTTCTAGTTCACCTACATTGTCATATCTGGAAAATTTATAGGCATGGATGAGCAGTGGGAGGTGCCTTATGGAGAGCTACATATGGGTTTTGTACATCTCCCCCCTCCCCATGGCTTGATTGAAATTTCACCCTTTCTCCTCTAACTAACCCACCATCCTATCCTGATTCTCTTGGGTTGCAATCAGGCACTTTTGCCACTGAAGTCAGCAAGTATAAATGTATATAACAATACAGAACTGAACAAGGTGAAGTGGTTTTTTTTGGGTAGGCATTACATAAGGTTTTAAAAATATTGTTTATAGCATTTTAGTATAAGACAATGATAAGGTGAATGTTTTATGGTGTGAGATTAATGTAATCAATCTGAATCTGTCACTTTTGGTTTCTCTCAATTTCACATTTTCCCAGTCTTCAGTTTTCCATATAATTTGTGATTTTTTTAAAAAAGGGTCATTGTGAAAATTCAATAGTAATGCAGTGCATTCCCCCCAATATACACAATTCAGAATGCATTTTTGCCTGATGTGAACATTTTTGCATGCCTAATATAGTTTAACCTAATACAATGCATTTTTGTATGTTCTTTTCACTATATTGTGAAAATTTGATGCACACTTCTCTTCTATATTCACATTTTTCAGTTGGAGAACTGCATAGCAAAATTCATGAATTATTTCAGGAAGTGTGAATTAGGTAGGTTCTCATTAAGGTACAAACCAAACTAAATTTCTTCCCGAACCTCTCTGTCCTTTGGGCATTTATTTGAATCCGCCTGTTCCATGGAATCCCACCATCACATCTCCTGCATTCCTCCCTTGTTTCATTCTGCAGTGGCTGACCAAATGTCTCTGGGAAACTACTACTACTACTACTACTACTACTACTACTACTACTAATTTTTATTTATACCCTGCCCTTCCTGGTTCAAAAACTGGGCTCAGGGCAGCTAACAACAAATCTAAAACACTTAATTGTAAAAGCAGTATAAAAACATGAATAACAATAAAATTCAAAGTTCAGAAATCAATTTAGGGGAAATAAGCATTAGATAATCCCCAGGGCTAGCTGGCTGAATTGGTCCTACTTGGGCCAGCGAGGAGGCCAGGGGAGAATTAGCTCTGGGTTCTCAGAGCAGGTAATCTTCATAAAAGGGGAGGGGGAGGGAAGGGAAGAGAAGGGAAATAAAAGATCAGGCTGAATTCAAATTAAAGGCCAGGCGGAATAGCTCTGTCTTACAGGCCCGAGAAAGGAGGTTAAATCCTGAAGGGCCCTAGTCTCCTGGGACAGAGCATTCCACCAGATCGGAGCCATCACTGAAAAGGCCCTGGCCCTGGTGGAGGATAGTCTGATTTCCTTAGGGCCTGGGACCTCTAAACTATGGCTATTCATGGACCTTAAGATCCTCTGTGGGGCATACTCGGAGAGGTGGTCCCGTAAATGCGAGGGCCCTATGCCACAAAGGGCTTTAAAGCACCTTAAACCTGACCCTATACTCCGCCAGGAGCCAGTGCAACTGGCAAAGCACTGGATGAATATGCTGCTATGGTAGGGACCCTGTGAGGAGTCTCGCTGCAGCATTCTGCATTCTGCACCCGCTGGAGTTTCTGGGACAGCTTCAAGGGCAGCCCCACGTAGAGCGAATTACAGTAGTCAAGCCTGTAATTTGAGCAGAAGAGTGCACTCTTCCCCTGCAGTTTCCAGCAACTGGTATTCAGAAACATTGCTGCCTCTAGCCGTGGAGGCACCATATAGCCATCATGACCAGCAGTCATTGGTAGCCTTGCCTTCCATGAATTTCTCTAATTCTCCTTTAAAGCCATCTAGGTTGGTGACCTTCACTGCCACTGTGGGAGGAAGTGTTTTCTTTTATCCGCCCTGAATCTCTGAACATTCAGTTTCAATGTCCATGAGTTCTAGCTTTATGAGGGAAGGGGGGAAAACTTTTCTGTATCCACTTTCTCTATGCCATGCATGATTTTATACATTTCTATCCTGTTACCACTCACTTGCCTTTCCTGTAAACTAAAAAGCCCCAAATGCTGCAACCTTTCTTCATAGGGGAACTGCTCCATCTCCTTGATCATTTTGGTTACTCTTTTCTGAATCTTTTCCTGTTCTACAATATCCTTTTTGAGGTGAGGCATCCAGAACTGCGTGCAGTATTCCATATGTGATCACACCAAAGATTTGTATAATAGTACAATGATACTGGCAGGCAGACCCTAAGGACATGGAACAGCTCTGCTCATTGGTTGGAAGTGTTATATAAGGGTGTTCACACATTACATCATACAAGCGTACAATATGTGTACACAGATTGTTGAGCTGTACGCTTGTAAATACTCACATGCAGTGTTCAGTGAGTGTACAGCCTCTGCACTGTTGTACACATGAGCTGTACAAATCAACAAGTGTACACTCTTTCACACAAACACTTGTACCTAGAGCTTGTACCTCTTTTCTGTCTATTGTGTGAAGAAGCCTGTAATCACTGCAATATGAATATCCAAGAAAAACTTTCTGAATGGTTGGGGTCCTTCATAAACTACTGTGAGAATATTGCTATTGGTGTAGGGATACGATATCCTATGATTGACTAATAAAGCTGGACTTGCCAAGAGAGAATAGGCAACTGTGAATCTAATTGTCAGGACCACGGTCAGCAACTGGCATTTTTTGGAAGCTGCCAGGGCCTAAATGTCTTGACAGGACCTGCTCAGCGCTCTGATAATAGCAGCCATTTTAATTCCCTTCAGAGCTCTCAATGTAGCATCACTCTGGACGCTGTAAGAAATTAAAATAGCAGCTCCTAGCCACCAAGTTCTGCTTAGAGTACTGCTCAGCCTTCCACCAATGCCGTCCAGGCAAGCTTCCACCAGAGGGTTCTTTCCCCAGGATTCTTGCAAACCATTGGGTACCAACTGTGTTAATTTCCCTTGACTTTCTATATGAGGGAGGGTTTCTCAGCTACACAAGCCAAAGTGAATCAACACGATTTTGCCACAAACCTTCAAAATGCACAGTTTATTTGTGTGCAACCACAATGGTGCAAATCCAGGTTTAATCCTTAAAAAAACAGTTTTAGCTGTTTAGTGATGAAGGGGGACAAAGAAAGAAAGAAATCTTGCTCTAAGTGCAATTGAGGTGGGTGGTGGTTGTTGTTTTAAGTTGCAGAATGTTATTTCTTCAAAAAGACATCACCCGTGTTCGTTCTTTCATTCATCCCTGGAGAATGAAGCTGATCTTGAGCCAACAGGTATAGGCAGTGTTTGACACTGTTTGGAAATAAATTAATTTGTAAGATGAAAAGGTCATGCAAAATATTTGGAAAGTTTGGAAGTGTTGGAGCTGAAGTCAGAGCCGCTGCCAGAATTGCCTTTATTTTCCTTGCCAGGTCTTGGATGTGACAGATACTTGTTCACATACATAGATGATTCCCACCCCCCCTTCCTGTGGGCATTTTGTCACTTGGAACAGGTGACTGCTTGATTAGTTGCTACTATGTTTTGTGGAAGGGAGAAGGAGAGAGAGAGAGAGAGAGAGAGAATGAATTCCAGCTCTGCTTGGTCGCATTTTAACACCTTCTCTGCTAAGCAGGAGGCCAGCTTAGGGTGCTAAATTCTTGTCTGTGTCTGTCTGTGAAATAAATCTGTGTGTTGTGTAGTTCCAAGCTGTCAGCAACGGTTTGCACTGATGGACTCCTGAAAGGAGTTTCGTCTCCGATCTGTGGAACAGTCAGCAGCCACTAGGGAGCTGTCTTTAGCTCATATTTCAGAGTTAGCTCATTAGCCCAATATCAGTGGTCGCTCACTTCAAACCTTACTTGCAAAGTTGCAGTCTATGTTGTTGTTTTGTACTTTGTATAGTGTAATATATTGTTACTGTTGCTCTATATATTATTATATTTATATAATATATTCTATAAAATGGGTCACAATATTTAATTAATTAGGCTGATCAGAGATATATATATATATATATTCAACCTAACAGTACAGACGGAGGAATCAGAGTGTTCCTGGTCTCTATCACTTTTACATATGTTCACCTATAAGTCAATTCTGTCTTCTGTATTTATCTTCATTGCAGACACACCCACCCAAATTTTTTTATCTCAAAAGATGCATTTTAAAAAACATATTTTGATGCATTCAAACTACCAATTTGTATTTCAACATGTGGAGAATTTCAAAATCTTCTGTATAGTTAAGGTCAGAGTTGCAGATTGAATCAGTTGGTATCAGATTTTACAAAGATCAAGTTCCTTAGCACAGCCACATGTTTATTTGAAAGTACCATTGTGTTAAATGTAGCTTGCTGTCTATTAAGTGTTTTCAGGATTGCAGTACAGATCAGCTAAAATTCATACAATCACAATGCAATCTCATGCGCATTAATTCAGAATTCCCACTGCATGCAACAGGATTTCCCTAGGAGTAAGTTTGTGTAAGTTTGTGGCCTTAATTGACTGAAGATTTGTTTAATTGGGTGACAGCCTTGATGACAATGATATACAAATCTGTGTATTATTTATTTAAATTATTTAAATTTAAATGATTTGTTTCTTCCACTTCAATGTTTCCATTTTCCAGAGATGCTTACAAAATAAATGAATAAACAACAGCAGACACAACATGTGGGGTGGGTGTGGGTGGGATGAGAAATAAATCTGTTAATTAAATTAAAAAGCAATTAAAGCAGAAGAGCAAGAAAATAGACCAAATAGCAGTGTTGGTTAAAACAAAATTCAAATGATTAAAAAGCCTAAAGAAATAAATAGGTTACTATCTGTTGCCAAAAGGCCATCAAAGTAAGCGGCATGTGACTTCACTAAGGAGGAGTATTCCAAAAATCAAGGCATCATATCCAAAAATGCCTCCTCTCATCCTTTACATGTGGAACTTCTGTCGGCAGGGGAGTGTGGAGCAAGACAATCTAGTACTGAGCTGTAATCTGTCCTCCAGCTTCTTGAAAGTTTTCTTCCCCTGCAAACAAGGCTTCTATTTTTCTACCTCATTCTCACAGCACAGCAAATATTTATCCAGTATTCCATCACCTCTCAAGCTCCCTACACTTCTTAATCTGAAAAAGGGCCTAAGGGAGGAGTTGCCACATGATATCTCCCCCTGGACTTTAATTGAACCAAGGGCACTCGGTCAAGCTGCAGAGTGCAGACCACGGGTGAGACGATTTTTAGAATGAAAGGAAGGGCGCGTCAGAAACTCCCCTCAGCCACCTCAAAAATAAAGCACGTGCATCAAAAGCCCTGATAGCCGCCCATGAGAATTTCATGGAAATGTTCTCTTCCCTTTGATATTTTTCAAATGCAGTTTCTTTTCTCATTAATTGAAGGAGGATGGTTTGGGGGGCGGGGGGAAATGTACGAGAAATTTCCGGCACAGCACAAGGATGATCTTAACACACAGGCAGCTTCATGCGAAAGAAGAAGGTTCTCCAGACACCCAGGTCCCAGGAGATTGAGGTCATGGGTAGTCAACAACAGTGTAATAATAAAAAAATGTATTCAGAACTGGTCTGGCAGCCACTGCTGCTGTTTAACCACTGGAGAATTGTGCTACATATGACTGATTCCAATCAATGACCTAATCACAATACTTTGGATCAACTGATTTTTCTGATGTCTTCAAAAATGCATTTCAATCAGAGCTGGTTCTACCACTAGGCAAAGTGAAACAGTTCTCTCTTGCAGCAGAATCTGGCAATATGGGTGGGATTACATGCCTTGGTTGGCCCTTTGGGAGGGGACACAAAGAAAGAGCCCTTGCTTTGCATGCAAGAAGTCCCAGCTTCAATCCTCAGCATCTCCTGCTAACAGGGGCATAGTATGGGGGGTGCCAGAGGGGCTGTGGCCCCAGGTGTGGATTTTTGAGGGGGCCTAAAGCAGGTGCCCCAATGCAGGTGCCCCCAGTGGGGCTTGGCGCTCCTCTACTGGCATTGGAGGAACCAACGCTCGTGGAGAGGAGCACTGGGTCGGGCCACGCTGGGAGTGGTGCTGTGCAGTGGCGTAGCGTGGGGGTGCAGGGGGGGGCCGGCCGCACCGGGCGCAACATCTGGGGGTTAGGGTTAGGGGGCGCAAATCCACGGGTAAGGGGGCGCAAATTACTTGCCTTGCCCCTGGTGCTGACAGCCCACGCTACGCCACTGGTGCTGTGGGGGCATTTGGTCCATGGCTCCCCCCTTTGTGGGTGGTCAGGAGGTGTAGCACAACCCTGCTTAGCTCTGGGGTGGGGTGGAGTCGCTCTGTTGTTGGCCGCCAGGGTTGGGTTGCTGCTGCAGGCTCCTTCATCTCCCTCCTCCCCCCGTGCACGCATCCCTCCAGCTTGTGTGCGACCGCTCTGGGCATCATGAGCCCAAGCAATACTGCCACCTGCCAAAATGATAGAGTTGCAGATGACATGAAAGATGTCTGCTTGAGATTTTGGTGAGTTGGTCTGAGTTGCCTTCAGATCACCCCTTAGATGTTGCTGGACAACAGCTCCCATTGTTCCAGACCATTGCTCATGCTACCTGGGGCTGATGGGAGTGGGAAGACCACAGTTTCCCCAACCCAGAACTACTTGAATGGATACTGTGACCCTTACTTCTCTTGCCAGAAAAAACCAAAACATTTTCCTTCTTTTCTTGTTTCACTTCTAACTTTTCTGCTTTCTTTTTGGAGCCTGCTACTATTTTAGCAAATGTGCTCTTGACTAAGTTGAATAGTTCTGGATTCTATTGGGTGAGTTGGCAGATGGATTCTGCTCTCTCTTGCCATCACATAAGAGGAAAGGATTGTCACTCTGCGAAGCCTGGCAAGTCGAGCTGGCAACCCAAGTATTAATTAAACAGCTGATAAAGTTTCATTTGGCTCATTTTCTCCAAATGAACGAGATCATTTCTGAACATCCTAGTAGCATAGAATTGCAGCAACAGCAATTGCGACAGCCATGGATGTTAACGATAAACCCTCAAGTGCCATAGAAAGGAATATCACAGGACTGCCTTCGTGGGTAATAGAAGTGTAATGTAATAGGACTTAACAGCTGGAGCAAAAATCTGTGCCCAAGGACAGGGCCTCATGGGTGCTTTTGCCTGGTACAGCTGTGTCCCAGCTTCAGACACAGAGGTGCAGCTTCAGACTGCAGTACATCAATGCTGCACTGGGTCTGTGTTCAGACTGGTGCAAACAGCACCCCTAGTGTGGCAGTTGATCATGACAGTGCTTGAATGACTTGACAGAGGAGTGGGGTTGGTGATGGGACATCCTGAGACAATGTCTTGAGCTTTGGGACAGGGACTGATGCTCAGCTGGCGGCGGCAGGGGGATGAAAGAGACATACTGTTAAGCCCTGCAGTACTTTTCAGAGGCACAGTTTCTTGGAATAAATGTAGTGGGAAAGTCTGGGCGCACCCATTGGGGGTTTGGAGGGTTGTTGTTGTTTTCTTCCTGATGGGCATACTTGTTTCCTTTCATTTGTTTGTTGTTTACTAGTTTGTCAACATACCTTCGCATAAACAAACTAACAAAATAAATCAGGGAGAGAAAAGGGAGAGGTGCAAACAGTCTAAGTTAGCTGACCCAAAGTGACTCCCACAGGAGCAGCAACGGAGATGACCTTGATGTGGCTCTGTCATTCACCCATGACCTGCCTCCTGCCCCATTCATGGGAGGGGGGAATTTCAGGAAGATGGGGAGGATGGGCAATATTACGGTGATATAGGGAGCTTATCAGTAGCAGCCTTTCCCTAACAGCTGATGTTTGTCTCCCCCTCCCCCCAAATGCCATCCAGGAACGATGCTCCAGGATGACGATGGCATCATTTTCAAGGGATGATGGCTGCCATTAGGGCTGTGCTATAAATCAATATATTGTCTGATATCGGGTTTTAGATCAAATCATGATAACTGTTTTTAAAAGATGAGTTTGCAATTTACCACATACTGTGTGTGTGGTATTTAAAACTCACAATATTGGGGGGGACGACCAGGAAGCAGATGCTTCTTCCTGTGCCTTGCTAAGTCCACCTCAGTCACTCTTCCCTGCCTGTTGCAGCGGCAGGAAATAGCTACAGATCACTGCAGCAGACTGACTCAAAAATCGCCCAGCAGATATCGCCAAACAGAGCTGTGAGAACTGGTTAGCAGTCACTCTGAGTCTCAATCTTCCCTGCCTCCTGTAGCAGCAGCAAAACACTACAAGTCACCACAGCAGGCTGATTCAGATATTGCCCAGCAGCGCTTTGAGAAAGGGTTAGCTCTCTGTCTCCCTGGCCATCCAGCCGGCAAGCAGGGACTTCTTACCTCAAGGCGCCAGGCTGGGAGTTGGCTTAGGGCAGGGGTCAGCAACCCGCGGCTCCGGAGCCGCATGTGGCTCTTTTACACCTTTGCCGCGGCTCCGGGGCGGATACCAGCAAGGGGAGGAGGCGCATTGTGCACCCCGACACTCCCCACTGTGGCGGGCGCTGTACTGGCTGTGACGTCGCATGGGGGCGGTGCGTGCGTTAGTCACGCACCGTCCCGACATCACCTTCCCGCCCGCCCGCTACATTGTAAGGGGCATGTACGCTGGTCACTGCATTGAAAGGGGGCATGTACGCTGGTCACTGTTTTGAAGGGGAGTGAAGAACACACAGACACAAAAAGGTAACTTGTTAATTTAACGTTTATTTCTATGAGGAGGAGTAATTCTGAGGGGTCAAACAAAGAAATAATAAAAAAGTGACAAAAAGTTATTTTTATAATGACGAGTTTTGCAGCACCCAGTTTTTTTTTCTTCGGAAACGGGTCCAAGTGGCTCTTTTTGTCTTAAAGGTTGCAGACCCCTGGCTTAGGGAAAGCCGCAGGTTCAGACTTCTAGAGCCCCTTCCCCCCCCCATAAAAACATAAACTGGAGTTAATAAAAAACAAACAGGCACCTTCCTTTTTTTAAAAAAAAATTATTAAAAGTTTAAGAATTAAAGAGAGAAGTAAAAAAGAAAGAGAAAAAATAAACAATACAAATCAATACATTACAGTACATATAAAAAAGCAAAAGACACAATACATCAAAACAAAAACAAAAGCAAAAACAATTAAAAACACATCCAATATTTCCATATTTTTATCTTTCATTAACTTGTTTCATCGACCTCCTCACACCTCCCTTTTTGTGTTCTAGTTATTAATTATTTCAGCAAATTCTTTCCATCTTTCAATGTTTTCTGTCATTTAATTATCTTAATTTATTTTAACCTTATCTTACCATTAAAACCCCAAAACTTATTTATACTTAACTCCTTATAACATTTCTACTAAAGCCATATAATTTCATTCCAACATTTTTCTAACACTCATTAATTTTGCAACATTTCTCTAAATAAAATTTCTTTTAAAACTTTTTTCCAATCTTCTTCCACCGTCTCTTCTCCCTGGTCTCGGATTCTGTCAGTCCTTTCTATCAATTCCATATGGTCCATCAACCTGGTGACCTTCTGTCCGAGGCTCTTAACTCTTTTCCATGTCCCTTCTGCAGATCTTCTTCATATTTATACATGTATTTTACTTTATCTTCTGCTGATCTTGTTCTTAATTTCCTTCCTTTGGCACTGAGGAGTAGATCTCGGGGAAACTCCAACCTAACAATGTCTTTATTCCTTCTCGACAGGTCAGCCCATTCTCCATAGTCAGAACTAAAGTCCAGAAGATATTTCAGAGCACCAATCTCCCCCTGACCCAAATCCAAATCCCAAAGGCCGGAACATCCCTGCATAAGAGGATCTATCCAACTTTCCTTCTCCAATCCAAGCAGGACTCCATCCCACCAAATCTGGCTTTCTCTATTTGATCGTAAAAGGCAACAGCTTATGTTCATCAAATTGCCTCTGTGAGGCCGGGGCTCTCTCCACTTGAATTACTTGAGGTTCAACAACAACTTTCTCCTTCGTCTTCTCCACAGCTTGCCATGTCAAAACAGATTCCTGAATCAAATCCTGAGTAGTTTCTGCATAGGTATTCACTTTTTGTCCCAAATCAGTCATTTTTTGTCCCAAATTGTCAATTTTAATAATCATCACGTCCGTCTTCTCATGAAGCTGTTCCAATAAAGCACTTGTCTTGCAAAATGCAATCACCAAGGCTTCTTCTGTTGACATTCTTGTCCAAGGTCAATCTCTGATTCTCACGGTCCTTAATCTCTGCAGCTGGAAAATTCCCCAGCTCCACTCCTGCAAGTTTCAAAAGCTCCCTCTAGAGGAAACAATTTCTATTTGTATCCATCCTTTTAAGCGCAGATCCAGCAACAAAGTTAGTTTCAATTTTCAGTTATTTTTTTACTCCTTTTTAAGTGCAAAAGGAAACAATGGAAACAATATATTTCTCTTATTTAACAATCTGTCAACATACATTTTATTCACAGTCAATGAACTTTCCCAAAACGTCAGTCTTACTGGCAGCCTGTTCCCAGGTTCGAAACGGTGGTAATTTATCTTTCTTCACTCTCTCTCCTGCAGGCTTGAACGATCTAAAATTTCCCCCCTCTTCTCCTGCTTCCAAGGGGGGTTTAGTAATTTTAACCAATGGGGATTTAATCCTTTACAAAAGACTTTCCAGGCTTTAGCTTGCAACGTCTTTGCTTCAATCTATTTACAAAAGAGGAAGGCAGACTTCCTGTTTGGAACCTTCCCGTTTCGATGCCAAATTAAGATATTTAGAGATCCAATTTTCTGTTCTACTCACGGGTAGTTGTTTAGAGTCCAATTGTCCACAGGAAAAAGTCAGCGCTCTCCGGCAACAGCAATGCGGCTTCACTCCGTGAAAGAAGCAGTTGATTCGAAGCACCACGCAGCTCACCCCACGTCGCTCCGGATCCCCGAAACCGGGTTTCCCTGCGAGTAGGGGAGGCTCAAAAGGTGCTAGCCGAATCCCACGTCCACAGGCTTCTCCCGCCTGTGGTTTTTAATGGGTCTCCGCCTCACCGTGGCGGTCCAGACCCAAATTTCCACGGAGCGGATTCCTCCCGATCAGAGGAAATCCGCCATTGCCGGTGGCGCTAACCCGGAAGTCCAAACAGGCACCTTCCTTTGACCCTCTTCTGTTATTCCCCCCTCCATCTGCTTGTTTGTACTGTTTGTGGGTGTGCAAGTGTGTCTCCCTCCCCCTCCTGTTGGTGGCGTGTGGAGTGCATTTGTTATTGTGCAGCAGCAGCCAGCCACCAGCCGGCAAAAAGCACTGGGTTTTTTATTTACCTGGCCTACACTTCACACTTGGTTTTCTGTAAGCGGCAGCCCACCCCTTGTTAAAACTGTACTGCTTGTGTGGTGTGTGCATGTGTGATTGTGTCTCCCTGACTGCCTCTCCCCTCTGTTGGTGTGCCCAGATGATGCTTGTTTGGACTCATGGCACTAAGGCAAGGAACTTCCCTGGAGGTGCACGGAACTGTCCATTTCTTAGAATCATAGAATCATAGAGTTGGAAGAGACCACAAGGGCCATCGAGTCCAACCCCCTGCCAAGCAGGAAACACCATCAGAGCACTCCTGACATATGGATGCCAAGCCTCTGCTTAAAGACCTCCAAAGTAGGAGACTCCACCACACTCCTGGGCAGCAAATTCCACTGTCAAACAGCTCTTACTGTCAGGAAGTTCTTCCTAATGTTTAGGTGGAATCTTCTTTCTTGTAGTTTGGATCCATTGCTCCGTGTCCGCTTCTCTGGAGCAGCAGAAAACAACCTTTCTCCCTCCTCTATGTGACATCCTTTTATATATTTGAACATGGCTATCATATCACCCCTTAACCTCCTCTTCTCCAGGCTAAACATGCCCAGCTCCCTTAGCCGTTCCTCATAAGGCATCGTTTCCAGGCCTTTGACCATTTTGGTTGCCCTCCTCTGGACACGTTCCAGTTTGTCAGTGTCCTTCTTGAACTGTGGTGCCCAGAACTGGACACAGTACTCCAGGTGAGGTCTGACCAGAGCAGAATACAGTGGCACTATTACTTCCCTTGATCTAGATGCTATACTCCTATTGATGCAGCCCAGAATTGCATTGGCTTTTTTAGCTGCCGCATCACACTGTTGGCTCATGTCAAGTTTGTGGTCAACCAAGACTCCTAGATCCTTTTCACATGTACTGCTCTCAAGCCAGGTGTCACCCATCTTGTATTTGTGCCTCTCATTTTTTTTGCCCAAGTGCAATACTTTACATTTCTCCCTGTTAAAGTTCATCTTGTTTGTTTTGGTCCAGTTCTCTAATCTGTCAAGGTCATTTTGAAGTGTGATCCTGTCCTCTGGGGTGTTAGCCACCCCTCCCAGTTTGGTGTCATCTGCAAATTTGATCAGGATGCCCTTGAGTCCATCATCCAAGTCGTTAATAAAGATGTTGAATAAGACCGGGCCCAAGACAGAACCCTGTGGCACCCCACTAGTCACTCTTCTCCAGGATGAAGAGGAACCATTGATGAGCACCCTTTGGGTTCGGTCAGTCAGCCAGTTACAAATCCACTGAGTGGTAGCATAGTCAAGACCGCATTTTACCAGCTTCTTTACAAGAATATCATGGGGCACCTTGTCAAATGCCTTGCTGAAATCAAGGTAGGCTACATCCACTGCGTTCCCTTCATCTACCAGGCTTGTAATTCTTTATCCCCCTGTTTCTTTAGCTCAGTCTGCCCTCCTTTATCTACCTTTCCAGGTGAATCCAGCTGAAAGGTTTCCCCATCAAGGATGAGGAGGAGTGAATCTATCAGTTTTGGTGACTCTCAGTTTCTCATTTTTCAAGTCTTAAATTCAGCTTTCCAAATTTATTTTTAAAGTTCTCATGAAAATTCACCAGCCTTTTAGTGTGAATTTATCCTAAAATAGAGACGTTTTGTGTGCAATTCTGCCGAATATTTCACCTAATGTAATGCATTTTTGTATTTTTTTATGAATATGTTTATTTTTATGCACACTTTACTGCAGTATATGCACGTTTGTACACATTAGGGACGTGGGTGGCACTGTGGTCTAAACCACTGAGCCTAGGGCTTGCCGATCAGAAGGTCGGCGGTTCGAATCCCTGCGATGGGGTGAGCTCCCATTGATCGGTCCCTGCTTCTGCCAACCTAGCAGTTCGAAAGCACATCAAAGTGCAAGTAGATAAATAGGTACAACTCCAGTGGGAAGGTAAACTGCATTTCCGTGCACTGCTCTGGTTCGCCAGAAGCGGCTTAGTCATGCTGGCCACATGACCCAGAAAAACTGTCTGCGGACAAACGTTGGCTCCCTCGGCCAGTAAAGCGAGACGAGCACCGCAACCCCTGGACTTAACTGGACTGGACTTAACTGTCAGGGGTCCTTTAACTTTTACACATTACTTGGTTGGAGAACTGCATTGCAAAATTTAGAGAAGTGAGAATTTTGAAGGTTGTGATTCAGTTCACGGTTGTTTCGGAAAGTATTTTTGAAGGTACAAATGCGAAGTGAATTGAATTTATTCTCCAACCCTACTCACCAGAATTTTGGCTGAGCCCTACATTTAGGAAGATTCAACCTCCTCCTGCTATTTCTGTGTTGCCTTATGTCTGCATTGTCTGGTTATAATACTTATTTTACAGGGTTGTAAATATTTCAACTAGATAATGCAGGTGAAATGCTTTGAACACTGTACAAACACTAAGTCATATTTATTTTGCCTGTTTAAATATGTATAAACTGCGCTTCCATAGAAAAATATAACAAGATATGGTACGACCACAGTACTAAAATAACAACAGTAAAAAACATTAATGATATGGATAAAAACTGGTTCATAAAAAAGTTTCAAAAACATTGGTTGCCAATGTGGTGCCCTTCAGGACCACAATGCTCAGGGATGATGGAAGTCGTAGTACAACATCTGGAGGGCACCATATTGAAAATGAAAGAAAGCAGGAATGGTTCCTGCAAACTTGGCAAGGAGTTCCACGCTATAGCTTTGGTCCCGTGTAAAAGCTGACCAAACTATTGGAGGTGGGGAGCATAAGGAGTCCTCAGGCAGTCCTCAAAGGTGTTGTTCCTTTAGATTAGGAGCAGGCATGCCAACTTGGGCCCCACACCTTGGGTGCCCAGTGTGTGCACGCCACACTGCATGTTGGCGCAACGTGAAATTTCCCAGTAATGAAACAGGTCATTTTGATACTGTCTGAAATATCAAGGGTTGACATTTTTGCATTTTCACGCTGTTAAAAAAGACAAAATGCTGATTATTAAACGATTAACCTGTCTAAAGTGATGCTTTCAAAAGGGGAAGCAGGTGTCTCTGCAGCAATGGCCCTAAGTACAGCTTTCACACACATGCATGTTTTGGAGCCTTGATGACTTTTGTTAAAAAAGAGAAAGCAGCTTTGGGGAGGTAGGAATTTAGAGCAAAGAAAGGGTCAGGGACTGGGTTCTCCTGGAGCTACTCTCCTACAAATTACCACCACATGCCTGCCCCTCCAGTGAGATTCCAAAGGTGTGTTAGCATTTGCTTTTGTGAATGCACACCTGGAAAAGCAGCTGGTGTCACTCCCCACGATTGCTGTATTTCTAATCACCTCTTCCCAGTACTACATTTCTCTAACTGAAGTGGCTCTTGTTACATATGACACTATTATCCAGCCCACATTTAACCACATTTGCTAATCAAATAAAGATAAACTAGCTCCACCACATTCCCACAATCAACTGATTTTAGTCTGATTAAAAAGAGATCTAAAATTAATCTGGCAAAATTTGACAAATCCACAATGGCTCCTACTAATCACTGTACTAGTATAAAGATGCTATCGACTGCTATTTAACCACAGAAGACCAATGCAGGTATTTGTGAACCACCCTGAGTTCTGTGGGTATAGGGTGGTATATAAATTTAATAAATAAAATAATTAAAAATTTAGGAGAGCTGTTAGATTCTCATAAGCATCCTTATTTTTTGGAGGTGGGATTGGATCTGTGGGGAAGCAGCCTAAGCATGAATAGCTGTGCCATGTTAACTTCCTGCAACCTTTTCATCATAGGCTGAAAAGCTTCACTGAGCTGTATAGTTCACATGCATCTCCCTCTTCCTTTATTATTATTATTATAGAGAACCTATTTCCACTCCACGCTAGCAATTCCATTGTTGTTCCACTGAGGATAGTGAGAATAAAAGCATACACGCAGGGAAATTGTAGCTCCTTTTAGCATTCCAGTTCTACTTATATCTGATGACATTTCAGGAGCCATTCCCCCCAAGGAGCCTGGTTCCTTTGGAGACAAGTGCTTTGGGGAGAAGCAGCAGCCGCAACAATAAAACCGCGGAGCCGTATCTTTCAGGCCTCTCTGTGTTGTCTACAAGAATTCTGGCTGTCATAATTTTACCCACCTTGCCTAATTCAGAGCACATGGCTCAGTTCAAACAGGCCTTCCAGAGGCACGTTGCTGTCTACCTCCCAGTGGGCCTGCTGTGAGTTTGTCAGCAACACCGTTAACAATGACAGAGTAGCGTGTGTGTGTGTGTGTGTGTGTGTGTGTGTGTGTGTGTGTGTGTATGTGTATTCCTTTCCCATCTCCAATATCCTACAAGCAGCAAAAAATTTATGTGCTGTTCCTTTGCCCCTGGTCAGACAGATTCAGCTGTGGAAAAGAAGGCTTTGTAGGCCTCAGGGCAAGTTGTTCTGTAGGTCACCCTATGAAGTCAGGGTCTGCGGGCTCACAATGCAGCAACCGTGGCGAAGATTTAATCAGTGCCTGGAGGGGAGGCTTTCTGGGACCCTCATAGTCTTATTCACAGGTTACACTGAAGACACGTACATGTATTTTTGTTCTACATATTTGTGGTTGATTTGCTTAGCTCATCCATTGCAGGGCACAGCTCCATTAACAGCACAGTCACTGAACATTGCCTGTGAATAATGACACAGCTCAACAATTGTTCACACAGGTCTGCTTATTGTACACTTGTTGTTTAGTTGTTTAGCTGTGTGCGATTCTTCGTGACCCCATGGACCAGAGCACGCCAGGCACTCCTGTCTTCCACTGCCTCCCGCAGTTTGGTCAAACTCATGTTGGTAGCTTTGAGAACACTGTCCAACCATCTTGTCCTCGGTCGTCCCCTTCTCCTTGCACCCTCCATCTTCCCCAACATCAGGGTCTTTTCCAGGGAGTCTTCTCTTCTCATGAGGTGGCCAAAGTATTGGAGCCTCAGCTTCAGGATCTGTCCTTCCAGTGAGCACCCAGGGCTGATTTCCTTCAGAATGGATAGGTTGGATCTTCTTGCAGTCCATGGGACTCTCAAGAGTCTCCTCCAGCACCATAATTCAAAAACATAAATTCTTCGGCGATCAGCCTTCTTTATGGTCCAGCTCTCACTTCCATACATCACTACTGGGAAAATCATAGCTTTAACTATACGGACCTTTGTCGGCAAGGTGATGTCTCTGCTTTTTAAGATGCTGTCAAGGTTTGTCATTGCTTTTCTCCCAAGAAACAGGCGTCTTTTAATTTCGTGACTGCTGTCACCATCTGCAATGATCATGGAACCCAAGACAGTAAAATCTCTCACTGCTTCCATTTCTTCCCCTTCTATTTGCCAGGAGGTGATGGGACCAGTGGCCATGATCTTCATTTTTTTGATGTTGAGCTTCAGACCATATTTTGCGCTCTCCTCTTTTACCCTCATTAAAAGGTTCTTTAATTCCTCCTCACTTTCTGCCATCAAGGTTGTGTCATCTGCATATCTGAGGTTGTTGAGATTTCTTCCGGCGATCTTAATTCCGGTTTGGGATTCATCCAGCCCAGCCTTTCGCATGATGAATTGTGCATATAAGTTAAATAAGCAGGGAGACAATATACAGCCTTGTCATACTCCTTTCCCAATTTTGAACCAAACAGTTATTCCATAGTCAGTTCTAACTGTAGCTTCTTGTCCCACATAGAGATTTCTCAGGAGACAGATTGTACACTAGTTGAATGTAATTGTGTTTTTTTGAGTTAAAGAGAAGAAAGCAGGAACAAAAATGAAATAAGTGCACCCTCACTTCCTTGTGGAGCACCTAAGACAGTTGGGCAGCACCTTGTATACCTCCTTCTAGCAACTCCTGCAGCTCAGCTGGTGCCAAAAGTAATGCTCTTCTTTCCTTTGGACCGCATCAGCAAGGCTGAGAAGTAGGCTGTGTCATCTTGGCAGCCCAAGACCTCCATACATACTGCCCAGCAGGGGTGCCAGCTCCTGGGATAGAGGCACTTTAACCCCACCCTTGAAGTTTTTAAGGAGGAGACTGAGCCCCCTCAATATCCATTGTTGTGTGCCGTTGTGGGTGGGATGTCATGGGATGTGCCCTCAGTCGTGGGCACAAGCTCGTGCCTATGCTGCCCAGGTTTGTACCCTGGGGAGGTAACCTTGGTGCTCTTTGTGCAGCAGTTTGACTTCATCCCTGGAGACACACACTTTTGCCACTCAAGACAGACAGATGACAACCAAACTTCCTTATCAGCTTTGAAGATAACTTCAACAAAGCGCCTTTGATAGGCCCTCTTGTACTGTGGCAAAGCAGCAGGCTTTTGCTTTTTCACATTAAGGAGGAAGAGCCATCTGGCGTCCACCATTTTGTTATTCCCATGATACCCCAGGTTCTGCGTCATTAGGGGTCAGTGTGAGATAAACAAAATGGCAGTTCATGCTTTTGTAGCACCCACCATTTTGGAGTTTCTAGAAAAACAAAACAAAATGGCAGACTCCAGCTCAGTTGTGGCTGTCATAACTCAGTCCTTCAGGGGGATGCTGAGGGCTAGCAGGTGTTAGTTGGTTGCCACACATTAACACAGCCATGTCTTTACTTACAATGTAGGGATAATAATGCTGAGGCGTCACTGTAAGATACTCAATGTGATACACTTAAAATACTCTAAAATGTATTCATTTCTCAAAATTTTAAAGAGCTAGTGCTAGCATGGATTATTCTGCTTGAATTTTTCTGTTACTCTTGGGATAGCAATCCTTTAACTCTATCCAGTTTCCGATACGTTTACACTTCCAGGGGACTCTATAAACAGCAGCTAAGGAGGCTGGACCCATCTTCTGCCATCTTCTTTAATTTGAGCATGGAAATGTACACAGGTGAGCAGTGGATATCTGGCCAAACCTAAACAGAATGCGTAATTGAAGTGCATGGACAGTGATGATGTGGAAACATGAAATTATTCAGCTATTTTGCTTTATTTTTGTTATTAATGGTTA
This sequence comes from Podarcis bocagei, assembly GCF_964188305.1. Classification (NCBI taxonomy): domain Eukaryota; kingdom Metazoa; phylum Chordata; class Lepidosauria; order Squamata; family Lacertidae; genus Podarcis; species Podarcis bocagei. The sequence continues at coordinate 4,628,667 of NC_138141.1, read as the reverse complement.
AAATGGCTGTTTTCTGTTTTGAGGCAGTTTTTTCATGGGTTCCAAAACCTGAAATGTAAAGGAGGAGGAAAGAAACCTGGTTATTATGGGAACTAGAAACTTAACCAACTCTACTGTCCTACTGGTTGGCTAACAGACTAGGAGGGAAGTTTAAAATAGTCTTTTTAAGTGAAGCTGGCAAGCAGGTGTAAAAGAAATCAGAAAAAAAGAGCTGCCAGGATGGAGAGGGCAGCAGAGGACCCAGCCTCCAAGGACAGAAGAAGATGAGTCCAGGCCCTGGCAGGTGACTAGGGCAGCAGAGCTAAAAGCAATTCTTTTGGCCAAGGGTAGCTGGTGTGGTGGAGCATTGCCACATAATTACTTTCTCAATGACTACTGTTTAATGTATACCCTCCAGAGGTGCAAACCTCTGAAAATGACTGTGGGGGCCTGATGTGACATCCTGCTTTCCCCATCCCTCCCCTATGCAGCAGCAGCAGGAGCTGCTGGCTACCAAAGCTGTGCCACACCCAGCTCTGTGTTCTTCCTCCTTCACCCTCTGAACATCGGGAGGGGGGAACAGCTCCTTCAAAAACAAACAAACAAACAAACAAACAAACAAACAAACATGGGGGGGGCAACGTGCCTCAGCCCCTAGGAGTTGGTGCCTATGATACCCTGAACCACATCATGATGGAAAACTGGGATGCCATCTTCTGGGGCTGCAATCCCATGCAAGTCACAGGACCCACACCAGGTTGTGGCCACACTTTCCTGGGACTAGACTGCGGCAGCCAAAATGGCTGTATCGTTTTCGTTTAAGTCCTGGCATGGGGAACATTTGGACCTCCAGAAGTTGCTGAATGACAGCTCTCATCATCCCATTCCCACTGACAATGCATGTGGCTGATGGCATCACTCAGAGGTTGGGGTGACATGCAACACTATTGTTAATTGTGGGTCTTCCTGGTTTAATACTGCCTTGCACAAAGGGAGAAGCCATGAGTCTGCATGCTCATGCAAAAAGCTTGTTCATATCTCAAACCAGATGGGTATGTAACTTCCTCCTCTGCATTACTCGCTCACTGTCCCCATTTGCTTCCTCTCTGGTGAAACTGACAAGTTTTAGTCAATTGTGTCCTCCACCCTCTTTTCTTAAAAAAGGCATATATACGTCTACCAGCGCTAATGTGTGTTAGGGATGCATGGGAATTTTGGTCAGTTAATATTTTTAAGTGAGTCAACCTGATTTATACTTCCCAGACTAAGGCTGCCTATATACCATACACCAGAGGTTTCAACCTTTTTGAGTCCACGGCTCCCTTAACCAACTACATTCTTTCTGCGGCACCCCTGTGGGGCTCAGGAGCCCAGTTATGTCCCCGCTTGCCTGCAGAGCTGGCAGCCCCTCACCCTTTTTCAAACACCATCCAGGCAGCTGCTGCTGCCACCCCTGGTCTCTGAGCTGCCCCCCAGCCTGCCCCCAAAAGAGGTGCCTCCTCACACTGCCCCACAGGGGCCTGGAACTTGTCTGTCCATTCCCAACAGCAAGAGCTGGTGGACTGGCTGGCTGAACTCCCTGGCCACCTCAGCTCCTGGCAGCCAGCACCCCCCCCCCGGCCAGCCCCAGAGGCACCATTCACCTGCCAGGGCTGCTGCAACAAACAACTGTGTAAGTCGTTGGGAGGCAGAGATGCAAGAGAGCTTCAGAGGGAGGGAGGAAAGAGGGACAGAGGCCAGTTTTGCCTGTGTCAGGCCTGACCATCATTCAAGGCATCCCAGGGTGTCACAGCACACTGGTTGAAAACCACTGCCATACATGTAAAAGCACACACCACCCCAAGAATTCTGGGAACTGTGGTTTGTTAAGGCTGCTGGAAATGTAGCTCCATGAGGGGTAAACTGCAGTTCCCAGGGGTGGTAAGCAACACTAGCCCTACTCAGAGTAGACCCATTGAAGTTAGTGGACATAATTAACTGGAGTTCATTAATTTGAATGGAACTGCCCTGAGTAGGACTTGGTTAAATACAACCCCATGATTCTTGGGGTGGAATTGGGGGGTGTCCTTTAAATGTATGGCGTGTATGCGGCCATGATATATGACTCTAAATGTGGCCTAGAATGTTTCTCTGCTGTCCTTCATTGTTAGTTTTCAGGTCAGGGCGGTTGGCAGAATAAAATATAATTCCTGCGGATCACTAAGGCAAGGGAGTAGCTGTCAGCAGTTTGAACTCTCTCAGAACTACCCCACCATACATATACACTGCTTAGGGATAGCTGTGATTAAGCGGTATACAAAACGTTTGAAATTATATAATATTTTGACATCTATAGTGTTTAATGTAATGCAGACTTGCGCCGACATTTGCAAAGGAGGAGGCAGACTTGACTGTTGTGCTTGAGCTTAATCTGATGTGAAGTAGGAATTTTTCCATGCTCCTCTTGTAATAAGAGATCAATCTCTCTTCGCAGCACCAAGTGCGGCCCTTAATTGCCCCATTGTAACATGTTATCCCTGAACTAATCATTTGAGTTATTTCTTTGTTAACCTTTACACAGCCAATAACAAATTAAACATCATTACCTGGGTTTAAAACTGGTTGTAAATCTTCCGGGACCTGGTAATACTTGGGCACTTACAACAAGGGAGCAATAAAACGCTATTTAATGGCACTGAAAGACAACTCAGAAACCTCTGTGAACAAACCTCGGGAAAATGGGCCAGTTATTGCAGCGATGCTTGATTACACAATACTTTCCACTTTCATTTCTAATTACAGGTTCCCATGACTAAATCTGATGCAGTTGTGTGTGTATTCTATACAACTGCAAGGCAAAAGGTTAGTGTGAGCTGAGCTGTACTTGCAATGAACTGGCCGGTGCCTCCACAGTCATACTGATCAGAGTACCAGACGAGGACTGGGGAGATCCAGGTTTTAATCCTCACTAAGCCATAAAATTCATTGGATCATCTTGGACCAGTTTCTAGCTCTCAGCCTGACCCAGGATTAAATGGGGATGACAGTTACGTACATCACCTTGAGTTCCTCAGAGGAAAGATGTATTAGAATATTAATTCATAAGCATAAATGCAGCAGGGTCATAATTTCAGTTTCAATGTACAGTGGTGCCTCGCAAGACGAAAAGAATCCGTTCTGTGATTCTCTTCGTCTAGCGGTTTTTTCGTCTTGCGAAGCAAGCCCATTGACGGATTAGCGGATTAGCGCTATTAGCGGCTTTTAGCGGCTTTTAGCGGCTTTTAGCGGCTTTTAGCGGCTTATCGGATCAGCTGATAAGCGGCTTAGCGGCTTAGAAAAAGGGGGGGAAAGGGAAAAAAAACCAGCAGGAACTCGCAAGACATTGTTGTCTTGTGAAGCAAGCCCATAGGAGATTCGTTTTGCGAAGCACCTCCAAAACGGAAAACTCTTTCGTCTAGCAAGTTTTCCGTCTTGCGAGGCATTCGTCTTGCGGGGCACCACTGTACATCTTTATGAACAAACCCATTCTCTAAACCACTTAGGATGTTGTGCATGGTTTTCTCTCCAAACTCATTTTATGTCCCCAGTAACCTTGTCAGGTAGATTTTGGCCAGGGATGGGGAGCCTGTGGTCCTCTATAGACAGGGCTGGACCGGAATTAGGGATGGAGGAGAAATTCACTTCAGTTTACACTGAAAGGTGAACTTTCTTAATTTGCATTTTCTAAAACAAGATGCAAACTGAAATACTTTGAAATTCACACTTCTCCGAATTGTGCAATGCAGTTCTCCATTATACACATTAAGTAATGTGTATAAAAATGCATGGGACGCAGGTGGCGCTGTGGGTTAAACCACAGAGCCTAGGACTTGCTGATCAGAAGGTTGGCGGTTCGAATCCCCGCAACGGGGTGAACTCCCATTGTTCAGTCCCTGCTCCTGCCAACCTAGCAGTTCGAAAGCATGTCAAAGTGCAAGTAGATAAATCGGAACCGCTCTAGCGGGAAGGTAAACGGCGTTTCTGTGCGCTGCTTTGGTTCGCCAGAAGCAGCTTAGTCATGCTGGCCACATGACCCGGAAGCTGTCTGCAGACAAACGCCGGCTCCCTCGGCCCATAGAGCGAGATGAGCGCCGCAACCCCAGAGTTGGTCACGACTGGACCTAATGGTCAGGGGTACCTTTACCTTTACCTATAAAAATGCATATACTGGGGTAAGTCTGCATAGAAATGAATCTAACAGACAATGCATTGAATTTGTAAACCTGCTTTGAAAAATGGATGTATTCTGAGAAATATACACTAAAATGTTGAATTTTCATGAGAAGTTTCATTAAAAAAAGTAATATACCATGGTAATATAGAGAACTGATCTTAAAATGAGAAACTAAGAGGAGCAATTATTTCCCACTGTTGCTCTGCAGCAATGGATTATTCAACTGATTTTTTATTTTCATTTTATTACCCACCTTTCACCATGAAGTGAACAAACTCAGTCTATAATTTGAGAAGAAAGGAACAGAGACATTTTCTCTTAGGTCAGGGCTTGTACAGAGCAGGGAGATATTCAAAGTAAATTTACAGAGGAAAAGCTTCATCAGAACTACAAAGCCAATCAAAGCATGTGCTTCCTCAGTAAACATCCGGCCTCCCAGCCTGGTTGCTAAGGAGCACCTCCACCCATCCCCCTCTTGACTGTTTCACTTTGACACTAACAGACTCCACCCTTAAGTTGCTCACGGTGTGATCTCTGCTGTTGCACTTCCAACACTTTCTTCATACAGTTCCATATCCACATCCAAGACTGTGTGTAGGAATCTGGCCGTGTGAAGCAGCCCTAAGGGAGCACGGAGGCCAATGATTGATAAAACACTGTTTTGCAAGGTATGAGATCCTTCATCAATCGGAAGTTTGCAGGCAAAGTGAAAATATTTGTACAGAGGTTATATTACATAGTACTTATCATTCATCTTTCTAAAGGTTTTACTCTTCCTCATCCACTAGCATTGAAACACATTCTGTATGTCCAATCAGCCTTGGATATCAGACATTTGATATTTGCAGCTGGTTTCAGCACAGAAACCTAAACGCTAATCTTGGGAACTGATCACTAACTCACAAACTGGTATTGGCCACCATCCAATCCCCCCCCCCCATATTTTTCTGGCAGAAAAACTTAAATACACAGCACAATATATACTACTGGGGTTTGCTCTAATGGGTTAGTCAGAGGTGGTTCATTTTCCTGGATTCTATCCACTTGAATATTTAAATCTTGGGTCACAGTTAGCAGAAGATTTATTTTCACAGAGAGACTAATTTTATACTGCTATTCTAGCCATCATGCCTTAGGTAAAACTTTATTATCAATCATTTATATGTCATTTTAATATGCACATTGCTTCCTCCAATGATGTGGGTTTACTTCATTTCCCCCTCATTACCATCTGGCAAATTAGCTTAGGCAGAAAGGTAGTGACTGACCCTAAGTTTTCTAATAGTCTATAAATCAAGCGATGATCTCCATGTGTAAATGATCTAAAACCAGCAACCAGGACGACAGTTAGATAGTTTCCATGTTAGCTCAAACACAATGGGTTGTACCCAATATAATGCTAATGAATGCATTTCATCAGCGCAAGGATTTCCACTTCTGCCGCTACAAATCTCATAAATCTGTTCTGGGGTTTCCCCCAAACTTATGGAGCAGATTTGGAGAGGTGCAGGGGCCAAGTGAGGAGAGCAGGAGCTGTGTTGTGCAAGCAGAAATCCTTGTGCTGACACAACACATGAACTGGATACTCCCCAATGTTTTCCATTGAGACAATTCACCAGTTCTGCTGCTGGTCATCAAGTCAATTGATTTAGGAGAGCAACTCTTATAAGGAAAGGTTGAAGGAGGTGCCTACTTTTAGCGTGGAGATGACTAAGATAGGGTTGCCAGACATCTGGATTTTCATGAATACGTTGTCCTTTTCATGGATAAAAGTTTTTTTCTGGGCAGATTTTTAAGATTTGGTAAAATGTCTGGGGTTTTTTTTGTAGGCTGGCCTGGTGTTGGAGGTGGCGGCGGCAAGGGGGGGCAGGCAGGCAGGCAGGCAGGCAGGCAACGGTGGTGGCAGGGGCTGGAGGTGGATGGCAGGAGGGTAACAACAGTGGTGGTGGGAGGGAAAATAGGGGGGGCTGAGAGAGAGGGAGCAGAACCAGAAATAGCTCTGCAGGAGGAAGGGGCAGTGGCAGCAGGCAGTGACGGCTGCCTGGATCGCGGTCATGAGGAGGAGGAGAATGTGGCGTGTGGAGGGGTATCAGTAACTGATTGAGGGGACGGTGGGCAGGCAAGTGGCCGGGAGGGTTGAGGGGACATGTGGTGGTGGCATGCAGGCAGGAGTGAGAAGGGGTCCTTGCCTAGTGGAGCGGGGAGATGAGAAGGCAGAGAGGAGCTTCTGCACCTTTAGTAGGAGATGCGTGCATGGAAAGGGGAATTTCAGCAGGTATGGTGGAAGTTGGCAAATTTTCCCTTTTCCTCTTCAAAATATGGCAGCCCCAACAAAGAGACATTATGATAGCTGTCTTCTAATATGTTTGAAGGACTGCCACATAGATGATGGAACAATTTTGTTGTTGTTGCTCCAGGAGGCGAGACCTGAGGCAATGGGTTAAAATGACAAGAAAGCGGATCTCAGCTAAGGGCTCTTTGACAGTAGAATAGACTCCCCCAGAGGGTGATGGACTCTCCTTCATTAGAGGCTTTTCAGCAGAGGCTGGACACCTCTCAAGAATGCTGCAGCAGCAGATTCCTTGAAATGGCAGGGGTTAGACTAGACGACCTTTTAGACACCTTTAAAATATTTTATTCTATTACTGTGTGTAAGAGTGAAAGAGCTTCTCATCCCCTTCAGCTGCCAAGGTGTGTATATTAGGAGCTCAGTGTTGGCAGGCCACACACCACCCTCTCCTTGATCCACTCACTTTTGCCTCTGATCCTTCCACCATTGCATGTGACTCTCATAGGTTTGCCTAGAAGGGAAGGTGGCCCTTGGGCCAAAAATAGATTCCCAGTCCCTAGTATAGACATGACCCTCCTTCCCTTCTACTGCTGCCAGAGGCCCTGCAGTTTTCAAAGCTCCTGTGCTGCATTGACATGCAGTCCCTGCCTGCCACCATCATGCTTACATTACAAAGCATGCTAAACATTACTTTCCTATCAGAAATGTTCTCATTGTCAATATCTTTCCAAGATGGGACAGCTTTGAGGCACGGAGGTTTAAACCGAAAATGAATGTTTCTGGGGCATTTGGATCACGCCCAGCTCTTTTCTGTTTAGTTAATTCTGGTGTCATTTTCCCTCCACTCAGTGTATGATCCCAGATTTGGCATTCCCTTTGAGTCAGGAAGTGCTAATTTGAGTGGCATTTTTCCATTACCCATGGAAACAGCCAAGAAAACACGTGTGTTTATATGAAGAGCTCTTGGCTTCGGAGCTGTCTTGTAGCATCAATCCCTCCATGGGGGAGCGACTTAAGGAGCAGCTTCTCCTGGAGTCTGATGCTGTTTTAGTTCTGTTTGGTAAACCGTATTTGCTAACCTTTATCAAACACAGCTGACTGGGGTGAGCGTTCCCAGTATCAGTCATGCATTTGGAAAACGCCACTTTCACTGCTGGTGTCTTGACGCCTCTTTTTTTTTAAAATTTGTGATAACTGACATTTCTTTGTTTGGGGGAAAAACAGAGTCAGGCTCCTTTCTTTCCCCCTGTTTGTAGCTCTTTGTATATGCAGACAATGCAAATGATCACACACAGGAGTTCCAACTTGACTAAAATGGGGGGGGGGCTCAGGTAAGCACCCCCCCATTTAAATGGCAACTTGGGGGCAGCCCCCTCAAATATTTTATAGGGGTGAGGGGCCTTAGCCCCCAGGTGTTGGCTCCTATGATCACACAATTGTAACTTCAAAATTTGGCATGATTTCTGATCAGGGCTGGTGCCAGAGGTTGGAATCATCAGGTACCTCCTGAGGCCCACATTCCTTCAAGGGGTCCACATATGACCCCTGATTCTGCCCTCCCTTCCCTGTGCAATTGCTTACTATTCACACCCTCTCCAAAGATGCAAGCCAGGGAATGGCCATAGCTCCGTGTTGGAGCATCTTCTTTGACTTCAGAAGGTGCCAGGTCCAATCCCAAGCAACTCTAGGGAGGGCTTGAAACCTTGGAGAGTGGCTTCCAGTCAGTGTAGACAACTCTGAGTTAGATGGTCTAGTGCATGCTGCTCAAAAGTCTGTGCGGTGTTTCCTCCAGCTCTCCTCCTCCTCCTGCATTGCAAAAACAAACCAACAAACAAACCATGGCTAGCAATCAAGGTTTGTTCTTGACTTAGCATTCTTCCCACCCCCCTTTTTTTGCAGGGGGGGAAACAAACCAGACGCCTGGGTTTGGACAACACAGCTAAGCAGTCACTGGGTTGCTTCATCCCAGCAAGAGCAGGGATGCAGCACTGAAGGACGTTTTGAGCAGCCTGCACCAGCACACTGCTCATTCACACCAAACTGTGGTCTGCTTCAAACTGCAGTTTAATGTGACATACAAACTGGGTCATTATGTAGCAATTCTGTTAGAGCCAATTCCTCTGTAATATTCAAAAACCAATGGGTGGCATTGAGGATGATTTCTGTGGACTGTGCAACTGTTCCATCCATGTTGGTCAGCCACACCCTCCCCGCAGCCCCGGTGAACCCATACACGCTGCCTGGTGTGATACAGGATTGGGTAGTCACTGATGTATCACCAAAAAGAAAAAGGAGGTCATATTCATACTATACATATAAAGCAGACTCTGGCTGTAAGTGGAAACTGAACTCTGTATTTGTGTATATTAGGCAAAATTATATATGAAGATGAGTGTACAGTATTAGGATAAATCTGATCTAATATGCGGGTGAATTTTCATAGGGCCTTTAATAAAAAATTGCAAACTAATAGGTGGAGAAGTGAACTTACATTTGGCAAAAAGGAGAAGCTAAGAGAAACCAATATCAATTGGCCTAAAGGCTTCCAAAGGAGCCAACAACATATTGATACAAAAAAAAATACAGTAAAAGCACCGAAGATATTTTTAAATCAATCAAAACAATAGAAAATAGAAAAATCACAAAATACCTTTAAGTCACACTGGATAGGAACGCCAATTCCCCCTTCAGCAAATAAACAAAAAAATTATCAATCAAGCCACCCCAATCTCTCACTTAGGGTGTACAGAGTCCCATCTCTCACTATGTGTGTGTGTGTGTGTGTGTGTGTGTGTGTGTGTGCAGGTTTCATTAACAGGCTGTCACCTTGGGACATAAACTTCCTCTCTCCCTCACTTCAGCCAACAAGCCAGCAGCACTAACTTATAATAAGCAGAACCTAGCGAAAAAAGGCATGGAACTAGCTTTTAATGCATTGGTTGCAAGGGAGTCAGCAGAAACTTCCTGATTCAACCTGAATTCAAGACCAAACCCACCATCAACATTATATTCTAAAGTTTGAAAACAACAACAACAACACACACCTAAAGGTCTGCCATGTAATCTGGTCTCTGTCACAGGTAGCAGCTCACTCTCCTGTTCTCATCCTGGAATGAGGAGGAAGGGAAAGCAATGATGATGTTGTTTTAAACAATGGTCAAGTAAAGGTAAAGGTAAAGGTAAAGGTACCCCTGCCCATACGGGCCAGTCTTGACAGACTCTAGGGTTGTGCGCTCATCTCACTCTATAGGCCGGGAGCCAGCGCTGTCCGCAGACACTTCCGGGTCATGTGGCCAGCGTGACAAGCTGCATCTGGCGAGCCAGCGCAGCACACGGAAATGCCATTTACCTTCCCGCTAGTAAGCGTTTCCTATTTATCTACTTGCACCCGGGGGTGCTTTCGAACTGCTAGGTTGGCAGGCGCTGGGACCGAGCAACGGGAGCGCACCCCGCCGCGGGGATTCGAACCGCCGACCATGCGATCAGCAAGTCCTAGGCGCTGAGGTTTTACCCACAGCGTCACCCACGTCCCACCAATGGTCAAGTACAGTGTAGACCTCAGTGTAGAAAAGGAAGGAGGGACAGAAATGATGGGGTATGTGAGATTGAACCAATGTAGATTTTTCAAAATACAGAATCCCTTTATAAATAGCAGTTGTTGTTTTTGTTATTATTTGTATGAAACTATTTAGGGCATGCTGCTCAGTGAACCTGACAACCAACAGGCAGTGGTGGCTGATTTACACAGTAAGCTGGAATACCGCCCTTCCCACATCACTCACTTCAGGGTCTTGTTGCTCGCTTGAGAAAGAAGTGAGGCAAAGAGCCCTTTATTAACCAGGAGCTCTTGACTTGCCTTGGATTCATCTCAGTTTAACTACAGTGGTACCCTAGGTTACATACGCTTCAGGTTACATACGCTTCAGGTTACAGACTCCACTAACCTAGAAATAGTACCTTGGGTTAAGAACTTTGCTTCAGGATGAGAACAGAAATCATGCTTTGGCGGCGCGGCGGCAGCGGGAGGCCCCATTAGCTAAAGTGGTGCTTCAGGTTAAGAACAGTTTCAGGTTAAGAACGGACCTCCGGAACGAATCATCATCATTTATACCCCGCCCTTATGGCTGGGTTTCCCCAGCACTTCATCTGGGTATGGAAAGGTGGCCAGATTTTTTTAAGTGCACACTGCTGTGGAATAAGGGATTGTGTTTACTAGGGCTGTGTGATAAATTGCCATATCTTGAATACTAGTATTGAAATACTGTAACATTATGACAAGTGTTTCAACAAGGCAATATACCAGCAAAACAAAAGGGGGAGACTTAGCAGCTTCCCAGGAGGTAGCTCAGCTGAACCGATACTTTACAGATAATTTGCAGGCACCCTGTGTCCTGCTTGGTTCGCTGTCTCCCTCCTCCCTCCTAACCTAAGAAATGAGCATAAGGGCTCACACAAACCAGCAAACACTTTCAGCTTCACAGGCATCTTTCCACTTAGAGGTGAGCTAATTATGCAGAGCATGCTAACAATCCAGGAGGGACCCCCCCCCCATGGCTAGACAATCAAAGATTCAGTAAACAAAGAAGTAAACAAAGAACTGGAAAGTACTTCTTTCATCCCTCACACCCTCACCAATAGAAAAAGAGGGGAATGAGTTTTTGTTTTCTGGTGGTGTTTATGTTATTGGTTCCCCATTATTTAAAGGAGACTGCCTTTTTGCTTGCTTGCCCTCCCTTCCTGAGAGAGATTGGTGGGATGAGGGCTTTTTGGGGGGAGCCTTTTGTGTGTGGGGAGGGAATGGAGGGGAGAAGATTTAGCTTGGCTGCCTTATTCTGAAATGGGAGGTTGGGTACCATGTGAGAATGATGGGGAGGGTGTTTTTCCAGTAAGCAGTGCAAGCAGATGCGTGTCTACTCACAAACAAGCCCTACTGAATTCAATGAGGCTTACTCCCAGAAAAGTAGAAATAAGTTTAGCTGAACTCAGTGGAGCTTATGCATGCACAGATTCCACTTAGGCCTCTGAGTGGGGAAGCAGATGCAACTTGACTAGTAAAGCACTTAAACTACTCTTAGTTGAAAATATATTAAATATATTATATGGAAGTTGATTTAATAATTTTATTAAATTGACTACTTCCTTACATGTTAAGCATAGCTGTCAATGTTCCTGCTTGGCAGGGGGTTGGACTCGATGGCCCTTGTGGTCTCTTCCAACTCTATGATTCTATGATTCTATGTTTCCCGTTTTTAAAGGGAAATTCCCTTATTCTGAGTAGGATTCCTCACAAGAAAAGGGAAAAGTTGACAGCTGTGATGTTAAGGTCCTCCAGCGCTGCAGGGAGCCTTGTCAAGGCCCTCAGCTGCTGCAGGGAAGTGCGGTGCACCCTCTGCCAATGCGGGGAGATGGGGCGGGACCCTCTGGCGCCACAGAGAGGCCCAGCAAGGCCCTCCGCTGCTGTATTGTGATTTATTGAGATATCGTGGTGTCTAGGTGGTGATATATCTTGATGTTAATAACCAGATATTGCCCAGCCCTAGTGCTTACAGCACCCTGTGTTTCACACACACACAAAAGAGGTTGTTGACTCAGAATTACAACACTGTGTACATATCTCTGTAATTTGTCCAAGTAAACTCTTTTCTCAGCTAGGATATTGTTAGCTATCTTGTTGAATGGTTGGTTTTAAGAATGAGATTGTAATGAGGATATAGTGAAGTGCTGGCTGTGGAAATGATGGGGAAGGGAAGAAGGATCTTACACCATGTTTTACTCAGTATATATTGGGGTAACAGTAATCTAAAGGCATTGCAACCAAACACCTTTCTCAACTAGCTCTGACAGCAGGGTCACAGTTCACCCAGGTTCCATTTCCCCCCTCTTTCTTCTCAAAGACTTGGGAAGTTTTTTGCCAGGCAGGGCAGCCTGAGTGCCATGGAGGTGGAGTCCCACCATCATTACAGGGGTCAAAGGTCAGCAGTCTAGAAATTGACACACTTGACCCATTTCCTTGCTGCACTGGACTGCGATCTGTAGTGATGACCCCAAGGGACTGTAGTGTGGGTTTGAAGCGGAGACTCCAATCCTTTCTTCCCAGGAGGTGTATAATTTGATATTTATAGCCTCTTTTTCTGACAAGGTCTATGACACCTCCGGGACCCATTTGGCAAAGAATGCCGATTCCCCTTATGAATTTTTGATGTCAGAGGAGGAGCGTCATGATCCACAACGGGCTGCCTGTGAAAAGTTACTCAGCTCCCCTTTTAGTTTTGGCAACATCACTGGAGGCCCTTTCCATGATAAAGTTGCTCTATCATGCCTTCTTCTGTGCAAAGCTTGTGTACAGGAAGAACAAGTCATGCCTGGGGAATACATTTGAGCTCAAGTCTCCAGCTTTTTTAAGACTCGGGATGACCCATTATTAGCTCCAAACCTGCAACTTGGGGCTAAAGCCCAATGCAACAGAGCATATTCAGATTTCATTATTGATCTTTTTTCCAGCAAGGAACAAATGGAATATGTTAGGGCTAAGATTCCTCCCCCCCCCCCCCAGCTTGGGGGCTGCATCCCCTTCTGGACAACCTTCTGGGGACCACATGCCAAAATGGGTGGAACAATGAGTACAGTAGACTAGTTTATATTCACATGGGCACAACCCTCTATATTTACCCTGCAGGCCTGCAAAAAGACCCAAGGAGGATGCAAAACAGAACCAGTAAGGGAGGCAACCTACAGGGGGCCACTTTTGGCTCTCAGGGCCGGAGGTTTCCCCTTCACTGACATAGGCCAGACTTGCTTTCCATTACACACCATTCAGTCTCATAGATGCTATTCTTAAGATTTCACTTTCTGCAAGGTCACATTAGAACTAGGCTGAGGTTAAAATGAGAAAAATCATTTTGAAGCTGTTCTGTTCACATCAAAATGGGTTATTTCAATTTTTGAGTGCAATGGGCAAATAAAAAAGGATGTCTTTCAGAAACCTGTAGATACTTATTTTTAAAGCAGATAGACCCAAAGATTTTAAAGAGACCCGGGCCAGGCAGGTTTACTTACATAATGGTAGCTGATCACATGGCTGGTTGCTGAAGAGGCACACTGAAGAATCAGGAAAACGAATCAGCAAAATAAAGGGGTGAATGTTTCACACAAGGGTTTCTCCTTGAATTTCTGAGTCATTTTCATGAAATTTGGGTTGAACTACTGTTTCTCACTAGCTCCAATCAGAACCCAGCCCAAGAATGCCAGAGTCTTTGGGCCCCTCCAGAGTGTTGATTTATTGTGGGTGTATTCATCATATGTCCTTGACACAATAAGAGTGTGTTAGCAATGTATTTATTGTGTATTGGTGTTTTTTGCAATGCTTCCCTGAAGCTACCAGATTATTGCTGTCAAGGGGAGCCGATAGCACAATAAAAGTGGAACAAAACAAAACCACAACATTTGTGGTATAAAAACACACAGGATATTTTTAGGATCCTATTCAGTTAGAGTCGGAATTAATTTGGTGGTAAGCGAAGAAGAAAAATATAGAATTATTCTAATAGTCCCAGTTTGGAGGCTGCTCAATTTAAGGATTTATATAATATTAATTGATACTTTTAGCGTTAAGGTTGTTTCATGTTATTTTCTAAATTAATAAATAACACTTGGAAAGAAACAAAAAATCCCTAATCAGAAGTTTGATTATTTTATTCTTAATGGGGTTCAGAATCCCCTAAGGACCACTTTCCCCCAGATGAACTAACCTGGACCCTGTATTTATCATCCAAAGTCTTTCCACATGTGCCTGTTCTGAGAGAGGTGCAACACAAGAATAGGCCTTTTCAGTTGTGGCTTCCTGTTTATGGAATACTCTCCCCAGGGAGGTACACCTGTCACTGTCACTATTTTTTGACCCCAGGCAAAAACATTCTTATTCATTGAGGCCTTTGGACTTATTTTCTACTTATCTTTTAGTGAGTTAGGGTCAAGTTGGATCTACTCTTTTACCTATGTCATATTGGTGCATTTTAGATTGTTTTTACTCTTATTTATACTTGTTTTTAAAGTTTTCTTTTTTACATCCTTTTGAGTTCAGCTTTCTGATATAGTATAGTATAGTATAGTATAGTATAGTATAGTATAGTATAGTATAGTATAAATATCAGCTTTGGAAATTTACATCAGGAATATGGCACAGTGAGGTGTCCTCTCCCTTGACATCAAAGTCCTGATCAACTTCTCCTACTCCCGTGAAGCTGTGTAAGGAGATATGAGGATAACAGCAAAGACCCACTTTTTGGGTCGTTGTCAGTGATGAGTTCTGAACAGAGAGATTTAAAGGTGCTTAAATTTGGCTGGAGTGTGGCCCCAAGTGATTATGGTGATGGCTTTTTCTTTCTGGAGATTTTTCTGCCTGCTCCTAAATTGACTTTGACGGTGGCCTCTCTGTAGAAAATCTCATCTCCTGTTGCGTTTGGTGTTATTGTTCTTCCCCTCCACGCTCTGACAGTTTATTTTTGGCAACATATGGTTCATCATACGTATCATAAAACAAGATGAACCATTGTGCTTTAATTTGCCCAGCGGAGAGCATCAGTCAGGGGTTGAAAGGGACAATATGTCTACCTGAGCTTTCATCTGTCAGAAAGTGAGAAGAACCTTGCAGGCTAAGAAGGTGACTTTTGGGAATTCTGACTTTCGGAAGTGGAAAGGTGCTGGTAGAGCATTGAGCCTGGCTGTTGAGAGGTGCGCCACTTAGCAGCCGCATAAATCTTGGAGGGGTGGGGGCGGGGTGAGAAATTCAGTTTTGATCACATTTCATTATGAACCTTTTATTTTGCAATATGCAACATGCAAAAGCGAACAATATGCAAAAGTGAAATAGTTATCCTTAAAAATTCACACATCTATGAATTTTGCAAGGCAGTCACTCAGCATCCCCCCTCCAAAAAAAGTGGATGGAAATGCATATATTAGGGGAAGGTTTGCATAGAAATATACATATTAATGAAAATGACACATATAAATGCATTGTATTGGGGCACTGGCTTGCAGAAATGCATAAATTAGGCAGAAGTGCCTGCAAAATGTGTGTATTAGGAAAAATGCACATAAAAATGCTGATGAATTTCCATGAGGACATTTTCTTAGAAAACAAATAAATCGCAAACTTATGTGGAAATGTGAAGAGCTGAAATTAAGATTGGAAAGAATGAGAGACTGAGAGCAACCAAAATGGGCGCATCCATCAATTTCATCCCTCGTCCTTAGTGAGACATTTAACTAGGCACGGGCAAACTCGGCCCTCCAGCTGTTTTGGGACTACAACTCCCATCATCCCTGAACACTGGTCCTGTTAGCTAGGGGTGATGGGAGTTGTAGTCCCAAAACAGCTGGAGGGCCGAGTTTGCCTATGCCGGCATTTAACCCTTCTGTATTTCCCCCACACACCTCCTATTTGTCAATTGGCAACTGTTTTTATAGCTTGGCAAGAGGCAGGGCTGGTTCCTGGTTTGGGGAAAGCTATGGGCATGATGCTCTCATGGGACCCCTAACCTGAGTGGAATCTCATCTTTGCTGCTGAGGCCCATTTATTCATCCTCCCCCTTTTGCTCCACTTGGCACCATTTCCCAGAGAAAGCACAAAGTGTGAATATATTTACTACTCTTTGTTGCTCCTCTCGCTGCTTGCTCACTTGTAGACAACAAGAGAGCAGGCAGCAATAGCAGGATGAGGGAGAGCTTGGCTCCCTACTGGGTGTTGTCAAGGACCAAGAGTCAGATTCTTCTTCTTCAGGCGATGGAGCTGAGGACTCCAAGCCAGAAGAAGAAAACCTTGCAGGGCCACTCCTAGAAGCACTGGTGTCAGATGAGCCTCTGGCCTGAGAAACAGGCACTGCCATTCTTGGAGGACTTTTTAACATTTGAAGGTGTGCATCGTTTGTACACATTGCATGTTGCAAAATCTGGAGAAGTGTATGCATTATTTGTGCATTATTTCAGGAAGTATGAACTAAGTAGTTTCTCCTGGAAATGTAAACTGGATCAAACCCTCCTGCCCCACAGTACTCATCCAGTCCTCTCTCTGCTACACCACACTCTTTCCTAAGGCCACTTAAGGAGTGAATGGCATTTCTGATTCAGATCTCCAGAGCATCAGCGGCTGATCTCATTAGTCACACCTGCTGAGGCTCATATCTTGAAGCAGGCCTGCTGTTGATTATTGCCACTGCTGACTTGCTCTCCCTGTACTTTCTCCCTCTGGTGCAGAGCGGCAGTGGTAGCAATAAGGACATGTGCGCACACAGAAACTATGTTTCTAGGTATGCATAAAATTGCCCTACTTATTTTTCCACAGACCTTGTCAAGAGGAACTTGTCTCTATATTTATATACTCAGAAGCAGCCTCCTTCCCTGCTATATTACAAGGGAATTATGACCCAAGCAAATTCCGCAGGCATCTGCCAATGGAGTCCCTGATCTAATTTGAGGAACTTGGCGCCTCGCCGTTTTAACCGCCAGCCATCTTGATGTGTGGCTGCTTTGCAAATTGCTTAAGGGACGCAGCCAGTCATGTAGCATGTACTGGGCAGGGGGGAGGAAGAGCTGACTGTTGCTGAGTGAAACAATGGCTGGGTTTTGTTTTGTACTTCTGGCAGTGGAAGGGGAGAGGGGAATATATATTAAGTGGGAGGGTGGAATCCTAAAGGGTGGTTGTTGTTGCTTTTAGGAAGCTGAAGCGAAGCCTTGAATTAAAAAAACAACAACAACAAAGAGAGAGAACTTCTGCAGTAAGCTCAAGTCTTGGTTTAAAGAAAACACAAAACACGTTATTTGAGAGAGGGACAAAGCAAGCAAGCAAGGTTCTTAATTTTATGTTCTCTCTCTGTGTGTGTATAAATGTGTCCTTCCCCCTTTTGGTCTTCTTTCCTTCCTCAGCGAGCGATGGGGTTTGAAGGATAACCCGTGCATGTGTAATGGTCCCTTCCCATTTGCACAAAGTGACAAGACCTCCCTGACAGACACTTCTGATGGGCTCAGGGGCTGAGGCCAACCTGCCCACCAGTCTGTGACGAGCGACTTTTCTGCTGGACAGACGGGGTTCATGGTGCTTCACTTTTCCTCTTCAAAGTGACAAAGGGTCATTTTTTCATGCTTCTAAAGTGACAGTGAAAGGAACCGAGAATGAGGAGAGGGGGAGCGGTTGACTCTGGGTGCCTTCGTTTGAGGGCATGCAGCGGGGCTATCATGGAGTCGCCATCCCCGGCCTTTTGAAGTTTTTCAGTTGTTTTGAGAATGCACAACATTACCAGCAGGCTTCCCAGATGTTAGGTTTCGACCTGAACATTTCTGCCGCTGGCCTCCGTTCCCCAACCATGGGATGGAGATTATGAACTGGGATTGTGCCTGGTGGCGTCTGGCAAAGTCTACATAACAAGACCAGAAGGCTTTCTTTTGTTTGTTTGTTTAAACGTGAGAATTGACAATTTATAAATGAGTACAGCTAAAGCTGTGTTTTGGAATGTGCTCCTAAAGCAAGGGTCCTCAAACTTTTTAAACAGGGGGCCGGTTCCCTGTTCCTCAGACACTGTTGGGGGCCAGACAATATAGTTTGAAAAAAATATGAACAAATTCCTATGCACACTTCACATATTTTATTTGTAGTGCACAAAAAAACAGGAAACACAATACAATATTTAAAATGTAGAATGATTTCAATCAACATAAACTTGTAAGCTCCTTTTTATGTACATTACAAATAATATTTTGTAAAAATAATATTTTTTTCTACACACACAGACATACACAGACATATGTATGTGTCATAATCTACAGTTTATGACACATACATATGCACAAACATACTGTGTGTATGTGTGTGTGTAGAAAAAAATATTATTTTTACAAAATATTATTTGTAATGTACATAAAAAGAGCAGGCTAGTGTATGCTTTTGGAGGTTACTTTAATGTGTGTTTGTGGGAGATGATCCTGGAAAGTGCTGCGCCTGTTAACAACTTCCCCAAATTAAAGCCTATGTTGCTGTTCATATTTAAGCCGTATTCCAAGCTTTATCTGACAAAAGTAAATCAGGGTTCTTGCATGAACAGCATCAGCAACAGGAGGGAAAAGCCCAAGACAGAAAGCAGACCTGAATAAGTAAAGGAAGGGAGAGGAAGCAGGAGAAAAAGAGAAGAAACTTGGGATGGAAAAATAAGGAGGGGCTCTCAGGCAGTGGGAAAAAGAGCAAGAAGAGGCGGGGGGGGGGGACAGGGTGTCGTGCGAGCCAGGATCTGATCCCGTGAGCAGCAGGGTCGGCACAGGGTATGAGGGGGAGGGGGGAGGAACGGGATCCCGGCACAGACCCCCAACATCCAAAAAGCCAACATCTTCCACATGTAGGGCTGGATCTCCTTCTGCACGCACGGGAAATAGGAGACCCGGGGGCTAGAGTGCTCTTGCTGACTCAGGAGGTTCTGCAGGACCTGGCAGTCCCTTAGCAGCTGCAAATCCCACTTGGCCCAGATCACCCGCTCCACGCACAGCAGTTCCATGTGTCTGGATCCGGGGAGGAGAAGAACAGAGGAGCGGAGAGGATCCGGAGTGCCAGTGGGGGTTCTGGCTGCTGCAAGGCGGGGAGCTCAGAGGGTTACCTAGTGTGTGGGTTACCTGGTGTGTAATATATAGATGCTTATCTGCTAGGAATTCAACTGTCACTTCCTGTGCGGATCAACCTGGAAGCCAATTAAGAATTGGCAATATAAATTTCTCTCTGGCCATTGTCTACAGGGGCAAATCACCATTGTGTGTGATGTCCTCTACCTGATGGCATCCATATACATTTGTGATCCAAATAGAGAATTCCCTGATATCTCCCCCCTAAATATGCTGAGAACATCTGTTGGAATCTCAGTTCTACAAAGGCCCTGCATAGTTGGCCCCCATAGAATGCTGGGTCAATGAGCCAGTTAAGAGTCTCTTCAGCAGTGACAATACCAGGTCTGCCTTCTGTGGTGAGATGCTTTCATGATTCTGAAGAGGCTGAATTGCATCTGTGCTCCTTCTATTTGTAATATTAGTCCCCATTAGTATGTTGCTGTCTGTCCTGTAAAAGTCCAGGATGGTTTTCTGTTGCTGCGCATGGCCTTCAGCTTTCCTTGGGGAGAGGGAACCCCAGTAGCTTTGACGTGGGTGAGTACCACCATCCCCAATTGTAAGCCTTTTGTAAACCAAGAAGATAAAGAACATAATTGCAATTCCTTACAGTATATAGAGATATAAGAGTTCTTCTTGTGGCCAGCTTCCTTCCAGGTGGGCCGGTCAGTTTCTCATAGAGGTTGATTCACAGCCTCATCTCCCAGGTGATTTATATGTAGCAACTTAAAACGTTTCTTTGTTAACTACGCAGTGAACTTATTTGAAGGGAACAGGCCACCTAGACTGGTGAACCACACATTTCCCAAGTTCTCAGGTCTCCAAAATGATGGGGAGTTGATAAAACAAGTCCAAGTTAAGTCTAATTAACAACTGTGTTAAAACCAAGTTAAAATCTCAATAGTTACAGTGTCGGTTTCAGCCGCCTTCCGTGCTTCCACTCAATAAAAGGGATGCTGACAAGACAGATAAGCTCCAGGCTTGTTAATTACTGTTTATCTCACAGCTCTGCATTCTTCTGCTCTCCAGCTTCCAGGTTAAAAGAACAGGTGATAGTGGATAAAATACTTGGTTTAAAACAAGTTAAAATCAATTAAAACTCAATTAAGATCTGTGAAGTTCTGGAGCTGGCTGCCTGGCCTGTCGCCATCTTAACCAGAAGTTGGATGTCCCATTGTTGCAAATGGGGAGTGAGAGTAAGAGAGGCTGCATCTACACAGCTATTAAAAAAACGCTCTGGAAAAAAAGTTTTAAAGCTCACAAAGGAAATTTTTGTAGAGTTCTGATTTCAGCTCTACAGCGCCATCTGGTGTCATAGTGCTATAATGCATTTATAATGTTTTATTTTTCTAATGTAGCTGAGTCCAGAGAGTGCTTTGTCTAAGGCATGACCAATTTCACACATGTCACTTGGCTGCCTCTGATAAGCATCTTAAGGCAAAAGGTGGGGAGGAGATAGCAAACATTTAAATATGCCTCTTTTAGGTGTTGTGCGTGTGTCAGATTTGATTATGGATGGCTCCCCATTCCCGCTACACTGGGAAATTCCAGAGATTACGCATTTCTGTGGAAGTCTTTGACTTGTGCAATTGTCTTGCCCCATGCATGTGCACTCCACTGCTTCAGTCAGCAGCACTTGCACGGTTACAAATTCAACATAATAGTCATGGCTGCATCTTCACTTGGGAACTCCCTGCCTATTGACATCAGAAACATTTTTGTTCACGCAAGCCTACTCAGAAATGTAGAAGTTAAATGCATTTTTTTTAAAAAAAAGTACTGTTGATTTTAATCACCTTTTGAATATTTTTAAATGCCTCTTTCTATTTTTAAAAAAATTGATAATATGAATGTTTTCTTTTATATTTTATAAACCACTTCCAATCAAGCACTATCCTTCTCTCCTAGTGGTCAATCAGCTGTCTTTGGTAATATGGTGCCCTGAGCAAGGACAAAATCCTCCTCCCCCCATTTCTTATTTTCACAGTACAGTTCCTTTTGGTACAATTTATCAACATTGACAATGATACTTTATGCAACTTGTTCTTGGTGTTCTTCCTTTCTAGAAGCTATTTTGTTTTTTGTTTTGTTTTATATTCAATTAGGATGATTTCTTTTTGGAAAGGCTCCAACAGCATATGGTAATGTTGGGCCAAGCATTCACACTTTCCATGTTAATATTTGTGGGTGATCTGGACACTAGATTAATAGCCCATAAATACAGTCATAATATAATAAGGAATCAGCAACTGCAGGCCATTGGGCCATGTCCGGTTGGAGGAAGGTAGAGTGCTTAGCCCACCATAGCCATGGGTGAATCTGCCATCTTTGCTTTCACATTTTTCTAATCTCAAATTCAGTTTCTTATATTTTCATTCCAGTTTGTGATTTTTATAAAAAACAAAACCCAAAGTCCTAATGAAAAACTACCAGCATTTTAGTGTGAATTTTTGTAAAGCAATTTCCTTGAATAAGATGCATTTTTGTGAAAACATATCTCCACTTTTTGGCTAATGCATTTCCTATTTTTAGATTCATTAAGGATTTAGATTCATTTAGGAGATGTGGCAACCCACATCTCAGACCCTTTTAGGGATCAAATTTGTTGCTGAGCTGGTAAGTCAATGGCTGGCCTATAAGATGTTGCTATCCTAAAGCACTCTACCACATGGTCGGCGGTTCGAATCCCCGCGGTGGGGTGCGCTCCCGCTGCTCGGTCCCAGCGCCTGCCAACCTAGCAGTTCGAAAGCACCCCTAAGTGCAAGTAGATAAATAGGGACCGCTTACCAGCGGGAAAGTAAATGGCGTTCCGTGTGCTGCGCTGGCTTGCCAGATGCAGCTTCGTCACGCTGGCCACGTGACCCGGAAGTGTCTGCGGACAGCGCTGGCTCCCGGCCTCTAGAGTGAGATGAGCGCACAACCCTAGAGTCTGGCAAGACTGGCCCGTACGGGCAGGGGTACCTTTACCTTTATCCTAAAGCCATTGTAGCTCACCTATAAACTGATCTGCCTTGCCAGAAGATGTAGCTAAGGATAATGGAGCATGCTAAGAAGAAAGAAAGAAAGAAAGAAAGAAAGAAAGAAAGAAAGAAAGAAAGAAAGCCGCACTATAGAGGAGATTAATTTATTATATGAGCCAGCTAAACCTACATAGTGTAGAAGGGTCCTAATTGAAAATTGATGCACACTTTTGGCGTGTTTTCTTCCCACTCCTTCATTCAAAGAGGAGAAGGCCACAGTTTAAAAGATTTAGAACACCAAATTATTAGAGCAGCCTAATCTCCCTAATTAATCTTTCTGCCTTTGGATCTCCCCTTTAAAGACACAAGGGCTAATTCTCTTACCTCAGTGTCAGCCTGATAACAAGCAGGGAGGGGCCACCAGTAGCTTGATTGTTCTGGATGAACTATCAGACATCCATCGGGAATACTGGTACCTTGACCTCTTTGACCTTCAAATTGCTGAGTGTGGCAAACATAAAATCTCTGCAGACCTCGGTAGGCGCACAATGTCAGGGTGAAAATGCATTTCTTGGGAAACTACCTTAAAAACCAGGCTGCATCAATGTGCTAACGTTATAGGTTTCATACACTTTTTATTTTAATTATCAGTTGAACATCTTTCCTCCTTTTGCCTCCCCTCCACCTGCATTCTTTCTTCATGTGGGGCAAAGCTTTTTTTCATGTGCACCATGATCTTCTAATATTGTTGAGAGCTAAAATAGAGACAACTGTTCGCAGTTCCTTGACTCTGCAGTAGCCAGTCCAGAAATGGTTCTGAATTAGGATAACTGGTTGTCCGGATACACACGTATAGGTTGATCAAAAGAAAAGGCTATACAGTGGTATCTTGTGCACATGCGCACGTATGCACCTTCATTTGTGCTTGGGTCCTTCCTCCTCAGTCCAAATTTCAAAAATGCATTCTTGTATTTAATGGGCAAAATGCACGTCATCAGCTGGGGTGGCACTTGTAATTAGGTCAGAACAGGGAATGCAACCCTGCTGCAATCAAAGCCTACTTCTGAAGATGGTATTTGCTTGGGGGAAGGGAATTCCGCCCCCCCATTGGTGTCAATAGGGAATTACTGTTCATTGTAATTCATTGCTTCAGAGGAGGGATTTACTGTGGGACTGCAGCAAGGAAAGGGTAAAATTCCCTCTCCATGTCTGCCTTGATCCTAATGATCAGTGGTTGTCTCTCACCCCCCCTCCCACAGCTGATTTCATTTTCAAATGAAAAGTAAAGAAAAAGGAAATTGCTTGCTAAATGCCCTCATATGTAATGTCTAGTTTCAAACATTTTAGTACATGTGTCTGAAGAATTGCACATTTTTATAAAGATGGAATTATTATTAATACAGCGTTGAATGCCAAAATAGGCTCCTAATCTTCCTCAGAGGTTGTGGGACCCAGGGATGTTCTCCACTAGCTAGATACCCAAGATGGGACCTTTTCTACAGTGGTCCCAAGGTTATGGGACCAGGATATCTGATGGACCACCTTGTTCACTATAAGCAGCTGTGCTCCTCAGATTGTGCCCTGCTGATGGTACCATATGGCCCAGTAATGTGCTTAGCCTGTACTAGAAAATAGACTTTTAGTGTTGCAGCTCCAGCTCTCTGGAATTGATTAAAGGTAAAGGTAAAGGTAAAGGGACCCATGACTGTTAGGTCTAGTCACGGATGACTCTGGGGTTGCGGCGCTCATCTGGCTTTACTGGCAGAGGGAGCCAGCGTTTGTTCTGGGTCATGTGGCCAGCATGTCTAAGCTGCTTCTGGCGAACCAGAGCAGCACACGGAAATGCCGTTTACCTTCCCGCCAGAGCGGTACCTATTTATCTACTTGCAATTTGACGTGCTTTCGAACTGCTAGTTTGGCAGGAGCAGGGACCGAGCAACGGGAGCTCACCCCATCGCGGGGATTCGAACTGCCAACCTTCTGATCCACAAGCCCAAGAGGCTCAGCGGTTTAACCCACAGTGCCACCTGCGTTACCAGCTGAAATAAGACAGGCACCTAGTATGATGATGTTGAGGCACTCACTGAAGCCTTAAAAAAAAGGCTTTCCCTGAGGTGTAGTCCCATTATATCAGACAAATTTGTTTCATTTTTTTAAAAAAAGTTTGTATAGATGGTTTTACTGTTTTAGAGTTTTTTGGTTTGATTTTATTGTTCTTAGAGCTGATGTTTCTGTGTTTTATTCTGGTTTTACCATACCACTTCAATGGCTTTATGCTGTGAAGTGGTCTATAAATTTGTTTAATAAATTAAAAAATGGAGATGATCCACTCCCCTCTGACTTTGCTGGTTTTCTAATACATGGCAAAGAAACTCCTTTTTAAGCTTTTTGGCTTTATTTCACCTGGGTCAAAGACCCAGTTTGGCACCCCATGAGCATTTGCACGCACGCACGCGCGCGCACACACACACACACACACACACACACAGAAGCTAGAAGCATCAGTGGTGCCCCTCTGGGTGATTCACACAGGCCAACCCCCCCCCCCCCCAGCTCTGGCTCTGTTTTAAGCATTCTCTTTTAATATTGCAGTGGATTTTTCTGGTTTCTCTGTCAATCATTCCTGCTGCTCAATTTATTTTGATTTTTTGCAGTTTGAGTACTATTTTTAATACTTTATCATGCAGCTTAGTATTTTATTAGCCACCTTGGATGCCTAATGGAAGAATAAAACTTTAAAAAAATGCAAACCATGTATAATCATGTGAATAATAATTTACCTATCTTCCAATGGGACCATAGATCTCATATGACCATTATTTTAAATATATTTTCCTCCCCTTTACTTTTTGGAATGGAAAGTAGTATAATATGACCCAATAAATCTGACAATGTGTTCAAAGAAATCTCTGTAAAGTCCATAATCATCTGCACACTTACATGGGAGTAACAGCACAAGCCTAACTATATCTACTCAGAAGTAATTTTATTGAATTCAGTGGGACTTGCTTGAAAGGAAGTGGGGTTAGGATTGCCACTTCAAGTCTCTTGAATGTAGTGGAACTTTCTTTGGAATAACCATAAGATTGTGTTGTAAACATCTTCAAACACATTGGAAAGAAACTACCCCCACCAAAAAATGGGAGAAAAGCAAAAGTTGTTGTTGTTGTTGTTGTTGTTGTTGTTGTTGTTGTTGTTGTTGTTGTTCTTCTTCTTCTTCTTCTTCTTCTTCTTCTTCTTCTTCTTCTTCTCCTCCTCCTCCTCCTCCTCCTCCTCCTCCTCCTCCTCCTCCTCCTCTTCTTCTTCTTCTTCTTCTTCTTCTTCTTCTTCTAAAAAAAGATGCTGCATCAAAACGAATGAATCAAAGGACTGTAAAAATTACAGTTTGTCCCTCTGAAAGGAGTGGAAGGAAGTATGCACCATTAGCAGGAAAACCCAGTAATAAGTAGAATGTGTAGGTGTTTTGTATGTCTGTGAGAGAAAGAGTGTTGTATGTTAAGCTATTGGAAATGATTTAAAATCTCAGCTGACATTTGTTTGTTATAAACTGCTTTGCCTGGCTCATCCCACCCATATAATTCAGAGATCACAAGTGTGCTGCTTCTGTTGTGCTTCAGACTTTTCTTGAATTTATTAGAGTTGCAGTCTTCCAGGGTCTCTCCACCCTCTTCATTTGAGATGGTGTTAGATGGATAGATCGAGAGAACAAATGATAGCAAGGATCTCTTTGCTATTAAATTCCTGTTGCTAGGTCTCTAGAATAACTTTGCTATGCAGGTAATAGCCTTTCAATTATTTGTGTCTGCAATCCCACCCAATCCTAGATGTTCCAGATCAGTGGCAACAATTTAAAAGGCAAAAGTATAAAAATCGATCTCAGAACAGCAAGGTGTCCAGAGAGAAACTCTGTGTGAGTCCAGAGAGAGCCAGTGTGGTGTAGTGGTTAAGAGCGGTAGTCACATAATCTGGGAAACCGGGTTCGCGTCTCCGCTCCTCCACATGCAGCTGCTGGGTGACCTTGGGCCAGTCACACTTCTGTGAAGTCTCTCAGCCCCACTCACCCCACAGAGTGTTTGTTGTGGGGGAGGAAGGGAAAGGAGAATGTTAGCCGCTTTGAGACTCCTGAAGGGGAGTGAAAGGCGGGATATCAAATCCAAACTCTTCTTCTTCTTCTTCATCATTCCCAACATATTTTGATCCCAGGCCAAACCATTGTGGAACAGATTTAACCTCAATCCCTCGAAGCAGAGTTAAGGAGTTGTTGGAATGCAAAACTTCACATTGCAAGCTGGAACTTGCTCATTTTACTATGTGCTTATCCAGCGTTTTCTGACAGTGTGGCTTGTTGTCTTTTCAGTTTGCTCATACATTCCCCATTACCTTCACAACAACCTTATCCGGCAGGCCAGGGTTAGGGTTAGTGAGTGATTCAAGGTCAGTCAGCAGCTGAGTGGGGATTTCAACCCCAGTGGTAATCCAAAATTCACACTGCTACACTTACATTGGCTCTGGATGGGGAGCTGTGAAGCCCAACAGATAAGTGGGCATAGGGACATGTTTATAGCATCCTTATTGAAAATAACCATGCAATTCACACTCCAAACCCAATCCCCCCCCTCCTAAATATTTCTTGGTCCTTCTACAAACCCCAGAGTTCCCAAAGTCATGCTGCCACCAGGTGCACAAAACTATACTTGGAAATGTCATTGTAATTGTTCCACAGGATGTTAACATTTCAAAATGCATTGCAGCCTCTGCTGTGGGTGAAATGGCAGGCTATGTACTGTGTGGCGACTTTGTCTTCACACTTGTGAATAAAGGTGAATAAATCTTAGCTCCAGGAGCCAAATGTGACCCTTCACGACTCTGCATCTGGACTGTGCCCAGGCAGCACTGGTTTTAGGTTGGTGGGGTGGTTCCTCTACACTAGGCTTGCCATATTTCAAAAAGTGAAAATTTGGACACTGCTTCCAATGGCCGAATCTTGGCTATGTCTGGGAAATTGCAGACGTATGGCAACCCTACCCTGGTTGCTGAGCCAAAGGGGAGCAAAATTGAGAAGATCCATAAGTTAGAATATCCGTTTGGGGGTGCCAAAATTTGGCTTCACACAGACACCATGTTACAAAAGATTACCAAAATCTACCCCTAGCCCAGGCCACACACATTCTGAGCCACACGCTCTGTCTCCAGGCCAAATGCTTTAACAGCCCTACTTCATACCCTCTTTGAGCATTTTTACGTGGCTGGAATATGCCCTTGAACTCTGATAATGCCTACAATGGAATGGAAGATAGAGAGGGGTATGGATAGAAACTAGTTTACCATTGTTGGCATCTGTTTCAGGAGAAAATGGAAGAGTCTGCCTTTGGGGGTAAAGTTAAACCATTGGAGTGTTACAGTGTTTGCTGTGGCTGCATAGATCAATACGGGAGAGACATGTTTTATTTTAGGTGGGGCAGATGAAGGTGTCAGGTTTTGCTGCTATAGGTGTACCATGGTGTTTCTTCTTTCTGTGCTCCTCCCAGTGGTCATTTCTCCTCTGGTCACTGGTGTGGATACACAACCTGGCTGTCTGTCTCTGCGCACTGCAGTCGTCTGCAAGGGATTCTCATATGGCGGGGTTAATGCTGCCAGCTTTCATATTATGTTTGCAGACATCTTTATAATGCAAAGTTGGTCTGAGAATATGAGAATATGACTTATGAGCTGAAAAGGTTTCCCACCCCAACGGTGTCCTGCTGAAGAGTCTGCTGTATCTCTCCCCACCACATTGTTGTGAAGCAATGGCATTTGGACATTTGACAGGGAATGCTTGGCTTCTTCTAGTTGTGTTGTCCAAACAGTAGTATTAGCGGTGCTTGAGTTGAGCATGGCCATTAGGAACAGCCGAATAAAGCATTGAAGAACCCAGTACAGTTTTGCGAGAGGAAGTCACATTAGTTTCTAGTGTAACAAGATTCCTGTAGATTCACAATGACCATCACATTTATTATGGCATAAACTTCCATGGACTTCATCCCACATCCTCACTTTAAACAGGGTTGGAGAATCTGTTGGACAACCACAGGCTGCTGGATTACAGCTCCCATCATCCACAACTTTTGTCCATGCTAACTGGGGCTGACAGGAGTTGGAGTCCAGTTAGGTCTGGAGGGTCATAGGTTCCACATTCCTCACCTAAAAGATAAAGGAAACTGCAAGGACCAGTGACACTTCTGCTATTTTCAATATTCAGCAGTCCACAAGGCTGCCAAATGTCTCTATATTATTTGGACTATATGAGTAAATGAAGAGCAATTCCCCCCCTCTCCAAAGCAAATTCAGTTTTCCATGCCATTCTGTGGCATTTGTTTATCTAGTTCCCCAAGTGCAGCACCATTTGTTGTGTTTTTATTTTATTACTTAAATGGGAAGCTTTGCAAGTTGGAGGAGTACTTAATTAAACTGAATTGCTGTGACTTAAAATATACCCACACCTGCTTCTGTGGGACTTTGAGAGACTCCTGCTCCCATAAGATCAGAAATACGGGGAGGAATTAGCAGGGCAACACAACTGTTTTGTTCCATCTAATCTACAGGTTGTGAACTGCATCCTATTTCAGGTATTCTGTAGCCAACCTTAAGTTAACTGTAGATTTTTTCATTTTATTTCCCCCCTCTTCCCTTTCTTCTTTTCCTTAATCAATTTTATACTATCCTCCCCACACCCCTACACCTTGAGAAGCTCAAAATAATGTGGCATTAAAACCCACATTTAAATGGTAATTTCTGTGTGAATAACATTAAGGGCAGCAATAGGTTTTTTAGTCAATTGATGGTCATTAGTTTTAATAACATGTGAATAATAATAAAGCTAATAACACTAAAAATACTACTACTAATAATAATTTTATTATTTATACCACACCCATCTGGATGGGTTGTCCCAGCCACTCTGGGTGGCTTCAAGCACATTTAAAAGCATAATAAAACATCAAACATTAAAAACTTTCTAATGCAGGCCTGCTTTCAGCTGCCTTCTAAAAGTTATATAGCTATTTATCTCCATGACATCTGATGGGAGGACATTCCACAGGGAGAGCGCCACTGCCAAGAAGGCCCTCTGCCTGGTTCCCTGTAGCTTAACTTCTCACAGTGAGGGAACTGCCAGAAGGCCCTCAGAGCTAGACCTCAGTGTCCAGGCTGAACAATGGGGGAAGAGATGCTCTTTCAGGTATACTGGGCCGAGGTCATTTAAAGCTTTAAAGGTCACCACCAACACTTGGAATTGTGCTTGAAAATGTACCGGGAGCCAGTGTAGATCCTTTAGGATCTGGCAGCCACTCCCAGTCACCATTCTAGCTGCCACTTTCTGGATTAGTTGTAGTTTCCGAGTCACCTTCAAAGGTAGTCCCACATACAGTATTGAGCATTGCAGTAGTCCAAGTGGGAGATAACCAGAACATGTACCACTCTGATGAGACAGTGCACAGGCAGGCAGGGTCTCAGCCAGTGTGCCAGATGGAGCTGCGCTGGACACAGAATTGACCTCCATGGACAGGAGTCTAAAATGACTCCTAGGCTGCATACCTTCAGAGGCACAGTTGCCCCATTCAGGACCAAGGAGTCCCTCACACCTGCCCATCCCTGTCCCAGAAACAGTACGTCTTGTTGGGATTCAACATCAACCCATTAACCACCAACCATCTTCTAACCACCCTCAAACACTCACACAGGACAGACACCCACTGTCATCTCTGGTTCTGATTTAAAAGAGAGGTAGAGCTGCATATTATCTGCATACTGGTGAGCACCCAGACCAAACCCCCTGATGATCTCTCCCATCAGCTTAGTATAGATGTTAAAAAGCATGGGGGAGAGTACAAAGCCTCACCCCAACACCACTTTCTGGACACAGCCCAGGAGGAAGGAGCGGAACAACTGCATAACTGTGTCCCCAGCTCCCAACTCCTCTAGACGGTCCAGAAGGATGTCACAGTCATTGGAGTCAAAAGCTTTTGACAGATCCAACAGAACCAGGAAATATATTTCACCTCTGTCTTAGCCCACTGGAGATCATCAACCAATGCAACCAAGTCAGTTTCAGTCCATGATGAGGCCTGAATCCTGATTGGAAGGGATTCAAGTGGTCCACATACTCCAGACATGCGCAGAGTTGTTCAGCGGCCACCTGCTCAATCACCTTGCTCAGGAATGGAAGATTTGAGACTAAACGATACTTGGCCATAATGGCTAGATCCAAAGATGGTTTTTAAAGAAGTGGTTTAATAACTGCTTCTTTAAGCGGGTCTGGGAAGACTCCCTAACAGAGGGAAGCATTCACCACCCCACAGAGTGCGTTACCCAGCTCACTTTTTTTAAGCCAGGATAGGCAAGGATCAAGAAGGCAGGTGGACAGCTTCACTCATTCAAGCAGCCTGTCCACATCCTCAGAGGTAACAGGTTACAATGGGGCCTGCTTAGAAGATTGTGCCCATAGGTATCTTCACATAATGTAGGTCAAGATAAGCAGAAGGAGCTCACTGGGTGGAGCGCAGCCAGCATGTGAGCTTCCTAGCAGGTGGGTCACAGTTGCTTACCAGGAGGGAGATGGGAGGTCAGCATGGTGCAAATGCACTGGTAGGATCAATCCTGCTAGAGTATTTGCACTGCAGCTGTCTCCCCATCCCCTCTCCATCCCAGCAAGCAACCCACCTGCTGGGGTTCTAGTGTGGAGGCTTCACACCACCTGGCAAAGCACTTCTGGAGTTAAGTATTTATTTGCTAATTCAATTTTGTAATGCGCCCACCATCAATAAACAATCCCAGGGCCTAAAAACACAAAGCAGTCCAATCCAATTCAGACAAACACAGAAGCAAATGAAATATCAGTATAGCTTTCACTACAATGAATTTTAAATATGTGGAGAAGTAGGTTGTGTTCCTGACTGGCAAATATTTTCCCATTTGTTTCAATGGAGGCAACTGATCCAGGGGTGTTTTCATTTCCTTGTGTGCATCTGCTATCTCAATTGAAATACCCGGGGCAGCTCTTTCACAATATTCTTTTTTATTTTTATTTAGAGATTTTAGTTTATTTACTGTGATTTGGTCATACTTTTTGTCTGTTGTGTGTCTATATCTACTTTGTTCAGTATTCATGAGTGCCATTGGAAATTACATGGGTCTGTGGATCCGGCTGTTATTTACACCAAACCCACCAACACCAAAAACCCTCTGACAGGCGACAACTCTGATTATAATCCAACTAAAATCCAATTTACAAGGATTAACCAATTAATCATGCTGATCTTGTTAATTGAGTAATGAGCTCAGTTCTAAGGACTGATCAAATGTCTTTTTTGTAAAATTGACTTTGCATCCCATCCATCTTAATGCAATGCTAAGAAGAAACAGGACAGAGTGTTTCACACAAGCTAAATGACCTAGCATCAAAACAGCCACGTTGCAGTTGTCAAGTGTCTTGGGGGCCAGATCCTAAAATGATGGGGATGATTCCTAACATCCCAAAGGGTGAAGTCTCATAGGATGGAATGGAGCCCATTGGTGCTTGGTGGGTCTGTAAAAGAACTGGCTGTGGGACATGATGACATTAAGAGAAGAAGAAGAAGAAGAAGAAGAAGAAGAAGAAGAAGAAGAAGAAGAAGAAGAAGAAGAAGAGTTTGGATTTGATATCCCGCCTTTCACTCCCTTTAAGGAGTCTCAAAGCGGCTAACATTCTCTTTTCCCTTCCTCCCCCACAACAGACACTCTGTGAGGTGAGTGGGGCTGAGAGACTTCAGAGAAGTGTGACTGGCCCAAGGTCACCCAGCAGCTGCATGTGGAGGAGCGGAGACGCAAACCCAGTGCCCCAGATTACGAGACTACCGCTCTTAACCACTACACCACACTGAGATACATCAAACAGCAGATGTACTTAAGCCTTGCACAAAATAGCCCCCCTTCTTAATTCTGGACCAACACCTTGTGAACTTACACAGAATACTATTTCCCCATCTATTATCTGTTTTAACCTTTCCCAACTTGGTGTTCTCCAGATGTTGACCACAACATCTACCATCACTGACCATTGCTATGCCGGCTGGGGTAGACATGAGGTCTAATCTATTTTGTTAGGTACCTCTGCAAGCAGCTGTTGGGTACAGATATTCCATATCACCTGTTATCTGAATATTTCCCCTCTGGAACTACAAGGGATTGAGCCCAGGACCTTCTGCATGCAAAGCACATGCTCTGCCATTGAGCTATAGTCCTCCCAAATGCACTTCTTCCTGCAGAGACCCCAAGAAGAAGACTAAAATCCCGACTACACTGAGATTGGTGCTGCAGAAGCACAGATCCAAATCTCCCTTAGAGGTCCATAGATCCATAAGCCTCAATCCCAAGGCTTACCTGGGAGCAAGTCCTATTAAATTTAACAGGCATTTATTGCTGAGTAGGCATGGTTAAGATTGTGCTCCCACCAGCCCCAGCCAGCATGGTCAGTGCTAATGGGCACTGAGTGTTGTAGTTCAACAACATCTGGAGGGTCACAGGTTTCTTATCCTTGACCTTGAAACTCTTCTGATGGTGGCATCTATTGCCCTCTCTTTAATGGCCTTCACAAGTTGGGAAAACCATCCTTTTTAGGAAGTCGTTAGCTAAATGACTGTTTTATGATGTCAGTTTTTATCTGTCTTTTCGAATACTCATGTAAAAAAAAAAAAGCTGCTCTGCTGTGTCATTTCCTCTCTCTGTTTTTAGTGATTTAGTATTTTTGTGTTAGATTGTAAGTGATTTTTTTAATGGTTCATTTGTGCCAGCTTCATTTCTTATCACTAGCTGCCTTGAGCTCTTTTGAGGAAAGGCAGGATGGAAAGGTTTTTAAAAAATAAACACTGCATGGGTTGGCACGTTCCATTGAAACTGATCAGCAGAGGGAGTAGTCTTTAGAATTAGGAGAACCTTACAAGCCAAGAAGTACAGAAGTAATTGATTATTTTGAACTGTTCAGTTTATGCTCAGTGTGACTTCAGTCAAATACATGTTGCCATTTTCAATCTAAATGAGGAGCTGTGGATGGAGGATGTGTGAGTGTGTATTGAAGCACACCTACTACACAAAGGTTAAATTAAAATTAACTGCTCCACCTCCTATTGCCTCTGGCCACACTCACCTTTGCCATGTGGCCCCCAGAAGGAAATATGGCCCTCAGGCTGAAAAAGCTTCCCCAGCTTTGGGTTACATTGTTATCCCATCCTTTTCCCCCAAGGAGCTAAGGGTGATAATTTTCTTCTTTATATCTTACAACAGAAGTTGGGAACCATTTTCAGCCTGAGAGCCACATTCCTTTTAGGTGTTGAATACCAATGATGGTCAGGGCCAGATTCAAATGTAGGCAGAACAATGGGTGTGAGTCTTATGCTGTACAGTAGGCTACATTTCAGCCACATAGAAGCTAGAGGTTAGACATATACCCCTCTATCCAGTTGAACAAGAGGCACCATTACAATCCAAGGACACATTCCAACCTATTAAAAGCTTTCAAAGAGGACATGGACCTAAGCTACTGCCTCCTCCAGCAGGCTGCTGTTGTCCAGGTGCAGCATGGACATCTGAAGTATAAAAGCCTGCACACATAGATTTCCCTGGGTCCTAGAACCTTGTGCAGTGTGGATCCCAGGACCCAATGAATATAGATATCAAGTGCTTCTGGGTGGGTCATGTGATATGATATGTCAGGTAATTCAAACATAATTCAAACTGAGGGCCTCCTCTGAGGGTCTTCTGGTGGTTCCCTCACTGTGAGAAGTGAAGTTACAGAGAACCAGGCAGAAGGCCTTCTTGGCAGTGGTGCCCTCCCTGTGGAAAACCCTCCCAGAAGATGTCAAGGAGATAAAGAACTACACAACTTTTAGAAGACATCTGAAGTTTTTAATGTTTGAAGTTTTACTATGTTTTTATATGCACTAAGCCGCCCAGAGTAGTTGGAGAAACCAAGCAAGATGAGTGGGGTATAATCATCATCATCATCATCATCAAACAGAGGAAGAGAGCATATGGAACTTTTGAGGCAGGCCATGAAATCAGAGAATGCGTGGCACAGTTGTAATTTCACAAGTTTTCCCAGAGAGCAGGAAAAAAAGAGTTTTCATCCCCATGCTTAACGTCTGGATTCCATAGCAAGCAATAATGGGATCCAGGCTGCTTGTTTTTGTGGCACCTACACCTTCAGCCAGATGACTGGCAAGAATCTGAGGGCTTAGGCTATTCTAAATGACAATTCCATCCCTTTTCAATTAGTAGGACATTGTCCGCTTCCTTCCACCCTGCCCCTGTTTTCAGCCGCACACTTTCTCAGGCACATTCCTCTTCTACCCTGAAGAATCATTCAATAAATATGTGTAAAAAATCCCTGCCCTCCCAGCTGTTCTCCACCCAGCTTCAGGCTCCCATGCCTGGTGTGTGTGTGTGTGTGTGTGTGTGTGTGTGTGTGTGTGTGTGTGTACTGTACTCTCCTACAGATGCTGTGGTCGCTGTGATCAGCGGAAAGACGTCATGCCTTTTTCTCATTAACTCCCACACTGTCAGCCTTTTCATTACTTCCTTGTAGTTGGAGGCAACTTATCCTTGGATAACAGTTACAATTTTGGCACGGGGTGCCTAAGAATATTAATGGCTTATGAGCAACAAATCCTTATGCTGGAGCCATACAGGATATCATTTACTTAGTCTTCTCTTTCTTTCACCTCCCAGATCTGGGCAGTTCATGTGGATTAGGAGCCTGACAGCATATTCCAAGGCTGTGAGCTCCAAGTTGTTGGCATTTGTAGAGGCGATGTTCCATGCTAGTGTTGCTATGGGCTTGGATCCAGAGAAGAGGAAGGAAGTTAGGAAGATAAGAAGCTATAGCAAGTAAGACCATTGTAGACAGTATATAGTATATCCAACTGCAAAATGAAGAAAAAGGACATCATCGTCATCATCGCCATCTACCGTATTTTTCGCTCTATAGGACGCAATTTCCCCCCTCCAAAAATAAAGAGGAAATGTGTGTGCATCCTATGGAGTGAATGCAGGCTTTCGCTGAAGCCTGGAGAGCGAGAGGGGTCAGTGTGCACCGACCCCTCTCGTTCTCCAGGCTTCAGGCAGCTATCCGCAAGCTCCAGGAGTGGCAGCGAGGTTGCGTGCAATCTTGCCACCGCTCCTGGACCTGTTTTAGGGGCTGGGGTCCCCCCAATGAAGCCAAGACAGCGAGCGGGATCCATCCTGCTCGGGGTCTTGGCTTCTGCCAAAGCCATACGCAGCCTCTCCCAGCTGGAGAGGTTGCGTGCGGCTAAAGAGGAAGCCAAGACAGACAGCCCCCTTTATTCCCCCCCTAAAAGCTAGGTGCGCCCTATGGAGCGAAAAATACGGTATTTCAAAAGGTATATGCTTGGAGAAGCATTGAATCTCTTGCCCCCGGAGAATTAACAGGCCCTGTCCAATAGATTCCCCCCTAATATAAATGCAACCACATTTTACACCACAATGGCTATCCAAAGGGGTAATGAAACGATATGATGTTTGAGTGTTGGGAAGTTACAATTCCTGCGGCAAAAGTGTTTGTGCCTTTGAGGAAAGAAATCTAGATTGTGTGCAACCATGAGATGTATTGGTCTAATACACTGAATGGCTACAATCCAACACCAACTGAAATGCCCCAAAGCCTATGCATTTAAGCCAACTGATTTAGATGCTGTGTTGGATTGTGGTTACTGTATGGAATCAGAGTGGAGGACTGATTCCAAACTATGCAGCTGGAAAGTGATGTCATCATTTTGTTTCTTATGCATTGAAGACGCAAGGCAGTCTTTCCCCAGAGGAAGATGGGCGTGTGGCTGTAGAGGAAGCTGTGCTGTCCACAAATGATATAGACCCACTTGATCTTCTTCAGACACTGGGAGGAATAATAAACTCCTTTCAGGCATTCAACAGTCAAATGATAGCTTGCTTGGTGAGCTCCTATTTCTCTGTCCCAGCTCCTGACAACCTAGCAGTTCAAAAGCATACCACTGCAAGTACATAAATAGGTGCCACTGTGGTGGGAAGGTAAATGGCATTTCCATGTGCTCTGGCACTCGTCACGGAGTTCCATGAATCAGAAGCGGTTTAGTCATGCTGGCCACGTGACCCGGAAAAGCTGTCTGCGGACAAACGATGGCTCTCTCGGCCTGAAAGTGGAGATAAGCACTGCACCCCATAGTTAAATTCAACTGGACTTAACCATCCAGGGGTCCTTTACCATCAGCTTACTCCATTTTATATTGTAACTTAAAAAAAATAATACACAAAACTCTAAAAAGAAACTTACAGAGCCATATGAAGTATATTGGCAGCTGATCCATTCAGCATATTGAGACAGGGTTGGCATTTGTTTTATTTCCTTAGAAAAACGTATACAAACTTTTTTCTTAAATAAAATAATTCTCGAAGGGGTGTTCCTAAAACAATATGAAATAATTATCATAGCCACACTGAAATATACTCAGAGTTGCAAAGTGATTTCATGCTCTTTATTCAGCTCATAGTGGTGAGGAGGAATGAATGAATGTCCCCTCAAAGTATCTGCTTTATATACATTATTTACACAATGGGCTGCACATGATTGGCTAATTCTGGAATTCTACTGTAAGCCAATCAGGTTGTGGATTCACTTATATCTGGAGCATGATTGGGTGGTTCCTGCCAACCAATCATAGTGCTGCATTGTTCTGGGACCAATCAGACTGCTGCATTCTGAATCCTATTGTTCTAGGACCAATCAGATTGCTGCAATTTGGATCCTATTCAACTCAGTACATAACACACACCTTTCATTTAAGGCAGTGGCTTTCAACCTTTTGGAGTTCACGGCTCGCTTGACCAACCACATAATTTCTGCAGCTTCGCTGTGGAAGCCACTTACGCAGGGATTCCATTACAGGAAGTGGGGATTTCTCTGTTCCGCCCCTGCCCCCATTCTGACCCACCCCTTTTTGGCACCACTCAGCATGGCAGCCCTAGCCTGCCTTTCCTGAAATTAATGTGCACATGGGGGTGGGTGGGTTGGAGAGGGCAAAACAAGATTAAGATGAGAAACAGAAATATTTTGTTATTGCAGGGAAGGAAAGCAAGAAACACACAGCACAGGACAAACTTGCAGACATGGTCCTTTCCTGCAACATTCTCCCTATCCCCATAAAGCTGGGTGACTGTTAAGGAGGAGGGGGGTTGCCTGGAGGGAGAAGTAGAGGGGAGAGGGATGTTGGGGATAGAAGGAGAGAGAAACACTGAAGACACCCCCCCCCACTTTCAAGGTTATTTTTAAATCCGTTCTTATTGAGCACACACACATCCAGGCACACACACCATCAAACTACTTTGCCATTTTCTTGCATTTTTCAATCCCTCTGTATAAAACTAAGGAACTGTTAGTTACTGAAGCTGGGAATGATTTTTGTTGGAGGGTGGGAAGAGATTTTAAGAAGATAAACAGTTATGCAAAAGTGTTTCCCCACTTTTTGCTGCTGTTTTATTTCGGGAAGATAATGCAAGTTAAAGCTGCTGGCTCCCCTGAATGTTCCTGTGTGTGTGTGTGTGTGTGTGTGTGTGAGAGAGAGAGAGAGAGAGAGAGAGAGAGAGAGAGAGAGAGAATGCAGGAAGTTATGGCCTGCAAATTAATGGAAGGACAGTCTGCCTGGGCAACCCTGAACGTTCCTCAAGTTATCCCAGGGTGCCACACCACACTGGTTGAAAACCAATGATTTAATGGAATCTGGAGAAGTGTAGGTTCTGAGAATTAAAACAGGCTTGGTTGAGTATCTGCTGATGCCCAGCAAGGGGTCCATTGAGAAGACTCCTGGAACTGCTCCTCCATGCCCACCATTTCACCTTACTTGTTCACCCTCTCAGTGTACATCCGGGTGACTTGTTTGTTGAGCCTTCTTCCTGACTTGCTTTTACAAATCCTGCCCAGATTATATCATTTTTATTTGTTCATGAGGCAGTTGCATGGTGATGAGCAATCACCCTGCATTGATCTTGGTTTGCTTGTAGGGTATTTACACATACTCATATTACTCATTCATTCATCCTACATTTTTTCAGTGCATTCCTTGGCCACTTTCCTAACTTCAAAACATCCATTTCTGTTTTAAAAAATGAGGATCTGTCTTGCTGGGAGACAGAGTACTTTAATCCACTTCAATAGTACAGATATAAACACCAGGATCTGCCCCAGTCCCTCTTGGAAAATAGTGACAATCTGGAGGCATGCTAACACTGGCCAGATAATAGAGGTGATGGGAAGGAGGGCCTGTAGACAGGGGCCACTTCCTGCTTGCACATTGTCTCTCAGCTAGTAATCAAGCAAGCAGGAACAATTGTTGGGAAGAGGAACAGTCAAATATGGGGGAGATAGTTAAGTTCATGTTTAAAGGTGAATCTCCAAAATTTGCATTTTCTGAATCAATACAGGAACCAAAACACAACTATCCTTTGAGATGCGCTCTTTTCCAAATTTTGCAATGATGTTCTCCAGCCAAATAACATGTACCGAAATGCACATAATAGAGCATACATACTGTCCATTGAAATGCATTTATTAATGAAGGTAAGATACAAACCTGCATTGTGTTAAGGAGATTTGTTTTGAAAAATTGTGTACATGCAAAACTCCGGGGAGACATTGCCAGGCAGTGTAAACATTACTGATCTAGTTGAACATTGGTTCAACACAGAATAAGGCCGTTTCCTATGTTCCTATGACCAGAGTCAAGTTCAGTAGGTGAGGTAAGAACCCTTGAGGAGAAAGAATCATGTGCTATTTATTTATTTACCTGCTTCTTTTGCAGTATTTTAAAACAGAGTTTTCTAGGAGGTGCATGAGTAAAAATAACAACGATAAATGGTGTAGCATAGTAAAGTATTAATAAAAAATACTCACCGCAGACAGTAAAAACAGTTTAAAGCTAAGGCAGCTTAAAAAGCCTTGAGAAATAGATCCTGAAATCACACCAAAGTAGGGGCTGGGTGAGCCAGGGTGCCACCACCAAAAAGGCTTTCTTTCCTATAGCAACACTTAGCTTGGCGGTGGGGACACTTGGAGAAGAGTCTTCAAAGAAGAGCTCTAGATTCAGGTACATATGGAAAGAGTTAGTCCTTCAGCTTCTCTGTTAAGGCCACAAAGGGCCTTATAAAAATCAAAACCAGTACCTTGTACTGGGTCCAAAAATGGACATGGAGTCCGCAAAGATGGTAAAGAACTAGCATGATGTGCTGCAATAAAGCCTTATGCAGCTCAGGACCACAATACCTCAAGGACCGCCTCTCCCCACATGAAGCAATCCAGACACTGCATTGATCATTTGATGCCCTTCTTTATGTGCCTTCTCTGAGGGAGCTGTCGAGGGTTGTGACACCAGAATGAGACTTTTCAGTGGTGGCTCTCCATGTGTAGAATGCTTTCCCCGGAGAAGCACGCCAGTTACCATCACTGTCTCTTTTTAGTTGTCAGGCAAAAACATTTTTATTTATCCAGGCTTCTGGTTTTTAACTGGTTTTTACACCAGTGACCTTCATTGTGCTCTTCTTTTAAATGGAGTGGGTAGGATATATTGTTGGGTGAGTATTTTAGTTTTTGTTGTTTGATGTTTTTTTCTGCTTTTAATGTCTTTGTTGTTTTATTTTTTTACTGTTTTAGTCATGTTGAGGCCATTGAGCACAAAAAAATATGCCTGATAAATATTAACAACAGTAACAACACCAACAACATCCAGTCCTGGGTTACATTATAGCAGTCATATTCTGAAGCTTCTAGACCACTGCCAAAGGCAGCCCCACATATAATGCATTGCAGTTGCCTTGTCAAATGTGACATGCTGCCTTCACTGGAGAGTCAGTGTGGTGTAGTGGTTAAGAGCGGTAGTCACGTAATCTGGGAAACCGGGTTCGTGTCTCCACTCTTCCACATGCAGCTGCTGGGTGACCTTGGGCCAGTCACACTTCTGTGAAGTCTCTCAGCCCCACTCACCTCACAGAGTGTTTGTTGTGGGGGAGGAAGGGAAAGGAGAATGTTAGCCGCTTTGAGACTCCTGAAGGGGAGTGAAAGGCGGGATATCAAATCCAAACTCTTCTTCTTCTTCTTCTTCATGGCTGGGCAGGAATTTGAACCCAGATCCTCCAAGTCAGTGGCCCATGCAAAGCCAATTGGTTTTCATTCCTTAACTGTGTGTAATTTGTGACATACTGCAGGATCTAGAGTTGTCTCAGCTCATAAGCTATTGTGGCATAAAGGCGTGTGCAGTCTGCAGTGCTTGATTGGAGCGACTGTCTCTAGCAGAGGCATTATGGCCCTGTGTTGAAGGAAAGTAATGTAAGACACGATCTGTCATCACTGGCTTTAATGTTGCTTAGTGAAATATGTTACAGTAAATCTTTATAGACTGTATGAGTACACTGAGTTCCAACAAAGTTAAACCAAAGCAAACATTTCTCTTATGGGAAATTAAATTCCATGTGGTTAGGGCAGGACTATGATTAATTCAGCGACAATGGAAACAGAGTAAATACATCCATTGCATCTGAGAAACAATTTGATAGCCAGAAAGAAAGAAAGAAATGCTCTAAATAATGAAATTGTGGGAAATGACAGGCTTGGGGTCACTGATAGTTTTGGTGTCATGGAATTCAAAGGAACTTTGGACAATTGAAACTTTTGTCCAATAAATTAAATGGGTTGCTTGACAGTATCCTGATATTTGCAGCTTTTCTCTCTCTCAGTTTCCAGTCCTCATAGATGTAGAAAAGAAATAATCAAAGTTTGACTTCTATTTTTCTAATTTTGCCTCCTAAATTTCACTTTCCTGAAGTAATGCCTATTCTGCCCTCAGCAAAGAAATTCACATGAACCACGCAGCAAATGTGGCTATAATTAAACAATTTAAGCTGCTCTTGGTAGTGGTGCAGTTAGGAAATTTTAGATGCTGGACTTTATGGGGAAGAGCCATAGATCAATGGCAGAACATGTGCTTTGCACACAGAAGCTCCCCCCAAGCCACACCTCTCACCAGCAGCGTAACTCACTAGCACTGCTCTATTAGTCTTCCTAAGTGCCTTTGTAAGCAAAACTTGTTTACCTGGATGGAGAAATGTGGCTGGGCATCAGAATCAGTTGAGATTTGGCACAAACATGTTGCTCCACCCACTATTATCTGTGACCCTGCCCACTTAAACCTCTGGCCCCAGCCACTGTGGCTCACAGTCACTGGAAATTTGCACATGAGAGAATGCAGACCTCAGGCCAAAAGAAAAAGTTTCTGATTCCAGCTATAAAGGTCGAAAGGCCAGCTAGGATTCTCTTGATGCTGTCATCCATCTCCAGTTCTTTTGTATCACACCCAAACTCGAAGTATTGCAATATGTTGTATATAGTTCTTCCTCCCTCTCTTTGGGCCTCACAGAAAATCTGTGTGGGAGGTTAGGCTGAGAGATGGTGACTGACCCAAGGTTTCCCAGGGAGCTTAGTGGCTACATCTGGAGCCAGATCTTAATGGTCTTGGTCTGGTACTCTAGCCAGTGACTTCCCATACCAGTGTGACATGTGGCTATTGCATTAGGGACTAGTGGACTAGCAAAAATGCTAACCTTATCAGTTGGATGCATCAGGGAAATAACAATAGAAGAAGCCTCCAGGTATGCTTACTGTGCTCAAGAAGTTTTAACATAAGAGCACAGGAAGAGCCGCTGGATCAGACCAAAGATCCAGCAGTTGGTTCTCACGGTTGCCAACCAGATGCTAATGGAAAGCCTAAAAGCAGGACCAGAGCACAGCAGGACTCTCCCCGCTTGCAGTTCCCAGCAACTGGTATTCAAAGGCACACAGCCGCCCACCATGGAGGTGGAACATAGTCACCATGGCTAGTAGCCACTGACAGCCTTATCGTCCATGAATTTCTCTAATCCTCTTTTAAAGCCATTCACCTTGGTGGCCACCATTACCTGTTATGGGAGCTAATTCCATAGCTTGGCTATGTGTTGTGCAAAGAAGTACTTTTCTTTTGTCTTTCCTGAATTTCCCAGCATTCAGCTTCACTGGGTCTCCCACAGTTCTCATATTATGGGTTTTGAATATTAATCCTTTTTCAGGGCAAATAACTTGTGTCTTATAATAATAATAATTTTTTGTTTGTTTGTTTAGTCGTTTAGTCGTGTCCGACTCTTCGTGACCCCATAGACCAGAGCACGCCAGGCACTTCTGTCCTCCACTGCCTCCCGCAGTTTGATCAAACTCATGCTGGTAGCTTCAAGAACACCATCCAACCATCTCATTCTCTGTCGTCCCCTTCTCCTTGTGCCCTCCATCTTTCCCAACATCAGGGTCTTTTCCAGGGAGTCTTCTCTTCTCATGAGGTGGCCAAAGTATTGGAGCCTCAGCTTTACGATCTGTCCTTCCAGTGAGCGCTCAGGGCTGATTTCCTTCAGAATGGAGAGGTTTGATCTTCTTGCAGTCCATGGGACTCTCAAGAGTCTCCTCCAGCACCATAATTCAAAAGCATCAATTCTTCGGCGATCAGCCTTCTTTATGGTCCAGCTCTCACTTCCATACATCACTACTGGGAAAACCATGGCTTTTACTATACGGACCTTTGTTGGCAAGGTGATGTCTCTGCTTTTTAAGATGTTGTCTAGGTTTGCCATCGCCTTTCTCCCAAGGAGCAGGCGTCTTTTAATTTCGTGACTGCTGTTACCATCTGCACTGATCATGGAGCCCAAGAAAGTAAAATCTCTCACTGCCTCCATTTCTTCCCCTTCTATTTGCCAGGAGGTGATGGGCCCAGTGGCCATGATCTTCGTTTTTTTGATGTTGAGCTTCAGACCATATTTTGCGCTCTCCTCTTTCACCCTCATTAAAAGGTTCTTTAATTCCTCTTCACTTTCTGCCATCAAGGTTGTGTCATCTGCATATCTGAGGTTGTTGATATTTCTTCCGGCAATCTTAATTCCGGCTTGGGATTCATCCAGCCCAGCCTTTCGCATCATGGATTCTGCATATAAGTTAAATAAGCAGGGAGACAATATACAGCCTTGCCGTACTCCTTTCCCAATTTGGAACCAATCAGTTGTTCCATATCCAGTTCTAACTGTAGCTTCTTGTCCCACATAGAGATTTCTCAGGAGACAGATGAGGTGATCAGGCACTCCCATTTCTTTAAGAACTTGCCATAGTTTGCTGTGGTCAACACAGTCAAAGGCTTTTGCATAGTCAATGAAGCAGAAGTAGATGTCTTTCTGGAACTCTCTAGCTTTCTCCATAATCCAGCGCATGTTTGCAATTTGGTCTCTGGTTCCTCTGCCTCTTCTAAATCCAGCTTGCACTTCTGGGAGTTCTCGGTCCACATACTGCTTGAGCCTTCCTTGTAGAATTTTAAGCATAACCTTGCTAGCGTGTGAAATGAGTGCAATTGTGCAGTAGTTGGAGCATTCTTTGGCACTGCCTTTCTTTGGGATTGGGATGTA
Organism: Podarcis bocagei; assembly: GCF_964188305.1. NCBI lineage: Eukaryota > Metazoa > Chordata > Lepidosauria > Squamata > Lacertidae > Podarcis > Podarcis bocagei. Next base: position 4,585,088 of record NC_138141.1, on the reverse strand, counting down.
GACTGATCTTCTCCAATCCTCTGGCCACTGCTGAGTTTTCCAAACTTGCTGGCATATTGAGTGTAGCACCTTAACAGCATCATCTTTTAAAATTTTAAACAGTTCAGCTGGAATACCATCACTTCCACTGGCCTTGTTATTTGCAGTGCTTTCTAAGGCCCGTTTGACTTCACTCTCCAGGATGTCTGGCTCAAGGTCAGCAACCACACTACCTGGGGTGTACGAGACATCCATATCTTTCTGGTATAATTCCACTGTGTATTCTTGCCACCTCTTCTTGATGTCTTCTGCTTCAGTTAGGTCTTTACCACTTTTGTCCTTTATTATGGTAATCTTTGTACGAAATGTTCCTTTCATATTTCCGATTTTCTTGAACAGATCTCTGGTTCTTCCCATTCTGTTGCTTTCCTCTATTTCTTTGCATTGCTCGTTTAAGAAGGCCTTCTTGTCTCTCCTTGCTATTCTTTGGAAATCTGCATTCAATTTCTTGTATCTTTCATTATCTCCCTCGCATTTTGCTTGCCTTCTCTCCCCCGCTATTTGTAAGGCCTCGTTGGACAGCCACTTTGCTTTCTTGCATTTCTTTTTCATTGGGATGGTTTTAGTTGCTGCCTCCTGTATAATGTTGCGAGCCTCCACCCATAGTTCTTCAGGCACTCTGTCCAGCAAATCTAAATCCTTAAATAATAATTTATTACGGCCATAGGCCCATACAGATAAAAACAAGACATAAATAACAGCCTGTGCATGTGGGAAAAAACAGCCGCTAAAACACTACTATAACAATAAAATACTATAAGATGGAATGGCATACTATGCCTTAATTAGCTTGTGGTGCTCCTTGGCAACGCTTTTGGGTAAGGACAGCGACCAGGAACCTAGCCACTTTCAGGGTCGTATGGGTATCCTTATCCTGCAAGATTTGGGCAAGGTGGAATTTTGGTGGGGTACCCTCAAGTTTCTGTATGATTGATCCCAACAAATTTGCCTGTGGCACCTTGAATAAGGGGCAAGTGAACATAATGTGCTGAAGCGACTCCGGCGTCTCCTTATCACATTCGCACATGGCGGAGGCTTGTCCCTTTGAGAATCTATGTCTCAGGACATTGGAGGGAAAAACGTTAAACCTCGCTTTGGTGAAGGCCAGCCTATGGGCAACAGTCGAAAGGGAGGAGAGGTATGATGGAACGCAGTAAGTTAAAGTGATACCAATGTTCTGGGGCGAACAAACACCTCCCCCCAGCGTATAATTTCGCTGTAAATCAATGTCATCCAGTCTTTGGCGGATCAGTCTTTGAGCAGTGATTTGATCTAGTTTTAGGGAATCTAAGGGAGAGATTCCATAGCTCAGGAGTTTGGCATGAATTCTACTAGTCCAAAGGCTGGAGAATTCATCTCGCCATAAGCATTGGACAAGGTAATGGTCTGGTAATCTATGCCACAATGATAACCAATAATTGAAGACTTGCTTCCACAGGCAAGTTTCTAAGGATGCGATCTTCAATTCTAGTCGCATGGCTGCGTTGCTTACGCACAGGGGGAGCATTAGGAGCCGACGTAGGAATTCTTGTGTCTTTGATCTCTAACCCAACACCTTTTGCACCTCTAAGACTCAAGCTGGTTGTGCTTTAAGAAAAACGAATCAGGTTATAACCTGAAAAAAGAATTTCACCTGCAAAACACGTTGGACTCTGTGTACATACTTCTGTGCCCCCAGAGGCTCTCTCTCTTATTTTTCTGCATTCAGTATCGTCTGCATTATATCATAAATAACCACCAAAACAGTGCTGTATTTGTGTGTGTGTTGAGATTTGTGTATCATCTTGTTTAGTCTTCCCACCGTGAGGATAGCCATGAATGGAGAGAGCACTGAAGGCTTTTGGCCCTGAGCCTCAGCTGGGGCACATGGTTTCATAATGTTCATTTTAATGTTAAATGATTTTTAATATTTCACATATGGTTTCATGGTTTTAAGCTTCCTCACTGGGAATGAACAAGGCTGTGGTATTATGATGAATAGTGGACGGTGTCCAGGAACACCCACTTTATTCCCTCCATATCAAACATGTGGAGCTCCCATTAAATTTGGAATTCTCTCGGGGGAGGTTGACTTGTCCTATCTAATCCAGGCCTATTTTGTTCCTTCGACCTGGATTGAGTAGGATGCATTGTTCCCATACATTCTTCATTTAATTAAATGCAGTAGATATGTCATGTCAGTGAAATATTCCAGGTCTGTTTTTACATCTGTAGCCATTTTCTTCTCCTCTCCTTCCATTTGGCTTCTTGGAAAGAAAGTTCGACATTCAGTGCAGCCTTGGATTAGATGATTGGCTCTGGATGTGCTGCCAAAACAGCTCAAATCAAAATCTTAATGTTGGGGATTTGGGTTTTGTGTGTGCATGTGTTTGTTTGGTCCCCACCCCCATATAAAATGAAGTTTGTAAAGGGTGCGTTGGCTGTTTTGGTTCCCAGAGAATGAGGGATGCAGACTTGGCTTGCATCAGTGCAAAACTAAATGATACTACTGCTGTGTAAGATGGAGCTACTATATGTTATACTGCAAAAATAAAAATAAAAAATAAAAATGTGCTTAACCCTTCCTGCCAGCATCAGTTTTCCCTTGCAACTGCTACTCTGGCAAATGTATTTTTAACTCTCCCTTCTGCTGCCAAATTTCCTCTGTAATTTCTGTTGTGTACTTAAACCCTTCCTGCCACTGCCATTTCTCCAGTGTAAACACTTACTACACTACCAGGTGTGTGCTTGATCCTTTCAGCTGCCATCAACCCTTCCATGTAAACACCTTATTGCCCATTCTCTCAGGTAAATGCCACACTGACAATGCCACACTGTTGCCACCATTTCTCACATGTAAATACAGTGGTACCTCGGGTTAAGTACGTAATTCGTTCCGGAGGTCCGTTCTTAACCTGAAACTGTTCTTAACCTGAAGCACCACTTTAGCTAATGGGGCCTCCTGCTGCCACCACGCCGCCGGAGCACGATTTCTGTTCTCATCCTGAAGCAAAGTTCTTAACCTGAAGCACTATTTCTAGGTTAGCGCAGTCTGTAACCTGAAGCGTATGTAACCTGAAGTGTATGTAACCTGAGGTACCACTGTACTATACTGCCATTGCCAGTGATCCCATGTATATACCTAAGAAGGAAAGAAATGAGCAGAGGAGCATTTCAGGAAAGAAATGACATGTGTCGTGCAGTTTCAGCACCACTTGCCACCTGTCAGTTCTCCTCCATAAATTTCACCCTCACTCAACATCGGTGTTATGAGACAACCACAGGTCTGAGAAACTTGCATGTACTTCATAACATTTGCCTGTATATAATATTAATTTACCATCAACAATGGGCTAGGTGCTGTTCAAATGACAAATAAGTAATTGAGAAGAAGTAAAGGGAGTAATTGGCAATGACTAGGGCAAGCCCAAGACATTTTGGTACAGGAGACAGACCACAAAATGCTGTCTTCCCCACCACCACCAAGGAAGAAGGTGTGAGGGATGATCTACATCAGGAGCAAAGGATAATGAAAGATCAATAGCAGGACCTGCTGCTCTGGTGGACCCTGCCACCCGAAGCAGTCATCTCACCTTGCTTCATGGGTGGGGTTCCCATATTTCAAAACCAGGAAACCACCGAAATTTTTGAGCTTTTTTCAGACAAGCCCAAAGTATGGCAGCCCTATTCATGGGTGGGCCGGCCCTGGCAATGACATCAATCATACCTTGCTAGTCCTACTCAGAGTAGACCCATTTGAGTAAATGTGCGTGCTTGACTCAAGTTCATTGGTTTCAGTGAATCATCTATTCTTGAGTAGGAATAGCATTGGATACAATCCTAAGATTTAACTAGTTTGGACAACTGTTCAACTAGAAGGAATCTCCAAGAGAAGTTGTATGCACAACGCATTGCTCTAAGTGCAGAGGCCATCGTCCCATTACTGCATTGGCTGGTCAGTTACTTGAATGCCAAAATTGGCTGCAAGTGACATTTTTCTGTTGGGCATTTATGACAATAGTTTCAAATTGTGTCCACTCAGGTTTTTTAGGAGGGCCACATTGGAAAAACTGTATGACTGAAATTGTAGGTGTTCTGTTCCTGTTATTTAAAAGCTGCTTGTCAGCCAACAGCCCTCAAGATAACTTTAAAGCAGGTTAAAATACACATTTATGCAAATAAAATATTTTTTAAAAGACACCCACATTCATTATTTCACTGTTCTACCTATGACTTCCTATGGAAGAAACTGCTTGGTGAGTTCTTTATTCAGATTAGGAGTGCTGCTGGTAATGGTAATACCAATGTTTCTAGTAATATACTGATACTTGATCTGTTTTATATTTTCTTGTCATCTTATGTTATGCTGTGTGTCACACTGTTTTAATGTAAGTGGCTAAAACCTTTTTGGTTGGCCAGTAAACTGAATTGACAGTGAACAAGGTGAACAAAAAGAGGGTGGACAAAAAACTCAGGCGAATAAGTTGTGGATCTTTCTAGCAATGTTGGATATCATTCTGCAGCTAAAGAAAATAGTGTTATTTCTACCTATAGTTTGGGATGAAAGTGCAGGGGAATCAGCAATCTTGGAACAGTCTTGATCACTTATGAAATTGTTCTATTGTAGTGTGACATATGCAATATCACTTTGAGAACTTTAAGAAACCTACAGTACTTATCAAGCTCAATTCTGAAGCTGTTATGCCAAATGCCTTTGTCATAATAATTTGTTACTTCCTGACTGTTAGAAGGAATGCAGATTATGGCTGCTAAAGTTGATTGCTCTTTGTTTTTAATTGATGAACTAAACAAAGGGTGACTGAACCAACTGCTACAAAATAGTAGTTCTTCTGAATATACACATGGCAGATTATTTTGGTCTGAAAACTGATCTCATTTTTTTAATGCCCCTGTTGGATTATTATTTTTTTAAATGCTGGATTACAGTGAACAATTCACAAGAGGTTAAAACCGCAGCCTTATTATAAGGGATACTAGAAGTAAACATTATTAATTATAAAAATTGCTTAAATTAAGAGTTTTTTCCACACCTGCCTCTTGCTAATTAGCAAGTAGTCCACACACTTCAGTTGGTTGAACTCTTTAGTATTTATTCAAGCATACTTGACATTAACATACCGTTTGATGTTTGATAGCTTGAGTTTTTAATTTAACCACACGACAACAAATGGTATTTATGAAATATCAGTGAGCTGGAAAAGTAGCTTGTGTTTCATTTGCGCACGCTATAGTGAACTGAAAGCAGTTTTCTTCCCTGAGGCTTCAGTAGAGGAGATATGCAGGAGGCAGAGGAGAGGGGAAGCTCCCCTCCCTTGTCTTGGGGTGCAGATCAGAAGCCCGTATGAAATGTACAGGTTGCCATTGGTGCACAGCACCAGAGGCACTCATGAGGCAGGGGGATGGCAAAATAGCAGACAGCATGATATCACAAGGAAATATGAATCCAGGGACATTATCTCTCAGTTCTCCTGCCCAACCACCGTTGACATGTTCAAGAGCAACACGAAAATGTGGTGGTGTTTTTACACAACTATTTCACTAGAGCTTGCATGGAAGCTCCTTGACAAAAAATAACATTCAAAGGTAGAAGCTTTTGAAGGCATTATATTACGTAAAACATAGGTCTATCTGTTGAGCAAATATTTTTCAGAAACACCCTTCTATGTAGCTCAGTAGTAGCACACCTGTTTTGCATGCAGAATGTCTCATGTTCAATCCCTGGCATCTCCAGGTAAGGTTGGGAGAGACCTCTGCCTGAAACTCTGAAATAAGCTGCCAGTCCGTGTAGACGGTACAGAGCTAGATGGACCCCAGGTCTGACTCAGTGTAAGGCAGGGGTCGGCAAGGTTTACCTCACCTGGGCCTGTTCACTCCAGCGGAGATCCCTTCGTGGGCCGGATTGCATGCGCACCCACCATTTCCAGCGTCTGTGTCTGTGCAGACACAATTTCCGGTGGTGCAGAAGCGAGTCCCTGCGCCTCACTGCACCGGTTTAGCGCAGTGCGTGGGGACTCACCAAGAGGGTGGCTCAGTTCAGGGGTGGTTTGTGGGCCAGTTAAATGACCCCCAATATATGAACTGAAATGCAGCCATCTTTCACAAGTTACAGATCTCTGCATTTTGCACCAAACAAGGTGTACAAAATTGTACATGGGGAAACGGGTGTGTAAAAATGCATATATTAGTCAAAATAGCGTACAAAATTGCATTATTTTAAGGGAAAATCGCTTGCAAAAGTGCATTTATTAGTCAAAATAGTGGACAAAAATGCTGATGAATTTTTCTGAGGATTTAAAAAGAAATTGCACATTGCTGCACAAATATAGAGAAGTTGGTTTAAATTGGAATAGTGAGAAACTGAAATTGACAGATTTCTCTATCTCTGCCGGCAAATTAATCCAAAATACATCCAAAACTGAAACAAATGGAAATGAATTCACCTGTCTATCCCTACCCACAAGCAACTATTTGTCCATGAAGGAAAAAAAAATTCTGGCTTTATCTACAGAAGTTACATCATTTTATATCCAGATTTTTTTTATTACAAGCCCCACGATGCTGCTTTAAACATAAATAAATAGATAGATAGATAAAAGGAAAGGTTATCTGATCAGACATCTCCAGTGCTCCAACTTCTAATCTTGTTTGGCCTCTGGACACATAGATCTGAAAGGCCTACCAAATCCCAGAAGTTATCAGAGTGACAAATCTAATAGGCAACTTTGTCATTAAACCACTCTAGGAGTGTTTCACCCTTATGCAGTTTAACTATTGCTACTCTGTCACAATTGTTCTCTATTTTATCACTTCCTCCCATATTCCCTTCTGTTCCTCTGAATGCTACAAGGCAGACATGCATACTAGTTGTGACTTATCCAGACAAAAGAAGGCTGCTAGCTGCTCCCCCCCCCCCCGGCCCATGCTGCTGTGCCTTTAAGAGCGCTTTGAGCTGCAGCTATGAGCAAACAATGATGCTCATCCGTGTGGCGTGAAAAACTTGCTAAGCGGGAGGGTAGAGAAGAGTGAGTGTTTGGGGGAAATTAGCCAAAAGTTATATTCATTGCACTGTCCACTTTTGCCCAGGCTCTGTCCACCACTGTTATGTGGCCCTTGGAAAATTACCCAGAAAGGAATGTGGACCTTTGAATGTGGCCCCTTGTCACAGGAGCTTCAAGCAGACATGTGCAGCTACTCTTTAATGGTGTGCTCCCCCCCCTCCATTTGGCTATGGAATGCATTAACATCACTCAAATGGAGGAGGAAGAGGAGAAGTGTCTTGGTGATATACAGATTCTGGTTAATGACAGAAACTTGTTGCAGTGAATTTCTGCTGAATGATGCTGGCTTGTCTCCAGTAAGACACCAACTCACATCTGATGTTGATTTGTGCCTTTAAACCAATTTAACGTGGATCTTGTAGAATTTTATTTTTTTAAAATAACACCGTCAAACTATTGTTCTGGTTTGACATCCATCATTAGTCTTGTTCTTCTGTCTGTGCCATTTATATTTAGGCTGCCAGGAGAACAGAAAGTTGTAGCTCAGCAACATCTGGAAGACCCAAAGTCTCCCCACACCTGACATAGGGATGAAGTTTCCATGCACCTATTTTATGTATTGGTGGCTTAAGCACATAAAATTGGGCTACCACCCAGTCTAAAATGGATTAAACTAGCAGCATCAGCATCACAACTATCTTTGGGTGCGTGTGTTCTTTTAAAAAACAAAAACGAGAGAGAGAGAAAGGCAGACATATGGAGAAAACAATTGAAATGGTATTCATGGTTCAATCAGGATTAAACTGGGCCCTGGGTCTGATAAGATTGAAGGCAGCTGGGTGGGTTGGTGAAAGGTTGCTATCTCAGCAACCTGAGGCCTCAAGGTATGTCTACCAGGGAGCATCCCATACTCTGAATTTGGTGTCCCAGTTCACAGCTGTGCATTTATTTATTAGCACATTTATGCCCCTCCTTTCTCTCTGAAACTGTCCAGGGTGCCTATTGTATAGAACTGCAAAACAGTACAAAACCACTGAAAAGCAATGTCATTGCCTAGCCCAGAGGTAGTGAATGTGGTGGAGCTCCAGATGTTCTGGACAACAATGCCCAACAGACCCATCTGGCATCGCCGGTAATCAAGGATGATGGGAGGCAATCAGTGTTAGAAACTGAGATGTGAAAGCTAGGAGCTAAAGGGCACCCTAAACCTAGGTAATGGGCGCAGCAATGGAATGTCTAGGCGTGCTTTTTTATAACAAGAATACAAAGCTAAAAATGAATGAACTGCAACTAAAATATTATGTTCATTTTTCACATGGTCTAGTCCTTCCCCTGCCCACCCCTCTAATATTCTTAAGAGGGTCTCTTCTCCAGTCTTCAGAGAGTAGCTAAAAGTGGAGAGGCAGAAAAAGGTCCTCCTTTCCTTCCACTTACAACTGCTCGCTGTAATGAAATTCCCTGTCGCAAAATGCTCCTAGAACAATGGGAGTTTCGAGCGCTGGAGACAATATCTGAAGGCCACTGTGTCAGCTATCTGTGGCCTAGTCAATACTGCTCTATAGACTGTAGCAGCAGGTGAAATAAGTTGCTGCGTTCAATAGCAGTTTGGTGATGTTATTGGGCTGGTTGTAGGAAAAAGCTTAGGACTGCAGTGATGTAGCCCATGAGGAATGCAGGAAGACCATAAGAAACTGAGAAACAGACAAAAGCTGTGAAGGAAAAGGTGCATAACACATTATTATTACTCTTATCTATTATTATTATCTTCAAATGCAAATAAAAAACCCATAAAATAGACTATCAGGAGAACGTACAACACAAGTGGGTCATAAAATCTTACAAGCAAGTACATTTCCTTTTGATACATTGAAATGTTACATCATTGCTATGTAAGCCAGGAACGAGAGAATTTGCTTCAGCGCACTGGAAAAATCACTTGGACTTTGTGGGATGAAATTTCCTCTTGGACTTTGCATGGAGAGGGAGGAGGGTGGAATTTGCAGCCGGGGGAGGAGGGGAGGGAGAGTGAGTGAGAAAATAGTGTAGGCCAGAGAACTGGGGTTAAAATTGAATATTGATATTGGGCTACTTCCAACATAACATTGGGAGTGCATTGAAAAGGATTCCCATAGAGGATTATGGATAGAAAACACTATGACAGGGCCAAACTAGACATGACAGCAGCAGACCCATGGACCGATTCAGGTCTGCCACCAAATCCCCATAAAATTATGGGAGCATGGAAGAGTTGCAGCACGGGGTTGGGTGGGATGGAGGGAGATATGAAACCCCCATCCCCCTCTCTATATATGAGAACAATTTGAGAACCAGCAAATTATCCTGTATTTGTGCATCTTACCTGAGAAACCTAGATGGATTTGAAATTCCAGTGAAACTGCACATCATACAATGCTTTCAACAGACAACAGATCCACTTGTGAACTCTGATCAGAGGTTCCTAGCTAGACTGAATCTCGGCAGTGTGTTTTTATTTGGTGCCAAATTAAAACAGTATGTTTTGTGATGTTATGTAATGTGAGCAGTGTTCCAAAAGAACAATTCGGAGCACACTCTAAGGCTCCTGGTTGTTCCTTTGCATCCATGGATCTACCTGCCCACAGGTGATTTTCTACAATGTCATGTGAGTAGCAGATGGTTATGGCCAGGGGAAAACAACCTTATGGGCCAAATTAGGAGGCCTGATGGGTTTCATTAGGCCTGTTGGCCAGAGGTTTCCCACTAAATATGCTAAATATGCTTAACTTGGTGGATCTTGCTTCAGAGTAGGCAAATTTCTAGGCACAATGCAAAGTTCTGGTGAAGAAGTCCTAGATGGTTTAGGATGGGCATATTTGAAGGCTGTCTTCTTCCACTTAAACCTGAAACCATAGCCCCTGCTATGTGTGGTAGCATCCCCTGAAATGCCCTTGGTTGGGACCAAGGAACTGGCTTGTCCCTGTTCTCACCCAGGCTCTGAAAGTCCCTCCCAGGGTATGCCTTGACCCATCTTTAACAGTCTTCCAGAAACTAGTCAAAACCTTTCTCTTAAAGATGTTTGCTTTGTAGACAACTGTTCTATTGTATAAGTTTTAAGCTGCTGATTTGGTGTATTCTTTGCTTGTCATTTTTTGTGTTTTAATGGTTTGTGACTTGTACTTGCAATCCAAACCTCTTTTGCATCAGACTGAGGTAGGGAGGTTGAACTGGGCAGAGATGTCCCCCTGCGCAACTGCACAAGGTTTTGTCCCCCACATGCACAGTGACACCAACATCACTACACTGGCGCGGAGTTCCCTGTTCCACTCACCGAGAGATTAGGTGGGTGGAAATATACTTTTGGAAAGCCCCCAAATGAGGGGTCTCGGGCTAAAATGGCCTGGTATCTGCTGTTTCCCTATCTGCTATCACTTCACAGCAGATTTGCTTGCACTCTTCCTTCCACCCTGGCCGGCATGAATCTCAGGGCTGTCAATGCAGCAATGATTCTGCCACTCCATCACAACCTGCCACAGCTTGGCCAAGGTGTGAGTTGCCCAGTTAAATGGATAATTTAGGATTTAATGTTACTTCCAGTTCCAGGGATCAACCAGGTTAAACTCTGTCTAGAGAAAAACCTTTGGTTGGACAGTGTCTTCTTTCCCCTGCTCTTGAAGGAGACATACAGTGGTACCTCGGGTTAAGAACTTAATTTGTTCCGGAGGTCCGTTCTTAACCTGAAACTGTTCTTAACCTGAGGTACCACTTTAGCTAATGGGGCCTCCTGCTGCTGCCGTGCCGCCACCGTGTGATTTCTGTTCTCATACTGAAGCAAATTTTTTTACCCGAGGTACTATTTCTGGGTTAACGGAGTCTGTAACCTGAAGTGTCTATAACCTGAAGTGTCTGTAACTCGAGGTACCACTGTATTTATTGTCCTATGTCTCATGCAACCCAGTTGTCTGCATGCATACTTCGCAACATGTTCAACCATGTCCAATGAGTGTTACTCTCCAGTAGGGAGATGGATGAATCTGTCAGTTTTAGTGTCAGTTTCTCTTTTTTGCCAGTTTTCAATTTAGTTCTCCACATTTTTGAAGCATTCTCATGCACCATTCTACTAAAATACGCATTTTGGTAGATGCATTTTTTACTGATACACACATTTTTGCAACAAATGTTCATCAATGGAATGCATTTTTGTATGCTATGTTTATTAATGGACATTTTGCTAGATACACATTCTCCTACTACATGGATTTTTGGACATATATTGTTGGAGAACTGCACTGCAAAATTCAGAGATGTGCAGATTGTGTTTCAGTTTGCATACAGTGGTACCTCTGGTTGCGAACGGGATCTGTTCTGGAGCCCCATTCGCAACCTGAAAGGAACGCAACCTGCATCTGCGCATGTGTGCATGTGCCAGTTTCAATTCACCACTTCTGTGCTTGCGCGTGACGTCATTTTGCGCGTCTGCACATGTGTGAGTGGCGAAACCCAGAAGTAACCCTTTCTGGTACCCTGCGGGATACAACCTGAAAAGACATAACCTGAAGCTAACATAACAAGAAGTATGACTGCATTTGGTTTGAGAAGTGTTAGTCAAGTAATTCTCATTAAATTCTAAGAAAATTGAATTTCTTCCCACCCCCTAATCTCAGATAAATATGTAAAGAATCACAGCCTGATTTAATGGGATAGATCTGGCAAGGTATCAACTGGGAAGGGTGGAAAATATTTACAACAGTGCAAATTGTTTGAACATTGTCTTAGAAATGGTGAAATATCCTTGCTTCAGCCATCATTATGCACCAACATAATGTAAGTTCTAATGTGCCTTGGTGTGTGTTGTTTTGTGGGGTGGGGGGGTGGGAATCCTATTTATGCAGTGGATTTTTTAATTGGGCCACTAAAAAGACTTTTAAGGGGTTTTTTGTTGATTCCAGGAGAAGGGATAGAGGCCAGATCAACAAGAGCTGTGTAAATAAGACGTCTCAGGCTTTCTATTTCTCTCTCTCTCTCTCTCTCTCTCTCTCTCTCTCTCTTTCTTTCACTCTTTCTGCTACTTCAGATTCTGCAGAAGTAATAATAAAGCTGGACCTAATGGGTCACCATATGTGGAGAGCCATCCTCTTGGGCCTTAGCATATACACTTAAAGAGTGAAACAAAGAGAAGGAAAAAAGCTGTAATATTGGCAACTGTTGTTAGGTAGTATAAACAATGGGCTGCCATTGGCACAGAAGAGAGGATCGGATTCCAATAGCACTCAATAGGGAGCCTTCCTTAAAAAATTAGAAGAAGCTGGGCTGGAGCTGGCCCATGCTGGGAATGGCAGTAGAAGCAAAAACAAGAGTAAATGAATGGAAATTAAGCAGCAGGAAATGGGGATTTGGCACAAGGTCGGAATTTGAAACTGCAGAGAGGTGTCAGTGATAAGGGCTGGATAGAGTTTCTGGCTGAAAACAGAAAGAAAGAATGCAGATGTGTTCATTGAATAAAGTACAGATGTAGAGAGCAAAAAAGCAGGGTGTGCGGGGGGGGGGAGAGAATTGAACAAAAAAGAATCAAGGGGGGGAATCACGTCAAGTGGAGGTGCTTTTCTGGAAACTGCTCTGTCCATGATCCTGGGTGGAAATGACAAGCTCAGCTTTCTATCATGTTTTGCTGTTTATTACACATATATACAGCCTTGGTTGTTGCTTTTTAAGGGAAGATCTCAGAGTCTGAGGCTGGTCTCTGTGTGCTCAGGCCTCTGTACCCACTCAAAGCACAAAGGGCAGCTCCCCACCACTGGGAAGCAGGAAAGAACCTCTGGATAAGGCACACACACACACACACACACACACACACACGGAATGGAGGGGGGCTGTGACCTCCAAATGTTGATGGAACTCCCATTCCTATCAGTCTCTGTCAACATAGCCAATGATTAGGGATTATGGGATTTGTAGTCCAATTATAACTGGAGGACTCCAGATTCCCCACTCCTGAGCTAGATGCTAAGACCTGCCATTGACTCTTACCACACACACACCCTTGCTTGTAATATTTCAGCTTCCACTTCCTTTATCCTCCAGATCCACTTCATGACTATGAGCATTCTGGAAAATAAGACTTGGGTACAACTGCTTGCAGCCCCTGCCTGGCTCTGAATATATTCATATGTATGTATTTCATGCAAAATAAACTTCCCTCAGATTAGGTGAGTGATGAGAAACTTGTGCTCTACAGCCTCCATCATCACTGACTATTGGCCATGCTGGCTTGGGCTGATTGGAGTTGGGGTTCCAACAGCTTCTGGAGAGCTACAGATTTAGTGCAGGTGATTCCTTACTTTTGTCCTTCAGTTTCCTGGAGCAAATATCTGGGTGTTCACCATATGTTTCTGGTTCTTCCTGCCTAAGTGCATTTGTCCCTACTGAAATTTTTGCATTTGTCCCTACTGAAATTCATTGATGAGCATCCCCTCAATTCCTTCACCCCACTGCGGCACCCCACTGTTTATGTATGCTACAACAGCTGCAAGGATGTTGCTTGCCCAGAATACATATGGGTATTCCTTACAAGAAATCATAGGAGACTGTCAAAAGCATTACTGAACTCAAGGTACACTATGTTCACAGCATTCCTCTGATCCACCAAGCTTGTAACTCCATCAAAAAAGAAATGATATTAATCTGGCATGATTTATTTTTGAGAAACCCACACTGGTTCTTAGAAATCACATCATCCTTTTCTAAGTGCTCACAGACCAACTGTTTAATTCTAGGACCTTTCTTGGTATTGATGTCAAGCTCACCAGTCGATACCTGGGTCTTCTCTCCCCCCCCCACATACTTTTGAAGATTGGGACAACATTTGACCACTTCCAGTCTGCAGGGACCTCCCCTGTTCTCCAAGAATTATTCCAGATTATAGACAAAGGCTTTGTGATTACACCCACAAGATCCTGTAGTACCCTCGGATTAGAGGTAGAGCAAGTGCATTGCATGCAAAAGGTCAAGGTTCAACCCCTGGGTTCTCCAAGTAAGGCTGGGAGATAACCCTGCCTGAAATCCTGTACTACTTATGCCAATCACTGAAGACAATACTGAGCTAGGTGGATCAGTGGTTTGACTTAATACAGTGGTACCTCTGGTTGCAAACGGGATCCGTTCTGGAGGCCCGTTTGCAACATGAAAAGAGCGCAACCCACAACAACGTGTATGTGTATGAGCGGGTTGCGATTCGCCGCTTCTGCGCATGCGCAAGCAGCGAAACCCAGAAGTAACCCTTTCCGGTAATTCCGGGTTGCCGCGGGACGTAACCTGAAAGAACGTAACATGAAGCAGACGTAACATGAGGTATGTCTGTATAAGGAACCTTCCTAAGAACGCATGTGGGTAGTGTGATGTAGTAGACACTGCTTAGAAGAAGAAGAGAAGAAGAGTTTGGATTTGATATCCTGCTTTATCACCACCCAAAGGAGTCTCAAAGTGGCTAACATTCTCCTTTCCCTTCCACAACAAACACTCTGTGAGGTGAGTGAGGCTGAGAGACTTCAGAGAAGTGTGACTAGCCCAAGGTCACCCCAGCAGCTAAATGTGGAGGAGCGGAGATGCGAACCCGGTTCACCAGATTACAAGTCCACTGCTCTTAACCAACAAGCAGTAGTCATTTTTATTTCATTTATTGATATAAAAAGTTCTATCCCATATTGATGTGCCCTTTTCAGCCCCTTTAGTAAAATGCTGTTCATATAAGCAGAACATACGCATGAGGTTTTTAAAAAATGATATTATGTTCTTTCTTTTTAATTTGTTTTTATTTGCTTTTACAAGTTCATTCACAGAAAAATATTATTGCAAATATTAAAATTCATTCGAATCCTAGGACTTCCCTCCTCCCCTCTGTGGGTTCATTAAAAAACTTTTCCAACTGTATATTATAAGTCCATCCAGTTTACAGTCCTCCATTATATCCAAAGTCTATGTATCACTGCAAGAGTTAATAAAAGCCTGGCAAACACTTTCAACTGTTTACAGTGGTCTTTCAAATACAATCTATATTTGCCCCATTCTCTGTTGAAGTTTTGATCCTCCTGATTTCTGATTTCCCCAGTTAAACTTGCCGTCTCTGCACAGACCAATAGTTTCATCTGCCAGTTCGCCCTTGAAGGTATCTTACCGTCTTTCCAATTCTGGGCAAGCAACATCCTTGCAGCTGTTGTAGCGTACATAAACAGTCTTTTCAGTTCTTTTGATATTTCTGCACCTACAATCCCTAACAAAAAGGCTTCTGGTTTTTTAACAAAGGTTATTTTAAACATTTTTTTCAACTCATTATATATCATTTCCCAAAATTCCCTTATCACTTTACAATTCCACCACATATGGTAAAGGGTGCCTTCCTTCTTACATTTCCAACAAATATTTGAACTTGTTCTATACATTTTCACTAATTTACTAGGGGTTAAATACCAGCTGTACATCATTTTCAAATAATTTTTTTTCAATATATAAGAAGCTGTAAGTTTCAAATCCTCTCTCCATAGTTTTCCCCATGCTGCAAACTGTATATTATACCCAAAATCTCTTGCCCATTGAATCATGACCAGTTGGACTTCTTCATCTTTAGTAAACTATTCCAACAACAATTTATACATTTTAGAAAGTAGTTTTACATTATTTTGTAACAATTCTTTCTCAAACCTCAATAGTTCAGTGGTGAAACCCTTTCTTTTATCCATTTTAAAAACATTATTCAGCTGGTGATACTGTAACCAATCCGTTAAAATGTCTCTTATATCCTCATTCCCCTCCCCCAATTTTAGCTGGTGGTCCTTCATGGTGTTTTTTGTTTTAGCAAATCTTTGTATTTGTCTCAAACCGAATGTAATGACTTTCTTATTAAATGGTTCAGGAAACCTCTGTGTACTTTAACTTTTTCATACCATAGATATGCATGACAACCAAATCTGTTCTTAACATACAATGGATAACATACAAGTTTTGTCCTGGGACATAGGAGAAAATTGTGTTCCTCCTTAATAAGGGACACTCCCTGTTTGTTTTAATCTGTCATGGGCAAATTAATGCCCCATCGGGGGGGGGGGGAAGAGATTTTGGGATGGTTTTGTAAAAATGCTGTTTAGCATGCACACACATGCATATTCCTTCAGATTTCACCCCTGCATACAAACTGGGTAGTTAAATCTATGAGTGGAGCATGAATGCATCTTGAGTCTAGGTGCCTGCATTTTTGTGAACAGAAAAGGCTTTTACATTGGCACTCTGAAAATGTCCAGACTATTTAATGTAAGATGTCTAGACAACATATTTATTTTATTTTATTTATTATATTTCTATATTGCCCTTCATCTAAGGATCACAGGGCAGTTTGCAATATAAAAACACAAAAATATATACCATAGTAACAAACAAAAACAATACCCTCCACAAGTTTAATCAGTTATAGATTCTTTAATTAGCCAAAGGCCTGGTTATAGAGTAATGTTTTTGCCTGCTGCCTAAGGATATGCAATGAAGGTGCCAAGCAAGTCTTCCTGGGGAGAGCATTCCACAAGCGGGGAGCAACTGTGGAAAACACCCATTCTCATGTTGCTGTCCTCTGGATCTCTCGCAGAGGAGGCACACAAAGAAGGGATGATGACCACAGGGTCCAAGCTGGTTCATACAAGGAGAGACCCTCCTTGAGGTATTGTCTAGAAGGTCAGAAAAAAACTAAGTGATATATAAATATACGATAAAAAAGCATACAATCACTAAAAGCATCATAAGAATATAAACAATAAAATGCAACATTGAGAAAGTATGGAAATATAGAGTTACAAAGTTTGGCCTTTGGAGGCGGGTGTCAGGAAATGTGGGATAAAAAGAAGGAAGGAAGGAATATTTCCAAGAAGTGCCTCAAGTAGATAACTGATGGCATCCCACAAATCACTGAGACTGCCTGCTGAGATAGTTTATGCTTATGACTGTTAAGTTAGAGGTGAACCCTTCTATGAAACCTTCTTCAGATCTTCAAAGAAATAAGCTGTTATGGTCAGTTTTGTATAATGGAAAGTGAAAATGTTTCAAACATAGACCTATTCTGATGTTTTGCAACATGCTATGATACTTAGGGGAAGTAAACAAAGAAATTAGAGAAGTTGTTGTTGTTTTTATACCCACTGAAGTTTTTGAGCTTTTTTTTTTTTTGAAGGCAGCACCAGGTCAGGAGCTCTATATAACCGTATAACATGGTTCTTTAACTGCTCTTGGGCTTGGGAGGACATGTTAAAATAAAAGAGTTCTAGCTATAGTCTTAGGTTGCTTGTATCACTCACAGCTGATTGAGATTACCTACTCATGTGGGAACTTTCTGATTTTCTTTTTGTTGCTTATGCTTTATCTGTTGTGCTTAGTTGTGTACCTTCTTAGATAGCTATGTATGTCTTACAAAATATAATAAACAGAAAAGTACAAAAAGGAAACCAACACAACCCTAAGAAATAGTTAGCATTCCTTCATTGAAAAGAAATCAGATATGGCATCCCTGGTATAACCCTCAATTCTCTGTCACTCAACAAATATATTGGGACTTCTGCATTAGGGGCAGTGGAGGAGGAGAAAAAGGCAGGAATCAGGATCACAGATCTGGAGGCCTCCAGATATTCCTCCTGGATCTTTAATGTGTGATGCATAGTTGTATTTTTATATTACATTGGAAACTGCTCAGAGTGGCTGAGGCAACCCAGTCAGATGGATGGGCTATAAATAAATCACCATCATCATAATTTCTGCATGTTCATCTGAAGAGGCATGAATACAGCAGGGGAACTTTCTGCCTGAGGGTCAAATGTGTGCCTCCAGCCCTCTACATCTGTCCATTGGCCACGCACCCCTGTGCACATCCTGTTTTTGCCTGGCTGGAATATGTCCTTGAACCCTGCTAATGACTGTTGCATGTCTGAATGTAGAATGTGGAATGAAGAGGGTGTGTGTGACATATATTACACACACACACAAAGGAAGGGAATGTGGCTTTGGGGCTGAAAAAGATTCCATACCCACAGCATAGAGCCTAGAATGTTTGAGCACAGGCTCTGTGTACTCAGTGCCCTGGCATTTTTCAGGGTGCAGGATGCCCAGTTGTGCAAAGATATATAAGCTCTGCTCAGACTTTGGACCAGTCATGGGGAACCCCTTTCAGCCCAAGGGCTACCTTCTCTTCTGGACAACCTTCTGAGAGACATGTGCCAGTAGTGGCCAGGCCAGAATCTAAAGTGGGTGGACTGGCTTTTGCTTAGTGCCCTTTGTCCCCTGCTGTAGAACATTCTCCCAGCAGAGAATCAGAGGCCCCTCCCACCTTTTCACTTTCAGGCATCTCTTTCAGAGTCTTATGCCAACAGGGCTGTGCCATTATCTAAAACACCCCTTGCTTTGCCTTGTTTTTAAATGCTTTTATGTTATTGTACAGCACCCTGATGTTCTGCAAGAGGGTGATTACATGAACACCTTTATAAATAACAAATAAATACAATTGCATGGCCCGAAACCTGCTACTGCTCTTTGCTATCCCGGCCCCATCCAGGTAAGCAACAATTGTGTGTGTGTGTGTGTGTGTGTGTGTGTGTGTGTGTGTGTGTGTGTGTAGCCATGTCATTAAGCTGTATCCCATTGATCACAAATTTCCTATCAACTATCTTCTGGTGCTTCTTACCAGCTCCATGCATGGCCCATCACCAGAACTCTTTCTGGCTGTCAGATAACATTTTTTTCCGCTTCCCAAAAGCCTTCAGGAGCAACACTGTTGATAATGTAGTGCTACACTGACGGGGGCTTCTGGCAGGAAATGGGGACAAGCCCCCCCTTCCCATCCAAAGAACATCACTTCTGAAGGATTTGGGGAGAGAGAGGAAATGATAGCTGGTGGCCACCAGAAGGCACTCCAAATCAGCTAAAATGGTTCTCTCATGTTGTCTCCTACAAATGGGGAGGGAATATGTGGGGGAAGCATTTTGGCTCAACCCTAAATGTAACCCCTTTCAACCCTCATAGCACTTGGCCATTGTTGAGGCTGGTGGCTGGATGATCTATACTGATGGTGCTGTAGCAGACTTCCTCTTCAAAGTGCCTCACAGTTGCAGTGAAAATGAATGAAGACACACCCCA
Organism: Podarcis bocagei; assembly: GCF_964188305.1. Lineage (NCBI taxonomy): Eukaryota > Metazoa > Chordata > Lepidosauria > Squamata > Lacertidae > Podarcis > Podarcis bocagei. The sequence goes on along the minus strand of NC_138141.1, from coordinate 4,565,916 downwards.
CCCCCTTTAGAGGTCTTTTGTCTCTAACTCTACAGCATGGAGCTGCTCAGCTTTCCAAATGGGTTGATGAAAAGTTGATAGGCAGGATCTCGTTCTCTGTAAACAGCCAGAGCAACTTGTACAAAACTTTAATCATTTAAATCATTTCTTGGATAGTGACGCTGCTCTGTAGGAATTTGCTAGAAGTAAACGTTGGGTTAACTTTTTCACTTTGGCCGTGCCAAGGCTTTCCATCATTCCAGAGCCAGCCATTTTCACAAAATCTCATGTGCCTTTTTTGCCCATTGATGATGTGTTTGCATGAGCTGTTTCTGTTCACAAGGGAAGAATAAATGTTTGTTGAGAATCGGCAGAGAGCCAGCTGGGGTTGCCCTCCTCTTCAGACATACAGAGTTGAGCTTACAACCTTAGTATACCTAATTTCAATATTATTTTATTTTATTCATTTTCTTACATTCATATTCCACCTTTCTTCCATGATAGAGCCAAAATTGGTTGGATGTGTTGTTTCCAGGTGGTCCCACAACCAAATGACCAGACCCAGACCTCAGCCAAGTGGTCTGGACATATTCAAAAGGCTTGGTTTTAATCAGGACTGCAAAGTGTACTTGATAAATTGGCTTAATCAATTGGTTTTAAAACTTTTGATAAATGAAAAAGGTGTGGCATTTAAAATTATTGTTGTTTTTATTATACTTACAAAAGCTGTAGATGACAAGCAGTCTAACTCTTGGAAGATGATTAATTCATAAAATTGCACACACCATACATTTAAAGCACATTCCCCCCCTGGGGACTCTTGCGAATTGTAGTTTGTTAAGGGGACTGGGAATTGTAGCTCTGTGGTGAGTCAACTACAGTTTCCGGATTTCTTTGGGGGGAAGCCCTGTGCTTCAAATGTGCTTTAAATACAGTGGTGCCTCACAAGACGAAAAGAATCCGTTCTATGATTCTCTTCGTCTAGCGGTTTTTCCGTCTTGCGAAGCAAGCCCATTGACGGATTAGCGGATTAGCGGCTTTTAGCGGCTTTTAGCGGCTTATCGGCTTATCGGATCAGCTGATAAGCGGCTTAGCGGCTTAGAAAAAGGGGGGGAGGGAAAAACCCCGCAGGAACTCACAAGACATTTTCGTCTTGCAAAGCAAGCCCATAGGAGATTCGTTTTGCGAAGCACCTCCAAAACGGAAAACTCTTTCGTCTAGCGAGTTTTCCATCTTGCGAGGCATTCGTCTTGCGGGGCACCACTGTATATGGTTTGTAAACTGCCCAGGTGGAATTAACACATGTATTGGGGAAGGTGAGGATAGAGATACTGGCTGAAAGCCCCTCCTTAACATACGTATGCTCATTTTATTGACGGAATAGTATACATCTCCCTGTTCTACTCTCTGTGTGCAGAGAGGACTTTGCTTTTTCAAGAGTCCCAGTCATATGACTAGAAAGCTGCATACGCTTTAGGAATGGGCACATATGTTATTGTCTCTAATTTTCTCTTTTTAAAATGTTATACCCATTTTTCTAACCTTATGTTGTAAACTGCCCTGAGATCTACTTGTATAGGGTGGTGTACAAATTATCATCATCATCGTTGTTGTTATTATTGTTATTATTACCTCCCAATTGACATATCAGTTATTTTCACATGTTATTTTCACTAATATACTTTATGCATTTTAATGCACATTGTTCACTACTATAGGCCTTTTTTGTACACATTATTTGGCTGGAGAACTGGATTGCAAAATTCAGAAAAGTGTGAATTTCCAAGGATGACTGTGTTTCAGTTTGCAAGCTATTTTGAAAAATGTGAATTAGGTCATTTCAACCTTTAAATGCAAGTAGAATCAAATTTCTCCCCATCTCTCAATGGGGATGGGCTAGACTCACATTTGCAGGGCTAGACTCAAATTTTGGGCAAGGCAGGGGAGGCAGCGTGTGTGATTCTGCTCTCTCTTCCGTGAACATGCACAGAACATGTGAAAGAGTTTAACCTTTAAAAAGGTATTCCCTCCCTGACCTCCCACAGAAGACAATGCCTCTTCTAAGACAACACACACAATTGGTGTCCTCCCCCAGAGTGCACTGTCCATTTAGTGGTGGATGGACCTGTTAATATTGGTTTTTATCAGTTTCTTATTTTTCCAATACTTCTTTCAGTTCACCCTTAAAAAAAAAAAAAACCCTTCTTGTGTGTATATCCTTTCTAAGCAATAACACCTTCCAATCTGTTCCCCCTAATATTAGGCATATGTGTACATTATTTTCACCGATATACACATTTTTAGCACATTTCCATCATGGAACCAAAGGTGGTGTAGATCTGGTTCCCAGGCAGTCACCCATTGAGGCACTGGCCAGCTTAGCTTCTACCAGGTGGTGGCCTCATATACCTTCTGACCATGCCATGGGACCTTCCTTAATATCATTCATCCCTACCTCCTGCATTTTCCTGGCAATAAGAATATTTCTTTTCTCCCCTAAAAAAAAAATCACACTGTTTTCCATACTGCCTTTTTGTGCCCTAAGCAGAGTACTTTGTTTTAATGAAGCTTAATGAACCTTTCTGGTGGAGAACCCCCATGTTTTGATGGGGTTCTGAGTAACCAAGTATTGATGGGAAGGGGGTGAAAATATCCTGGTCTTTGAAGGGGAGGAGTAGCAGTGGGCAGGGGATCATGCTGTTCCTGGAGGAAAAGGAGAAGGGGCACCTATAAGAAGAGTCAAATGCATAAAAAAACCCCCACCATGAGCTCTTTATTAAGTGCTGCTCCTGCCAGGGAAAGCTTGATGGCAATAACTTCTTGATGCATATCTTTAAAATCAAGTACAAGGTTAAGATATTACTCATCTAGGTGCGGTTAGAGACAGGCAGAATTTTCAACAGCTGTGTAGCTGCACTGGGTTTTTATTTGTGATTTTTCTTTCTCTTTTTTTACAGCTGAGAAGAGTGGAAAAATTACATTAACACAAAGGAGCACTTCTTACTAAGAGTAGGCGGTGAAAGGCATAAAAAAAATAATACCTCAAGATGCATTGAAACATTTTAGGGAATTAGGGAATACTGATCTCCTGCAAAAAGAAAAAGAGAGAGAAAATTAATATTAAAGACAAGCTGTGAGTGCTGCGATTTTCCATCTGGCCCAGGCGCTTTCGACTAACGCTTCCATGACGGAATTCATCTGTCCATCAACTGTCAAAAATTCTCCTGTCAGTAAATCCCAGGATACCCCTTCTGGCCCACCCCGCTCAAAAATATTCCAAGCCACAAAGAATTCAGAATTCAGAATCTTGCCTCTGCGCCCCCTCCACATCTCTGCAACTGACAATAAACACACACACACAACTTGTTGTGGTTTTCCTTTCCTTTTTTGCCATTTCCAATACTGGGGTGCTAGGCAGGATTTGAAATTAGAAGGGAGCGGGAAGGAGCATTCAATCATGCAGAGATTAAATTCCTACCAGACCATTTTAAGGTCATCGCCCCCCCAACTCTCTCTCTCTCTCTCTCTCTCTCTCTCTCTCTCTCTCTCTCTCTCTCTCTCTCCCTCTCTCTCTTACCCCCCATTCTAGCACAACAACAGAGAGCCCACATCTGTTTTAAAACTCTGAGTGGTTGTGAAGTGTGAACTCCCCACTGTTTAATGTAACTACATGACTATTTAATGTACACAGTGGTAGAGTGAGTTGGAATGCCAAGATGCTGTGACATGCCTGAAGGATGGATATAAACATAATATACGGTGGTTTATTGTGACAAATGCATCTAAGTGGCAAATAGGGATGGCTGGATTGGCCTCGTGAGCGGCATTGAAAGGAAACAGATTATTTACTGCAGTTTTCCTTTCCTTTTCTTACAAAGCTTAAGATAAATATACATGAAACACATGTTCGCAAAAATGACACAGTCTATTTAAATGCCCAAAGCAAACGACTGGAGGTGTCACCCACCCACCCAACACATGCATTGCAAGAAAGGAAACTCTGGACAAAAACAGGAAATAATTAAGCTGGTTGTATATATTCAAAGACCACCACCCATATTCTTGGTGGTTGGAAAAGGGTTCATATTAGGATGGAGGTCAATGTATAATAATTACTCTCCTCTCTCTTGCTTATAAGGCATTCCAGGGTTTGGAATTCCACCCACCCACCCCATCATATTGGTAGCTAAATGTCATTAGCTGTCATTTAGGTCCCCTCTTTCAGCTTGGGAGACAGAAAGTGTGTGCAGACAGAAACAACCTTTGCAACTTCGTTTTCTGTGTGTGTGTTTCCCCCATTCTGTTTTCCCCTTGCCCCACTCCAAAAGAAACATAGAGTCTGTTACTTGTGGTTTCTGACACCTCATTAATCAACCATCAGAATAGAGTATTTAACAGCAGCAAGGCCAATTAGCTTTCCCCTCTTCTTTTTTTCGGAGCAGCCAAAAATAATTTCTAATTGTCAAATGGAAAAACAACCCCTGCCCGATAGGGGGTTTCTACTCTTCCCCCGCTCTTCCACTCCCCACCCCCTAAAAAAGAAATTTTACCTGTGTTTGTTTTAAAAGATTTCTATCAGAAAGGAATGTTTCAATGGAAGCTTGTGTGTTTCACTTTCTGGACTCTAAAGCGAACAGTGAAATGTGAATACATGCAAAGAGCTCAAAGGTTTTAGTCTTGATTCAGCAGCAGAACGAAACTGCACTGACTTTGAAATCCCTTTGGACAAAACAGAGGTGTACTCCACTCTCACCTTGCAATTTAATACCCCCAATTTGCAAAAAATATAACTTTTATGGTGAGGACAACCAGTCAGATATGAAGTGAGTCAGCCTGAGAACTTAAGATCACATCATTTTGCATGTTCTCGTTCTCTCTCCCCCCTCTCTCCCCCCCCCATGTGTGTGTGCGTGTGTAAAAAGAAAAATGCATACATTTCCCACTTAATCTTTGACCTGAATTCACCTATTTATCAGTCTGTTGAAAATCTTGATCTCAGTGAAGTCATTGTCGATTTTGATTTAAGGCTTCACAATTAATTGGGAGTAAGCTTCACTGAAGTCGGTGGACTTACTTCTGGGTAAACACACTTGTGATTGGGCTCCACATGCTTTAAGGTTCAGATGCAAAATGCTTTCAGGCACTTTTTAACAGCTGATGTTTAGGATTCTAATCTGATTTTATGTCATATTCTTTTGAAGTCCTGAGTGCAAAATAAGCTACAATTTGTTGATGGGTTCTTAACATTTGTCAGATTTTAAGAGTGGTGTGCTTAAATTGTCAAAATTGTGATATTTATCTGTTTTGTTTTTCAAAGCATCCTACATCTAGTGGGGACAAGACCTAGCCTGCAATGCTAAATATACTTACCTGAGAGTAAGCCCTATTGAACAGAATGAGACTTACCTCTAAGTAAACATGTATAGGATTGCACTGTTAACCAGCAGAAATTTATTGGGAAATAGCTGAGTTGTGTTTTTTTTTAAAAGGGCAAGAAAAAGAAAACCTTTTATTTTAATTATGAAAAGTTTTAGTTTTTTAAGACCATTATTTTTTCCAAACTGGTGGATGCAAGAATACAAAGCTTTTATTCAAAAACACACACCCCGTAGTTAATATATTTGGTTTTGTTCCAAAAGCAAAACACATTTTATACACAGTCCGGGAATGTCACAATGGCAACCTTATTAAAGTAAACACACCCATGAACTCCGGAAGATGAAAGGATAATTTTAAAACGATTATTGTTTGTATAGAAAAGTAGGTTTTTTAATATATGCACAAATGTATGTGTGTGATGCTTGTTACGCACGTGTGTGTGTTATCTCTTTCTGTGTTTGTGTGATCTAATTTTGTGTGTGTGTGGGAGGGTGCTTCAGCCTGGCCCTTTCTCATGAAACATGATGTTTGCAATAAAGATGCTTCACTGGCAAATAAGTAGTTTCCAATTGTTGCTAATTCCTGTTATTTAGTCAGTCGGTTTTGAGCGGACCTGTATATTCATAGGGATGTTCCGTTCACTGCCGTGCTTCACTCGCTGACTCTGAAGAGTAGGAAAAATCAGTATCGCATCACTTTGTTTTGCTTTGTTGTCCTTCCTGTTTATTTCTGCTTATGGTCCTCTCTGCAGGTGCAGATCTGGCCAAGATCATTTGGCAGAACTTTCACACAAAGTTGTTTTAAAAAACAACACCCCCCCCCACACACAAAAATCCACTTGGAACCGTAAGGACCAATTCCTTCCCAAAGATGTATTTAAATCAGCGTAGCAGTTAAGTCTCATCAATCACACTTTTAATTAAAAAGACGGACATCAGCACCCTCACGTTAGACACAAAGCACATAATGAAATTGTGTAGTAGGGAGGTCCTGTGGGGAGGGGAGGCCTCCTCCCCCCTCCCCCTACCGTGTGTTGTTCAATATATTTCGAGGAGGGGAAGAGATGGAGGGGGGAAGGTCAAAACATGCGGGTGAATATGCGAGAACGAAACAAATAACATTTCTAAATTCTGATAGGGTTGGGTGATGTGTGTCAACCCCTGTCATCCAGGAACAAGAGAGGCAGTGTGCCTAGACAAAGGGGAGGGTGGGATCTTGACGCACTGGCAAACTCTGACCCACGCGTAAGGGCTTTGTGTAGCAGATGCCATGTCTTATTGTTGCCGCTTTTCCCTTCCCAACACCCCTGACAACAGCCACTGCCGCTGGCATTCCACCCTGACATCTGTTCAGCTTTATTGATGCGCTCCTGGAGGGATTCCCAGTGTAAACAGGGAATTCTCTACGGGAACCCTATGTTGTAAAAGGGATGAGCTGCATAATGCAAAGATTTAACCACTATTTAAAGGTGTGACACTTGATTGAAAGTGACTGGATTTTTTTTTAAAAAAAAACCTCCCCCTCCCCATGCTTTAGCTATATTTAGTGCAACATCCCCGATTCCTTTTTTGCTCATATCTTGTCCGCATTCTTGCCATTTCCTCCTTAAATAATAAAAAAAGCAAGCAGGCAAGCAAACACATTTTTCACTTGGGGGCGGTTGACTATGATAGGGTGGATTGTTACCCCTTTCAAGGTGCTTGAGACAGCAAGTGTGATCTTCACAGGTCTCTTTCACACAGATACTACCGTGTTTGTACATGGATGCTTTCAGGTGCTGCAAAATGTTTGCTTAGGATAATTTAAAAACAAAGCAAAAAACCAAGAGGCAGTACCAAGCAAAAAAAGTAGTTCTGGCTTCATTGTGATCTACAAGTGGCTTAAGCTGATGCTATCACTGCTGGAGAGCCAATTCACGTCTTTCATTCAGCTGCACATTTTCTCTTTTTCATGCTCAAATGAATGAAGAATGTGAACTGTGAACTCACATGAAGCTTAGCTGCAGGAATGATAAAAGGTGCTCCAAAATGTACCTAATAAGAAATCACTGGGTCTGATTTCCTTATGATTTAGCCAGCGCTTATGAAGTGACACTAGGCCCTTTGATGAAACAAAACTTATTTAATTGGAAGAATACAAGTTGAACATCTTTGTACACACTGGATGTTTTGGGCAGGTATTGTTCAACTCAACATGTCCTTTTTCTTGCGGGGGTGGGGTGGCAGTGGTGGTGGCAGAGGCTTACATTTATTCTAACTTTATCATGATTCTGCCCTAGATGGATTATTTATCTATTTAATGCTGAAGCACCTATTCCCCCCCCCCCGCATTGTATATATAAGATACTAAAATCTACACACACACACACACACACACACACACACACACACACACACACGATTGAGGAAAGAAGGTCTGCAGTGGTCTTTTATTTGTGATGACTGCTTTGCATGACTGGGGACCTTGCTGTACCCAGAGGGTAGACGGTTCTTCTCAGGTTCAAGTGATTGCATGTGGAAGTCACCTTGGGTTGCATGTAACTGAGTTATTTTCACAGGAGACCCTTTGAAATTAATGAAGCTAAGTTAGTTGTGGTCATTAATTTCAGTGGACCTACTCTGAGTGGGACTAGCATTGGTTACAACTCCTTCTATGCATAATATGAGGAAAGTAATGGAATGTGGGGGGCACAACATGCATGATGATGTGCCCCTTATCCCCAGCCCCCATCCATACTTTGTGAACCTTTGTGAGTTCAGGCCAACTTATGAACATGCCTACAGTACATAGCAGTATCAAAGCAGTTGTCTATGCCACCTGGTACTATTTACTGCAGGGGTGGGAACCTTTGGTCCTTCAGATGTTGTGGGACTACAACTCCCATCCATCCCTGGCCATTGGCCATGCTTGCAGGGGTACATGGGAGTTGTAGTTCAGGAACATACAAAAGTCCCCGACCCTTGATTTACTATAATTGTCAGAAACTCTTATGGTTGTGGTGTGTTCTACTCTACAGAGGCCATTCCTGTATTTGAAGGCATCCTCTGCTTTAAGGGCTGCCCCGTCTTAAGTCTAGCATAAAGGTCCATAAGAATGAAAAGATAGAGGAGGTTTTGCAATCCCAGACTTAGAACTGTATTTTGAAGCTGCCTGCCTTTGTTGGATAAAAGACTGGCTATTGCTAGAAAATACGCAGCTGCTAGATTTGGAGGGTCATGATGTCAAATATGGCTGGCATGCTTGTATTTGGTACAGCAAAGTTGGAATACATAAAGGCTTCGCCAAGCATGTTATTAGGAGAGAGAAAAAATAGGGTATGGGAAAAATATTTTTAAAAATTAGAGAGCAAAACACCAAGAAATAGAGACAAAGAAAAAAATGGCAACTGGGGAACCTATAATGAATATATATATATATGATTAAAGAATATGTGTTGGATTGGCTAACTATCACCAAATCAACTCAAGATTTAAGGCAGATAAGAAACTGGGATTTGCAGAAAAACCATAACAATTCGAAAATGCAATATTATGATCTAGAGTTAAAAATTTATCTAAAATGTATAGGATATTACTCAACTGGGAAACGAATGAAGAACTTGTGAAATCATCTACGATCAAAGGGGCACAAATTGTGGGTCATAATATTGATTTGAATTTGTGGGAACAATTGTGGAAAACAAATCTGAAATTTACTGCTAGTTACGCGTTAAAAGAGAACTTCTTAAAAATTATCCATAGGTAGTATTTGACACCAAGTGAACTAGCCAAAATGTTTAGATCAAAAAGAGACCTATGTTGGAAGTGCAAAGAAACAACCGGCACATTTTATCATTCATGGTGGTCTTGTGGAATAATAAAAGAATTTTGGGAGATGGTGTATAATGAACTTAAGAAAGTGTTTAGAAGAACATTTCCCAAAACCCCAGAAGATTTATTCTGGGAATAATAACATAAGAACCGCCCCCCCCCAATCAAATTACTCTACGGGTGCATGTGACCACAGCTGCCCGAATTCTGGTAGCACAAAAGTGGAGACAAGAGTGGCACCTTAGAATAATAGAATATATAGAACATGCCAGCATGACAAATAGATTGAGATATAAAGATGATAAGGATTTAAAAGAGGAGTGGGGATTGTATATAGATCATATAGAAAAAGATTATAAAAAGAAAATAATCATAACAGGCTGACAAAAAATATTTAGCAGTAGATGTTACAACGTGGTAAGGTAATGAAAACAACTTAGCAGAGTAAGAAAACACAGTTGAAAAGAAAGCAGATAGGAAACAAGGGAAAGAGTGGAAGCTAAAGTTACGGTTTATAAGAGACAAATAAACTGGAGGAAAAAGTTATGTTACCATTAATATTCTCGTGTGTGTGTTATTTTTCTTTCTTATTATCCTGTGTAACATAGAATGTGTTGATGATAAGATAGAACAGAAAAGAAAAAAAGAAAAAAAGAAAAAAAATGAAAAGTGGGAAGTGGTGTCTTGGATTTGCCCATACTGTAATAGTAATAATTTTTTTATTTATAACCCACCCATCTGGCTGGGTTTCCCCAGTTAGGTGTGTATCTAAATCACATCTACTCATAGTAGACCAATTAAAATCAATGGAGCTAAGTTTACCATGTCTGTCATTTTTAATGGGTCTCTTCTGAGTACAAGTATCATTGGATCAGCATCTCTGCAGCAGACTAAGCAGGTATATAGACTACCTGGTCACAGTCTTCCTTGGTGAAATATATTGTATTTCTATTTAAATGATAGCAAATATTTCTAAATTTGCATCTATTGTGATATGCAAATTTTATGCAGATTTCTGTCCTCCTTTGCCCTCTTTCTTGGCAATGTGTGAAGAGACTACCCTTGAAGCTCTGATTGCCAAGTATTGCTGCCTGAGATCCATTAACTAGAAGCACACTAAGGTTTTAACCTGGACTTCCTTTTTTGCGATGAAAGGAGGGAGTGGGAGACCAGTGGCCCTGCCTGACACCCCAGACACTGCAGGACCCTGGGAAAGTATGGTGACAAGAGATGTGCAAGCTCATTGGGAAACAGACATCTTTGCTGAAAAGAGTTCCATACGAAATCATCTGAATTTTAGCTTTGTGGCATTCTAGAGTTGTGACTTTGGAAGAGATTTTAGCAATCTTTGGATTTTAAGTGTAAACGTGATTGCGTACTTTTCACATATAATTCTATGTAATAAATACATTAAATTATTGGGTGCTTTTTATGTATGCATGCACAGAAGGTTAATACCACACTTTGAGTTGAATCCAAAGTCTTCCACTAGCACAATGAACTTCCCCTCCCCCTCCTTCCCCCTGCACCTCCCAAAATCTGGGGGAAAGTGCAGAGTAGATATGGGGGCTACAGAGGGAGAATAGAGGAAGGGGACATTGCGTTGATATAGTCCAATCTTCAACTCTACCATTCTATGATTCTATGATTTCTCTGAAATATCAAAATCTAGTTACTTCAATTTTGCCAGTTAAATCCCCAAGATTATAATCAGACAGGTGTAACTGCAATACAGAATTAGAATGTTACGGACTACTAACGCTTCAAATTTCATTTGGATTGATAATTCTATTTTGTCATCCTTTCCCACTGAAAGCAGTTTTTTTTTTTAAAAAAAAGCTGGCATGGGGTGGGGGGAGAGATATCAAGACTGTGGTGCAGAGGGAGATTTTTAATCCTTGCCTTCATCATGATCCTAATAGAAATCAACTCACAGTATCCATTATTTGCAATGGGAGGAAAGCTCCCTTGGTGGTCAATGGGAGGAAAGCTCCCTCTGCAGCCAATGTGAGCTTTTCTCCAACTGTGAACAACAGGTGTGTGGGGTTCAGATCATGACACGGCAGAGGCATAGAGCTAACAGCCTCCCCGTGCCGTTGTACTCACAATCACCTCCTGCCAGCTATTTAGTTTTTTAAAAAAAATCTATGGAAGAGCAATTTATGTGGCTAATCTAGTTTGATCCTGAATTTATGTTGGAATGCACCCAACAAGCGTTATTCGAGGCCCTTCTCCTTGTGTCTCCTACGAGAGAGGTGCAAAAAGTGGCAACAAGGGGGAGGGTCTTTTCAGTTGTCCCCCCCCCCCCCCGAATAAAGCCCATTGACTCTCATCTTCACCTGGGCAATTTATGGTATTTGAAAAGATTTTAAACTTGAATGTAAGTTGCCTGACAAATTAATTAATAGATTCTACAGCAAAGATATAAAGGCAAAGGTACCCCTGACCGTTAGGTCCAGTCATGGACGACTCTGCCGTTGCGCGCTCATCTCGCTCTATAGGCCAAGGAAGCCGGCATTTGTCCACAGACAGTTTTTCCGGGTCATGTGGCCAGCATGACTAAGCCACTTCTGGCGAACCAGAGCAGAGCAGTGCACGGAAATGCCGCTTACCTTCCCGCCGGAGTGGTACTTATTTATCTACTTGCACTTTGACGTGCTTTTGAACTGCTAGGTGGGCAGGAGCTGGGACTGAGCAATGGGATTTGAACCCCCAACCTTTTGATCAGCAAGCCCTAAGCTCTGTGGTTTAGACCACAGCGCCACCCGCATCCCACTACAGCGAAGATATAAGGTGATTTAAATCTAAAATTCTTTCTCCCCAGGAAAATTTACAAACTGTAGTCCTAGGGATAATTCACAGTCAAACTCACCAGATCATCATATTTAGAAATTTTTTTTTTTGGGGGGGGAGAACAGCTGTGTGAATTAAATGGTAATAAAACTGATATCTGCAGTATAGATACTCCCTGAGCAATGAAAAGCTAAAAACACTGCATATAACCAAATCAAAGACAAGGGTTTTCAAAAATCTATTTGATTTCAGTTAGAGAGCGATGTATATCTTGATAGCATGTAGAGTTAGGTTCAAACTGGTGGGTTACACACAGAAGGGTGTAACATTAGCCGACTTTTTTAAGACAGGAAAACAGTTTCTGAGAGGCCCTCAGGATTGTAAAAGTGCCAGCTGGGGGCAGGGAAGAGGAGCTTTACCCTGTTACCATCTGCCATTTCCTTGATCTGAACCACCCTTCACCCCAGCTGCTGTCCCCCACCCCTAAACACACACACACACACACTCTGTTTGATTAGATATTTTTTTTCAATTAGATGACTAAAGTAATCTTGATGTTATTATGCTCCAGATCAAAAGCTTATGTGCAATACAAATTTCTGAGGAGCTATTTAGGGGAAAATCTTCAGAACAGAAAGCACTGTGTTGAAAATCATACATGGAGTTGCCCAGTAACTCTCCACCCCTTCAGGAAGAGGGTATAAAGAGCGAGGGGAGGGGGACACAAAACCCAAAATGCAGCCAGAGGGAGCTCTCTCTGCCTATATATGCAACCATCTGTTCCTCTCTCCTATCTGTGAGACGTTCACTGCTTAAGAAATTACTTTCATTTTTTAAAAAAAAGTTCTGGGCCTGTGGAGTGTCCACTTTGTGCTGGTGAAGCAAAGGGGCCATAGCTTAGTGGCAGAGTACAACTGAGAAAGATCTCTCGCAGAAACTCTGGAAGCCAGCATGGCCAATTGACAGGAATGCTGGGAGTTGTAGTCCTGAAACAACTAGAGGGCACAGGTTCTTCACTCCTGAGGATGGACTAACCAGGGCTCCAACTCGGTACATGGCAGCTTCCTAACTGTTAGAAGTCAAGAATGGGAAACACCCTGATGATTTTGAAATTCTTCACCAGTGGTGTTAATGCTTAAATTACAATACAGGTGAGCTATGGCACTTCACCAATACAACGTTGGTTTGTTTGGGCTTGTTACTTGGCTTTACGTGCCCAATTCAGGCATAGCACTTGAATGGATCCTGTGTGTTGTGTGCCATAGTACTTTCATTGGCCTATTCACTGGCTGATCTCAATTCTAATATTAGGAGCAAGGAGGAAGAACTTCTCTCTCCTCTCCCCTTACAATTTGCTTTCCCATATTTACCCATATATGGATTCTGAAGAGGATCTATTCCCCTGACCTGTGATGGTTTACTTAGTAAACATTTACTTAGAAATAATTGGTGGAGAAGTTGGTCAATGCCCTCCCACCCCAAGTAGGGGCAAGCTTGTCACACCCCACAACCTCTGCCAAGAAGCCTCCCCCAGGGGAGGATTGGGGGTCAGAACTCGGGCTCTTTGGCTCAGTCAGAAAGGGGCAGTGGCCCAGCTTCCTCAGTTGGCTCCACCCCACATTCGGCCCCCTCCTTCATTGCTGCTCCCATTGCTGTGTGGGCTTTGCCAGTCACTCATTTTGTGAGGCTGAGTAATATTTTTTGGGGGGAGAGACCCTGATTCATAATAAAAAATTTATTATTTATATCCCACCCATCTGTCTGTGTTTCCCTGGCTGGGCTGCTTACAACATATCTTAAAACATAATAAAAACATCAATCCTTAAAATCTTCCCTAAACAGGGCTGCCTTCAGATGTCTTCTAAAAGTCTGATAGTTGTTTATTTCCTTGACATCTGAGGGGAGGGCATTCCACAGGGAGGTCACCACTACCAAGAAGGCCCCCTGCCTGGTTCCCTGTAACTTCGCTTCTTGCAGTGTGGGAACCAGCAGAAGACCCTTGGAGGAGGACCTCAGTGTCTGGGCTGAGTGGTGGGGATAGAGATGCACCTTCAGGTATACTAGGCTAAGGCCGTTTAGGGCTTTAAAGGTCAGCTCCAACACGTTGAATTGTGCCCGGAAACATACTGGGAGCCAGTGAATAAGATCATATAGGATAGGTGTTATATTGTTCCGGTGGCCACTCCCAGTCACCAGTCTAGCTGCCACATTCTGGATTAATTGTAGTTTTCAGATCACCTTCAAAGGTAGCTCCACAGAGAGCACATAGCAGTAGTCCAAGTGGGAGATAACCAGGGCATGCGCCAGTTTAGCGAGACAGTCTGTGGGCATGTAGGGTCTCAGCCTGCATACCAGAAGGAGCTGGTAAACAGCTGTCCTGGACACATAATTGATCTGTGCCTCCATGGACAGCTGTGAGTCCAGAATGACTGCCAGGCTGCGCACCTGGTCTTTCAGGGACACGGTTACCTCATTCAGGACCAGGGAGTCCCCCATACCCACCCACCCCCTTCCCCCCAAGAACAGTACTTCTGTCTTGTTAGGATTCAACCTCAATCTGTTAGCTGCCATCCATCTGCCAACCACCTCCAGACACTTACACAGGACAGCCCCATGGAAGCCATGCTTTCCACGAAGTCCCGAGCGGCCCCTTGTAAGGTTGTGTTGGCATGGATGTTAAAATCCCTTAGCACAACCAAACTAGGTGTCTCCAGGAGAACATCCGCCACAAACTGAAGCAGTTTGGGCAGGGAATCCTTGGTACAGCGGGAAGGTCGGTACACCAATAGGAATCATGTACTGCCCCTATTGCCCAACTTCCAGAACATGCACTCAGAAAACTGGTTCTCCCTAATAGGATGCCTGGTACAGGCTAATGACTTCCTAAAAATCACTGCAACTCCCGCTCCCTGCCCATATGATAGGATTGCTGTGCATAAGAGAAACCTAGTGGGCAAGCAGTGGCAAGAACAGGCCCAAGTCTCCATTGCACATGCCAGGCCAATTCCTAGCATTGATTGGCCTGATTGCAACTCCTCTTGTATACACTCTTCAGACAGCTAGGTGCTTTTCCTTGCTGTTGGAGTGACAGTTTGTGTATTTTGTTTAATTGGCATTTAAGTGAGAGAATTTAAGAAGTGTTTGGTTAAACACCTGAGGCATTATTGGGTTTATTCACCTTTCACTGCTGTTGGTCTGGCAGGGGGAGATGCCCTTAAGGCTTGGAATGCTGGACAGCAGGACCACAGTGCGCAGGTGAGGTTCCCATACCCAAGGTTCATGTAGGAAGGAAGGAGAATTTCCTCCAATCTTTTGCTGCATGGCCACAGATGATGGCTGTGCATGTGCCCAGGAGATGAGAGGGATGCTTGGGCTGCTTTGATTTGGCTGATCTGGTTGATTTGTTTGTGCAGATCCTGTAATTTGTTATATTCTTTATGGTTAAGATGGCAAAGGCTTTTTGTGAGTACAAGCATTATAACGTTTTCCACATTGCCCGTTACAGTCTGTTGGTACTCTCAAAAATTTCTGCAAAGGTGATAAGGCAGTAGCACACTTTGCAAAAGTCATACTGACTTGTTTGTGCTCCTTCTAGTTTGCAGCATGTGTTTTATCTGAAACTTTCTTATAGTGGTTTTAAATAACCTGCCTGCTTCCTGAAGGGATTTTTAAACCTCCCGACTCTGCCCCTCAGCTTCCTTTTAAGTAATCCCCTCATTTTGGAGATATTCCCTCTTCTAAAATTAAATGCAACTGTATTAGATTTTTCTGGGCAATTTTCCAGTGACACACGCACACACACACACTGAATTTGGTAGTGTTTGGGCTGCTATTCCCAATTGGTTCAGCAACACTTACATCTCTTATCAGATCCTAGGCACCACTCAGTATTAAATCAAAGGCCAACTCCCCTCTTGACAGTTCCATGACTTTACTATTCTGAAGCTCTCTGTCATGACCTGCATGTGCATTTACTCAGTCAAAGTTAGGATAATGGAAGTCACCAATTATCTCATCAGTTTTCCCCCTTTCCTGTCTACTCTGACTGGCAGCCGCTCTTCGGGGCAAAGGGGATGGGTCATTAATGTCCCCTGTCGCCCAATCCTTTTAACTGCAAATGCCAGGGACTGGATTATTGCTGTGTGCAAATGGCCTCCTGCAACTCTCTACTCTACTCTACTCATGGCCGGAGTATATGGGGAGGGGAGCAACTGTTTTCTCCAGGGAGAGGAGGACAGAAGTGGGGCTCACGAGCAGCAGTGGCAGTAGCAGATTCTTCCTTTTACATAAGCAGTTTGTTTGCTTGCTGCAAGTGCAGTCTGGCCATCATGTTGTATCCCAACTCAACCAGAAGTTAGCATTGTTCAGTCTGGGTGGATGATATAGATTCCCAGTTGGGGAATGTGGAATGGTAGCTCCAGTTGCATAACAGCTTCAGTTACATAGACTCCATGTGAACAGACCAATCTTGGACTACCCCACCAGCTCAAGGCAGTGGGGAAGCTGCAACTAACTGCAGGACAACAGAGCATACCATATCATGGCAATTATTTACTATTTATTGGTTTGATTTATGTCCCACCCTTCCTCCCAAAGGAACCCAGGGCAGCAGACACGGCAAGGATAAAACAATAGTTTTGAAACATTATAAACACTGTTTAAAATATTATATTCTCAGCCACTGGTTTTGAAATTTCTCCTGAAAGTCCATCACGAAGGCAGACACAGCTCACTAGGGAGAGCATTCCAAAAACGGGGAGCTGTCATTGAAAAGACCTTCTCATGGGTCACCACCAACTTGACAGCCCCCAGTGGTAGCTCCCCCACGACTGTGGCCAGGCTATCACTATCTAGGAATGACCTTACTGGTAAATCAGCCCCAGCTGCAAATAAGTGCTCTTAGACACACAAGTCACTTGAAACTCCAGTGACAAACTGGAATCCAGGAGAACTAGTTCAGTAGTTGGTTAGAGCATGTTTCTGATAATGCCAAGGTTTCAGGTTTGATCCCTGTATGAGACAGCTGCATATTCCGACATTGCAGGGGGTTGGACTAGATGACCCTCAGGGTCCCTTTCAACTGTGATTCTATGATCTGCAAACATGCTCCTTTGGAGGGAGAGCAGCCCCTCCCAGAACAAGCCGTTCACCTAATTCTCAGACACAAGGACCACAATATTGCCTACATAGCGCATGTTAAGGGTGTGTCCATTAGCAGATGTTCTTTCCTGGCATTTTGGAGCTTGAGTGAGCATGGAAAGCCCTTAACACATGTTCAACTGAAAGGGTTTCTGTTTACTGAATACATCATATATCTTACCCAGTTAAATCACAACTTCTATTACACTAAACTTTTATTCTCAATTTGCTTGGTTAAAATCAAGCTGTTTGGTGTGGGTATATTTTAAAAAGAGAGTTAGCATCTGAGCTTTTCCTAATCAGTTTTCTCATTTTGCTAATATTCTAACGACTGTCAATTTACTTCAGTGGTGCCATTTGCAGAATTTTCCAATTAGCAGGAAACCTGTTCCTCCTTCTTCTATAATTACAGGGGACTCACTTCAGATCAGCTGTGGCCAGACAGCAGAAGAGACCCGTGCCAAAATCTTTGGAGTGTGTGCATGTGTGGTTTGGGGGTGGGGGTGGGGTGGGGGTGGGGGAACCTTTGAATGAGTTGGAACTGATTTAACGCCTCTGTTTGTAGGAATGGAAAAACCACTCCAGTGGCATGTGTCAAAATATCCAAATAATTTCCAATAAACATGCCACAATGAAAACACAAATATGCACAGACCATATTTTTAAATAGATCTAATCAGCAACAGCTCTTCTTAACTGGTTTATATAGATCATTGCTAATTTACAGTATGGAGATAAAATATACAATCAGCAATCCCTTACTTCCAACATTTACAATAAATGTTAAAAGCAATGTATCAGCCAAGTTCTTCCCTAAATGGTTTGGGTAGTTCAGCAAATGTAATGTTGAGTTTTCATTTTGTTGTTTTGTTTTGTTTTTCAAATGTTTTCCTATTATACAGCAAATCTGCTGCCTTTTAAAAGCATTTAAAGCACTGACATTGCAGCCACACCGATAACTCTGATTGTTACATGAAAAGAAAATATATTTAATAATAAGCTCATTGATTTTTAACAGCATCTCTGTGTTGCCTAATTGATGGGAAGTTGTATGTTTGTGTAGCCAACGGGGATTATGAATTAAATATGGCCGTCATTCCTTGAGGGATGCATGTCAATGGAAGAAGGATGGAAGATCTACATTTTCCCCAAGCTAAACAATCCCCTTGTAACAGAGATAGGGAAGTCTGAAACACAGGGAGGTGGGAGAAGGGGAGGGATGGCGGGGGCTGGAAATAAAAAGCATCCATCACTGTTTATTAAGTGCTGCTACTTGAAGGTAAAAGAGGTATTGAACTGTTTTTAAATTGGAAGGAATGTAGCTAGACAAAACATTGATGGTAATATTAGGTTGGTGACAAATTTTATTATTTTGTCCACATTTATCAAAGTAGCAATTTGGAGTGATTTATGTCCTATGCATCCAAGGATCATTTTTTTCAAATAGAAAACAACGTATTTATTAAGAATTCTTTAGTAATAAAAAGAACTCCTTTTAAAAAAACACAAATCTGTCCTAAACTATGGGATAAAGGAGATTTAGAATCTGGGTGGATTTTAAACATTGTTTATTTAATCTAGCATGGGCAACGTGATGCTCTCCAGATGCTGTGGACTGCAGCTCCCATCAGTGCCAGCCAGGGATAATGGGATATGTAGTCCAAAACATTTGGTTTCTGCTACCCACATTTGCTACCATTATTTAATCTGAATACCCCTTTAGTGCATCTCTGATGTAGGTTGAGACAATTTAAGAAAGTGACAATAGTTAATCTTTTTGAAAAGTGGATTACTGATCCATTTCAGTGTCACATGTGTTCATTCATAAATCCTTTCCAAACAGTTTCTTTATTAATCTGATTTTTTTTATTTAGAAAATTTCATAGAAAAGATTCATATTTAAATTCAGAACTAAATGCCTCTTTAAATATGCAATTTATATTTTGTCACAAAAATGTATAAAAACATATAAGCATTTCTAAAAGTATGCTATGCAAAATATACATTTTGGTATATGTTTCTGAGGCAAGAGCTATATTGCAAAATTTGGAGAAGTGTGAACTCTGAACAATAACTTCCATTCTGCATGTTAGTTTGGGAGGTTCAGACCAAGTTAGCTCACAGAGAATTCAAATTTCTTTAGGGATGCAGAGAAATCCAGTTCTGTTTGAATCTTAATGTGAACCTTTCTAATGGCACATTCCAAAACAATATGTTAGTCACAGTACCCTTCAAAATTCTCTGGAGTTTGTGATGCAGTTCTCCAACCAAATCATGTATACAAAATGTGTATATTAGGCGGAAGTGTGTATAAATATCCACATATTTGTGTAAATTATGCATAAAATGTATTATATTAGGGAAAATGCACATAGGCAAAATTGTACACAGAAATGTGTTTATTGGGAGGAATTTGCACTGAAAAGCAGATGAATTTTCATGAATTGTGAATTTTAATTTTTGAAAAATGCTAACTGATGGGGGAATGTGAACTGAATTCAAATCTGGGGGGAAATGGATACTGAAAAATTAACAGAATCATCCATTCTTAAGCATCTCCACTCAGAAGTGGCATGCTGTTGGGCTTCATCCCACTTAAATTGTCTGCAGGACAGAGCCAATGTCAGGCAGAGCCAACTAATTCTAGTCCCGCCCCCATCCTCCTCCCTGCTGAATTCTGCAAGGGCACAACTCAGACTAAGAAAGAAGGCAGATAAGAATTGGCTGAAGGCAGACTGAGGTTGGTCAGTGTCAGGGGCGGGTGCTGGGAGAAGGTCAGTAATAACCCACACATCATCAGTGAAGCTAACTCTTTATTCAAAGAAACAAGCAGCTCAGGAGGCAAGGTCTAGTGAGCACAGCAACTCTTCCCAGTTGATCATGCCCCAATGAGGTAGTTGTGAGGACTGAAGGTCCCCACCTTCCCACAGTGACCTAAGCCTCCTCCACCCCCTGCTCCTTCCTAAGCAATATGAGACAAGTCCACTGCCCTCTTCATACCTCTTGTGCTCCTGGGACACTGGGAAGAGGGGAGCTAGCTGCAGCAGGAGCGGGAGACCCCCTGGCTTCTTCAGCAACCTGCCTTATCTCTGCCTCTTGGCCCCTCTCCTCTCCAGCCTCCACTTTTGCCTCTGATTCTGCACTGCTTTCTGCCATAGCCTCTTCCTGCTCACTAAACCCTGTTGCCTCTTGAGCTTCCAGCATCTCCTCCCAGGCTTCCCCCCTCTTCTCCCTCTGACCACTCCTCCTCCCCCTACCACCAACCTCCTGGTTCTATGCCTTCTTCCCATGGGGGTTCCCCAGATAGTGCCTCCCACCACTCCTCTACCTCCAGGCAGTCCATGACAGTGGAGCAGTGCTCCATTTGCCCTGATGGACCAGCCTCCACTGACCAGACTGCATCTTTAGATGGCTTTTAAAGAAGGAATGCACATGTTCATGGAAGATGAGCCACTGCCGCTATGTTAGCTAAATTCTTAGCTCCGTGGTCAGAGCCAGTGTGCCCCTAAGTTTCAGTTGCTGGGCATGAATTCTGCTTGTGCAGTCATTTGAGGTCCCCATTCCCTAACTCCTAGTTTTGCATTGCACTGTCTTCAGTAGTGGGCATGAAACTGCTCCTCTCCCATCTGTCCTGAAATTATGAACACACAATTGCATGCAGCTCGCGGTGTGTGTCTGTCTCTGAGTGTGTGCACTGGCCTGCACTGTCGCTCAGTGGTAGGTGCCATGCTTTCCATGCAAGCAATCTCAGATTAAGTCCCTGGAATCCTATTGTAGGTCCAGGTAGGCTGGAAAAGACCCCCATCTGAGACTCTGGAGAACCAGTTCCAGAGCAGACTGCTGCCCTCCAGATATTTTGGACTGCAGGTCCCAACAGCTGGTTATGGGGATTATGACCACCACCACCAGTTTATTATGGTCAACTGACCATAAAAACCCATATAGTACACCAAGAGGGTGTACGGGACAAATAAAAAGAAAAGTAAGATGTAACAGTTGAGTTATATGCAAAACAAATAACCTGAGACAAGCCTCTGGAAATAATCCCTTCCAATTTCAGATGATTAATTACCTCCATATTCTTAGTGCCACTGATAGAAATTTGGTCATTATCAATGAGACCCACAGGCTTTTCTCTCCCAGCCAATATTTAACAGATAGAATTGAGCAGTCCTTCCTGATAGTTTAGCCGGTAGAGGGCCAACCATCATGGTCGAAAACATCTGCTTTAGTTGAGTATTTGTTCTTGAAATGAATGGCAGTATATGCCTTTATTTGATAATGATTTAATAATAAAGCATCTGGAGAGCTAGAAGGACCAAAACTCTGACTTGCTAATAGGTAACCACTTTATTCCAATGTTCATCCATGTGCCTTTACTGCTCTCTGTCCTACCAGTAAACATGGATGCGTTGGTGAAAGTTTTTTAAAAGCGGAAGTCTTGATGTAACTAAACATTTAGTTGTATCAATATTCATTTTTATTGTGCATAGAATTTTGCTTTAAAATATTTATATGCTGCTTTTCTGAATAAGCTCTGTTTGAAGCAGGCTATTATAATTAAAACTGCAGCTATATATACAATTATGGATATATCTATATATTTATGTCTATATCATTTATTACTAAAGCCAAGAAGAAAACAGATTCAAAAGAATTTCCATCAGCATTACAATACTTGCAGGCAGGAGAAGGTCAGCTGAAGCACAGGCTTTCAAGCATTCTGAAAGGGCTGAAGTGTTAGCCACACACCAGGGGAAGATGTGGAATCACCACAGGATGTGTTCTGTCTCTCCTGGCCATGGAAGTAGAAACATCCACGGGGCCCCCGACTGAGGCTTATTTTATGTTATTTTAGTTGCAGATTTATAAATTACTTTCCAAGCGCAAGTTATTTATTTATTCATTAAATTTCTATTCTTCCCATCCTCCCAAAAGAGCCTTGTACTGACGCTGTGTACAATAAAAATAAAATACCATAAAATATGAAATACAAATGATTATAGATTCAGTAAGGGATAAATAAATCTGTTTCTCTCAGTTTCTCTTTTGTCCAGCGTTAAGTTCAGTTCTCCACATTCCTCAATCAGTTTATGATTTATTGTTTTAAAGCTCTCATGAAAACCCACCATCATTTTCATGTGAATTTCTCCTAATATAAACTTTTTTCAAAGTAATTTTATTTAAGGCAATACATGTTTGCATGCTTTTCACTAATAAAAGCATTTAATGCACACATTAAACCGTATAGACATTTTGTACACATCACTTGGCTAGAGAACTGCACTGCTAAATTCAGAGATGTGCAAATTTCTAAGGATGTCTGAGTTTCTATTCATGTATTGGTTCAGAAAGTGTGCATTAGGTAGGTTCACCTATAAATGTGAACTGAACTGCACTCTCTCCCCCTCCCTAAACTCAGTCAGCTAAAAGATCTCAGAATGCAGGCAGGATGGTGCAGGCATAGGCAATCTGCCAGAAAGCTCAGGTCCGATCTATTTGCAGCTTCCAATATCAAAAAGTTAGAAATGCATAAAAAGACCCCAGATGCAATTGCACATAGAATCAAAACACTGTAAAAAAGTGACATCACTAATGTGGAAGGAGGGTGAAGGAGATGCAAATGACCTGGGCAAACTCAATGCTGAAGGAAAACTATGTGTTCTCCAAACATGAAATGAATTTTAGAAATTGTCCTGGTTAACCTGGAATGCAGGAGTATTAGAATACTGCATTGTACAGTAAGGATGGGGGAGAAATTTCAGGATACCTAATTCACACTTTCTGAAAAAATGGGCAAACTGAAACACAACCATCCTTTGAAATTTACACCTCTCTATATTTTGCAAAGCAGTTCTCCAGCCAACTGACGTGTACAAAATGTCTATACTAGAGTAAAGTTTGCCTATGAATGCACATATTTGTGAAAGCAACATACAAAAATGTATTATATTAGGGGGAAATGTTTTGCAAAAAAATGTCTATATTGGACAAAATTGCATTAAAATGTGCACTAAAATGCTGGAGAATTTTCAGGAGGACTTTAAGAAAAATGCCAAAATATGGCAATACAGAGTACTGAACTTGAGTTTGGAAAAATTAGAAACAGGGAAAAATGGAAATTGAAAGATATGTTGATCCCTGGTAAGGAGCAGGCCAAAGCAACAATAAAGGAAGAGAAGGGGGGAATTTCACCTCTCCCCATTTAGATACCTTTGGGTGGCTCTGAAGTTGATGAGTAATGGGTTCATGCCATAACTTGCTCTGACAAAGAAGGCATTGACTCCTTAATCTAATCTCTCATCCAACAAGATCATGCTAATGACAATGCTACTCCCTTGTTGGTTCCATTTGCTAGTCTTGATGTCTAGCTCTTCCAGCAGCTTCTCAATTATTGAAAATGCAAACATCTGGATGAAATAAACCAAGGAAACATCCTGCAAGCTTTGCATGTGATCCAAAGCTTGGTTCCATTTTTTAAAAAAAAAACCTTTAGATTTATGGTGACCTGGGGAGCAGGGTGAAGCTTAACTAGGAATAGTTTCCAAATTGCAGCATCCAGCGAATGTCCAACGCTCCTAGTGATAAGACTGAGGAAAAGGAAGAAACCTTTGCTGGTAGGGAATAGAACACATTCAGACAAGACACACTGAAGAGTTGTTAAGAGGACAAAAACTCCTTTGCAACATAGGAAGGTGTCTTAGACGGGGTCCATCTAGTGTTGTCTACACTGTCTGCCAGTTATCTTCCCAGAGGGAGATGCCAAGGACCTTCTAAAAGCAAAGCAGATGCTCCAGCTGTTTTCTCCTTCTAAATGGATGGATGTGTATGCATAATCTATACTGTTATGAAAGGTGCATCAAAAATGGATATCTGATTAAAATGGTTGCCCATTTCCCATTCTAGATAAACGATGCAAAAAATAGTTTCAAGGCCAAGAAAGCAATGCTTTTCTACATTAATAAAAGAACAGAAATCTCTGCTGATATCATCCAAATCCAGAAAACTGGAGTTCTGTGACCAGTAAAATAATTATGCAAAATGTTGGGCTGCAACACTGAGTCAATTAGATTAATCAGGTCAAAACATTTTGATTAACTTAAAAAATACCCCCCCCCATTTAATCAGTCAGCAAATTATATATGGAAACCACAAGTCCTACGAGGAATGGCTGAAAGAGCTGGGTATGTTTTGCTTGAAGAATAGAAGATGAGAGTCTTTAAATATCTGAAGGGAAGTCACACAGAAAATGGAGCAGACATGATCTCTGTTGCTCCAAAGGACAGGACTAGAACCAATGGGCAGAAATTGCAGGAGAGGGAGCAGATTTCAGCTAAAACTGTAAGAGAACTGTCAGAGCTGCCTCAGGAGATAGTGAGCTCTTCTTCTCTGGAAGAAGCTGGATAGCCATCTATTAGGTTTGCTTTGGGCACAGACTGCACTGCAGATCCTACATTGAACAAGGTGGTGAACTAGATGGTCTCCAACATCTCCTTGCAAATTTTGTGGCTTTGTGAGCCAGCAATTCTTGCACCGTCCCTTTGCATTGCTTTTAATAGTACATAAATGAAAACTGTAGACATTCCCTGTTTGCCATCTTAAAAGAAGCAGTCCCTTGGAGTGAATGTGGTCTGCATCATAAGAAGATGTGGTCTTCTTATTTTAGAACTATTGGGTTGTGTCTTGTGTTCTACTCAGACAAACACCACTGAAATTGATGGACGTGACTAAAGCCCCATCGGCACTTTACATTCAAAGCAGTATTATACCCCCCCCCCCTGCCAATACTGGGCACTATTGTTTGTTAAGGGTAGTGGGAGTTGTTAGGAGGCCCCTATTCCCAGATGCCACAGTTCCCAGAGGGGTTTAACAATCAATCAAACCCTTTTACCGGGGAACTCCATGTTTTATAGTTCTTCAAAAGGGATATCGGACTAGCAATTCTGAACAGTTTTAGCAATCTACAGTTCCCATGGTTCTTTTGGGGAAGCCATAACCGTTTTAAAGGTGTAGTGCAGATGGGACCTTAGGTCAATAAATTTCAATTTAATTAAAAACTATGCAGACATGTTGAATGTTGATGCATGCTTTAATCTGTTTTTGGTTAACTGTTGGTTTTTCAATTAAAAAATGTTTTAAATATTAAATGTTTTAACTGTTTTTATTGTTTTATTCTGTTTGTAAGCTGCTTTGAGGGGTTTTTTTTAGAATCAAGACTGAGCTGTAGTTGTAAATAATAATAATAATATATAATAATAATAATAATAATAATAATAATAATAATAATAATAAGTAGCAGCAGTAGTAGTAATAATACTTGATTGGCAGGAAAACAAAGAAAGTGTATTACAAAACTGAAACCATCTCTTTGAAGAACATATGGCTTGTCATCAACATATGAAGAACTGGATTCTGTAAACCTGGTCCACTCTTCCTGAGATGTTTTCAGACCCATCTCCCATCAGCCTTGGTCCATATGGCCAATGGTCAGTACTGATCGGAGTTCTGGTCCAAAATTTATGGAGAGCGCTAAGTTACATCATGCAGAGAAGGAATCAACAACTAAAGTAAGAGCAGAGAATCAATAGCACCTTCCAGACTGGCCATACTACTCAAGGCTGGTGAAGGGCATGGACTGGGAAGGGTCCTGAGGGGGAGCTGGAGAGGCCTGGATCATTGCATTTATCCCCTGGGCCTGAGGCACCACACCAGAAGTAGAGATTGCAAGGCCGAGCCTCTGATGAATGCCAGCCGGCCCCTCAGCTGGCAATACAGGCACATATTGCAATGAAGTGGGGGGGGGGTTGCCCCTTCAGTTCCCTCCTCAAATTTTCACTCTTGTAAAATTTGTTAGTGACCAGAAGTACTGGGCAAAAGGGGCTCCTTGTGTTAGGGATTTCTATTTGTTATTTATTAAATTTATACACCACCCAAAGATCTCAGGGCGCTTCACAGGATAAAAATACAGGACAGATGCACCAAATAAATAGTTAAAACAAAATAATAACTTCCCCTTCCACAAACACATTTAAAAGGCCATAGAATATTAATCAGCCAAAGGCCTGGTTGAAGAGGAATGTTTCCGCCTGGCGCCTAAAGGAGTATAATGAAGGTGCCAGCTGAATCTCCTTGGGGAGAGCATTCCACAAATGGGGGGCCACTGCAGAAAAGGCCTGTTCTCACGTTGCCACCTTTTGGACCTGTTGTGGAGGAGGCAAATGAAGAAGGGCCTCGGAGGATGAGCACAGAGTTCGGGGCGGTTTATATAGGGCGAGGTGGTCCTTGAGGTCTTGGGTTCCTGAGCCACTTAAGGCTTTAAAACAAGTACTTTGAATTGGGCCCAGATGCTAATTGGGAGCTAGTGCAGTCAGGCCAAGATTGGTATGCTGAAACCATCTCGCCTGGGTAAGCATCCTGGCCACCGAATTCTGCACTAGTTTCTGAATCGTCTTCAGAGGCAGTCCTATATAAAGTGTGTCACGGAAATTTCTCAGAAATCTAAAACAGAAGAAGGAAGAGAGAAATTTTGACTCAGTTCTACATAAAAATCTCATATTAGTCTGGAAAATTCATTTGAGATGATATATACCATGTATCTTTAGGATTCACTGTGTTGTTTAATCCAGCATGGATGGCATTTATTCTGCCATATTCATATTTTTCTCATCTATTCTTTCTTTTATTTCACACTTTTTTTACATCATTGAACTCAAGTTGAAATGAGGTTACAAGGTGGTCTCCTATCCAGGCACTGAGCGAACACAGCTGGGCCCATGCCCTGGATAATTTCTTACTGATGCAGACATGCCCAGAGTGGCCTGCGCTCTGATGAAGCTTCCCATTGCCTTCCAGTGTGATGAACTGAATTGTTCTTGCCTCTTTCAAATCAATCCTTTCTGGAGCTGGGTTATCTTGCCCTTTGCTTGCCTTGGGTTCAGTCATTCGTCCTGATTCAGAAAGATGTTGCAGAATAGCCTTTGCTCAGAGGATACTCCGCATTGACTTCTTCATTTCATCTTAAAAATGTGTGTAAAAGTGTGTGTGTGTAAATATCCCTGCAATTTAAATTCAGAAGTGGGGTGGGAAAGTGGTATCAAAGTTTGGGAAAGACAGATCTGGATTGTGTGACCTCTCATTAAATCCACTACAGAGATCCATTTTTATTGGATCCACAGTGATTGGCTCATAACAAAATGTAGCCTTGAAATCTCAGTTTGGGTAAGTGATGCACTTGCTACGAGGCTGTCAAATTACATTTTAAAAGCTCTTCTGCTCATTGGCACACATGCTTCTTGAAGCCTAAGTTCTCCAACATTAAAGTGATCCCCTTCATTCTAATTATTACCGAATGCCTCCAATACTAATGGCACTTAATTGTTCCACTAGAACGATTGCTGTTGTTTTTGGCAGATGGAATGAAAACAGTTCCAAATACCATCAAAAGTGCTTATCAACACACAGCGTGTACAAGGCAAACGTTTGATATACAAGGGTGTGTTAATATCATGTCACTTCTTAATGCCACAGACGATTTTGTAATCCGTTCCTGCCTCAGTGCATGCTTGAGGAAAAATCCAGCGGGCTGAAAGTACCAAGGAGGAACTTCTTGGTAACAAGTAGAACATTTATCCCTGTCCTTGCAAATAATTCACTGGCGGTCTCTTATTTCCTGAAGTACGATTCCTAAATTGATCTTGATTTACCTCTATCTTTCCCGCTTGTTTGAATTTGTATGCAGCATCAAACATGCTTTTCTCACATATGTTCTTACCGGGGTTGATTTTTTTTTTAACACTTACTTAGCAGTTTATAGAAGGAAGTGAATGATCTCATCAAGATGCTTACAAATTAAAAAAAAATCTGTGCTTATTAATTATGCAGGATTAGTCTAATTATAATTCAGCAAATTAATTAGCGACAGAAGGTGTTCTGAAACATTGGCGTACATTTGCATGTTAAATGGAGAGGCTAGTCTGTAATATATGTAAATTTATGCATGGCTTCATAGTTTTAATTTAAAAATTTGCAGCTGCATATGGTATGGGAGCAGGTGAAAAGTCAGTTTTAGTTTAATGATGCTAACAAACATGGGATGCCGTCCTGTCTTAGGGAAGAGGTAGGCACCCATATCTGCCACTCTATAAATCTGTCATTGGAGTCTAATGTTACATCAGTGTTCAAACTCAAGGTCATCGTCAGCGACTAAGACACGCCAGTGCAATAGGTGTAAAAACACCAACTGAACAGACCTTTGAGATGAAGGGGAAAAGGTATGTGGACCCAAGGTGCTTGATTCTAAATTGGCTCTCTTAGCAAATTAATGTACGTTTCCTTTCACGCAACTGCAGTTTAGGGACTTGTGTAGGAGTGAAAGCCCTTATCTGAGTGTTATCTGCTCTGGCAGGTGTAAAATAGGTTCCTAACCTTGATTCTGTCTCTTGAATGTTCATGCCACTGCTGCCTCCTCCTCCTCCTCTCTGAGAGTTACAGGAAAGTTATTACCAAGTTTGGAATTAAATAGCAGAGGGTGTTTGTTTTTTTAAATCGGGTTGGCCTCTACCATCTGGCAGCAATAGTAAAAACCAGTGGACCAGTCAACAGCAAAAAAAAAAAAAAAGGATGAAAAGGAAAAGAAAAGGCTAGTGGTGTCATTGGTGTTCAGTGCACAGCCTTCCACAGAGATGTGGGGGAGAAAGGGGGATTTGCTCCAAAGGCACAGGAATAACTGGGCTCTGTCGAGGATGAATGTGTCTGTTGGTAATTGGTGCTGCCTTGGGAATGGGGGATGCAAAGGAGTAATAATTGCCCCAATAATCTTGAGTCTGAAATAAGGCTTTGCATTAGGAAATTGTAGGATTCATGAGGCTTCATTTCAGGTATCTCATAACCATGGGTTTTCGCATCCTGCTTCCCCACATTTGAAATAAACATTAATGTTTGAACTTCTGACAGGGAATATAGGAACATATGAAACTGTGTTATTTTTGATCCATCCAGCCCAGTGTTCTCTCTCTCTCTCTCTCTCTCTCTCTCTCTCTCTCTCTCTCTCTGACACACACACACACACACACACACACACACACACACACACACACACACAGAGCCATTCTGCAAGATCTTAAGCAAAAATGTCTCCCATCAGCTGCTAACCTGATCCTTTAACTGATATAGAGGATGGAATAGACATATACATGGGAACTGTGCCAAAGTTCCTCAGAAGACATTTTTCCTCCTGAGATTTTTTATTTTTCTCACCTGCTAGAATTTCTCCAAATATTTGCCACTGTGTGTGTTATGGGATGTAAGGCATCGATTTTCATTGCAGCTCGTGTTCCCTGCATGCAGTGCTGTTTCTGTTCTTCTGCAGTTTAGCTTCTGACAAAAACTATTCATCTCACTGTCCACTGTAGTGATATTATTTCACACCATTCATTTCAGTGCAAAGGAAACACAATGCAAATGTGATGAATGTCATCAACGATGTATCCTTTGCAGACTGAAAACAACAACAGCAAACATGGTTGTATCCGCTGGATTGAGTTCCATTCCAGATGTGGGACAAATGAGTGGACACCAGCAATTTCTGCTCCCATTTATGTTGGAATTCTCCAGGATCTAATGGTGGCCAAATCTGTGCCCCCCCCCCCACTTGCAATGGAATGATATTCAGTTGAGAACATCGCAGAGGTTGAGAAATGGTGGCCAGGCTTCCAATACTGATGCTGCTGCCACTTGCAGTAGAATACAATGAAATAGCTCCCACCCCAACAAATAAGGTATACAGTTTTATGAGACCAATTGTGTTCAGGTCAAAACATACTGAGTTTCATTGTGATCAAGGATGCGTTGCATTATGGTTTGTTTTACATCTTTCCTGAGTCATTTGAGAATGCACTTGCAGGTTGTACTAGTGTTTGAACTTGGAGTGTAGAATTGTGTCCTGAATGTGCATACCAAAGCTTTCTGTACATTAGTATGATATCTCAGCATTCAAAGCAGGTATTGTACTACAGTGTATTTTGCACCTTACTTTTCCACCTTGAAAACAGGAGTATTGGTAGATTTGCCATTTACTACTGAAGTGTAGAATTCTGCTTTGCACATACAGAATGTCCTACATTCAATTCAGGCATGTCAGCACTGAATGAAGATATCAAGGTATTAACTAACAAGCAGAGTTTCTTTCTAAATCCAAACATTTCATTCTACCTATGCAGCATGTGGGAAGGTATCTGATTATACATTTTTCTATAAGACAAAGAGAGGATGTGAGCTTGTGTCTTAACCCTGAATTCCTTACTTAATTCACAAAGAAAATGGCCTTGGGATAATAGCACTCAGAACATTATCAGTGGCTGGATCCCCTCTCCCCCACTTTTCACCTCTCAGTTTTTCCTGTCTGCATCTGGGTTCCTTCATACTTCTACCACCTCGAGACTCTGCCATTTTATTCCTACCTGAGCATGCATACGTGAGGCCTTCCTTTACTTATAGGACATTGTGACAAAATTGTGTTAGAATCTTTGGGTATTCATAGATCAGGGATAACCAATGGGGTGTGTTCCAGATGTTGTGAACCTCTACTCCCATTAACTGTGGCTGGTCTGGTCAGTGGTCAAGCATATGGGAATTGTAGGGTTGTTGCCAATGCTAGTCCTACACAGAGCAACCCTGCTGAAATTAATTTCAACTGGTCAACTCTGAAGAGAAGCTAGTTGGATATGACCCAGTGTCTATAACAGCTGGACAACACCACATAGGCTACCCCGGCTATAATTCTCATCCATTTTTTTCATGCTGGCTTTTTTGTGGGTGGGGAGGGGAGAAGGAGAGAAAAAGGGGAGGGGAAACTGAGGAGAAAGGGAAGCTGCTCCTATTGCAATTTGCAAATATCTCTCTGAAGACTTTTGGAATAACAACTGCAATTACAATTGCAGTTAGGATAGTGTTTTATTTTCAATCCCAGCCCATAGAGTTCAATTATTATTTTTATTAATGGGGCCAGATTTTCATTGGAATACAAAACAAGGTGGCTTTCCTTGGAGATCATTTGGTTCCTAGTGAGTGTGAGAGTAGCAAATGACTGTCTTTGGAGCTGGGATGTAAGCAGTAAGCAGTTGTAGTTTTGTATAATTGCTATGTTAGAAAATAAATGGTGGATGAAAGGAAAAAGGGGAAGAAGAGCATTACATATTGAATGTTCTCCCACATTAAAAAAAATAATCCCTGCAATATTTTTTTAAATGCTTTGTTTGTATATTTCTAGTCATTGATGGAATGCAAAGGCTGATACTAGGGCTGAGACTGGTTCTCTCACACACAGGAATGCAGAAGGCAAAATTGATTAAACCATTAAAAGAGGCATCCCCTCCCGTGTGAGAAAGGTAAACAGGAATGCTTCTCTTGAGATGGTTCTTTTCATTAGCAGTTTATGTAAGTACTTTGGTCAAACTTCATTAATGAAATGATTGGTCCAGGGATGAGGAACCTGCAGTGCTCCAGATGTTGTTAGACTCCAATTCCCATTAGCCCCAGCCAGCATGACCAATGGTCAGGGATGATGTTAGTGAAGTCCAATAACATCTGGAGGATCCCTGGATTAAGCATTTGAACAGTCAACATTTCAGTTCTAATCTAAACTAGGTATGTTGAATGTGAATATTTATTTCAAACTTTAAGTTAGAAATAGGGAAGCCTCCAGATTAACATGCTGCTCGGGCTGATGGGAGTTGTAGTCCAATAACATCTGGAGGGCCACAACTCCCTACTCCCTTCTAGGTATGATAAATGCTATAATAAGAAAGGTGTTGATCCACTGGAGCAATTATAATGGAGCCTGTTGTTGAACTCACATTCATTTCAAGGTATTAAAGGGGCATAAGAATTAAGGCAAACAATCAAAATAATGATATTGATGATGTTCCACAATTATAAGAATCATTTTTCTGAAACTTATAGAAATGACACCAAAAACCTGATTCATCTAACTGATGAATGTTCCAAACTGAAAACCAATCTGATAAAAATTGCCACAGGTACAACTGAAATGCGACATATTAATAGTTTTACTCAGTTTTTTCATATATTTCTTTCCCATTTTGTCAAAAACTACTGTTGTATTTTATTTGGACTTGTCAGGAAAGATACACTTTCATTGGTTTGATGAAGTTTTGAGCAGTTACAAAGCTTTTCCTGTCTAATTAAAATATATGGCAGCATCTACTGGCAAAATAATGTGGTGTGCTTTCAAGTTTGAAGTGAGAATTTTGCTAGTACTCCAGTATTTTCAGAAAGAGCCATCTGCTGGATGCTATGCGCAATGCCTATAATTATGGAATATGACAGTGTGGTGCAGCAATTAGACCAGAGGTTACTAAATATTTTAGACCCACAGTCACATTTGTAAACCTGATAAGCTGTTGTTGGCATCACTCACACCACCTTGAAAACACACACACACACACACACACACACACACACACACACACACACAGAGAGAGAGAGAGAGAGAGAGAGAGAGAGAGAGACTGTATACATGTGTAAAATATCCTGCTCATGTACATACCCACCCAACTGCAGTGTTCGAAACTTTTATTGTTCTAGGTGCATAATATTTTAGCTTCAGTTCATTCATTTTCAGCTTTGTATTCTTGTTATATAGAAAAAGTGCCTAGACATTCCGTTGTTGCGCCCATAACCTAGGATTAAGGTGCCCTTTAGCTCCTAGCTTTCATATATCAGTTTCTAACACTGCCCAACTGTGCACATGCTCGCACAAACCTGAAACAGCGAGTGCGTACACACACACACACACACACACACACACACACACACACACTTATCTGAATTATTCTAGAACCTTCCCTGGTACCGATGTCATGCTCACTGGTCAGTAGTTACCTGGGTCTTCTCTCCGCCCCCCTTTGAAGATGGGAACAAAATTTGCCCACCTCCAGTCTGTAGGGACCTCACCTGTTCTGCAAGACTTCATCTCCCATCAGCCCCAGCCATCATGGCCTGTGGTCAGGGATGAGGGGAGGTGCAGATCAACCACATCTGGAGAGTACCACATTGGCTACCCTGATATATAGGATTTCAGCTTCCAAAATGATTGATGGTACAGCAGACAGCAACTCACCACTAAAGATTTCTTTCCCCAAGGATCAGCAGCGGTAGATTGCTGTTTGCCCCCCAGCCAGGCATTTTCTGGACTTTAACCTCTTTCAGTTTCCCTATTGAAATCAATATGAACTGGTGGAATAGAAAAAATGCAGTCCCCCCCCCAAAAAAAGAAAAAGGGTTGTATCCAACCAAGATTTACCCTGAGTAGACGGGTTGAAATTAATGTACATTACTTAGTGAGGGCCATTTATTTTAGTGGGTCTACTCTGAGTAGGATTAGGATTGAATGCAACTGAATGTTTGGGGGGTTGAGGGGGGGAGGAATAGCATATTCCTAGTATTTGTTCTTTCCTCTTTTTTAATCCCTAGTTTCTATCCAGATTTAACCACAGTGGAACCACTCGGTGCTGGAATCTCAAAATGATTACAGAGTAGAATTGTTCCATTTCACACAACTCTCATTGTGTGAATCCCCAAATTTTCCTCTGAGCCTTTTTTTTTTTTTTTTTTGCTTTTTTGAGGAGTGGTGAGAGATGCACATGAAATAAAACACCATGGAAGTATTTGTGTCGGAGATTATTCTTATATTTGAGGTCTGCTCTATCAGATCTCACAAGCCAGATGGGATCATGTTGCTGGACCCCTCTGAAAGCGGCTTTATTCCTCACTCACTGAGGGCCATCTGAGCTGCTTGCTCACATAATATAATGCCAAGGGTAAACTATTTTCATCTGTCAAGTGTTAGAAGGTATGGACTGCGGCACCTGAAAAATAGCTTTGGTAACCTTGCGACTGTGTCCTGATAATAATACATGCTGATGGTGAGAGGAGAAAAAAGACAGGAAAACAAACAAACATAATTGTCCAAGTTGAAGGGGGGGGGCTGTGTCTAGATTCTGGAATGCTTAAAGACTGAGGAAGTTTGCATCAAAACACCCCAATTTGTTGTCTCCATCCTTTGCATGATGCTATTGGAATAAGGCTCTCTATCTTGCTGACCTCCCAGTTGGCAATGCCAATGCTCAGATTTTCCTTCTGGAAGCAAGACTACTATTTTTTTCTGATGTTGTTTCCAGGGCAATTAAAATAGCTATATGGAAATGAGTTGATTCATAATGTGCTGTTGATTTTCTCTCTGTCCCTTCCCTTGAATATATTCTTAGTGACTTAATAACTATTTAGGAGGCAAAGGCAGAATGCTGCTCTGTTGCACAAGGGTCTGAGGACCTGATAGCCCTTGAAGCCTTTGAACATATTCCAAGCAGATAACAGCTTTGTGTGAATACGTTACTGGATATTTGGAAGGTTTATATTATATGTTTAACTTAAGATGTATGCACTTAGGGCTATTGCATTCAGACTGTGAACTGATTATGGTTTTTTATTGGGGTTTGTTGTTAAATTTGCAAATAATAATAATAGCAGCAGCAGCAGCAGCAGCAGCAACAACAACAACAACAACAACAGTGTAGGCTGCCAAAGGGCTTGAATTACTTTGAAGAGCTCTTGGGGGGAGGGGGAGAAATATTAAACACTTTGCTACTGCATATTAATAGTCAGTTCTCCATCCTGGTGAAAAGTACAAGAATTTTGCCCTACCCTCTGAAAGTGAAGCTTTCCCCTTTTGGTATTCCCCCAACCACATCCATAAATTAAGAAAAAGGGAAAAAAGAGCACAGAAATCATTGAGCCCAGTCCTCATGCATACTATCCACTATTTCTCCAATGAAAATAGGGATGTCCTATTTTCCATCATCATCATCATCATCATCATCATCATCATTATTATTATTATTATTATTATTTCACCCATCTGACTGGGTTGCCTCAGTCACTCTGGGCAGCTTCCAACATATATAAAAACATAATAAAATTACACAGGGCTGCCTTCAGATGTCTTCTAAAGTTTGTATAGCTACTTATCTCCTTGGCTTGGGGGGTTGCATAACTCCATACCCTCACAACATTTATCTGATGAAAATAGGGACAAAGCAGAAATTGGGACAGCTTCTGAAAATCTGGGTTTGTCCCTGGAAAATTGGGGCACGTGGAGCTCCTGCTCATGGTGAATCCTTCCACCCCATGTAGCATTTAGACTTGTGGTCTAAAGTGGAACAGCCCAAAACAGGTTTATGGCCTGAAAGAGAAAGGGTGGGGAGAGAGATCCTTTGGCTGCATTGCTGTCTACTACAGCATGGGGAGGGGAACCCGTGGTTTTCCAGATGTTATTGAACTCCATCTGACCATCCGCCCCAGCCAGCTTTATGGTCAGGGGAATGATGGGAATGGTAGTCCAGCAACATCTGGAGGTTCACAAGTTCCTTACTCCTGTACTACAATATGCTGGCCTCTTAGCTTTATACAGACTGGAGGGGTCGAAAAAAATGATTTCACTAAATTTTGTGTTTGGTTGCCTTTAGATGCCTATGGTTCTAGTAGGCCTGGAATACTTCTCCAAAATAGCCATGCATTTCAAATTAGGCCAGGTTTGCCTCAAGTACTTGAATGATTGAAATATGTCATGAAACAGGCTGTATCTTTCCACATGTGGCAGCAAGAGTTTGAGTCATGGCTGAAAATATCCTTATGTGAAGCCAAGCATGGGCCAAGTAGCCATTGGAGTCCCTGTTTAATGCCTGTGTGAATTTTGTCCAGGAAAAGTTGTGAAAGCCGCTTTCTAATTATATAAAAACCAGGAAAACCCATTCTGTGGCTCTCCCATTGCCCCTAAATCATACTTCTGTGGTGTTAAGCTCTGCCTCCTTTTTGCTTCCTCTCTCCCGAAGTCATTTTTATTGTAATACCTCCATAAATATTAATGCCTTTAGCAGATGCAAGCATGTAAAATATCTGGGTATATATAAAAGACAGCACAGAACTCTTTTATATGGCTGCTTAGTTATCATTAGAGACTGGCTAGAAAATATCTGAAAGGAGGGGAAGGAATGAGTGACATGGTTCAACTAAAGGGGATACACACACACACACACACAATCTTGAGCATATGTGAGTATTTAAAGAAGTTTAAAGCCAGAGGAAGAAAATTAGGCACTTTAATGTTTCTACTGGGGTTTAAAGCAAATAAAGCAGCCATAATAAGGCTGAGTGTAGGCAGTGACCCATTGAAGCTGAAATGCTAAACATTCCTTGTGATTTAGGGTGCAGTATTTGTTTGTGAAGAGGTTGAGAGGCTGATGTTGAAATGGTGGGGAACCATCGCTTGCAATTCAGGACTTTGAAGATGTTTCTAAGAAAGCACACTCAACACACTTAGGGGGCGGCATCTTGATATAAGTGTGTATGGTGCTGTTATTGTCTTTGTTACCATAAGGGCTGCATATGCTAGAGCAGCTCACTTGCTCCATAAGGAGCTCCAGCTAGCCATGAACTTCATTTGAACTGTGTCTATTTACACAGCTTTGGCACCTTCCCACGGAAATATACACAGGAACTCAGGAAGCTGCCTTACTTAGGAGGTGATCTAGTCCACCTCTGCAAGTTTCCACACAGGGATCTTTCCTAGCCATAGCTTGAGTCACCAGGGACTGAACCTGGAACCTTCTGAATGCACAGTGTGCAACTGAGGCTGATCTACTTGGGTAATAGGGGCCCTGCGCTGCCTCAGCTTGACCTCAGTCGACCCTCTTCTCACCTACAACTTGTCCAGGGGCTGACACTGGCTCTAAGCTTTCTCCCTCATAGTCTCAGTGTTGCCCTTGGGCAACCTAATAGCAAGGAGGCCAGGGACAAAGTTCATATTAGTTGGGCATGTCTTCCCATGGATCTGGTTCCACCTCCTTTTGGTCTCCCTGCTGGCACCAGCCATGTGCTCTGCCATTGAGCAGATTCATGTCTTAAGGGAAGTGGGAATTGTAGCTCTGTAAGGGAAAAACTACAGTCCCCAAGATTCTTTTGGGGAAGTGCTTTAACTGTATGATGTGGAGCTGCCCTTTGGTGACCTGGTTTTGCCCAAATCATGTTGGAACTGGAGGGTGGGATGGACTTTCTTTGGCGATCACTCGTAGCTGAGCAAGATTGTCTTCCAAGAATATGGTTTTAACATATGTGACTGTGGAGGCCAATTCTGGATCCGCCCATCCATGGGATGGTAATATATAGATGAGTAAGGGTTTAGCGTTTAGCCACCCAACCACTACCCATTTGCTCCATTTTACACCTCTCTTATTTGAAAATAATGTAGCCAGTCTCGCACCTTCTCTTTAAGCTTATCATAACTCTGCAATTTCAATTTATCACCTTCTTGTTCTAAAATTTCCCAGTATTTTGGCCATTTGGCTTCCATGTTGAGTTTTTTCAAGGCTTTCGCCTCCATAGGTGATAGTCACCTTGGAGTTTTACTCTCCAGAAAGTCTTTATACCTTATCCAGACATTAAACAATGCTTTTCTGACAATATGGTTTTTAAATGCCTTATGCGCTTTTATCTTGCCGTACCATAGATGCATTTCAACGCATTCTTGTATCAATAGCACACATTCTTGTTATGGACTTCTGGGCCGAGACTGAGATGTCACAGTTGTATCATGCAGACAAGCTTGTGGGTTTGTGCATCTATTTAGCAAACAATTGGAGGAGGATGTCAGAAGGAAGCTGCCACCTCAAAATGTTCCTCTACCAGCTTTCCAGATGTTTTGGGATACAATTCTTATCTGCTTCAGCCAGCATGGCCAATAATCAGGGTTGGTGGAAGCTGTGCAGCAATGTCTGGAGGGCACCAGGTTGGTGAAGGCCGACATAAACAGTCCTGCCCGCGAAACCTTAGGGACTGACTTCTCCCATATGTTCCTCCTCTTCCCCCATGTGCACAGGGAAAGCCCTGCTCTAAATACTTTGTTCAGACTGAAAAAGTATAGGGCTTTATCAGTGGTGGCACCTACTCTAGAAATTGCTTTCTAGGCTGACTCATGAAATTTGGTCCTTCACAGTCCTTAGGAAAATGGGGAAAGACTTAAAAAAAATACTTCAAAGGTCACTGGATCTTATTTGATGAACTGGTTTGTTTCTTTGTTCCTCTGTTTATTAGAATTTATGCTGCAAATTGACCTGCTCTCTGAATCTTGTTGCCTATGGCTGTTCTTTCAAAATGTGTTGTTTTTGTTGTTTGGATTTTGTTGTTTTGAATTGTTCCAGAGTGAGTCACTCTGGAAGCCGCCTGACATCATTTTGAGAGGCATATCAATTTAAGACTGAATGAATACTTTATTAGCTAAACCATTCATCCAAATGAGTGTGAGGCATGCTCAAGGGCCCAATATTGTATTAAAAACTGTTTTCAAAAAAGATTGCATTTGTTCATGAACAATATGGATCAGTGGAAGAAGCAGACACTCTGCCTCTTCCCCCCACCCTCAGCTCCATCCTCTCACTCTTCATACATTGGAGCTCAGCCTCCAAGTCAGAGAAAGCAAAATGCTGCCATTAGTTGCTGGGTTCTAGATTTGCACACACACACACACACCCTCTTTTAATCTAGGCTACAACAGCAGAAGACCCACAAGCCACAAGGCCATCCTGGGATGCAGGATTTTCCCCATCAGGCAATCTTAGGGAAAATTTTGTCCAGGAGGGATGATTAGTTCTTTAAGATTTTACTCATTCTCTTGCACAATGTGAGATTTGGGATCAAACATAAAAAATGAAATTTTTATGAAATTTGGGGTTTATAAACCCTCAGAGTTTTTAACTCTACCACAGGGTGAATTGCAATTTTTGCATCTCTTTTAGTACATAATATGGATAGCTATATATTTGCCAAGGGCCAACATTTGCCATTATCTACTCGCCCTAAAGTGTGGGCATCTGTATGGATTTCAGTGCAGTCTGTTTCTGAGCTAGCCAATGAGGTGC
Source organism: Podarcis bocagei (assembly GCF_964188305.1). NCBI lineage: Eukaryota > Metazoa > Chordata > Lepidosauria > Squamata > Lacertidae > Podarcis > Podarcis bocagei. The sequence continues at coordinate 4,526,828 of NC_138141.1, read as the reverse complement.
CCTCCAGATAGCATTGGGCTATAACTCCCATCAACCCTGACCATCAGCCATGCTGGTTAGGGATTATGGAAGTTGTAGTCCAAGAACAGCTAGAGGGCACCACGTCACAAAAGCTGATCTGTTTGTTCACAAAAGCTGCCCTGTTTGGGGCCAACTTAAATTTAACAATGGAGTTAATTGACAGTAGCCAGGAGTTTGTGTGTGTATACTTCAATATCCATCACACAAAGAGGTTTGGATCCTCTGCATTAGCCACAAAGGGAAGTTAGTACAGACATGGCAGGAAGGGGAAAACGACCTTGCTTTTTAGTAATCCCATTGAGAAAGTCACCAACTTAAAAAAAATAAAATACAAACTACAAAATCTGTTAATAAAGTTAAAAAAAACCATTGGTATTTTCAAGAACATTTTAGGTGATATTAATATCTCATCAGTTTAATGATTTCCCCACACTCCCCATTCTTTTGTTGTTTATTATTTGCTGTTGGAAATGAATTGGATCTCTAAATATTTCCTTTGTCTGTTGGTAAAAAGAACCCACAATTTTTGAAGTTGGCAAAACTACGGTTTTATTGGAGATGTAACACTGGTGTGTATGTTTTGGAGGGGGGGCGATATGTTTTTTGCCTTATATTTCTATTGCTTGTTTTTCTTGTTGGTAAACCTTGGGAAAAATATACATCTTTCTTCTTTAAAGTTCTAATTCAAGGCATGAATGTGTGAGTTCTGGAGGGACTTTGGGACTGCGGTAAAAATTCGTTGTCATAGTAACAGAAAGGGAACTAGGCCTAGCTCACCTGGGACTTTAACTTACTGCAAAAGCTGGTTTTTTTTTTTTTTTAGACAAGCACTCAGCAAGGGAAATAAATAAATAAATTGCTCATTGTGTTCCCAGCTGACTTTCAACTCCCGCCCCCCTCCGCAACTATTCAACCCTTATATGAATGCATTTTATTTTGTCCTGCAGCCTTCATGAATTTTCTGTGTCCCAGTTAAATCTGTGGGTTCCTCCCTCACCACTGCAATTTAGATGTACTACTAGGATACCAGGGCAAACACACACACACACACACACACACACACACGAACAGAAAATGTCTCCAGCTGAAACAAAGCTAGATAGATCACAGACATACCTAGTGATGGTGGAGAAATTCAGTTTTGTTTGCAATATAATCAGAAATTACTTAATTCACACATCACAAACCAATACATAACTGAAACACAATTATCCCTCGAAATTCACATTTCTCTGAATTTTGCGATGCAGATCTTTAACCAACCAGTTAACAAAAATGTGAATGTTAGTGAAAGTCACATACAAAAATGCATTGTGTTTGAAGAAATGGTTTTGAGAGACTTACATGCTAGTCAAAATGGCATGCCAAACATGTGTATATTAGAAAGGTACATGATGGATACTTTTCATGAGTTTTTATTATTATTGCAAATTGCTGCAGAACTAAATTTGAGACCAGAAATAGGAGAAGCTGAAACTGACAGATTCATCTATCCATGAACAGAGCCATTCTCATTTTTGTGTTTGGATGGTGTAAACTCTGAAAATATGTCTAGGAACCTTTTGTTTTCCCATTCTCTAGCAGTTGCACACAAAATATCTAATGTAGCATAGGATAATAGGTCACAAAGAGATCTGCTATTTATTCTGTAACCTCGTTGTACATCTCACCTGCCCAGTGTTTCATTTTGATTTGTACATCTTGTGCCCCGGAGTCCCAAAATATGGAAACATCCATGTGTTTCCTGAGCAGGTTTAAAATTTTCTCTTCTTTTTGAGTATTTTGAGTGTGGACCTAATATATTTATGACTGTATCAGTTGGGCAACTTTGAAAAATGGATAGTTACATCCCAAAATCTGTAATTAATTTTCTCTGTTCCAACCCCCCCCCCCCCCGATTTTTGGGTGACATTTACATCTGCTTGAGCATATCCAGATGTGGTGCCAGTTTCGTGATTTTTCCATAGCACATATATAGAGCAGGCCAAATTGTATAACTGTTGATGCTGTTGAGGGAGGACTATGGGGGCAGGAGTCCAGGGTCCCACTCAGCAGAAACAAAACAGAGCTGGCTCACACCATTTTGAAGCAAGTGAAATAATGCACATTAGCAACTAAAAAAGCCCAGTCTTGAAAATATTAATTCCACAGGCTAAAATGATCCACTGTGAATAACCTATTGTAGGTTGCTTGGTCCTGGGACAAACTGTCGTCCTGCAGGATAGGAAGTCATTCTTGCTGCAATGTTTCAGTGGCCACGACTGCAGATGGGCAAATAGGTCGATTCTAATTTCAGTTTCTGTTTTTTCCAATCTTAAATTTAGTTTCCTACATTTCCCTAAGAACTGGTGATTTACTTTATTTTATTCTTTTTTTAAAAAAACAAACAAACCCTCATGAATGTTTCTTGGCATTTAAATGTGCATTTCTCTTAATAGACACATTTTTTTCAGGCAACATCCACATTTCCATGTTACTTTCACAAATATATGGTTTTGTGTTTTTGTTTTTTGTCTTTAATACTATGTGTCTTCAATATTAACATTTTAAATCCCCTTTTTTGGGGTTGGAGCACTACATCCACTAAAACATGAAGCAGTGTGAATTGTGAAGGTTAATTGTGATTTAGTTCATATATTGTTTTGGGGAAGGGAGAATTAGGTAGATTTGCATGCTGCCATGCTAGGGGCCGTAGCAGCAGGGCTCTCAGGTGTGTTGTTAAGAGGCCAGCTTAGCCCTGCTCTCGAGGCAATTTGCCTTTCGCCTCTCCCCACCTTTGTCCTGACTGGCATTACCTAACTGCTCTGTTGAATTGTACAGTCTATTCTACCACTTCCACATTTTACTAACTCGTTTCACTCCACGTGTAGACCAGGCCTTAACCAATCCCTTTTCAGATTTCAAATCAAGTTCTATGTCTCAAACTTTAATAAATTAAAGGTACCCATTCTATTCATTCAGGTTTGGTGGGTGGTTGGAGGAAGGCACAACATGTCACAACAGATGCAATATTCAAGGGTAAAACTGATTTTTTTCAAGGCAGTAAAACATTGCATTTTCAGTGCTGGGAACACATGGACTGCAATAGAAGAATCTGTAACCATGGTGGTAAATAGAGAGGCAAAGAACAAGGTTGAGTGAACTGGGCTACAATTATTTATTTTCACTTAAGAGATCTGTTTGGGATACTAAGTCCTTCAGCCTTTCAGCCTTCCTGCACTGCTCCCTCCCAGTGCACCATAACTCTGGGAATACGTTACAGGCTGCCCCCCTACTGGCAAGTCCCACAGCCCTGTACCAAATTCAGTCAATATATGCACAAATCTCAAGGGCCCTTGGAGATTATGTTTATTGACCCAGAAATGTACACAATTCCCTCCTTGTGGAAGGATTGTGTGCACATTCTCCATGTAGCCTGGTGAATGTGCACAATGGCCAGTTGTTATGCACATTAATCACTCAACTTACAGTCCATATACAGTATATAGATATAAAGATTACAGTGCGGTAAACAAACAAACAAACAAACAAACAAACAAACAAACAAACTCACTGCTTACCTGTTGGTAAAACACAGAAGTAAATTAAATGCCACCTATAGGATATTGAAGGGATGCCATGTTGTTTTTGTTCTGGATAACAGACTTGTGTTTGGATTTTTTTTTTGTGGGAGTCTTTTGTAAGCCCCTCAGGGTTATAAAGCAGGATGCAAGTATTCAAAATAAATAAACAATCTATTTATTGTTATGTCCTGCAAATATTACTTTCTCTAATACTTTCCAGTGTGATGGAAAAATATGTGATGTGGAATGTTTCCCCATTCATATTTATAAATTGTATTTCTGTTCCCCTGGAGATCTGAGGATACTACACATTGTTCTTCACTCCCTCATCATTTTACCCCAGCACCCCTGGAAGATAAATTAGGCTGACAGGTAGAGACTTCCCCATGGTCAACCTGTGTGAGCATTACAGCAGATGAGGATTTTAAACAAGAAGGTCACATTGGCCTTTGTGTTGGACCACACTCACTGGCCTCATCAGAATGTCTGCAAACATCCCAGTCTGAGGCTTAACATTCATGTGCTGATTGGAACATCAGTGTGGAAGGTCTATGTGCATTCAAGTGTTGTGTGCTGATGTTCTGTTTAATGCCTGTATATCAGGCTGTCCCCCTCCCTCCTCCATGCTTTAGTGAGGGGGGGTGCTCTGTGAACAGCTCTTACACGAATTTCATATTTTATGTAAGCTCCCAGCAATTTTATAAAATAATCTAAACTGAGAGAGACTTGCCCAAGGCTATTCAGTAAGGTTGATGAGCTGAGTGGGGATTTGGCCCGTGTCCCTCCACACCAAAACTCAAAATTCTGTCCACTTCACCATGTTTGACCTCATTATGGCTTCTTCACTTTTTTAAGTATATACCTTAAAATGTAGTGTATGGATGAGATCACCACATAAAATTGTCTGACACTTAAACAGACCTTTAGTTCTTTGTCTCGGTATTGTCTGCCACAGGGATGGGGAGAGCCTGTGACAACCCCCCCCCCCCCAAATGTTGTTGGACTACAACACCTATCATCCCTGACCATCAGCATCTGGAAGGCCAAAGGTTCTCCAGCCTTGGTCTATCATGACCAACAGTTGATCCCAGAAAGAGGTCTTTTCCAGCACTGGTACTGAGACCCTCTTGTTGAAATGTTGAGGCTTCAACTCAACTTTTTCTATATATATAAAAAAGCCCTGCATACACTTATGAAAACACCAGGATTGGCTTCAGCTCCTCTGAATTTCATGCAAATCCCAGTTTCGCATCTACATAATGTGCGAATGTCACTTAGACCCAGATAAAGAGATATAAATTGCAGAGCTGCATTCATGAGTACACAAATACTTTCAGGGTTTTTTATGGGGGGGATTCTATGTCTATTATCTTTATTCTTTCTTTTTGTTTTATTGCTTCAAATTCCCAATGCAACTGTTCTTGCCTCTGTCCTCACGTTGGAAGCTTCACCTATTGTATTTTGCCTTGCGTGTCTGTGAGCTAAAAGTTTTTTTGTTTTTTTTTAAAGATCTCTGGTTTCTAATAGCAATAGGTATTTCTTTGCAGGGCAAATAAATTCCACAAGAAATGTCATTTTAATCTGTTTTAATTGACAGCATGCTTTTAAAACACTCTGTTGATCTCTCCCGGTGGATTCTGCCACAAGGCACAATCATATCCGCACAAAGCAAGTAAATAATAACAGACACAATTTTTTAAAGTGGAAGATGTCACACACGCTCTCTCTTTCCCCCTACAGATTCTTCTTAAAATTTTTCCTCAAGTGCAATCAGAATTGTTTGAAAACAGCCGGGAACCCTCGAGATATGCGGCGGTTCCAGGTAAGTGTTATGGGATTCTCTGTTAAGTAAGTTGTCTGTCTTTTCGCTTCCGTTCCTCGTCACTGACACCATGGGTAATAAATGAGATGACAGTAAATGATAAACCCCATCATATATGGTTAAAGTTTTCCCTGCATTTGTCGTATTTAATCCTTGCTTCCCCCACTTCCCCCTTCTGAATGCCCAGGAGGGGAGGTGATGTACCCTGCCAACCAGTGATGTATATTTGATTTGACACCCCAAAGCAAGGCACTTGCATGTACAACTGCCCATAGCAGGGACTGTGTTCATGATCGGTAGCTGTCTCTGAATTTTTCAAAGTAGCTCTGTCTGTGAGCCATGCGCAAGTCCAACACGCACACACTTTAACATGCTCAGAATTGTCCATTCAAGTGCTTTCAAAACGGCGGCTGATCCAGGCATGGTCACTTTAAAGATCTTGCATGGTAAAGGCAACAAGGCCCATGGGACAATGACCCAGCTGCTTTGCAGGAAAATCTGCCACTGGTTTCATCATAGCTGTCGCTGATGTATTGAGAATACCAGCTAATAAAAACACAGAAGGAGGTGAAGTGTGTCAAGTTGGAAACATGGGGGGGGGGGAGGGGGCTGAGGAGACACAGGCACTAAATCTCATCTCTCTTTCTCTCTCCTTTCCACGCTGTAATTGTTTAAGGCTGTGTGCAGACGTAACACATTCACAGCAGTTCTCCACATACCACTATAATGCCTCGAGCCTAACCGCTCTCCATTTGATTCTGCTACTGTAGCTTGATAACTGAGCAAACATAATGAAAGAGTAAACACACAGCCTTGCTGCAGGTGGTTTTAAGGGTGCTGGGGGTAGGAAACAGGGTTGCTTCTTAAAGAAAAACAACCCAGCAGGTTAGCTTTCAACCTGGAGAGAGAGGATTTATTCTGTATATCGAATCTGGTACCAAACCATCATGGTATGGTTTAGACAAATCTGTGGCCGCCACATTCTGTACAGATGGTGGCGTTCCCAGGCTATCTTCAAGGGCAGCCCCCATATTACAGTAATCTATGTACCTTTCCTTATTCCCTTTGACACTTAAATTTGGCAGATTATCTATAGTGCAATAAAGAGGGTCTATCATATAGTATTCCCAGATTTTCGGGGGGGGGGCACAACAATTGCATAAACATTTCTCTGTTGTTGCTTTGATTCCCGATGTCTTCCCTTCCGGAATTCCACTCCTGGTTCTCTTGCAGTGTCTGCAGCAGGAAATGGCCTTTGTAATCACTTTGAGAAAGGGAAGTCTCTGCATCAACCAGGGTGGAGGAGGGCATAAAGCTATTTACGCCTGTTCTACCCCTCCTTTGGCCTCTTCAGTTTCGAAACTCAGAGTGGATATGGCCAATGTTCACTTACAGTTGTACATTGGATCCTGAACGCCTTGAGAGTCGAACATTTTGGCTCCCGAACGCCACAAATCCGGAAGTGAGTTTTCTGGTTTGCAAACGTTCTTTGGAACCCAAACATCCAACGTGGCTTACATAGCTTCTGATTGGCTGCAGGAGCTTCCTGCAGCCAATCAGAAGCCGCTCCTTGGTTTCCAAACATTTTGGAAGTTGAACGGACTTCCTGAACAGATTCTGTTTGACTTCCAATGTACGACTGTATTTGTTTCATGCCGAGACAGAAATCAAACCACAAATATATATTCACTGTTGTTTTTGCTTTTTGCCCACAAATGATATGTACATAACTGATTTACATCTTCCTGCTATTTGCATTGTGTTTCCTTTGCACTGAAATGAATGGGGTGGAATAATAACTTAATTTTTATAAGTTACTTAATTTCACCACAGCAAATAACAAGATGGATAATGTAGTTTTGGACAGACAGGAAATTTGCATTCCGTAAGATCCACGATACGGCTGCCTTATCTATAAAAGCATCTTGTGCAGCAGCATCTTCTTCTGCACGCACATGCGTTGTGTGGCTTGAGGACCTCTGGCACTCCCTTCCCCCAGATGCAATACTTCAGTGTCAAACTACTTCTAAACTTCCTCAGGCACAAGCCTTTATGGCAGACGCTACTATGGATGCTAGGGAAAAAAACCTCAGCGCCTAGGACTTGCCGATCGCATGGTCAGCAGTTCGAATCCCCGCAGCAGGGTGCGCTCCCGTTGCCAACCTAGCAGTTCGAAAGCACCTCCGGGTGCAAGTAGATAAATAGGGACTGCTTACTAGCGGGAAGGTAAACGGTGTTTCCGGGTGCTGCGCTGGTGCTGGCTCGCCAGAGCAACTTCGTCACGCTGGCCACATGACCCGGAAGTGTCTGCAGACAGCGCTGGCTCCTGGCCTCTAGAGTGAGATGAGCGCACAACCCTAGAGTCTGTCAAGACTGGCCCGTACGGGCAGGGGTACCTTTACCTTTACCTTTACTATGGATGCTATGCAATTTCCAACCAGGGCTGTGTCCTCTCAAGCAGCGGAATGGAAACAGCGCTGCATGTGACAAATACAAGGATGAATGGAAAATGTTGTCCCTGACCCTCAGATACCTTTAAGAGTATAATTTCACAACTGGCCTTCAGAGCTGTGGTGCTTGTTGTCAGGGGGCTTTTTGGTGCCAACCTGTAGCATACACCTAGAGTTATGGGGCCTTGGAAGGGAGGAAGACAGGAAGGTTTCCCTACTCACCTGAAAAGATGAGGCTTCAATGAGGGTGTAGATGAAATACTACCCCTCAGCCCTGGCAGCATTGGCTCCACCACCATTGGTTGTGAGCAGTTAGGATCTCTTACTATGGTTCCCAACTGCAGATCTTTTGTGTGAAAATGAATAAATATGACCCAGATCACCCTGCCTTGTGTCTTGCCTTCTTATTTACCACTATAGTTGCAGACACTTCGGTTGCAGCCCATGTGTGCCAAGCACTGAAAATACAATGTTCTACTTTTAACCTTGAATCACTTTTAACCTTGAATGTTGCATCTGTTGTAACATTTTGTCACCCCCAGCCCCCAGTAAAGTTGCATGCATAGTATGGGTACCTTTGATTTATTAAAGTTTGAGGCTCAGAACTTGGATTGAAATCTGAAGAGGAATTAGTTAAGGCTTTGTGTACACATGGAGTGAAATGAGGTGGTAAAATCTGGAGGTGGTAGAATAGATTGTACAATTCCTCAGCACAGCTGCATTGGACTTAATAGTCTTATGAGGCCACCACTTTCAGTTTAAATGTGTGTTACTTTACTTCAAAATGTGTTAAATCATTTCTGCTACATTGAGGATCTGCTTGCTTCTTCTTCTGGGTGGGGCTCTTGACTATAGCTTCAAAACCTGTCCTCGCAACATAACTGGTACCACTTCAGATTGCAAGGGGAAATCGATCTTTAAGTGCTTCTTGTTTAATTCTCTCCTTGTGAGAGAATTTTAAAAATGTGGTGGTGAATATGGTATTTTTTCTTTCTGCATTTTTTTTCTGTACTCTTTCAGTATTTTTTTCTGAGCTCCTTCCACTGCTACTCATTTTGCACTGTAGATGCCCAGAGATTCCTGGATCCCACATTAAAACTCTATATGGTCTATTAAAGAATGCAAAAAAATACTAAAACTTATTCTCTTCTGAAGGGTTTCACACAGATGCCGATAAGAGTTCCATTCAAGTGTTTTTAGTGTGAAGATCATCTCAAAATATCAGTAAAGTTTTTGCAGCCCCCAAAATGCATGCTCTTTTATCTTTCATCCAACTTCTTCCATATGCCCCATATCAGCAAAAGATAATTAAAGTGCCAGAGATTACGATTTAGGTTACAACGGACACTTGTCAATCCTAAAAATGTAAGACCATCTCAGATTTGTTAAAACAAGATACAGGCGTTGTACATGCAGAATGAAGGAATAAAGGGGGGGGTTCTTCAAACTCTTGATTTAATTAAGTTTTAGAAACAGAAAAGTAGGTGAGGGGAACAAAAAGATCTGAGTGAATTTTATCTCTATGCTAGATCATGTACAGGTTATAGAAGGGTCATATATATGTGGTAGGGTGCTCATGTAACCTTGTATAGTATTAGAAACGCTGTCAGAAGGGAACCCTCTATTTGAAGGTAACTGATGTAGATATGGCACAAGGCTTTTTAGGTGCCAGTACATGTCCAGGGAGAAAATCAGTTCACATTTAAAGGTAAACCTACCTCATTTGCACTTTCCCAAACAGTACATGAACTGGAGCACGGCCGTCCTTCTAAACTCACCCATCTTGGAATTTTGCAGCGCAGTTCTCCAGCCAGAGTCCTTCTGTGTTGTAGCTTTACCATGAGATGTGATCAGTGATGTGACATTGTTTTGTGGAAACCTCCTGCCCTTTTTCTAACAAGGCATTGTTTCATCAAATTAATTGGAAATATCACGAATGCATTGAGACTGAATGATAAAAAGACTAGTCGACTATTTCTAGGATGCGTCTTTGAGAATAGGATGTATAATTTCCTGGTTGTATCCAACAAAGTTCTACACAAAGTAGACCCACTGAAATCTATGGACATGACCTATACTTGAATGACTCGTGTCCCCTTAATGAATCTTAAAAATTCACACTCACTGTAATTACACAAGCATTTGTAGATTGAGGCACACTGGGATGAATGGTTCCCCGAATTCATTGATTTATTACAATATTATGCATGAGTAGCTCCTCCAGATGGATCTAGCTTATCTGAATGGAGATTTCCTTGCATATGTGGGATGGTTGGAACAGAATGGGACAGTCTGCCCACTCCAGAGGTCTGTATGTACAGCAACACACATATACGGCCCAGGAGCAAATCTTGTAGATATCCCAAATCATTTATTTTTTCCTCCTTCATGGTTCTAATTTGGGAGGGGTGAGGGGCAAAATACATTTCCTGCAAGTTGTTAAATTAATCTAGTTCTGATCCTCTAAACTGCTTAGGCATATTTGAAAGCTCTGTGAAGATAGATTTTTCTGAGATTTTTAAGACTGAATACATTTTCTCAGTGTATTCAGCTCCTCTCTGGTCATGTTTCACAGCAGCGAAAATTACATTCTGTTATACAGTTGTACCTCAGAAGTCGAACGGAATCCGTTCTGGAAGTCTGTTCGACTTCCAAAACATTCAGAAACCAAGGAGCAGCTTCCGATTGGCTGCAGGAAGCCACGTTGGACGTTTGGGTTCCAAAGAACGTTTGCAAACTGGAACACTCACTTCCGGGTTTGCGGCGTTTGGGAGCCAAAACGTTCGACTCCCAAAGCATTTATCAACCAAGGTACGACTGTATTCTCTTACTACAGACTTAATAATCTGGAATGAATATCACAAACCCTCTAAAGTGTTCTCACTGTCACTTGATTCAACATTATAGATACATATATTTAAAAGTTTCCTTCACCCATTTATTCACACAAATTGGCTGAAGAGACAGAATCTTTCCATTCTTTCCTGCACGGTCACTTTCGAAACACGTAGTGCTTTCACAACACCCACACTGTAGTTTATGTATATATTATTCTAGCAAGGAGCTCACTATGGCACACCTGATGTCTTCCTCTGAGGTAAGTTAGTCTGAGAAACTGTGACTGACACAGCTATGCCATTGGCAGCAGCATGGGTTTAGCCAGGAACTCCGAATCAAGAACTGTGGGATACTTCTATAGGACAAGCCAGATGACAAGGATGAGAAAGCAAGCTAAAGGTCTAGCTCATAGGGCAACCAGAAGGCAGAAACAAGGAATGAGCTAGAACTGTGTTAGAGTCATTGCAAGTGGAATCCCTGATCTGGACCTTGTGTAGAGTAGAAATGAATTTGCTCTTCACCACAAGGATGAGTTTCAAAGATTTACTGGAAAACAGTTACAAATAAATGTTACATAATACAAAGTCACACATTGCTCTTAAGCAATGTCATTCCATTTTCTTTTTAGTCCTTAATAAAGTTCAATAAACTTTTCTCTCTCTGTTCCCAGAGAGAGATCCTGAGTAACATACTTGTATCATCATCACAGAGCTTTTGCTTCTGCTACTGCTGCAACTGACTTTTCAGGATTCATCTCCTCCTGTTAAAGATCTCTAGGATTCCAGTGATGAGTCATAAATTATTTCATAGCATTTTAAATGCAGTGCATTCAAACCATATCATTTTATGCATGTAAAACTTTTCTATGTTTATCAAACTGTCTGTCCTTTTCTGGTTCAATCTTACACTCTTCACCGGCAGGGTTGGCACCATCAGGCTTTTGCTGAGGTCCACACCCCAGAAAGGGGACTCACTACTAACCTCCTAAGCCTCCTGCTCCTGCCACTTTTCTTTGTCAAGAGAGAGCAGTGACAGAAGCAAGGAGAAATATCACTTTCAGTAATTAGGCAGTATTAACAATGAGTTAATCCCTGTTAACTAAATTGGTGCACACTCACAAAGACAAATTCATTAGTCAATTTATCTCTTCCTTTCACACTGGAACCCCAATGGATAACTTCGGGAAACTTGTCTGAATGGAAAGAGAGAGCAGAATGGAAGGCTGCTGTGACTTGTTTTTCTTCTTCCCATGATGAAAATAACAATAATAAATATTAAAAATTTAATAGCATAGCAACTTTTGCCAAACTAGAAAAATATGTTAGTGTAACTGAGCAGTTATAAGGGAAAGTACATCATGAATTTCGTATTATTTCCAGATGTCCGGTGCTATAAAGGATCCCCACCCCTCTCTTGGAACCATAACATGATTCCACCCCCACCATTTCACTGAGGGATGAGATAGGCTGCACAAATTCTGGACACTCATTGGGAACACAAACCTCAGAACAATTCTAGCAGAAGAATATCCTTGGAGTACATTCATGACACCATTATATTTCAATTAGTGCTGGTTCTCACAGTGGCCCTCACTAATAGCAAACTCAGGTGCCTGTGTGGCAGTCAGTCTGGGAGCAAATAAATGAGCGATTCCTACATGCTTTGCAGAAAGAAGAAGAAATTTTAAGGACCAAAACAGACACCTGTGAGGTCCCATTATTTAGAGAATAATGTTGGCGATTAACTCTCGAGAGAGAGAAGCAACTATACCCTCTTAGACACTGATCACCTGATTACAACCTCATTCTGCTGCATGCATAGACTTATTTTAATCTTAAAACCAGCAAGTAATGAACAGGTAAGTGTTAACAGATAAGTTGTAATGAGATATGCACTCTTGGATGCAACTGTAGAGTGCAAGTGAGAGAGAGAGAGAATACATGAGCAAAGGTGAAGGCAGATCCACTCAGCCACTGTATTAAGTGTATATTTACAGCATAAGAATGAAATTCATGCCACCAGTGTTTAATCTTGGCTGGCAAAAGTGAACCCAAACTAGAAAAGTGTCTTTCAGGAAGGCCTTAGCCTGACTTCTTGCTTAGAAGCGATACTTGCCTATGGTGCTCAACAGTTATACTAACAGACCTAGATCTCCAGGGATGTCAGCCCAATGCCTTTCACCAGCCTTAAATACCCTTAAAGAAAACAAAAGCATGTCATGTTTTATGATAATGGGTGAACAAGTGGTATTGATGGATATGCCATCAGGAGGGCATTGGCAAAAGAAGGGAGGGGCAAAGCACCTAAATGGTTAACAAGATAATGGTAAGAAATATTGACCTTGATTTGTTTAGCTAAGATGTAAAGATTTCTGAAGGTCAAAGGTTTTCTTGTGTAGTGTTTTGGAGTCTAACTGTGCCTGACCCTCTAACATTAAGTTGCTGCGGCCCGCAGTTTTGAAGAGTGAAGCGAACGAGGGGGGAAAGGAGAAGGGGGAGAGAACAGGAAATGGAGTGAGGTGTTTCAGGAAGTTGTCAGGAGTTGACTGATTGATTCCAGATGGAAAGGGTCACCCTCCATGACCCAGGAAACGCTCACTGGGGGAAAGCTGTTGGCTGGTGAAAGGGGGAGGGCCTGGGAGCTGGAGACTAGAGAGGAATGTCCGCTTCCTTTTTTAAAAAACCAAAACAAAACACAAAAATCATGGACTTTTAACTCTTCAGTATAAAACATGCTTGGCAGTGGTCTATTTTCGGCATGAGATTTGAGTGGATCTATGTCTCAATTAAAGAACAATTTCTTATCCATAATGCTAAGCAGCTTTTCGTTGGTAAAATATGTTGTGGGGGTTCCAATAATGGCAAGGTAGAATACGATAAAACAACTCAATACAAAACAGCAATTCAAAACAAATTCAATATACAATAAAACCAATGTATCATTATTAAAGTAGTTGGGAATCATTCAACTGGTATCAGGAGCCACTGAGAGCTACAGTAGGTATATTTTAAAGTAGGTGAATGATTCATGGTGAAGGAAAAGCTTGGGTGGAACATGATGAAGATTCATCTCGTACTCTCTCTAGCCCTGTGCCAGAAAATGTCTCCTGTGTTTCCTCCCTGACCATTCTCCATTAACTAATGGAGAAAAGAAATTTCACCTGAAAATTATCAAAGGGGAGATAAAAAGTTGGTGAAATTCTCACGGGATGCAAGTGGCCAAGGGGTCATTGTGAGTGTCTCGTCTTTCATTCTGTAAAGCATCCCACCAGTGATCTGCACTCTGCAGCCTTCTCGGGAGTCTGCACTTCAATAAAACCCAGGGAAGGCATTGTGATGTAACTTATTCCATGGGGTGGAATGGAAAGTGAGGGCAACCAAAAAGGCAGTAGAGTGCTGGAGAAATTTCTGATGGAAAGAAAAACACATACACTACCCTTGGCCACCTGTCAGAGAACAGGTTTATGCCACACTGAAGACCAACCAAAATTCCAATGAAGTTCTAAAGTGCCCATGAGGTACATAAATGGAAGCCTCTTTCACAGAGGAAGAAAACTTTTGAGAAACCAGAAGACAGATCTTGGCACAGCACTAGTTTGCCCCTAGTATTAGAGGTACACTCAGAGTTGACCCATCCATGAAACAAGGTGAGGGACCACCTCAAGCGGCAGGATCCTCAGGGCCAGCAGATCTGGCCTCCAAGGAATACATTGCCCACTGCTGCTGCTGCGGTGGCAGCAACAGCTAAGGCTGTTGGAGGCTGCATCTGCCTACTCCTTGCCAGCATTCTTGGTGACTAAGAGGTGCTGCTGGTCTCCTCCCACCCTTCTTCCTGATGTAGATCTTCATTCCCCTTTTGTTCTTCACTCACCCTTCTTCCCTGGTCCAAGGGGGGCATGTTGCCATTTTGTGGTTCACCTCAGGTGCCAAAATGCCTTGGGTCAGCCCTAGGTACAGTTCCTCTAATCAGAGGCATACTGGCTCTGAGTGTGGATGTTCCATACTTAGTGATCACTTGGGATGTGCAACAAAATATTGCAATGTGAAGTGTTGTTTTTCAAGATTCCAATCAGCCATGCCATGTTACAGAATACTACATTCCCTTCTAGTTGCCCAAACTACAAGAAGCAAAGGCTGGAATCTGTTTTGTTATTTTTGTTGCAATACACAGCATATTTGTGTACTGTTCTGGTGGACACACATACTATGAGCTGTGAATGTCATATGGTAATGATGGCTGTAACGGTAGCAAACATGTTAGAACCGACATATGCCAGGGACTGCTGTGCCCATACTGATTTGGCAGTTTGAAAGGTACGTTTGTTAAACATTTCCCTTGCTGTCCTAGAGTACTACGGCCAAGGTTTGAGAGTGCAGATATGGAATATACACAATTAGGTGTACCTGGGCTGTTCACATATATGTATTATTTGGGCCCAGTGCATAGGGTTGTATCCAGTGTAGAGCTAAGGAACCCATCATAGTAGCACACTTCCCCCTCCCCCACGCTACCCCAAATCTCTTCTGGATCTCCTCCCCACCCCCTGGAGCACATTTGGGAAGGGTGCTGGGTTTCAAGGGGAGGAGGAGAAGCAGATAAATTTCTGCAGCACAAGCATAACTTGTGCTAGTAGAAGAGTGCTTTGGACACCATCCATAGTATGTAAGAGACTGCAAAAATGTGAATTAATTTACTAATTATTTATTTCAACGTTATCTAGATTATTCTGTGTAGGTGTGGGGTAAGAGAAACTCCCCAGCCCCCTAAATCCAAGACAATTGGGATAATGTTGAAATAAATTATAATGCGTAGTAAATGAATATATCTATTAATGTCAGGGAGATGGTGCTTAGCATTATTTACCATTTTATTATGTATACTTGTTTTTAAATTTTGTGGATTTTATCTGTATTTTTGGTGAATATTTTATACTAATTTATGGAAACTGCTGAGAGATTTTTCTTTTTTTGTGGTGGCGGCGGGAAGCACACCCACAGAAGATCCCAAAATTGGACCTTTCCTAGTTTGGCACTGAGATACTGGGTGAGAACCAAGCTGGGGAGGGAAGAGCTCAAAGGACCCAAGCCTGCAATAAGGCAGTGGGGCAGTCAGGTTTCCTCCTCCACATGCAGTTTTTGTTGTAAAGAATAATATATTTCCTCACCTTACTTTATATGAAAAATGAGGCAGAACCATGAGAAAACAAACATGGCTGCCACATCACATCTTCTCTGGCCCCAAATTTCCCACTACATGGTTGTTTTTGATACCTTCTGCCACTGCTACCTCCAGTCATATTAAATTAAGCGTGCGCACACACATATATGTAAAAATATGCTAGAATGATCTGTGGTCGACTGTATGCTTCCGGTGTATATATAAGTTTATACCTCTATCCCAGTGGGTGTGTATAATATATAGTCTCTACTTGTGCATGGTTGGAATTGTGTGTGTGTGTTATGTATGTGCAATAATATACGTTTTGATTTACATTTGGTTACAATTTAAAATCTTCTCGTAAATATTTCAGACACTGGAATAATTCAGCCTTATTCCCTTGCCACTGAAGTGTGGTCTGGGCTGGCCAGCAAGAGATTAAAATTTATTTCCATTGTTTAAGAGAAAATAATGAAGTGCATCTGACTGGGCTCTCTTATGTCACAGGGGAAATGTTCACTTTGGAGCAGAGTCCCAGCTCCACCCAAATGCACAATGATGAAATCTATTGGCACATGAAAGCAACACATTTTGTGGCGGGAATGCGAGTACAGCATTAATGCACAGTATGACAGGCACCTTTTGGAATGAATTAAGTTCATCTTGAGAAGACAAAGCATTCTTTCAGTCAGCATAAGATTCTCCCAGAGAGCAGGTTTCCCTTCTGTGGGCCAAGAACAGTTTTGTCAGCTGTTAAAGCCAGAAATTCTCTTTCTGAAAGTGGGACACACAGGTTTGAGAATATTCCCACACAGGCTTAGCTTTTTATTCTTTAATGAATGCATATTGGTCTATGGAATATGGGTGCTTCCAAAATTCTCCTCTGAATTTCTCCATGGATTTTTGAGGTCTGGAGTATCTTGTCTTCCTTCTCCCCCCTTTCTTTTTTCATAAATTATTATTATTATTATTATTATTATTATTATTATTATTATTATTATTATTAAAGATTTTCTTGATTTGCAAAAGTGTGTGCAATGTCTCTTGTATATTTCCCCCCCATGTAACATTTTTACAAATCAGTTTCATTTGTTGAGACATTGGGAAGAAAAGGGGGAAAGGGGGGAGATGGGGGGTCAGGTGGCGATGTTTCTATTTTACTTACTATATGTAGGGTTCGGTGTCAGCGTTGCTTGTGCAGGTTCTTTGCTGTTCACTTGTGTTCCTTTGGTGGTGAGAGAGCTTGGGGTTGGCCGAGGGTGTGGTTATTCATTTGTGGTTGGATGTGGTGGTCTTTGTTTTCATGTGTGAGTGGGGTGGGTGTTTTGGATCAGGTTAGCCATACTGATTTGTATGCCGTTGGTGGATTTTTGTCATTGTCTTGTTGGGCTGTGTATGTGATAAAAGGGAGCCATACCGGGGTGAAGGCGTCTTCTTCTATTTGTCCCCATGTCAGTTTCAGTTTATTGGTTAATTTTTCTAGTAGGGCTGTTTCCCATACTATCTGGTACCATTGGTCCATGCTTACTCCTGACAGGTTTCTCCAGTGTAAGGCTATGATGTTCTGGCTGCTGTCTTGTCTTCCTTCTTAAGTTAACTGATGCACTGGCCAAACTCCATTATTTAAAATTGTAAATAAATTTTAAAATTTTGTACTAAGAGGAACTCTACTGGATCAGGCCAAAGGTCTATCTAGTTCAGCAATCCATTTATACACTGGCCAATGAGATGCCCATGAGAACCTAAACATGAAGCCCTCTCCCTACCTTCAGTTCCCAGAGACTGATGTTCAGAAGCATACTGCCTCCCGCAATCAAGGAAGAATGTAGCTATCATGGTTAGTAGGCAGTGACAGCCCTCTCCTTCTCCGTGAATTTGTCTAATCCTCTTTTAAAGCCATCCAGATTGGTGGCCATCACTACAACTTGTGGGAGCCAATCCCATAGTTTAACCATTCACTGTGTGAAGAAGTACTTTATCTGTCCTGAATCTTCCAACATTCAGCTTCACTGGATGTCCCTGAATTCTAGTATAATTGGTTTTGACTTTTTAATCTTAATCCTTCAGGGGGAACTCTTGGGGCATTAAGGCCAATGCCAGTCTGGGCTCCATTGGGAATAAGGGCAGAAAATAAATTTAATTAATAAAATAAATAAAAATAGTGGGTGATAAGAGAAAAAGCTCTAGGCTGTACTGACAAATAAAAAATGAACAAACCACCAGGTCCAGATGGCATTAAAGAAGTTCTTAACCCAAATGTGAAATTGGTGATTTTCTTACAAAAAAAGTAAGATAAATATCCATACCTTAAGATTAAAACCCATACCTGACCAATAACACATTATTATTATTATTATTATTATTATTATTATTATTATTATTATTATTATTAGGAATTGCGGTGAGACATTACAGGCCAGTTAGTTTAATATCTTTCTGATAAAACTGGTGAAAAGCTTTGTCAAAGATAGAATTACCAAACATATAGAAGAATAAGTCTTGCCAGCATAGCTTCCTCAACTCCCATCTAACTAACCTTTAGTGTTCTGAGTGGGTAAGTAAGCAGATGGATAGACATTGTGTACTTGGACTTCTGAAAATGTCCCTGAGTAAGATGAACAGTCATGGGGCATGAGAATTGGTTCTCATAGGATCAGTAACAGGAAGAAGAGAGCAGAAATAAATGGAGAGTTTGACAGTGGAGGGATGTAGTGGAATCTGTCCAAGACTGTCATTGGGATCTCTGTGTTTTAATTTGTTCATAAATAATTGGGCTGAACGGTGAGCTGGGATTGAGAGGAACCCCAAAGAACCTCTCAAAACTGAGTGAATTGAATTAAAATGAGAAATATGATTCCAATCTAAACAAGTGAGGCAAAAAATTCTAATTTCACACTCACACTGATGGTGCCTGAACTAGTGGTGACTGACCAGGAAAGAGAAGTCATGATAATTCAGTGAAAATGTTGACCCAGTGTGTGGCAGCTGTGAAAAAGGTCAAGTCCATGTTACAAAAGGATTTGAAAACAAGGCTGCCAATATCACGATAGCATTCTAGCAATCTATGGTGTGACCACATTAGGGATACTGTGTGCAGTGGTAGCCACTGCATCCCCCAAAAGATATTGTAGAGGTGGAAATGGTTCAGGAAAGGGCAACCAACATGATCCTGGGGTAGACATAACTCCTATTTTATGCCACAAGATGTAGTGATGCCCACCACCTTAAAAGAGGTTTGGACAAATACATGGAAAACAAGGCCTTGTAGCCCCAGTGACTATGCTCCTCCTTCAGCAACAGAAGTAGTATGCTGAGGAGCACAAGTGGGAAAGCACTGTTGTGCTAATGTCTTGCTTCCAGGATTCCCATAAGCATCTAGTGAGAACGGGGTGCTGGACTAAATGAGCCTTTGGTCTGATCCACCATGTTATGTACTGAAGTTCTCACCCTCGGCCAGCAGGGGGATACTGTAGATAGTTATGCAAATAAGGGATCGAAAGTGATGTTCAGTGATTGGATAGTTTTAGAAAATTGTTACAGTTACATTGTACTGGAGCTCTATATAAGCAGGCTGACTGAACCCTTCAGTTCTGTTCTGTTCTGGCCTGTGAATAAACAAGAGCTGTTTGAAGAATCGCTGTGTCGTCTGATATGTTCATCCACAACTTAACACACCAGGAGATTCTTCTTACATGTGTATAGGATTGCAGCCTTTGATATTACTTTAGCTATATGGCAGTTACGGCTCCCATGCAGCTAGAGGCAACATTAAAGAGCCCCCTTTTCACAACCATAAGGGGTAAAACCTTAAAAAAAGTAAAGAAAATTTGATTTTGAGGTGGGAGGAAATAAAAGATGTCTGCTTTTCAGGTAAAATAATTCTGTCTGATTATAAGCAACAGTAGCCCAGTCAATTGCAAAGGAGCTTTCCCTGCTGCCCCATCCTTAACCCCATCTTGTTGTCTTCTGTAAGCTTAAAGACTTAGGTTTCACTCCTGAAAATCTGCTCCCTTCCTCAAAACACTGGGATAGGAGAATGCTGGTAAAACCATTCCCTGTCATTACAGTGTAGACCTGTAATTTGCAAAGGAGCTGCCCATCCCCCCTGCTGATCCTGGATTTTTTACATTAGATAGAGGTGTACGTTTCAGTTTTGCAAAGCTGTTCCCTTTCCTCTACTCCTCTTCCCCACTTTAGCCTCTTCCTTCTATGGGAAGCTTAGAGATATAGTTTCACTTTTAGCAGATGCTTTTCTGCAGGGTTTTTTTTAAAAAAATAAAATAAAAAATCTGGTCCACCAAGGCACCATGAATCCCTGCCTTGCTTTGGACAAACCCAACATCACCTCAACTCAGGATTCAGGATAAAAAAATTCCTTCCTGTAGCACCTTAAAGACCAACTAAGTTAGTTCTTGGTATGAGCTTTCGTGTGCATGCACACTTCTTCAGATACACTGAAACAGAAGTTGTTTGAAGTTAAAGTTGAAGTTGTCTGAAGAAGTGTGCATGCACACGAAAGCTCATACCAAGAACTAACTTAGTTGGTCTTTAAGGTGCTACTGGAAGGAATTTTTTTATTTTGACTATGGCAGACCAACACGGCTACCTATCTGTATCAGGATTCAGGATTAGCTTTAGAAAGCCATTCCACTTCCGAGTGGGATGGTGTTGCGGCTGGATCACGTGGCCTCCACACACATCGGGGGCCGGCGAAGCCCCACAATATGCCCCCCGGCCAGCCAACCCAGCCGGCCGGGGGGTGGCTTACCCCCCCTTTTAAACCGCAGCGCAGCAAGGGGATCTCCCTCTTGTTCCAGCTTCCACAGACCTCCCGCCCTCTTTTCATGCATTGACTATATTGGCCTTGCTATGGACCTCGGTTGGTCGCCGTTGAGGGGCCTGGTAGGAATTTTTCCACTTGGCAAATTGGCACTGGCCATTTGGTTTTCGCCTACCTCGTAACAAATGCCACAACTTTGTAAGGTTTGGTGGTTAGGCATTGGTAAAACCTTGTTCAGGGGAGGGGAGGTGTGGCCATCACAGTGGCTAGGGCCATGGCATGACCCCTATCAGTGACCCTGGGGGAGATCCTAGTTGATGTGCATCAGCAGGGCTCCCCCTACTGGTGGTAAACCCTTGTGAGACTTCCTGCAGGTGGGCAGGAGTCAGATATAGTCAGTTCAATTCCAGTGCCTAAGCCAATACCACTCACATTCTGTAACCAATAAAGTTGTGGCCTAAATTTTGCCCATTAACCTAAAATATGGTGTCCATGTGTTATTATTCAACATGATGTGGGGGCATGGGTTCTTGACACACAACAAAACCCTCTGGAACCTGCAGTTGTTCTCTTTTGATTTCTGCACACTGTGGAGACTGTTCCACCTGCAGAGTTTGCCACAGGAGTAATTTCTTTCCATTTCTTCTGCCTCCCCTCTGCACGTTGATCAAACAAAGCCTCTCCTCCTCCTCACAGAGGGGAGGTATTGTGAGCGGGAACCGTTCCTGCAGCAGCAGGGGGGCATGTTTGGCCCCCTGTGTCATCTCCCAGCTGCCATGCTGCCCCCTTGGCTGGCCAGCCAGTAGGGCTGGTCTGGGGGAGGGGCTTAGCTGCATTCAAGCGGCTGTGGCAGCCTCCGCGCCTCATTCAGCCCTCGGAAGACGACAGATCAAGACCCTGGAAGAGCTTCGGCTGGTTGGGCGTGTGCAGGCAGTGTGAGCCAGGAGGAACAATGGTGGAACTGAACTAAGGAACTAAGGAAAATAATAATAATAATAATAATAATAATAATAATAATAATAATAATAATAATACTCTGCCCATCTGACTGGGTTTCCCCAGCCACTCTGGGAGAATCTATTCATTGTATGGTTCTGCATCTCAAAATGGAGGTGTAGAACTGGAAAATGTGCCAGATAAGACAACCACAATTATAGTGACAGGAGGGGGGCTTGATTGAGGTCCTTAACTTTATGCACAGTGGAGAGAAAGTGAATTGAGAGAGCTTTCTCTCATAATATTAGAATTCAGGGCACTGGCGGAAGAAGAGGAGTGTGGGGGGAGCATACCGCCCCCGGCAGCGTGATCCCCAGGGTGCCATTGTGCCCCCCCCCGTGCTGGGCACCACACCCCCACAGGTGGCGCGCCCCCGGGCAGCGTGCTCCGCCCCGAGACGTGCACCAGCCCCGCCCTCGCCTGCTCTCCGCCACTGATTCAGGGTCATCCAATGAAACTGACCAGAAGGCGATTCAGAATAGACAAGCTGAAGTATTTCTTCACACAGTACTATGGAATTCACTGCCAGAAGATGTAGTTCACATCTTCACCAAATATTTAAAGCAATGTAAAGCATTTGGCTTCCCCTAAAAAAAAATAATCAAAAATCGTAGGAGCTGTATTTATTTTGAGGGTGTTGAGAATTGTAGCTCTGTGAGGGGTACACAACAATTTCCAGGATTCCTTTGGGAAAGACATGTTATTTAAATTTGCTTTAAATATCTGGTGTGGATGTGACCATAGTGACAACCACTAACTTAGATGGCTTTAAAAAGAGATTTGGTAAATTCATGGAGGATAACAATGGATATACAGCTTCCTTCCAGGTCAGAGGCTCTGAAAGTTGGGGAACTTAGTGGAAGAGGACTTTTGCTCCTGTCCTCTGGTGTGGGCTTCCCAGAGGCATCCGGTTGTTCTTTAGCAATAAGATACCTGCTGTGTAATAGAATGCATGTCAGTAGAATAATATATTAATGGTTGTACTCATGTACCAATTGCAGCAAGTCAGTGAGCAGGGGCAATATAAGCCCTTGTTCATACATTGTTTGCCAGCAAAACTGGCAAGACGGATATTACAGAAAATGTCTAACTGTTTGTGACTGAATCCCAGATGGGGTGTAGTGGGTTAGAGTGTTGGACTAAGCCCCAAGAGACTGGGGCTCAAATCTCCACTCAGCCATCAAGCTCACTGCGTGATTATTTAGGTCACAGTCAAGTTCACTGGTGCATTTCATTTTTGGTTATTCATAAATTTTTGGTGTGGGATTTGCAGCATTTATTTGCAAATGTTGACGTTCAGGAGCTTTCAGATATTCATTGTTGTTGTTGTTACTACTGCTACTACTAGCATTTCAATTTAGCCATGCTGTAACCAATAACACTCAACAAAAAAGCAGCAAAACTAGTACATGTTTGATACATGCATGCATCATTCATATATGACTACTGTCATCATATGATTTGTGCTTTGGAATAAATTCCAGCTTACAAAAACACCCTGAGAATTATGTTCTGATTCTTGACCAAAACAAGCTTACCAGACACCCTTTAGAAAGGGTGTACTTTATGTAACTTGATGACTTCATCCTGCTGAATTGCAAGGTGAGCTGTTATGTGCCCCTTGCTTGCACATTTAAGATCTTTAATGCACTGGGTGTTCTTTAATAAATACAGGAGTAGCCAAAAGTCTTAAGAGCATTACAAAAGCTCTGCTGGATCAGATCAAAGGTCCTTCTAGTCCAGCAATCTTTTTCTCCACAGTGGCTAGCTGCTAGCAGCTTCCAGCAAGCTCCTCAGCAGGGCACAAAGGCGATACCCTCCCCCTGCCGTTTAAGGGCTTGGCATGTGCTGACTCTCATGCTAGCTAACATCAATGGGGCTTCCCCTCATTTCCCTCAGTGATGCTCTCATTGCTCAGAGCAAGTGCTTCAGTTTCTTATTGTCCCAGTTTTAAATTTAGTCCTCCACATTTCCACGTCAGTTTGCAATTTAAATTTTTTTAAAGTCCTCTGGAAAACTGTCAGTATTTTTGTCTGACTTTCTCCTATACAGTTGATATCTGCAAATACCTACATTTCTGCAAAGAAATTTCTACTAACGTAATACATTTCTGTATGTTATTTACAGTAATATGCACATGTACTGTATACACATGCTTTTAGTATGTGCATATTTGTACATGTTGCTTTGGCAGACGACTGCTTTGCAAACTTTGGATAGGTGTGAGTTTTGAAGGATCATAGACTCATAGAATCATAGAGCTGGAAGGGACCATGAGCACTATCTAGTCCACTGCCCCCTACAATGGAGCAATCCTTTGCCCAGTGTGGGGCACGTATTCTAACAGTGGCTATTGTTTCAGAAAGTTCACCTTTGAATATGCCCCTGGTACTACTGGTACTATTTCTGTCCTCAAAACAGCCCTGTGAGGTGGGCTAGGTAGAGAAAAAATATCACCAATATCACCCAGTGTGCAGCATAGCTAAATAGGGGTTTGAATGCAGGTATTCCAGGTTCTAGGGACGCGGGTGGCGCTGTGGGCTAAAGCCTCAGCGCCTAGGGCTTGCCGATCGAAAGGTCGGCGGTTCGAATCCCCGCGGCGGGGTGCGCTCCCGCTGCTCGGTCCCAGCGCCTGCCAACCTAGCAGTTCGAAAGCACCCCCGGGTGCAAGTAGATAAATAGGTACCGCTTACCAGCGGGAAGGTAAACGGCGTTCCGTGTGCTGCGCTGGCTCGCCAGATGCAGCTTTGTCACGCTGGCCACGTGACCCGGAAGTGTCTCCGGACAGCGCTGGCCCCCGGCCAATAGATGTGAGATGGGCGCACAAACCCCAGAGTCTGTCAAGACTGGCCCGTTCGGGCAGGGGTACCTTTACCTTTACCTTTATTCCAGGTTCTACTAGGACTCGGGTGGCGTTGTGGTCTAAACCACAGAGCCTAGGGCTTGTCGATCAGAAGGTTGGCGGTTCGAATCCCCACGATGGGGTAAGCTCCCATACCTCGGTCCCTGCTCCTGCCAACTTAGCAGTTCAAAAGCACGTCAGAGTGCGAGTAGATAAATAGGTATCGCTCCGGCGGGAAGGTAAATGGCGTTTATATGCACTGCTCTGGTTTTGCCAAAATCGGCTTAGTCATGCTGGCCACATGACCCAGAAGCTATCTGCGGATAAATGCCGGCTCCCTCGGCCAGTAAAGCAAGATGAGCGCCACAACCCCAGAGTTCTCTGTGACTGGATCTAACGGTCAGGGGCCCTTTACCTTTACCTATTCTGGGTTCTAATCTAATTATCTACAACCTCCTCTTACTGAAGGCTAACCTCCATGTAGGTAAGTCCCTCTGCCTCTGCTGTGAGTTTCCATTCCTTTGGTTATGTTTACTACAGCTGTGGGAGTTCTCTGTTTGCTGGAGCCTGACTTTTTGCCAGTGCTGCCTTTGTAAGGGCCAGCTTGTCTGTTCTATTGATTTTCGAAGCTTGATTGGTATTCCATGCTTAGGTGATTTGGGAAAATGTACACAGAGTCCTTGACTTCATAGGCAAATGCCTTTTAAATATGATGTTCCACAATGCTTACAGGTGCAGTATTGCCGATGGCTGCACTACCCAGGTGTGCATTGAGAAATGGACTTGCTTTGCATAGTAGTTCTTTAGACTGTTCAAAAATGCATGGAGGGGCAGTGGGTTTATTATTTACTTACTATATATTCCATAAAATTTCTACACTGCTTCAGTGTAAAAAAACAAATGAAGCATCCAAGCAGTTTGCAAAAAAATGAAATAATGAAAAAAATTACAACAATACTTTAAGAAAACAATACTTTAAAACATGCAAAAAATACTAAAACAGATTAAAATTAAAAACAACTTTCTAAGCATCTGGGTAGGTTTGTCTAAACAATAATGTTTTTACCTGGCACTGAAAAGAATGCTTATTGTTCACCCCCACCCACATCACCAATGACTACATGTTAACAGGCTCTGTATATTGCAACTTGCATGTAAAGTAGGATACATGGCCACCCTCTCAGATGTAAAAGACGCAGTGCACCCAAGCAGGACTTTCCCCACTGACTTCCCCCAGTGACTGGTATCTGGAGCTGTGGTACCTCTCATCCTGGATTAGGGACCTTGCTTTTTCCTGAATACTCAGTAGTGCATAGAGCTTGTATGTGCATAAGCTCTGTGATCAATAGATGGCACAGTCCCATCCACCCATCTTTGGGGAAGTGCTGTGGTGTGCAGAAGGTCCCAGGTTCAATAGCTGGCATCTCCAGGCAGGAGAGGGAGGGACTCGTATCTGAATAGCTCAGTTGGTTAGAGTGGTGCTGAAACCCCAGAGAGCCATTGCCAGTCATTGTAGACAGAACTGAACGAGATGGACCAGTGCTCTGACTGACAAGGCTTCTTTTTATATTCATATGTATTCAAAATAGGGCCTTTTAGGACGTCTGAAAAGAGTTTGTGATACTTTCTGATATAGGAAATGAAATTTAAGGCCATTTGCAGTTTGCTGGCATATTACGATGCCAAGACCCAAGGAGTCTTCCAGTTCTTAGGATGCTTTGCTAAATGAAATTAATGCAAGGCAGAAAGATCTTGTCCCTCAATGAAGGAATAAGCCCCGCAGGACACAATTTCATTTTGCCAAAATAGAATAGAATTTTAAACTCAGCTGGTTAATTAATGCATCAAACATGGATCTCTGAAAGTAATTTGTCTGCCTTGTCTTCCCCTGCCTTTTTAATACGCAGGTTGTGTTATCAACAACGGTGAATGTTGATGGGCACGTACTGGCGGTATCTGACAACATGTTTGTTCACAACAACTCAAAACACGGACGGAGGGCGAGAAGGCTTGATCCGTCTGAAGGTATGGCCCTTTATCTGGGGTGGGGATGGGGAAGGAAAGGGAAGTATTGTCCAAAATATGTCACATAATCAAGGTGGAGAGAAAACAGCAGTGTGTGCAAGACGAAGAAGGAATGCAAATGCTATTTACCAGGGAGACACCTGATTTTCTGGTAATTGTCCCAAGTAACTCCCTATAGCTATTTTACCCCTCTTTTCCTTTTGAAAATATTTAAAGGTCTCTTTTAAAAATTGTGTTGCCATGGGCAGCTGGAGTTACCAATCATCAACCCTTCCTCACCCCCCTCTGTGTCTTCAAACATTAACAATGCAATCCTATACAGAGCAAGCATAGCCTTTTTACTTACTCTCGGGCACCTCAATGGTTCTTAATTCCAAGAAAACCTGCACAGGGTTGTGTTTTAAATCCCAGATTGGAGGCATGGTGGCTGCACCCTATCTTTAGTGAAAATCTAAACGTGCACACATAAGCACTAGGACTCACTCATCACAACTGGAAAGGTCATTTTTGAATTGTTGCTTGCAAATATATATTTCTCCTATGTTGGGGCAAGAAACCCTTTTCAGCCAGAGGGTTGCATTCCCTTCTGGACAACCACCCAAGGGCCACTTCCCAGTGGTGAGTGGGGCAAAAAGCAAAAGAGGGCAGAGCAACAAATGTAAAAGTTATTTTTGGACAGTAGGCTGGTTTCTACACAAACTCACACACTCCTTGATATCCTCCATCCAGATGAGCAAATTAAGGCAAGGAATAGCTTGCATTCCAAGGAAATCTATTCCATTAATATCACATGTTAGCTTGGCCCTCCTCTGTAGTGTGTAGTTGAGCAATTAGTTTGGCTAATTTACTAATGTTGCTAAGATCCGAAGGGAAAAGCGTCTGCTTTCCATGCAGAAGATCTAGGCCCTGGCATCGCCAGGTAGGGATGGAAGAGATCCTCGTCTGAAATCCTGGACAGCCACTGACAGTCAGTATAGACAATACTGAGCTAGGTGGACCAATGGTCTGATTAAATATAAGGGAAAGACCATAACTTGAATATGGAAAATTCCAACTTCAATCCCTGCTATCTCCTCATATGGTTGGGAGAAAGCCTGATCTGATATCCTGGAAAGCCTCTGCCAGTCAGTGTACTACTCTGGATGGACCAATCAGTGTATTGTGACAGTTCCCCATGTTCCCATCAGTTTATGGATTACCTTGCTTTCATAAGGAGGCAACCCTTGTGAGTGAGATCAGCAACGTGCATAGCATCTAAAGTTGACCAACCCTTTTGTATCATTAAAATCTGGTGGTCTCACTTTGCATTCTAGTTGCTTCTTCAGGACAGAGCAGCTGAGAGGCAATGTGCTAAATATTCCACAAAAGAATTTCAGACTTTGTTGCTCAGCTGGGCTTGACTTGATTTTGAGCAAATCAAGCAACATGACATCTTAGTTAAACAGAAATGTAACAGCACAAGATGTGTATGAAAAAGTGTCAGCCGTTCCCTTAAACAAACTGCGGGAAACGTAACAATGCGCAGAAGGGAACTGACACTAATTGATTTTCGTTTGTTTGGCTAAGCGAGGAATCACCATCGTCTGCAGGCTGTATTTTCAAGCAATTACAAATCACTGGATCTGCTAAGCTTCAAATTGGATAATCGCCTACACTCTTGCCAGCCCCATTCTGGCACCAGTTAAAAATAACTAGAGAAGCCCCTCTTGGCCCTCTCCTTGCAGCTAGTGAAAGTGAGAAGACTTTGTGACGTTACGAGAAGAGACAAGTTAGTCTATTATTTCATTAGGGTGTTTTGTTGCGTCCCTCCCTTTTAAAATGTGCCCTGCATCAACCTAAAGGAGAATTAATGAACTGGAAGAAAATGATTGAATCAGTAAAGAATTCGGAGCAGTGTTAATTCTCCCCCAGCGGGCAGTGAAATGGTAGAAGGAAACTCCCAAGATTCCAAAGCTAGGAAGCCTTCCAGTTTTTCCTTGACTGATTGAATGTGATTGACTGGCTGTTCAAAGGAGTCTCGTATTTTTGGAGCCCTGCCAAAGCTCCCTTCCACCTCTGACCTTGTCAACATTGGGAATGGAGTGATGGATTGACTTTGGTTATGGACTGGAAAACCATATTGGGATCTTGATGGGATGTATAGTCCAGAGGCCCTGAACGTATGAAAGAGGTTGGAGGGAGGGGGAGTGTGTGTGTGTGTGTAGAGGGAAATACCCTATCCTATGAAAGCCAGAAATTCTTAAAATGAATTTTATTACCTATGATCTATTTATTACATTTGTATACAGCTCTTCAGTTTATATTCCCCTGGATGACTTGGGGGGGGAGGGGGGGTTAACACAGTCATTAAAATGTATATACACCAGGGACAAAACACAAGATGTAAAATGTAGATATCTCTTGCAGTAATACTGGGATGAATGCAGGAGACTTTTTATTTTTTTTTACTTATGCAAACCATTAATAAACCCAGCCTATTGATACTTACTTGTTTTTATTTATTTTTTAAATTATATTGCACCATCAAATTCCCTGGGGCGTCACAGAGTTGAACTTGCTTCTGAGTAGACACGGATAGGATTGCACTCTTGCATGCTTAAGAATGTAATCCTAAGCACACTTACTAGGAAGTCACACTTATAGCAGGACTTGCTTCCAAGCAAAAATGTACAGGACTACAGTGAAAATGCTTAATATAAATGTTGTGTATTGTTATTAGCCTGTCGACACTGATGCTTATATTTCTACTTGGTGCTGCCTTATGCTGGTTCAAGACCACTGATGCATCTAATCAATTACTATCAGTTTTGACTGGCAGCTGACTCTCAGGGCTCTCAGGCAGGGGTTTCTCACCATCCTGCTACCTGAGCTCTTTTAACTCAAGATGCCATGAAGGAGCCTGGGACATCCCACATGCAAAACATGTGACCTACCGCTGAGCTAATTCATACTTCACTGCAGCTGGCTCTGTTGCCCCTCCAGTCGGACAGATATTAACATTTTGTGGACTGGTGCAAGGCAACATGATTCCCCAGCGGTCACCTTACCAGCACCAGAAGTTTAACTTCTAGCAGGGAATGTACAAAGTTATTCTGCAATGAATATCCTACACACCCACTAGAAGGGCATATCTGAACGAGGGATGGGGGTCAGAATCCACTTTGCTTCTCATTTTGACATGAATCTACCTCATCCACACTTCCTGAAACAGTATACATATGTAAATACAGCTCTCCTTCAAAATGCATCCTCCTCCAAAGTTTGCAGTACTGTTCTCCAACCAAAAAATGCATTGTAAAACTGAACTTTAGCAAGGACTGTTTTTCTTAAGAACAAGAATAACAATGCAAACTGATGTGGGAATCTAGTAAACTGAATGCAAGACTGGCGGGGGGGGGGGAATAGAAGCTGAAAGAAACAGAGTTGGCCATCCCTAGTAAGAGCATAAAAACACAAGAAGTGTTTTGCTGGGGCAAACTATGCAGTTCAGTATCCCATTTTCTAGAGTGGTCAATCAGATGCATTCATGAAATGAAATCCATAGTTAAACTATGTGCCCTGTGAAGAAAGGGCTTTGTTTTGTGTGTCCAGAATTTCCCACCACATTGTGTGACCCCTGGCAAGGCTGGCCCAGGACATTTTGCTGCCTGAGGCAAAGGAGAAGGTTGTGCCCTTCTCCCCATCCCATATGCAGAAGCTGAGCGGACTGTCCGTTGAATGGTGATGAAAGAGCATCCTCCATCACACCTGAGATGGCTTGTTGGATTAGAGAGCACAAGGCAGGGCAGCTTGGAAGCATAGGGCCACATGTGTGGCACAACAGAGGGGAAAGCGCACACACACACCCCTGCTCATCCACTGCCCTAGTGGTGGGGCTGACCCAGACTCCAGGTTCGATTATTAATTAAGAGAGAGGCAGAAAAAATGTCTCTTCATTCACTTTCTCAATGATGCATCATTTTATGTATACACACCCTTGCCTCCCCCTCCCCCAAATCCAGAAGCCCAAATGTTTTCATAGGGGAGTTTTTCTCCAGCTCCTTAATATTTTGTGTTGCCCTTTTCTTCCCCATGGTGAATTTGTACCCTAGATTTGTATGAAAGCATTGCAATTTTATTTCCAGTTCTTTTTTTACTGATGCCTTGCATGAGATTCATCTTTTTCACAGGCTAGGGATGTCTAAGGGATAATTCTCAGCACCCACACCAGACTTCAATTCCCAGAATTCATTAGGGATGCCATAAGAGTTAAACTGGTGTAGAACCAATATATTTTTGTAGTCTGGATCTGCTTCAATTGAATGATAGCAAGTGAACTTTTTAGGATGGCAAAGAAGAATGTAGAAGTTCTCCAGAATCCACAGAGTTTATATCTGTGCTATAAAAGCCCAGGGGAGAAAATGTTAACTTTTCTGAAGTTTCTGGCAATAGAACGATTGTTATTTAACCCAACTTTCACTGCTAATATTTACTTTGCTGTTCTCCAGATGTTGTAGGACTCTATCTCCCATCAATCATAGCCAACATGGCTAGTAGCCAGGGGAACATCTGGCCCTCTGAATGTTGCTGGACTATGAGTGCCATCATCCCTGACTCCCACTGACCCATGGTGGCTGGGGATGATGGGAAATGGAGTCCAATAACATCTGGAAGTTCCAA
Organism: Podarcis bocagei; assembly: GCF_964188305.1. Taxonomy (NCBI): domain Eukaryota; kingdom Metazoa; phylum Chordata; class Lepidosauria; order Squamata; family Lacertidae; genus Podarcis; species Podarcis bocagei. The sequence goes on along the minus strand of NC_138141.1, from coordinate 4,495,675 downwards.
AGGTTTTAACCCCTGGAGTAAACAATACTGGATGCAATCGGTATGTCAAATTGGTATGTTTATATTGTAACAAAATGGAGATGGCTGGAATCTTCCCTGCAGGGTACAATAAAGCTATTAATCTTTGCTGGAAAAGTGACTCTGATGTCTCTTTTTGCCTTCCCTTCCCCTTTCTCCTATCCTGTAGCCACTCCCTGCATCAAAGCAATTAGCCCAAGTGAAGGCTGGACCACAGGGGGAGCAATGGTTATCATTATAGGAGACAACTTCTTTGATGGGCTACAGGTCGTATTTGGGACCATGCTGGTATGGAGTGAGGTAGGTCAGCATGCTTTCTGGTTATTGCTTGCCAAGCTATCCTTCTCAAAGAGCTAAGGTAGCTTGCATTGGTTCTACCGTATTGGCCTGAATATAAGCTGCACTTTTACTTCCAAATTCTGACCATGAAAAGTTAAAGTGTGGCTTAAATTCATGACCTTACAAAAATTGGCTTTTGCAATATCGCTGCTGAAACAGACATACTCTAAAACAGAGTGTGAGTGCCTGCGGAATTTTAAGGGAGCAGCTTATATTTGGATATTGTCTCTTCCTCCCCCCCTTGAATTTTAAAGGTGTGGCTTATATTCAGGCCCATACGATATTTATCATTTCTCAGGTGGTAACATTCAAATGGCATAATCAACGGGTTGCTAACAGAGAGAGAATATCCTTTTTTGTACGATTTTGTACAGTGCACCCGCAGTGTTTCATGATGGGAATGTCCCACTGGGGAGTGTGGCAGTGGTGATGAGGTTGTGTGAGGTTGCTGCAAGGAGAGGGGAGCGCCATAGACCATTGCCATCAACCCAGAGCTCCTTTAACCTCACTTCTGTCTTGCCTCCATCCCTACAAGTGCGCTGCCACTTCCAGGGGACACAACTGCCTCTGCGCTCTCTCTCACACACCAATCCATCTCTGCAGTTTGCTGTAGCTTTCATGTTCCTCTAAAAGCCTACTTCAAGTGGAGGCATTGGTTTCAGACCACTCACGCCCCCCATGGAAGTGGAGAGGAGACTTAATAGAGCTATGGGATTGGGACAGACAAGCCAAGGTTTTCAGAGGAGGGTTGGCTTAACTTCAGTTTTTATACAAGGTGGCCAAGTGTGCCACTTTACACTTTGAAAAAAGCATTTTGATCAAACAACTTTCTGAAATATATAGTAGATGGTGGAGGGGGGCTTGCGGGAAAAGAGAAGACGAAACTCATAGGCAGCAATGGGCAGAAAAGGAGGAGCTGTTGATGTAGACATCGTGGGCACCAAGACAAGTTGCCTCCCACCCCCCACCCTCTATGCCATGCCTGAAATGACAGAACAATTTGCCTACCCCCAGGGAAATTCAGACAGTCCTACACAAATCCCACCAACAGTAGCTTTTTTGGGCAGTGTTTTGTCAACATGGCCACACTTGTGCATTAGCTCCATAGAAGAGGTGCAAGGGGAAGGCACAAAGGTGCTGAAAACTGTCACAAATTGTATATACTAAATTTGGAAATGAAAAATAGAACTAGTGAGGACATTTAGTGGATTGGTTCCTCTTATGAAACAAAATCAGGTAATTCAGAACTTTTTTGATCAGGCTTCACATATATAAAAGTTGACCCAAATTATTCAGTACTTAAAACAAAAAGTACTAGAGATAAAGTACTAGAGATAGAGTAAAATTAGTTCAGTTCACGTTTTAATGCAGACCTATTTACCTTCCTGAACTAAGATGTAAACTGAAACACAGCTGAGCTTCCCAAGTCACTTCTCTGAAATTTGTAGTCCAGTTCCTTATGCAAAAATACACACCAAATAGCATATATTAAAGAACACTTGCACACAAAAAGCATATATTAGTGAAATATGCATCCTAGAAAAAATAATTTAAGAAAATGTATTATATATGGGGAAATTGTTTTAGAATGCATATATTAGACAAAATCCATGCAAAAATGTATACTAGGAGAAATGTGAAAATTCATACAAATTGTTCAGACTTTTTTTTTTAAAAAAAGCAAATTTATGTGGAAATGGGGCAAGCTCATCTTAAGATTGGATAAAATGATAAACTGAAATGGACAGATTTGTGCATCCCACCTTCATCATTAACCTGAGTAAATAAAGGTGTGTGTTTTGCCCGCTGACCTGGAGAAGTTTATTTCTGCTGAATTTTAATGTCCATTTTTATGTAGAAAAGGCCTGGGGAACCTCTGGCTCTCTAGATGTTGTTGGACTACAACTCCCATCATCTCTGACTATTGGCCAAGGTGGCTGGAGATGATGGGATTTGGAGTCCCACAGAGCTTGGAGGGGCAGCAGATCTCCAGCCCTGTTCTAGCAGCACAAACTGAGAATGGTGAAGGGTCCTATGCAAATGCTTCACCACTGTTACTTCTTTTCTCTCCTTGAATCTCCCCAGCTGATCACCCCTCACGCCATCCGTGTCCAGACACCCCCTCGTCACATCCCTGGTGTCGTTGAAGTAACATTATCATATAAATCCAAGCAGTTCTGCAAAGGAGCCCCTGGTAGATTTATTTATACAGGTATGTGAAAACTGTGTATCACAAAGGACTAAGTCCAGGTGACCTATTGGTTCTAAATTACTAAAGTGTAAAGTTGTGTTGAAAATGGATCTTTTTTGGGGGGGGGGCAGCAGCAAAATGTAGCTTTTTGTTTCAAAATTGACACTTTTCTTTTCTTTTGCTTTTTTGGCTCTTTCCCAACATTTGCACTGGTTGCCCCCCACCCCACCCACTGGCTATATTTAGTTGTCCTGAGATCTCACATTGAAGTATCAGAATAAACAACAGACCATGAGGAAGGACCAGCATCAGCACCAATGTCCTGGGACAGTTGTTGAGGCCCCAGCACCAGAGCAGGGCCTCTGACACCTGTCCACCTGTCCTTCACACCCCCTGCATCATTTTCCAGCCCAACACTATGACTAACACTGCGTAGGGGTATCGCGCTGCCATCCCAATGTAACTTAGCTCAGGGGCATTGTGGGGAAATGTAAATGGTGACTAGATGCAGCCACAAATCTCCGCTTGAAGCACAGCTCTTGGTAGAGCTGCTGCTGTTGCTGCCATTTTCCCATGAACCTCACATAGCTGGAGTTGGAGCTGTCACAAGACTTTTTTGTATTTCTCATGAGTAATAATGATACAAACTAAATGTAGGCCTAATTTATTTTGCCTAGGGTGGTCCACCTATGCCTGGGCTGTATCATTTTGGACTGCAGCTATGGGATCCCCCGCTTGTACCTTTCTGCATTTCTTTCAGTAACAGTAGAGTTTTGTGGTAGAATGGATTGTGCCAGCACTACTGAGTTTGAACCATTTCAGAGCGCACTGATCCAGTAGTATACTCTCGGGCGTGTATTGGCTCTAGGTATACTCCATTTTTTTTTATATATACACACACACACACACACACACACACACACACACATTATATACAAACACACCATTTATATAGTCATACCTCGGGTTATAGATGCTTCAGGTTGCATTTTTTCGGGTTACGGACTGCCAAAACCCAGAAGTACCGGAACGGGTTACTTCCGGATTTTGGCGGTCACGCATGTGCAGAAGCACAGAATTGCAACCTGCGTGTGCACAGATGTGCCGCTGCGGGTTGCGAACGCTGCAGGTTGCGAACATGCATCCCGCACAGATCACGTTCGCAACCCGAGCATCTACTGTACAGCTATGTCATAAACACACACATATATAAGTGGTTTACACCAACCATACTTATATAAAATATTTAAAAACATGTAAAAAAAATAAAGCCAGAGATTTGTGGGCCAGACTCTATTTTGAAGGGGGGAAAAGAACGAATTCCTATGCCCCACAAATAACCCAGAGAAGCATTTTAAATAAAAGGACACATTCTACTCATGTAAAAACACACTGATTCCTGGACCATCCGCGGGCCCAAATTAGAATGAGATTGGGCCCCCAGGCCTTAGTTTGCCTACCCATGGTCTCAGTGATTGTGCTGGGATATAAGGGTTCAAGTAGAACCCTGTAAGCCTGGACCTAAGTTGTTGAGAACTTTGTAAATTAAATCAAAGTTAACAACTGGGAACTGCCATAGCAGGTGAACCAGATGAAATTGATAAAAGGCACTCTTTTTTTAAAAAAAGATATTTATTAGGAATTTGCAAATTACAGAAAGAGAAAAAGAACAATAGAAAATTAAACAAAACAAAACAATACCTTACAATACATCACAAAAAACAAAAAGGAAAAAACAAAAAATACAATAAAACAACAAAAAAGAACAAAAACATTTAAAAACACATCCAGCCTTTCCATGTCTTTACCTTTCATATACTTGTTGCATCGACCTCCTCACACCTCCCTTTTTGTATTCTAGTTCAATTAGCTATTTCAGCAAGTCCTTTCCATCTTTCTCAATTTTCGTTCTAAAATTTAACTTAAGTCACTCTAACCTTAAATTTTCCACTTTGGTCCATTAACAATCTATTTTTACTTAATTCTTTATTACATTTCTGCTAAAGCCATATAACTTCATTCCAGCATCCTTCTAACATTCATTAATTTTGCAATATTTCTGTAAATATACTTTAAATTTTTTCCAATCTTCTTCCAACGACTCTTCTCCCTAGTCTCGGATTCTGCCAGTCATTTCCACCAGTTCCATGTAGTCCATCAGCTTCATCTGCCATTCTTCCCTGGTGGGTAGATCTTATGTCTTCCAGTGCTTTGCGATAAGTATTCTTGCTGCTGTTGTGGCATACATGAAAAAAGTTCTATCCTTCTTTGGCACCAATTGGCCGACCATGCCCAGGAGAAAGGCCTCTGGTTTCTTCAGAAAGGTATATTTAAATACCTTTTTCATTTCATTATAGATCATCTCCCAGAATGCCTTAATCTTTGGGCATGTCTACCAAAGGTGAAAGAATGTACCTTCAGTTTCATTACATTTCCAACATTTATTATCGGGCAAATGGTAAATTTTTGCAAGCTTGACTGGTGTTATGTACCACCTGTAAATCATTTTCATTAAATTCTCTTTTAAGGCATTACATGCCGTAAACTTCATACCAGTGGTCCATAACTGTTCCCAGTCAGCCATCATAATATTATGTCCAACATCTTGTGCCCATTTAATCATAGCAGATTTCACCGTTTCATCTTGAGTATTCCATTTCAACAGCAAGTTATACATTCTTGACAAATTCTTAACTTTAGGGTCTAACAATTCTGTTTCCAATTTTGATTTTTCCACCTGGAAGCCTATTTTTTTGTCCAAATTATATGCCTCCATTATTTGAGAATAATGGAGCCAATCTCGTACTCTGTTTTTTAATTTTTCAAAGCTCTGCAATTTTAATCTGTCTCCCTCTTGTTCCAAGATTTCCCAATACTTCGGCCATTTGGCCTCCATATTGAGTTTTTTCTGAGCCTTTGCTCCATTGGTGACAAACATCTTGGGGTTTTATTTTCTAACAAGTCCTTATATCTTATCCAAACATTATACAGTGCTTTTCTGACAATATGGTTTTTAAACACTTTGTGTGCTTTAATCTTATCATACCACAGGTATGCATGCCAACCAAATACGTTGTTGAAACCTTCCAAATCCAACACATCCGTGTTTTCAAGAAGCATCCATTCTCTCAGCCAACAAAATGCGGCTGATTCATAATAAAGTTTAAGGTCTGGCAGGGCAAATCTACCTCTTTCTTTAGCATCTGTTAATATCTTAAATTTTATTCGAGGTTTCTTGCCCTGCCAGACAAATCTAGAGATATCTCTCTGCCACTTCTTGAAACAGTCCATTTTATCCAAAATTTGCAATGTTTGAAACAAAAACAGCATTCTTGGCAATACATTCATTTTTATCACAGCAATTCGGCCTAACAACGATAACTTCAAATTTGATCATATTTCTAAATCCTTTTTCACTTCAATTCAACATTTTTCATAATTATCCTTAAATAAATTCACATTCTTAGCAGTCATGTTAACCCCTAAATATTTCACTTTCTTAACCAGTGTCAATCCTGCCTCCTTCTGAAACTTATCTCTCTCAATCTCAGTTAGATTTTTCTCTAAAACCTTAGTTTTCATCTTATTCAACTTGAAACCTGCTACCTGGCCAAATTCTTGGATCAGTTCTAATACTCTTTTGGTGCTAGATTCTGGCTCCTGTAAAGTTAATACCAAATCGTCAGCAAATGCTTTCAATTTGTACTGTTTGGCTCCCACTTATATGCCTTTTACCAATTGGTCCCTTCTAATCATATTTAGCAAAACCTCTAGGACCGATATAAAAAGCAATGGAGAGATTAGGCAACATTGTCGTGTCCCTTTCTCAATCTTAAACTCTTCTGTCACTACATTGTTCACAATTAATTTTGCCTTTTGTTCTGAGTAAATTGCACCTATACCATTTTCAAAACCTTGGCCTACCCCCACCCCCTGTAAATTCTTCTTCATAAAACTCCAAGAAATATTGTCAAAGGCTTTCTCTGCATCCACAAATATCAAAACTGCTTTAGTATTAATCTTCACTTGTAGTTTTTCTAAAATATTAATTATATTCCTCGTATTGTCAGACAAATGTCTGCCCGGGAGCAAGCCCGCTTGGTCTTTATGGATTTCTTCTGCTAACACCTTTTTTAATCTTTTAGCCAAAATGTCTGCAAAAATTTTATAATCCACATTAAGCAATGATATGGGGCAGTAGTTCTTGAGCTGTGTCTTTTCAGTCTCTGTTTTCGGTATAAGTGTGATGTAAGCTTCCTTCCACGACTCTGGTGCCCTTTTCCCTTCCAATATTTCATTGCAGACTTCCTTTAAAGGTTGTATTAACCATTCTTTCAGAGATCTATAATATCTTGAAGTCAGTTCATCCGGCCCTGTAGATTTACCCAATTGCATATTCTGAATGGCCCCTTCTACTTCCTGTTCCATTATTTTGTGATTCAACATTAACTTATTTTCTTGGGAATTTTTTGTAGTCCATTCCTTTTCAAAAATTTATCGATGTCCATTTCTTTCTGCTTCTCCTGTGTATATAGTTGTTTAAAATACCTCTGGAAGCACTTTCTAATTTCCACTGGGTTCTGTATATTCTTTCCTTCCACTTCCAAATTCGTGATGGTATTAAGTTTTTGTCTTTTTTTCATTTGCCAGGCCAACAGTTTCCCACACTTATTTGCCAATTCAAATATCTTTTGTCTCATATGTTTGATCTTCCATTCTATTTCCTGATTCATCATTTTCATGTATTGTACTTGATATAACTTTATTTCTTTCAAAATCTCCTGGGACTTTGGTTTCATCCTCAATTTCTTCTCTCCTTCCTTTATTTTTTCCAGAATTTTATCTTTTTTCTCATTTTGCATTCTCTTCTTAATTGCATTCTGTTGTATCAAAAATCCTCTCATGACAGCTTTACTTGCATCCCAGATTACTCTTTTTTCCACAGTAGTGTTCATATTTATCTCAAAATAGTCTCTCAAAGTTTTTTGGGCCTTCTTAGTAACTTCTTCATTCCTAAACAAAGAGTCATTCATCCTCCATCTAAAGGAACCAATTGGCATCAATTTCATTTCCATCTTCACAGCATTATGATCGGAGCAGGTCTTGGGACAAATTTCAACTTTACTAGTCTTCGGGGCCAGTCCTCTAGTTACCCAAATTTGGTCAATTCTTGTCCAGATAAAAGGCACTCTTTGCCACAACAGGCAGGCCTCATGCTCAGCTCATGCGTTTCACAGGGGCATCAGGCTGGCCACTGGAGGAGGAAACCAGGTGCTTGATAGATACAACAATCTGATCCAGCAGAATTCTTAATACTCATAATAGCAGATAATATTTTTGGTTTTTCGTATAGAAAATATGGGTGTAAATAGAAGTTCTGCACAAGCAGATTCTGCTTATATTTGAATAAGCCCCAGGTGTTGCGAAGGAAACTTTGTTCAGAAGTCTAGAACTAGCTCCACAAAGACACTCACATGTCCCCTTCCTGAAAACCTGGAAAGCCACAGCCGGTCAGGGCTGAGTTAGATGGACCAATGGTCTGACCCAGTATAAGGCAGCTCCCCGTGTTCCTACATGTCTTGAATGGGAACCAATTCCCATGTGAGAACTTAAGAAAATAAAAAGAACTTGCTGGGTCAGGCCAGTGGTCCATCTTGACCAAGATTCTGTTCTCTCAGCAGCCTATGGAAAGCTGTAAAGCAGGACTTGAACAGAATTCTCCCCACTTGTGGTTCTCAGGAACTGAAAATTCAGAGGCATACTGCCTCCAACTGTGGAGATAGAACATAGCCATTGTGGCTGTTGTTGTTGTTTAGTCGTGTCCGACCCTTCGTGACCCCATGGACCAGAGCACGCCAGGCACTTCTGTCTTCCACTGCTTCCCGCAGTTTGGCGAACACCATCTCGTCCTCTGTCGTCCCCTTCTCCTTGTGCCCTCCATCTTTCCCAACATCAGGGTCTTTTCCAGGGAGTCTTCTCTTCTCATGAGGTGACCAAAGTCTTGGAGCCTCAGCTTCAGGATCTGTCCTTCCAGTGAGCACTCAGGGCTGATTTCCTTCAGAATGGAGAGGTTTGATCTTCTTGCAGTCCATGGGACTCTCAAGAGTCTCCTCCAGCACCAGAATTCAAAAGCATCCATTCTTCAGCGATCAGCCTTCTTTATGGTCCAGCTTTCACTTCCATACACATGATAATCTTACACTAATCCTCTTTTAAAACCATCCTAAATTGGTGGACATGACTGCCTGTTGTGGGAGCAAATTCATAGCTGTGTCTTGTGGGTGTCTCAACTCTTCTTCCCACACAAACCTTCCTTGTACCTTTTGGTTCCCTCCCCTGCACTATGGGCTCCCCACTTTCTGTTTGAAGTGTGGCTTCAGCCAGTGCCCCAAGTGAGGCTGCTGCCAGGAACGGATAATCCATCTATCCAAACAGTGAGCCAGTCCCACTGCTGCTGTTTGACCATACAGAAGAACATAGATACCCAAGGAAATAGTGAAAGATGATTTTCAGATCCATCCAGAAGGGAAAGGTTGTTTTGCTGCTTTATGCTAGAAGATGCTCCATAAAATTAGTGATGGGAGGAGGGAGAATCAAGCAATTTCTCAGTCTCTCTATCTAAGTAGATCATGACAAGCAAAGCGATAAACACAACTATTAAGTACAGCTGCACCTGGTGTAAGCAATTCCCCCAGCTCATTTTGGCTGGTAGTAGAATTGTTGAAAGAAAAACACAGAACAATAAAATAAGAACTTCCAAGCTGCACAATTAACCCAGGGTGTTGTTGTTTTTCTTGCCTCCAATTACTATATTAGTGGTGTTCAAAGTCTGTTTTGCTCATGGTACAGATCGTTCCTTTTTCTCAGCTTTCACTGGTGAATCTATACATAGTCCTGGATAATATGCAATACTTTCTATATGAAATTGACAATTTAAGTCAAAACAATGGCTGAAGTAAAAATCAAATTGGGGTAGGGAAGTGGGAATAATTTCTTTAAAAAGTAACATTTGAAATTTAAAATGGTTCCCTGCCATCAATAAGCTATAGGTACAGCAGTTGTCTTGCACATATTTAATTCATGGCAAGACTGAAGGGTCAGCATTCAAAATGTGATGTTATAATTTTTGCATTCTGAGCAGGCAATCCATGTGTGTGTGTCTGTCTGTGTGTGTGTGTGTGTGTGTGTGTGTGTGTACGTGTGAATTAGGTATAAGCCAACTTCACCAGTTCATTTCTTTTTGGGGTGGCCATAGCTCAGTGGAAGAGCATTTGCTTTGCATGTAACAGGTCCCTCGTTCAATACTGGGCATCTCCAGGTAGGACTGGATAACCCCTACATGAAATCCTGGAAAGCTGATACCATTCAGCGTAGACAATGGCTGAGCCAGGTGGACCAATGGACTGACTCAATAAAAGGCACCTTCTATGTTTATTGTTCTGTGGATTCCCTCTGTCTGGCATCCAGCTCCTCCTGAATTTATTTATTTAATCCACCAGTCTTTCTTCCAGCAGTGATAGGTACTATTCTCAAGTTTTCTTTTCTTTTTTGTGGTGTTTTATCACTGTGCACAACTGAACCAGTAAAACAACACAAATAAAGAATCTTGATGCAACCTTGCATCCAAAACAGCATTTCTTCAACGTGTGCAAAACTGTGACAAATTCCACATACAAAGTGCTCTGTACCACATTTGAGGAGGATGGGGGTATGGAATAGTTCAAATTTGGAAACAGGATCAGGTAATAATTCAGATCTCAGAATAATATTGATGCTCAGTTTCCACTTAATCCTCTACAAGGTACTAGGACTCAAGTCCAATTAAACCCAATGATATGTCTGAGTAATCATGGTTAGAAATCAAACTCAAATATTAAATTTGTTCTCATCTCTTAGAAACTGCTTCTAATTGTGTTATACTTTGAGCCATTCTTCCTTATTAGGAATAAGATGGATCCAAGTCTTTGATTGGATTTGTACCATGATCAGCACCAGAGTGGAAGGGGAGTCAATAAGTCAATAGCAGTTTTGATGTCAGAATCAGGTTCCTATCAAGATCCCTCCCAAGGGAACTGGCCGTGAAGGCAGAAACTGAATCCGGTGTTCCTATTAGTAAGCAGGTGGAGAGATGATAAAGCAGGGATTTTCGGAGCTCAGGTTGCAACTGCTAAAGATCTGAGGAGAAGTCTTCAATATTTAATACAAAATCCAATATTCATTCCATGTTCAAACTGATTAGGCATTAGCTGAACAAGAACAGCACTGAGACAGCTTGTTTGAAGAGGAGAGAGCCATAAACTGTTAAAAAGACAACCATAAAAATTAAAGATAAATTCCAAGGGTAAATCTAAATGTCACAGTGGGAGCTGTTATCGGCATGCATATGTTCCCCATAATGGGTATTTATAATAGGTTACGGCAAAGTATGTCATACTAGCAATGCTGTAGTTAAGAATCTGTCAGCAGTTTCTCTCTGAGTGTTATCACTCACAATGCTGCTGCAAAGCAATCACCCAGCTGATTGTGGTGCCAAGGCTGTGTTTATTGTTTTGAGTTTCTCCCCGCTTCCCTCTACCCATTCTATAAGGGGGGGGAGAAGTCCCCCAGTAGCTGAAAAGGTTTAGAAACCTATCCATGGAGGTTTGCGGAAATGGGTTGATTTTTGGCACGCTGCTTTGGGCCTGAAAAGACTAAAGGCACACAAGAGTGGGATGGATCCAGTCAACAGCTGCAGTCCTAATCCCACTTATCTGGGGGTCAGGATGCTGGAGAATTCTGATGAAGGCAGAAATAGGAGTGGAAGTTACCACTGTACACTTATTTGTTCCATGTCCAGAATGGAAATCAGTCCAGTGAATACGGACTAGCACCCCTAGTCAACTCATCTCCAAGTACACATGCGCCTAGACTAGCGGATTAACGCTGTCCACTCCTTTTATATGCGGACGACGCGGTAATTCTATCTTATACACGTGTTGGACTAACCAGAGCTCTGAAGATCTTTGCCACGTATTGTCAACTCAACCAATTAACCATCAACCATGTTAAATCTAAGATTCTGATTTTCGCCAGAAGTCGGAGATTATACGAATGGAAGCTTGGTGGAGCAAAAATAGAGCAAGTCCTAAAATTTCAATACCTAGGAGTTATTTTTCAATACAATTTGGGGTGGAAAGCACAAATTCAACACCTACTTAACAAGGCCAAAACTCTGTCATATGCGCTCCTCCGATTTTTCTTTTCGGATGGAGCTTTACATGTTCCCTCGGCCCTAAAGGTGTTCAAGGCAAAAGTGGTTACCGTGCTTGCTTATGCTGCCCCGCTCTGGGCCGTGATGACAGACCTTGCTCCTCTTGAGACTCTGCAAAACCAATTCCTACGTCGGCTCCTAATGCTCCCCCTGTGCGTAAGCAACGCAGCCATGCGTCTAGAATTGAAGATCGCATCCTTAGAAACTTGCCTGTGGAAGCAAGTCTTCAATTATTGGTTATCATTGTGGCATAGATTACCAGACCATTACCTTGTCCAATGCTTATGGCGAGATGAATTTTCCAGCCTTTGGACTAGTAGAATTCATTCCAAACTCCTGAGTTATGGAATCTCTCCCTTAGATTCCCTAAAATTAGATCAAATCACTGCTCAAAGACTGATCCGCCAAAGACTGGATGACATCGATTTACAGCGAAATTATACACTGGGGGGAGGTGTTTGTTCGCCCCAGAACATTGGTATCACTTTAACTTACTGCGTTCCATCATACCTCTCCTCCCTTTCGACTGTTGCCCATAGGCTGGCCTTCACCAAAGCGAGGTTTAACGTTTTTCCCTCCAATGTCCTGAGACATAGATTCTCAAAGGGCCAAGCCTCCACCATGTGCGAATGTGATAAGGAGACGCCGGAGTCGCTTCAGCACATTATGTTCACTTGCCCCTTATTCAACGGGCCACGGGCAAATTTGTTGGGATCAATCATACAGAAACTAGAGGGTACCCCACCAAAATTCCACCTTGCCCAAATCTTGCAGGATAAGGATACCCATACGACCCTGAAAGTGGCTAGGTTCCTGGTCGCTGTCCTTACCCAAAAGCGTTGCCAAGGAGCACCACAAGCTAATTAAGGCGTAGTATGCCATTCCACCTCATAGTATTTTATTGTTATAGTAGTGTTTTAGCGGCTGTTTTTTCCCACGTGCACAAGCTGTTATTTATGTCTTGTTTTTATCTGTATGGGCCTACGGCCGTAATAAAATTATTATTATTATTACGGTCAGTTGTTGCAGCTGCTGTTGCTTTCAGTCCACTAAACAATTTGAAATTGATGACATTTCCTCCACCATTTGCATTATGTTTCCTTTGCATTGAAATTAATGGTGTGGAATAACATAATGGCAATGTAATTTACGTAACTTACATAATTACACCACAGTGGACAGTGAGAAGACACTTTTTTGTGGAGGCAGACTGCAGAGGAATGGAAACAGTGTTGCATGCAAGTAATACAGTATGGAATGCAAAACGATGCCTTCTTACATCCTACCTGTTTACTATTATTGATGGATTATTGAATATTGCTTTATTTGATATAAATTGTTCATTTTAAAGATATTGTGACTTTTTGTATTGAATCAGATTTGATTCAATAAAACATGTTTGATGTTTTATTATGGTGCTATGTGTTGGAAGCCGCCCAGAGTGGCTGGGGCAACCCAGCCAGATGGGCGGGGTATAAATAAAATTATTTATTATTATTATTATTATTATTATTATTATTATTATTATTATTATTATTACTATTACTATTATTACTACCACTACTATCTGAGAGTAGGCCCCACATGTCTGAGTAGACATGGTTGGAATTGGGCGGTAAGTTATTTGAATTCAGTTGAACATAGTTTCCACTGGGAGTTAAATTAAGCCATAACTAACTTGTCCCACTGATTTCAGAGAGGCCTAAATTCAACTAGCTTAGTCTGGATTCAATCCAATTTCAACAATATAATGATAGCCACAGAAAGGAAAGAAATCTCAAGTAGTTGTGCATGCTTAATAGTACATGTTGCTGACACTTAAGCCTTGTGCAGGCGTTATTAGCTTCCATGTGCAGCAACACAGAAGCACGAATGGGACCATGTCAAGTAAGCCTGTCCCTGATGTATCACATACGATCTATGACCCAGGGATGGGAAGCCTCATTTTAGCTCTGGAGCCACATTCCCTTCTAGGCAACCTTCCAGAGGCCATATAGGTGGGGCAAGAGGCAAAAAAGGATGGAGCAGTGAATATAATTTTTACGCTTGCAGAGTAGGCTAGCTTTTACACACACACTTCTTGCACACACATCCAGACAAGGAAGAGCTATTAACAGAGATCAAGGACACATTCCAACCTGTCAGAAAGCACTCAAGGAGAGTGCAAAGCAAGGCCAGTGAAGATTGTGGCCTGGGGAGAGACAATGTGTCTGGGAAGGGGCTGTGGCCATGAGCGTCTTCCAAGGACCAGCCTGGATAGCCACATTTTGCCCCGGGCCTCAGATTGTGTGTACAGCCTGAACATATGCAGTGTGAGGGGCTGTTGTGAATCTAGTTTTACACATGAAAACTTCCATGAGATCTGGAACAAATATCAGCCAGTCTGGATTGAGCATGCAACTAGGGGTGGGGGCTTTTCTGCACCATCAGGCGTTTTGTTCCTGTGTAACTATAATTTCTGCATAGGGCTTTGGTTGCAACAGTTTTAGACATATTAGCTTGCGCTATTGCACTGTGCAGATGATCAATATCGATAATGTGCCTTACATTTAAATTTTCTTGTGTAAACTGGAGCTGAATTGGTTGGCTGTGTGTGCAGAACTGATCGCTGAATCTTGCTTGACCAGAACCAGAACCAATCCAGAACAGCATCAGATGCAGCCAAACTTGAACTGAATTAAAAAAAGGAATGGCTTGACTCGCTTGTCTGTCTATGTACCTATCTGAGCAAAGGCACTAAGCCAGTCCCCCCCCCCCCAACTTCTAACTGGAAAAGACAACACTTTACTATTCATTGGTGGCAAGCAGTGGAACCAAGAAGGCCTCTGTGGTACGATGTTTCACATCTTGTGTGTCACACCTGAAAAAGGCGTGTTTCTACCTGCTATATTTCAGATGGCACAGGGACATAAAGCAGGGCTTCTGTACTGAGATGTGTTATATTTTAATTTATGGTAATAATTTTTACATTTGCATGTAGACATAGAAATCATCATATGCAACTTTTATGCAAATTTGGTATCTCTTTTACCATCTTATTTTGGTGATGCAAACACTCTTTTTTGGCAATGCATTATGGTCCTAATAAAATTTCGTCAGCAACCCAGAGGACTAGAATTGTGAACAGCAAAATCAAATCAAATAAATAAGAACTGAGATTCACTAGAAGCTATAGAGCAACTGTTGCAACTTATCATGACAAACTGAAAGCATATTTTTGTTGATTTTTTAAACAATTAATACTAAGCAGTAGCCTGATTGTTTTCTTGATCATCAAATCTAGATATTCTCATTAGATATTTTTATTTAAATACACACATTTAGATATTATTTCATTTATTATTTTTATTTCAAAAGTTCATAACCACTTTTGCTTGAAATAAGACATGTAATTCCCTTAAACTATTAGACTCACAAGAAAGAAGAGAAATGGCACATTGTGATATATAAGACCTCAGGAGGATTCTGACAAATTCTCACGATTATTGGCATAACTTTCCTGCCCTGCTCCCAAATGGGAAATAGATTCTGTGGCAGTTGAAATGTGTATTATTAAACTCCTTAAGTGATCCAGAATGGTTCCCAGTAGGCAGGAAAAAAACATTCTAAGTATAGCAAAATCTAAATTCTCAGGTCTAAGGCTTTCCTGCTCAACTCCCATTTGATTCAGTCCCATAATATTTAAACTCACCATCATTGTTTCATTAAAATAAATCAAAATGTATGTCACCAGGACATATTATGATTTCTTGCTTCTATGTTGCTAAGTAGAGGCAGAGCATAGGGGACAGCGCTATGATTTCCAGTTTAATTTATTGCTGCCAATCAGCTATCAAGCCCACGCGTGTCCCCCAGGCAAAGTGTAGCTCTGTACTATTCTCAGAATGAGTGCCCTCCAAGTGGTCTGGCCAGTGGTGAGGGTGGGCTGCCGTGGTGTGGAGAAGCAGGGGAGCAGACTGCAGCAAGGGTTTGTGAACCATCCACCATTTAAAATTTCCCACAAGGCTCTGGTGCAGCTTTGCTCTATTTGGATATTGTGGGCATTTTAAGGTGGTGAACCACCTGCCATTAAGTTAAACACTAGTATCAAAGGAACAGGTGGGCCCGAACTCTGCTTCCCGCATAAACACTAGTGAGCTCTCCCAAGGGGCAATCCTAGCAAAAGTAGGAGTCTGTCCAGAGCTGAATCCACTGTGACCTCCTACAATCCACCTTGAAAGATATTCCTTTATCATTGATCTGGTCCAGGGGTGGACAACCTTAGTGTTTTACATGATGGGTTTCATTTGAAGACAGTTCAGAAACCGCAGCTGGTGCAGCATTTGGCGGCAAGGTTGCAGATCAGGGCAAGAGGGTCTGAACAATTAACACCCATTCTGGCATGACTGCACTGGTTACCACTTTGTTTCTGGGATCAATTCAAATACATGTTTTTGACCTATAAAGCTTTATGAGGTTCAGGACCCAGTACCCCAAAGACTGCCTCTCCTTACATAAACTGACCCAGACCCTGCAATCATCATCGGAGACCCTTCTTTGCTTACCCACTCCATAGGAGGCTTGGAGGGTGGGAATACGAGACTGGACCATTTCAGTGGTGCCCTCACACACTTGTGGAATACTCTCCCCACCTTCCTCTATATTTTAGGTGTAAAATAAAGGTGTTTTTTTCTTTACTCAGGCTTTTGGTTCTTATATTGAAGGGTAGCACTGTTTTATCTCTTTAGTTGCATTTTTTTGATTTTTATTGAATGTTCTGAATTGGTTGTAATGTAAGTCACTTTGGGCCCCTCTGTGAGAAAAGTGATTAACAACTAACTAACTAACTAACTAACTAACTAACTAAATAAATAAATAATCAATCAATCAATCAATCAGTCTCTTCTGGGCAACCTTGCAGAGGTCAGACGTCAGTGATTAAATGCAAAAATGGGCAGAGCAACAAATGAAGATTTTATCTTTGTACAGTGGGCTAGTTTTTATGCACATCCATCTCTATCCTCCATCCAAGCAAGCAAGATGCATTCTCAAGTCAGGCAAAGCAGTTGAGGTGTGCAAAGTAGGACTGGTGATAGGCATGGCCTGGGGAGATCAGGTGTGGCTGGGGGGGGTATGGTATGGGGAAAGTTTTGTGGACCAGTTAGAGAGGTTTAGAGAGATGCATTTGGTACCCAAGCCAAAAGTTTTCCCCACCCCACCCTGTTCTAATCCCTAGGAGATTAGCCTTTGCACATTCAGTAGAAATTGTTCTCTTAGAATCATAGGGTTCTATTACAGGCGTGACAGAGGTACCTTTTGCTGTTTTGTAAATAGATGTTTGTCTCTTCCTCTTTGTTTTGTTATGTTTTGAGGCAGAACACCTGCCTGCTGGGGATGCCTATTGGCTGGCAGCTGTGATGTCATAAGCCCCATTTCCAAAGCACTTTGACAAGTTCTTTCCCCCCTCTTAATATGGCCAAGAATAAACAGACAATATGCCTCTTAAAAGATAATTAAAGGCATCTGCCAGCCTGACAAAACTAGCAGCTGTTGCATCATTGGATGATTGCTATGTAAAGTTGGTTGCTTTTTCAGCGCTGCAAAGATATTACTCCCCCCAAATCAACTGCAAATAGAGTTAAAACAGAGGTTCCACAAAACACTCAAAGTACTTTACTATTTAGCAATGCCCTTTTCAATAGCCCATATCCTTCTGTAATACTTACAAGTAAGGCCTGTTCAGTAACAGTACCTTGCACTGTTAAAACTTTTTTCCATAAAAGTTCTACATGTTTAACGAATTGCCCCTTAACTGCCCCTTAAATAGCCAGCTTCTGTTCTCCATTCATGTGTATGTGTGCGCATGTGTGTGCATGTTTGCCTTCAGTTACTGATTTCATTGTTTTTTCCCCCTTTTAATTGCAAAATAGCATTTTGCTTTCCCAAAGGAAGACACGTCTTTAAGCCAGTTGTTGCACATATGTGATCTTTATTTCTTTTTTCCCCATTCCCTATTTTAGCTTTAAATGAGCCTACCATAGACTATGGTTTCCAAAGACTCCAGAAAGTTATACCAAGACATCCTGGTGACCCGGAACGACTAGCCAAGGTAAAAAGTTTTTTATGTTGCTTAACATATTTTTGAAACATTGAAATAATAAATATTCTATGTGTATCTAAATGTATGCCAGTTTAATTGACTGGTTAAACCAGGGTGATACTATGTAGATAATATGGACTATAACTGCCATTATCCCTGACCATTGACTAAACTTGGCTGGAGCTGATGGTAGCTGGAATCCACAATATCTGGAGGACACTATGTTTTCTACTCATGGATTAGTCTAATAAAATCAATCAATGGAGATTTCTTAATAAATAACTCCCACATTAAACATTCATAAATGAAGGGTCAGAGTAAGCACTGGAGGTCAAATTGACACATATAATCTCCAAACAAATGAGAGTGGTCAAAGGATGGGCTTACTTGCAACATCTGTTTTCTATCATATTTAGTAAATGGCACAGCAATAGCCATGGTAACTTGTGTAATCTCATCATTGTTACTTTCCCATGCCATTCAAAAATTCTGTGATGGAATCCATTGAATGAGACAGTGACCAAAAAGGAGAGAGATTCCTGGGGAATTTAATTGTCCACAAACCTGCTTTCCACACGTTTCACAGCTACAGCCTCTCCGTCATAAGCTGGCCTGTTGGAGAATTCCCCTGGCTGGCTGCAAAGGAGGGCGGTATAGCTTGCCATCCACTGGAATTCAAATTGGCCAATCATTGGCCAGAGAGGGCAGTGCTTGGGTGACAGACCAGAGGGAAGTACAAGTCTTCGCTCCAGTCTGCCACCCAGCTACTATATAGCCTGGCTGATTTTCTGTTCATTTCTTTGACACTGGACCTACTCCCCAAAATGTGGCTGTCCTTCCAAATGAGAAACTTGTTGGTTGTCCACTGCAACCAACTTATTTTTTAAGGGAGAAAAGGATAACCTCAAGGAAGAGTTAGATTTGTTGCAGTATGATTCAGGATGATACTGAGAGACCTAGCAGTGTGAGAGTGCAAATGATGTGATACATCATTATGGCTACATGTAACATCAGAGCAAATCTGAGTCATTCTAACATGGGATCCTGTTTGCCAGAGACTTGCTGGCTATTCCTTCTTTATAACCATTGGTTGTCCTTCTTTCTTCCTTGCAGGAGATGCTATTGAAAAGAGCAGCTGACCTAGTTGAAGCACTGTATGGAACGCCACACAATAATCAGGTCTGAACACACACCCCTTTCTCTTCCCACTTCTCTCTCTGCAGACATTCATTGAATGGGGGGGCGGGAGAGACACCAGGATTGAGCTAGCTGCCCTTTCTCTACACCTCTGCACATTTACCTGAACAAAACCAATGAGCTCCTGCTGCAGAATCAAGGCCCTGCAAGGTCCCAGTTGCACATACACAGATTATATTTATTTCTAATTGCACATGAAATTGCATGCACATCTTCAGATTTTTTTAGATCAAGTCAGCAACCTTTTTTCAGCTGCATTCTCTTTGGGGCAATTTGTTAGGAGTCACATACCAGCATTGTGTGGGGCTGGAGTAAAAAATGAGTCTTTCACTCATTTTTCTGATGCTCTCTTTATGCCAGCCCTTCTGTCTCTCTCTCTCTCTCTCTCTCTCTCTCTCTCTCTCTCTCTCTCTCTCTCTCTCTCTCTCTCTCTCTCGCTCCCCCTCCCCATAGCTGTCAACCTTTCCCTTTTCTTGTGAGGAATCCTATTCGGAATAAGGGAATTTCCCCTTTAAAAAAGGGAAATGTTGACAGCTATGCTCTCTCTCTCTCTCTCTCTCTCTCTCTCTCTCTCTCCCCCTGATTTATCCATCCATACATGACAAGAGCCAAGGGCTGCATGAAAATGGACTGAGGGCCACATGGAGCCCTGGAGATGCAAATTGTTCACCTGTGTTTTTAAATAAATATGTGAAGGTTTTGAGCAGGGACAACAGGCCTGACCCTAATTTTTAGGGGTGTGCATCAGATTCAAATGAATCCCAAATCTCAACCTGAGGTTGCTGCCTCAGAGGGATTTAGGATTTGTCAGAGGCAAAGCAGGACCTGTACAAGGTGTCATATGTCAAAGTGCGGACCCATGAAGCACTTTGTGGTGCCAGTGCATTCCAGACATTAAAAAAGGTCGTGCAAACAAGTGTCGGCTAAAAACAAAAATAATGTCTCTAAGCTGGAATAACACCAGGGGAAGCAAGAGCAAAGACTGCGGTGGAAAGAGCTTGGAGGAAGAGCTCCATTGCGACTGATTCATCAAGCTTGTAATCAGAGGGGCTGAATCCCTTTTTGTTCTCTCACCTCCACTGCCCCACCAAATCAACTTTAAAGGTATCTAGCACAAAAAACACTTTGTCCTGTTTGGCAGGTTTTTACTCCAGGACACCTCACTCATGTCTGCAGTTTTCAGACCAGTTGCCCACAAAACACTAGGGGAGAATAAGTGATTGCTTTTTACAAACCCGAAAACTGTAACGGTTGCCCTTATGTGAAAACTGTTCTGATCATCCTTCTGAAATTTGGCAGAATTCATGCCTTCTGCCTCCAAATTAAGAAGTTATAGACATTTCCTTTTATTTAAAAAAAACAAATTTAAAGGCATCCAGCACAAAAGCCTCTGGAAATATTTGCCGATAATATAACAGGCTTTAACTACTTCAGAGGGCTGCAAATGGCATCCATTCTTGTGAAAAGAGGTCTTTCCAATAGTGAATAAGAATGAGGAGAACCCTTAGCTGAGCTGGGCTGTCTGCTTAAGAACATAAGAACAGGACGTTTTTTCAGGCGGAACTCGCTGGGCCTCAGTTCCAGCAGCTTTCAGATGGATGCCATTGTCATTCTAAGAGAAAGAGGGAGGTGTTCATGGTGAGTTCTGGCGCCTCTTTTTCTAGAAACATGGCATTGCATGAAGAGGGCCATGCTGTATCAGAGTAAAGACCTGTGGAGACCCCATTAGCACATACATGAAACTAGGTTTCTTTGTTTGGTTGTTTCAGTGTTCATCAGTTTATGCTTCATCAGGCAGGATGTTTTCTGAAGTGCAGAACAGGGGTCCGAATTGAAATGCTGCCATCCTTTGAAATCTGCACTTCTCCAAATTTTGCAGCGCAGTTTTCCAGTCAATCAATGCGTGCAAAAGTGCAAATACTAGAGCAAAGGGTGCATAGAATGCATATATAAAGGTATCTCAGTTTTCGAACGTAATCCATTCTGGAAGACCGTTCGAGTTCTGAAATGTTCTAAAACTGAGGTGGAAAAGGCGGTCTGCAAATTTAATAGAGAAAACTGAGAAAAATAACATATACACTCAGTGGAAGCCATTCAACTTCCAAGGCGCGTTCGAAAACGGAAGCATTTACTTCCAGGTTTATGGCGTTTGGAAACTGAAACATTCATCAATGGAAACATTTGAAAACCGAGGTACCACTGTATTGGTGAAAATAACATATAAAATGAATTATATTGGGATAAATTGCTTTGCAAAAATCTGCATATTGGGGAAAAGTTGATACAAAAATTAGAAACTGGGAGAAACTGAAACTGACAGATTTGTCCATTCTTTATTGCACGCAGGACATTATTCTGAAGCGAGCTGCTGATATCGCAGAAGCTCTCTACAGTGTCCCCAGGAATCCAGGCCAGATCCCTTTGTCCAGCTCTCCAGCTCACAGTAGCATGATGGGCATCAACTCCTACAGTAGCCAGTTGGGAGTCAGCATCTCAGAATCAACACAAGGAAACAATCAAGGTAAGGATCCCAATATTAGAAATATGGAAATGCTGTTTAGCTGTTTTTACCCTAGTTTTATTTACATAATTAGCACATTGCACTTATCAAATGATTGAAGGAGCCTTCTGTTTTAAAAAACTATAAATTACACAGTAAAAATATACAATCTAATAAATACATCATTAAGTCTTCATACACACACACACACACACACACACACACACACATGCATCTTACATATTATTTACTTGGTCACTGCCATAAATTATTAATAAATATGAAATATTATTTAAGTGTTAAATTATAACCCAATCTTTATTCCAATCAAGAGAGACTACTTTTGCATTCTGTTCTGTTTTTTCTTCCTCTAGAAACAAATAATCTATTCCTTTTTCTGAGATTGATTTATTTTTAAACATAATGGATTCCAACTCCTTATTTCTTTTGCTACACTAGCCAGTGACATACTTTGCCCCTGTGAATGCACTGACTTGCCCTGGTCCAGTTGATCTATGGGGTGTAGGGGGTTGAATCCTGTGCACCTCTTTGATTCACTGATTATATTGTTCCTGGCTCCCCTCCCTCTTCGATCACATGGGTACTAGTCTTCCGAGAAAGTTGGCTTTCCATTTCTATGATTTGGAATTGTTTGCTCTCATGATTGGCTTCATCCACAGGAATGCAAGGAGGAATTTTTAGCCTTCCACCCATACTTGGCCTTCTCATTCTGGCTACCCAGGGTGGTTTGTGCATGTTAAGTACGGTAACTTAGGAAGCTGCCTTGTTTCAGATTATTTGTCTATTTAACCTAGAATTGTCTACTCTGGATGCAGCTCTTTAAAGTCACAAGCATAGACATTTTTTCATCCCCTACTAAATTATATTTGTGACAGGGGATGCCAGAGAATAAACCTGGAACTCCTATGTGGCAATCCCAGTGAGCTCTGGTCAATGCAGGTACATTGCTGTATATACACAATACCATCCTGTGGGCTCAAAAGATTCAAAGCTGGTGGGTGCCCTTCCACATTCATTTCTGATCTTTGTTTCGAATGTCTTTAGGCAAGGCAATCATTGCCTCCAATCTTCAGCTACTCTTTTATTTGATTGGGTCTCTGTTTTATTCTTCCTGCCCTATCAGCACATTGATTATAGCTCTGGTTAGTTAAAGGTAAATGGTAAAGGGACTCCTGACCATTAGGTCCAGTCGTGGCCGACTCTGGGGTTGCGGAGCTCATCTCGCTTTATTGGCCGAGGGAGCCGGTGTACAGCTTCTGGGTCATGTGGCCAGCATGACTAAGCTGCTTCTGGTGAACCAGAGCAGCACACGGAAACGCCATTTACCTTCCTGCCAGAGCGGTACCTATTTATCTACTTGCACTTTGACGTGCTTTCGAACTGCTAGGTTGGCAGGAGCTGGGACCGAGCAACGGGAGCTCACCCCGTCGCGGGGATTCAAACCGCCGACCTTCTGATCAGCAAGTCCTAGGCTCTGTTAGCCCTGCCCAAAACAGACTCCAGGCAAGGGAGCAAGAAGCTGACAGGGAAGCTCCAAGAAAGATAGGTCAACAGCCTGCAAAGCACCCAAGGCTGGAGGAAGACTACAGTTCGGTGATGGAGAACCGCAGGACCAGGCCTCACAACCCCTGCTCTGTGCTCTCAAGTGCTTTGACAAGCTTTGTGCCCTTGAACTCTGATAATGCCTCTCGCTTGCCTGGATGGAGATAATACATGTGAAAACATTTGTGTGACTTGAATGTAGCCTATCTCTGCTGCCTTGAGCCTTTCCTCATTCATGAGAGAGGTTTCAGGAGTAAACCCCGAGGACCAATCTGTACCCGCTGCCTTGTGGGACATCTTTGGGAGAACAAAACCCTACACAAATCCCTAAGACAGTTGGATGGCGCCATGTACACCTCCTTCCGGCAACTCCTGCAGCCAAGCTGGTGCCAAATGTATTGATCTGCTTTCCTTGGGACCACATCAGCAAAGTTGAGAGGGAGGTCTTGTAATCTGGACAGTCCAGGCCTTGCGCCCTGCGGGGGTCACTTCAGTGCTGCAGACATGGCAAAAACAATGCAAGAGGAAGCAGTTACTAGTTATAAGCTCAACCTGTTCGGTGTAAGGTACCAGCACTATGGGTTGCCTTTGTCATTGTGTCTCACTGGTCAGCTTTAAGCTGGGCAGCCCCTGCTCAATAAAGTGCTGACCTGCCACTGTCTGCCTGCTTCATGGGGGCTTGGAGCCCAGAGTATCACTTGAGAAGCAGACTGAACTTCTGCACCAAGTAAAAAAAGAAAGAAAACTAACACTCTTGTGCCTAGCAAGCTGGAACATCAGGACTATGTAACCTGGCTTGCCCACCGACCTGTTGCAGGTCAATAACTCATGGAATGTAGCCTAATGTAGAAAGGTAAAAATCACACCTGCTCTTCCACTTGCTTTTTGGCTCTGGCATGAAGGCCACTGGTAAGAAGGCCCCAGAAGATTGTCCACAGGGGACTGCAGTTCCCCACCCCTGTGGTGTGTACTTGTTCCCCACTGTCACCTCTTTTAAACAGGTTTATGAGCCACCATTCATTTTAAAAATTAAGCAAATGAGTTCCAAATGAAAATCCATTTAACTCTCTTTTTGTGTAAATTGGAGCCCTGTTGGAATAATCTTTACAGGTCACAAAGAGGTTACCAGGAGGGGAAGGAGAGTGAAAGTTGGCCTGCCTTTATAAATCACTTATAAAATTGGGAACCTTTGTCCTTTCTGTCTGAAATGATCCTTTGGAGGAGGAAATTGATGTCTTAAAATCTCATAGCAAAGAACAGAAAACAGACATTGCAAGCATGCAGAGATCAGCAGGATCTTCCATTGACAGCAAGGTTTATAAGATGTTCATATTTTTAGTAGCAACTGAAACTCTGGTGCTTTGCCCAAATCATTTGATATCTGGCAGATCTGATACCTTTACAGAATATGCCTGAAAACATCAGACCTATAGGGTGGAAAACAACAAAGGTGCCAAAAGTAGATGATTGTCTGGGTCTCTCATTGAAACCAGTTGCAATAAAAAAGAAATGGGAGTGGCGGAAACTAATGAATGTGTTGAAATTGGCAATGCCATGAATGCTACATTAATGAATGAATAACAAAATGAATTCAACTTTTAATAATGAAAGTGAAAGGACTAACAAAACTAAAAACATAATCATCCTGTAACAGCTTTTGCAGGATTTTTTATCCATTCAGAAACCTGCCAAACCTGTTTAGCCAGAAAGCCACGGTGCGGTAAAAAAGGTTTGTATGTTAGGAGAAGTGGTACCTTAGAAATGAATATAAAATATAAAATTTATATATATATATTTAAAATGACATAGCAGTACTTAGAAAATTGGGAGCCACTGGCTTAGAAGAAGAGTAGCCAATGTGAATATTGTTGTGCTTCAGCTCTCGCCACTCTTGACCACTAGTCATCTTGGCTTTGAATGATCGGTATTATAATCCAGTGGTGTCTGCAGGACACTGCACCAGTGACCACTTATCTAAGCCGTCATTATTACTCCATAAGCATCTGTTGTGTGAAAACATTGCAAAACCTGTTTTTAAACAAACAAACAAACAAACAAACAAACAAACGCCCTCTGCAGTGGAGAAGCACCCCCTGAATCGCTTGAAATCCTTGAGAAGATACAGCCTTGACCACAGTTTGCAGCAAATCCCATGTTAATGTTATGAACATTAAAAACATAAGTGCACTAATTTTTTCCAGATCCAGAAACACCCTTTCACATTCTTTCAACAATCAGATGTGATCAGCAAATGTACACATGTTGTCAAACAAAGGCGTGCTCTCCTCAGCCAGAGAAACATGCTTAAGGGGTGAGAAATGGAAAGAAATCATGCACAGCGATCCTTGAGTCTGCAGGCAGCTCTTCGTCCGGCACTCTGGAGTTGGGGTTTGTGCCAGCATTAGCACACTCGCTAGAGATGTGCCCTGTCAGAGCAGGCCTTTATTCTAACCAAATCCTGAGCAGGGATTTGGTGGTGGTGTGTGTGTAATTTGATTTAGTTCCCATTTAAAGATGAACTTGCCTAATTTTCACTTTCTGAAACAATGCACAGACCAAATCACAGCTAACCGCCACAATTTACATTTCTCCAAATTTCGCAATGAATTTCTCCAGCCAAGTAATATGTACATATGGATACATGTATGAGTTGAAACAGCATATAAAATAGCATTATAGAGGAAATTGCTTGCAAAAATATTAGTCAAAACTGCATACAAAAATGTGTTTATTGGGTAAGTTAGCACTAAAAAGCTCATGGGTTTTCATGAGGTTTTTTTTAAAAAAGAGAAAAGATTACTGCAAAATAATAATAATAATAAAAGAACTGCTTAGCTTCAGTAAGCCTTTAGATCAGAGGTAGGGAATCTGTTTTAGACCAAGAACCACATTTCCACACAAACAGACTCTTGGGCCAAATGCTAGGGATGGATAGGGCTAGAGGTAAAAGTGGATGAAACAACAGGTGCGCAACTCTTGTATCTGTACAGTAGGTTACACTCCAGCCACACAAAAGTCAGAGGTTTCTACAGATGCACAAATTTCTCCATCCTCCATCCTGTAAAGGAAGTATCACAGTTGAAGGACACATAATCAGAGGGCAGGGCTCTCTATTTCTGAAGTGCACTGCCACCTAGGTCTCTTCCATCTGCAGAATGCCAATATCATTCTTTTCCCCAATTTATGGGGGGGGGCTGACATTCTGACTTGTTGAAAAGGTCCTCAGGGTATTAACCTACATTTTATATGTGCAAACCTATTCACTAGTGTAGCCCAAACCTGGGCAGATCAGGGAGACACCAGCAGATCTGGAGGCAATCCTGGTACAAGGGATTGTGTTGCCTGAGGCGCTGTCACCTCCTTCCACCACTGCCCCATTGT
The DNA here is from genome assembly GCF_964188305.1 of Podarcis bocagei. Taxonomy (NCBI): domain Eukaryota; kingdom Metazoa; phylum Chordata; class Lepidosauria; order Squamata; family Lacertidae; genus Podarcis; species Podarcis bocagei. The sequence goes on along the minus strand of NC_138141.1, from coordinate 4,469,157 downwards.
CTTCTTTGTGGCAGCACCACTACCACCATTCTTATCTTCTCTCCTGCCCCAGCCCCATTGCTCTCTCCCTTTCCACCTTCGGCCCCCTCTCTTTCTTTCTATTTAAAAAACTATAGCCCCACTACATTTACAGTGTCAGTGCTGACAGCTTCTCTGCCACCCCCCCACCTCATTATACCTTACTCTAATAAATGGTTGAGGGGGTCCTTCTTCAGAGCCAGAAGACGACAAGCACCAGTTTAAGCAGCATTTCTAGACACTGTGGCACACCACCACAGTAGCAGAGGCATTCTTCTGGCCATCTTGCCCAGAATGCCTGGCTCTGAAGAAGGACTCCTTCAGCCTTTTCTCAAGTTGAGGCAGGGAAGAAGAGATGGAGACAGCGGGGGGGGGGGTCAAAATGCTGATGAGAACTTGACTTTTTTTTCTAAACTGATATGGAAATGTGGAGAAGTGAATTTAAGAATGGGGGCGGGAATAAGAAACTGAGATCAGCAGATTTGTCAACCTACCCCAATGAACCATTGAAACGGATGGGCCTCAATTAGTCATTTTTATTATTTCATTTGGTCCACTCTGAGTATGACCAGCACTGGATACAACAGAGTGTGCCTGGCAATGATCCTGTGCATGAAGTAACGTAATTCTCAGGGCACTGGGCAGGGGGTGGCTGCACCCACTGTGGTCTTTATTGCCTTCTCCTCCCCCTTGATGAAAAGCCACTAGCTGATGACAGCATGCTATCATCAAATGGATTCACATCCAGGACCATGGCTGGGCTACTCTGAGCATCACATGGTGGCAACATTTGGTGAAGGGGGCTGTTATAAGAAAAAAGATGGAGGAAAAAGAGAGAGAAACTGTGGGGGTGGGATCACTACATGCACACTCTTGCCAAGGGAAGAATCCTCAGCCATTAAAGGTAGGATTTTTAAAATGGCAAAATTCTCTCTCCCACCCTCCCCAGATGACTCCAGTGCCCTCTGAACCACTGAGATTCATCTAGGGCCAGGACTAGTTTCCTCATCTATGGTAACATTTGTTCCAATGAAATCCAAATTAGTGGAGAAATGCGCGGCTGAGAGAGATCATCCCGCTGTCCTCATCTCTGGGCACTCAGAGAATGTTTATTTCTTGTAGGTTACATCCGCAACACAAGCAGCATCTCCCCCCGAGGTTACTCTTCCAGCTCGACCCCTCAGCAGTCTAATTACAGCACCTCCAGTAACAGCATGAACGGCTACAGCAACGTCCCCATGTCGAACCTGGGTGTTCCTGGCTCGCCCGGATTCATTAATGGCTCTCCCACAGGATCTCCCTATGGCTGTGAGTAGTCGTCCCTTCTCTTCCTTTCAGCTGACCTTTGGTTTGACTTAAGCCAAGAGGCAATCTGCCAGAAAATACTTCTCTCCCCTCCGCCGCCAGCTTTCTGGGGCAGTGCACCAGAAGATTCCCCGACTCTACAACGGGAAATTCAATGCAAAGCTGCTGCAGAAGGAGCCTCCCAGGGTGCACCGCTGCTTCTGCCTTCTTGCCTGAACCTGCCAGTCATGTAGCGTAATGGCTAAATTGTGCAGACCAGCCAGTGTCGGCATTTGCCATCCTTGAGAAGCTGTCAGGATCCCAGGACCCGGCAATGATGCCTTCCTAGGGGCCCCTTTTAACTGGTGCTCTGATCCAATGAACGCTAGGTGTGGGAGCTGATGTCTTAATTTTTGCAATACCCCTGAAATAGCATTGTGATGGGGCACTGTGGGAAATTTAATGGTAGCTCCATTGCTGTTGCAGCCTCTTTCTGTTTTTGACACCACTAGGTAAATTAACATAGGGGAAAGGAGTGAATTAATCTTGGATGGAGGGGCAGCAGAGGCTCCAGTTCTGGGCTGACCCAAAATCTTGCCTATGTCATTAACTCACCAGATTGCCTTAGACAAGCCGCAGCCCTCCTAGACTCAGCCGGCCCTCTACAAAAAAAGGATAATAACATCGGCCTGCTTTCCTGTTAAGGAAGTTGCCATTGTCTGCTTGTCTCCAGTGGGCTAAATAATTGACTGTTGAAGAGGGGGATTTTCTAGGTTGGAACACTGGCAGAAATGAAGGTGTTTGTTTTTTTAAAATAAAAAACAACAACCCTGTATACAACCCTGATTCAGATCAGGGTACCTGTAGTTTCTTTTTGCATTAAAACTAAGCATATAAATATCTGGCTCTAAGTCAGCAAATAGATGCAGTGAATGTAAAAAAAAGGAGAAAACTGGCAATTTTCACATTATGGCTCCATCTGCACTACACATTTAACGCAGCATCCTAGCACTTTAAGCAGATGTCACCTCCCCCAAAGAATCCTGGGAAGTGTAGTTTGTTAAGGGTGCTGAGAGTTGGTAGGAGACCTCCTATTCCTCTCACGGAGCTACAGTTCCCAGAGTTCCCTGAGGAAAGGGATTGACTGTTAATCATCTCTAGGAATTGTAGCTCTGTGAGGGGTCTCAGGTCTTAGGATTCTTTGGGGGAAGGCACGACTATTTAAAATGAAATGAATCTGCTTTAAATGTATAGTGCATATGATGCCTATATTTGTGCTCAGGTTTCAATAGCCAAGCACAAGATACTTTGTCAAATCTGAAGCATGGAGGCATGTGGAAGAGTGAGGTTTTCACACATTTTCCTCAAAGAGAAGCATATGCTCTTATTTTGTATGTGGAAACCTGCAGTCAGATATAAAATGTAAACTGAAAGCTGACTTATAGCCAAAGGCAAAACTTCATAAATATGGACCTCTCCCTCTCCCTCTCCCCCCCCCCGCTCTCCCACACCACTCAAGAATATATAGCATTCTTCCTCAGCACCACATTCTTTCTCTCTGCAAAGCATTTTTTGCTATTGGCCCACTGTGGCTATGGTAGTTGCTAGAGTGATCATGGCCTGTTCCATCCTGCAGGCCTGGGTCAAACTACATGCTATGTTAAGTAGACATTTAAAATAGTGCGCTTAGGATTAGCCACTTTCTTTCTTTCTCTGAAAAAGAAGTCGTTGTGGGGTCCTGGCCCAGATCATGAATATGTTATACCGTGGGAGCACGTCCTGCATTGTTTTTCAAAAAGTCCCTGCCCAACTGCAGTTCATAATTTTGAATCAATGAAATACAAAAACAATCCACAGATCTAAAACAATTGATCAATAAAAAACAAACATCATCACAAAATTAACAGAAAGTCATGCAAACTATAAAGAAGTGTAGAACCAATAAATGGCACTTTTAAACTCAGTTTTATCACTTCCAAGAATTAAAAACAGGTAGGAAATAAAACACCTGGGAGAAAAGATAAAGCCTGGCACGGAGAAACATTTAACAAGGAATTACTAACCTGTGTTCCAGGTGAGCATCTCTGGGGAGAGCATTCCATAACCATGGTGCCACCACTGAAAAGGCCCTCTGCTTACTAATCCTGTGCTTCTTTGGATGCATGGTTAGGATATATAGTAGTCACCTACTGTACCTCACTAGGGGGCAGAATCTGGAGGAGGGTCTCTGCTGATGATCTCAAGGTGTTCAACCTTGGGTCCCCAGATGTTGTTGAACTACAACTCCCATCACCCCTAGCTAGCAAGGCCAGCGCTCAGGGATGATGGGAGTTGTAGTCCAACAACATCTGGGGACCCAAGGTTGAAAAAGGCTGTTAACAGGTACCAGTATATATTGGAAGATGTGATATAATATAGGGGTCCCTAAGTCAGTTCAATGGCATCTTGTATGCCTCTTTCTGGCAGCTCCTGCAGCTCAGCTGGTGCAAAACGTGTTTTCTGGACAGCCCAGGACCAATGTGGCAGGCAGCAGTTATGTGTTACTAGTTTCTGCAGCCACAGCAAGCGCTATGATTCTCCAGTGGTTTAACTTCTTATGAAATGATTTTAGAATGTTGTATTATTTTATTGTTGCTAGCCGCCCTGAGCCCGGCTTCGGCTGGCGAGGGCGGGATATAAATAAAATTTATTATTATTATTATTATTATTATTATTATTATTATTATTATTATTATTATCCACTTTGTCAGTGCCCAGCCGTGGTCCTGTGATGTCACGCCTGCAGCGCGTGTGTGACTTCACATGGCAGGAGAAGACCTGACGAGGCCCAGTGTGGCCTCCAGAAGGCCCAACGAGGCCATGGGAAGACCCAGTGGGGCTGCAGTGGGCCCACCATGGCTGCAGATGCTTCCCACAAGGCCTGCCATGGCTGTGGCTAGGCCCATCGCAGCCTCAGGAAGGCCCCAACAGAGGCCCCACAGCAGAGGCGGAGGCCCCGGCCCAGTCACTGTGGCAGCACCAGAGAGCAGTAAGGCAGCTGCCACAAGCGGCTGGTGAAGGCCAGGCCCCCACAGTCAAAATTTTGTGGGTGTCCAGGCCCCCCAGAGATGGATTCAGTACTTGTGACTACAGTGGTGCCTCGCAAGACGAAATTAATTCGTTCTGCGAGTTTTTTCGTCTTGCGAATTTTTCGTCTTGCGAAGCACCACTGTCTTCTAATCACCAAAGTCTTCAAAAACCTCAGAAAAGGCTACCACACCGTGTGCTATGAGTTGCTCCTCGATGTCAAGTCGCAACTGCACCTCTTCAAGCAATGCACCCAGGGTATTAATGGTTTTAAGAAAAAGGAAACAAACTTGCAAGACGTTTCCGTCTTGCGAAGCAAGCCCATAGGGAAATTTGTCTTGCGAAGCAACTCAAAAAACAAAAAACTCTTTCGTCTTGCGAGTTTTTCGTCTTGCGAGGCATTCGTCTTGCGAGGTACCACTGTATCTTGCTTGTTTTTTGTTTGGTGGGAATGTGTGCCTGACCTATGATCATGCCTCTTGCTTGCCAGGATACTGGATGGAAAGATCTATGTGTGTATTTTCAAAAAACCCTCTTGACTTTTATGTGGCTGCTATACAAAGGTCACTTCTGTTGCTCCACTCACTTTTGCTTCTGGCACCATCCCTCGCTGGGATGCAGACCCCAGAAAGTTGCCCATGAAGGAATGTGGCTTTCAGGCTGAAAAAGCCCCCCTCCCTCTGCCCTGCATATAGTAACACAGCTTTAGAGTGTTCCCAGCATTTAACACACATTATCTCATTAATTATTACAAGAAGCCATTAAAATAGATGGTGGTGTTGGTGATTGAAGAGAGATTATATCGGGAAGAGAAAATGATCTGCCTGTGTAAGATTAGAGGGGCGTGATTATTATTTTTTTGTGGGGGGAGATTCGCAACTGCCATGGATACACCTTTAACATAAAGGTGTATCAAAAATCTTCCTTTGCTTTCAGAGGGGGCCTTGTTCCCATGCGAAAGTGGAGGAATTTTCAGCTGCTTTTAGGGCATGGGAGCAATTCTGAGAAATACTGAGGACTGGATGTATTTGGCATACCTTAATTTTAAACAAGGTGGTCAAACATTCAACATCGCCATCTTCTTCTTTATTCATTTACTGAAAAACCATGTCCTTATGCTTTAGCCATAGTCAGTGGCAATAGCACAGCAACCCGTTTGGGTGGCCTGTCTCCTATCTCCCACCTGTGCACTGTGGTGGGGAAGTGGCAGTCCTACTGGACCTTATACTATATTAGATCTTTGCTCCATCAATCCCAGTATTGTCTGCTCTGGCTGACCAGCAGGTCTCCAAGATCTGAGCCAGATCTCTTTCTTACTATCTGAAATCCTTTCTAATGGAGGGCAGGGATTAGAAGTTAAGGTAATCAATGACTACTAGTCATTATAGCTATGATCTACCTCCACTGTTTGAGGCAGTGAGCACCGAATACTAGTTCCTGGGAATCCCAGGTGGAGAGAGGATGCTAGACTAGGTGGGCCTTTGGCCTGATCCTGCAGGGTTCTTATTGAAACTGGGACTTTCTGTGTATAAAGCAGAAATAGGGAACTTAGTGGCCTCCAAATGTCATTAGACTACAACTCCCAACACCCCTGCCAGCCAGAGTTGATGGGAGTTGGAGCGTAACAACATCTGGAGGGAGCTGCAGCCCAAGATATGAAAAGAGGTAGTAAGGGAACACCTAGCTACTTTAAATGAATTCAAATCTCCAGAGCCTGATAAGCTGCATCCAAGGATACTAAAGGAGCTTGCAGATGCAATTTCAGAAACTTTATCTATTATCTTTGAGAATTCATGGAGAACAGATGAGGTCCCTACAGACTGGAGGTGGGGAGATGTTGTCCCTATCTTCAAAAGGGGGTGGGGAGATAGCTACCCAGGTAGCTACCAACTGGGGAGCTTGACAGGGAAGGTCCTAGAACAGATAATTCAACAGTCTGTCTGTGAGCATTTAGAAAAGGATGCTGTGATTTCTAAGACCCAGCTTGGGTTTCTCAAAAATAAGTCATGTCATACCAACCTGATTTCTTTTTTTGATAGAATTACAGACTTGGTGGATCAGGGAAATGCTGTGGGCATATTGTATCTTGATTTCAGTAAGGCTTTTAACAAAGTCCCTCATGATATTCTTGGGAGGAAGCTGATAAAATGCAGGTTGAATGACGTAACTGTTAGGTGGAATTGTAGCAGGTTAACTGACCAAACCAAAGAGTACTCATTAATGGTTCCCTGTCATACTGGGAAAAAGTGAGAAGTCGGGTACTGCAGGGTTCTGTCCTGGGCCCGTTGTTGTTCAGCAACTTTATAAATGACTTGGATGAAGGAACTGAGGGATGCTCATCAAATTCACAGATGACACCAAACTGGGAGGGGTAGCTAATGCCGCAGAAGACAGAATCAGAATTCAAAATGCTCTTAACGGATTGGAGAACTGGGCACAAGCTAACAAAATGAATTTCAATAGGGACAAATGCAAGGTTCTGCACTTAGACAGGAAGAACCAGATGCACAAATACAGGATGGGGGACACCTGCCTTACTAGCAATACATGTGAAAAGGATCTAGGAGCCTTAGTGGACCACAAGCTGAACCTGAGTCAACATTGTGATGCAGCAGCAAAATAAGCTAATGCTATTCTAGGCTGCATCAACAGAAGTCTAGTGTCCAGATCAAGGGAAGTAATAGTACCACTCTATTCTGCCTTTATCCACTAAGGTTGAGGAAGAAATTTAGTTCACCTTTAAAAGCAAATCTACCTAATCTGCACTTTCCAACGCAATACACAAACCGAAACACAGCCATCCTTTGAAACTTGTACTGCAGTTCTCCACCCAAGTAACATGTATAAAATTGCAGATATGGGGGTAAAAATGCTTTATTAGGGGAAATTGTTTTGTGAAATGTGTATATTAATCAAAATTGCATGCAGAAACACTCGTATTAGGAGAAATTCATAGTTAAATGCTGAAGAATAGGAACTCAGTTTTTTTATGTAAAAAAATGCAGACTGATGTGGAGGTGAAAATTAGAGTGGGGTGAAAATTAGAAACTGAAAGGTGATTCATCCATCCCTAGAAATAGACTTTGCAGCTTGATTTGGATAGATGCTCACACACAATGAATGTAAATTTGGAAAATTAACCCAAATTTAGTTTTTCCCCATTTTTCATTGCACCCATCCAGGGTATTGCATGTTGCAGCATTATAGTTCCTTGGTTTTTAAATGCAGACGCTTTCTCTGCTGTCACTTCAGAAATGCAATATGTGTAAGTACACCAGAGAGAGAAATACGTTCTCTGCTCCTCTGGTTTTATGAAACTTAACACACACTCCTGGCCATTGCAAAGATTTGTACTTCTCCTTTACCAGCCACTCATATCTAGGAACTACTGTTCAGCAGCTGGTTTGTAGCCTTACTCCAGCAAAATGGTCTTCTCTTATGTTGATGGGTCCCAGTGGGCTTACCTGGTGGTGGCGACAGCATGAGAAGCTTGCAGAATCTTATTGATTTCCCACAATGCTCCTGCATATTGTTGTTGTGTGGCATTGTGGAGCATTCAAATGACAGCTCTAACCAGGATGCTGGGGCCAAGGAAGTTCTTGAGGGTTCCACATGCTGATGCTAAGCCTTGCAACCCATGCAGTGTTACCATAGGAAGTTGCCAGATCGCTGGTCCATCCAGCTCAGCATTGTTTGTACTGGCTGGCAGTGGCTTCCCAGATTTTTGGACAGGTGCCATTCCAGGCCCACATGAAGATGCCAAGGATTGAATCTGGGACCTTCTGAATGCAAGGTAGATGTTCTCTTATTGAGCTACAGCCCTTCTCTCCAAACACAAGTAGGGACAGGCTTTTAACAACCCAATTTTATCAAGTTGGAGGGTATACCGGTAGTGAGCAGTACAGTAGAGCATCAACAGTTATGCACAATGCCAGCCTCACCACTGCCTTGCCCCTCCCTGTCTATCCCCTGGTGAGCAGCAGGGAAGCAACTGGAGGTCAACTGAGTACTGGCTCCACACTGTGCTGCCTGATTCTGCAGAATAAGCAGCTGGATGGTACCGTTTGGTTTTAGTCTATAGTCTATACCATTAGCCACATCCACTAGCACAAAAAATCTAAAGTAGCAGCCATCATGAGAGATGGGGGAGAAATTTGATTCAGTTCACATTTAAAGGCAAGCCTACTTAATTTGCACTTCCCGGAACAAGATTCGACCAAAACATAGCCATCCTTCAAAATTTGCATTCTTCCGAACTTTGAAATGCAGTTTTCAAGTCAAGTAAAGTGCAAGAAAAATGCATGTATTGGGGTAAATTATGCATAAAAGTGCACATATTAGTGAAAGTGACATATAAAAATGCATTAAAACAGGGAAAGTTGCACTGCAAAAATGTGTGTATTGGGCAAAATAAAATAAAATGCTGCTGAATTTTCATGAGGGCTATTAAAAAACCATGCAAACTGATGTGGAAATAATGTGGAGAACTGAACTTGAGATTGGAAAAATGAGAAACAGAGAGAAGCTGAAATTGAGAGATTCACACAGGCCTGGTCATCACTCCTTTTAATAAGAAACTCAGGTGGTGAGTCCTGGCAGGACTGGAGACCAAGCAAGCCACTAAGTAACAAAAGGAAACTATCATTGTACTGCAGAGGTATAGTAATAATAATAATAATAATAATAATAATAATAATAATAATAATAATAATAATAATAAAAAATAATAATAATAACTGAACTGAGGGAGGAACATACACACACACAAAAAACCCCTCCACAGCCTAGTAAAGACTGAGGATGTTCATCAACCATGGAATGTTGTGTGTTATGGCGGCTGGCTGGAACCCTGAACAGGAGATGACTTATTAAAGAGCAAGTATGCATAATAGTTTGTTGCTGGTCCCTCTTGTTTTCTTTAATAACTATTCCATCTGCCCAGTTATGAGTGTCCATAGTGAAGCTGGGATTAAAGGTGATTGTTCCAAGTCCTTGTCAAAGTCATTTCGATTAAGATAGCCATTCATTATCTACTGACAATACTGAATTGTTTTCAAAAAATAAATCCAGACCACATTATAGGATGAGAACATATTGAGGTATTTTTTAAAAGAAAATATTAATAATAATCAGTTGCCTTTTTGAAAGAGTCACCCTTCAAGAAAGAAATTTGAATGTCTATTGATTTTTGCACAGAGAGTTTAAAAATGGCCAAACAGATGTTTGGTAGATTTTTTTCCACTTTTTTGTAAAAAAGAAAACCCTTACAAACTCCACTTCCTGACTGAGTTATGTGTGCCAAGTTTTAGCTCCAGGGAAAAAGAGAGAAATTTTTACAGCTGAGTTATAAACCCCTGACAATAAGGGTTTACAATGAGATGCTGACAGACCCTTTAAAAAATTAAAAAAGGAAATGTTCAGGCTCTGAGAAGAAAATGTGCAGAGTAAAATCCAGCTGTGATTGTGTGGGCATGCTGTGGATTTGAGCAACAAAATGAGTGTTTTTGCCAATTGGATCCCAAAATGGATTGCAAAGCTTAGTTCCTTCCAGTTTCAACCATCTCTCTCCTAGTGTCTAAAGTTTGCTTCAATCATCATCATCATAATAATCACCATCTAAAATATTGGTCTTTAGCTTCTGTGTCCTGCGACATTTGACAGATGAAGATAGGGACACCTTTGATATTGTTCTATACTTAAAATCCAATCATAAGAAGACAGAGACTCTCACCTAAGAGATCTACAGCAAACCTTTTCAGAACTAAAATACCCAGCAGATGAAGTTAGACAACAGATCAACAGAGCCAGACTGATACCCAGAGAGAACTTGCTGCAAGACAGACCCAAAAAAGAAAATAACAGAACACCACTAGTCATCACATACAGCTCCCAAGTTAAAACAGTTCAACGCATCATCAGAGATCTACAACCTCTCCTGGACCTTTCATTGCCTACAGACAGCCACCCAATCTTAAACAACTCCTAACCCACAATAATACTACAACCAGACTTAACACGGACACTGGCACCAGAGCCTGCAATAAACCCAGATGCCAACTTTGCTGCCACATACACCCGGACAACACCATTACTGGCCCCAACAACATCACACATACCATCTCGGGACTATTTAATTGCTCATCGTCTAACATTGTGTATGCCATCAAATGCCAACAGTGTCCTTCAGCTCTCTATATTGGACAAACAGGCCAAACCTTACGCCAAAGAATAAACGGACATAAATCTGACATCAAGAATCACAAAACAGAGAAACCAGTAGGAGAACACTTCAATCTCCCAGGACATTCTATACAAGATCTCAAAGTAGCTGTTTTACTACAAAGGAATTTCAGAAATAGACTGGAAAGAGAAGCTGCTGAATTGCAACTCATTACCAAACTTAAAACAATGGAGAGACCTGGTCTGAATAGAGACATTGGATTCTTATCTCATTATACATGACTAAGCAATTTCTCACCTTCTCACCCCTTGCCTTTTCCTGTAAGACCTATTACAGTCGTTAAGAGTCGTCAACAGGCTCATCTCAGCTATCTGCCAATCTCCCATTCCCACCACCCTTCTGAGTAATACCCCTCCCCACCTTCTCACTATATAGAAGGATCTGGCAACTTCTGTTTCAGTGTATCTGAAGAAGTGTGCATGCACACGAAAGCTCATACCAAGAACTAACTTAGTTGGTCTTTAAGGTGCTACTGGAAGGATTTTTTTTTTTATTTTAAGAAGAACATAAGAGGAGCCTAGTGCACCATCCTGTTCTCACCGTGGCCAATCAGATGTCTGTCAAAAGCAGGACCTCCTGAGGTTCCTGGCAACTTGTAGTCAGAAGTGCACTGCCTTTGACTCTGCGGGTACAACAATAGCCATCAGGCTTAGTAGCCAGTGATAGCCTTATCCTCCATGAATTTGCCTAACCCTGTTTTAAAGCCATTCAATTTGGTGGCCATCACAACCTCCTGTGGGACCAAGTTCCATAGTTTATCTGTGCACTGCATGAAAAAAAAATGCTTTCTTTTGTCCATCCGGAGTCTTTAGTGAATTTCAATGTCACTGCATGCCTATGAGTGTTATGAGAGAGGGAGAAATCATGTTTGTGTCAGTTTATTTGAAAGATTGCCTTGCCCCAGATGTGCCCTCTGAACCACTGGCCACTTTACAAGACCACATAATATTCATTCCAACCAGTCTTCTAGTGTGGCAACACCTAATCTCTGGAACTTCCTGCCTATTAATATTTGGCAGTTGCCTTCTCTGTATTGCTTTCCGTGCCTGCTAAAATAATGGAATAACAGAATTCTACAGTTGGAAGGGACCCCAAGTTACCTTGTTCAATCCACATTTTACCACTTCCTCACAAGAATATCATGGGAGACTTTGTCAAAATCTTACTGAAATCAAGATACACTAGGTAAAGGTAAAGGACCCCTGGTCGGCTTAATTCAGTCAAAGGTGACTATGAGGTGCAGTGCTCATCTCGCTTTTCTGGCTGGGGGAGCCTGGTCATGTGACCAGCATGACTAAAGCGCTTCTGACGCAATGGAACACCATGATGGAAGCCAGAGCAGTTTACCTTCCCGCCAGAGCGGTACCTATTTATCTACTTGCACTGATATGCTTTCGAACTGCTAGGTTGGCAGGAGCTGGGACAGAGCAACGGGAGCGCACCCCATCATGCAGACCCCAACTGCCAACCTTGCGATTGGCAAGCCCTAGAGGCTCAGTGGTTTAGACCACAGCACCACCCCATTAACTTTTTCAAGATACACTATGTCCACAGCATTCCCCAGACCCACCAAGCTTGTTACTCCATTGGGGGAAAAAGAAAAGAAATGATGTCTGGCATGACTGGTTTTTGCGAAACCCATGCAGGGTCACCGCATCCTTTTGTAAGGGTTCACAGACCGACTGTGGAATTGTCTTCTCTAGGACCTTTCCTGGTATCGATATAACTAAATGGTAACTAAAAGTTTTTTTGTTTAGAGAAACGTACACAGACATAAAACTTTATTATCCAGATTTGTTGAAAAATTGCTCTATAGTTTGCTACATTTCATGTCTACTTGTTTTTAAAGTTTATCCATTTGTGTGGATAAAACTGCTTAGAGATTTTTATTGATTATTATGTGGTATATAAATCTTGTTAAACCAACACATCAATAAAATGCATTGCTCCAACAACAGCACTTCCAGAGATGTACTCACACAAACATTTACAATCATACATAAAAAGAAAACTAGCTAATAGATATAAAAAGAATGGGAAGGAGAAATTTATAATGCAGGAAAAGGAGTATGTGATTGAATATTACCCGATTATACTATATTATGTAATAGCTTCAGAAGGTCTTATTTATTTGTTTTATATCAAAGAGTTTATTGAACCAGTCAACATATCTCATAATGGAATATACAGTACATCTATTAACACTTGAAAAATGAGATACAATATTAAATGACTCTTTTGAGAGGTAGTGAAAAGCGGTTATGTTTATAAGGACAAGGTGGTTTTTTGTTTTTTTGTTTAAATCCATTGCTCTCAACAGGAATTTACTTACAGTTTCTGCAATAATCTCATTTGTATCCAAGAAAAGAAAGCCATGTATCTTCCAGGCTACAAATAATGGCCACTGAATTAATCAAGTCTTTCAGGAGATCTTTGTAAAAGTTGCAAAACAAGGACAATGTGCCTTCCTGTTTCTGTTTGTTCTTAGATCTATTATTTGCTGTTGTTTAACATTACAAATAAAACCTGTCTTTTGAAAGACCTACTTGTAAAGTAGCCATTTTTCGCTCTGTTACAATAGAATGGGGTCAAATAATGCCTTTTTAACTCTAAGGGCCATGTTCCCTCCTGGACATCTTTTTGCTCCACCCCCTAATCTTCCTGTCTTGACTGGGGAGAAGGTTTCTGAGCCTGTTGGACTGAACATACTTGGCAGATTCTTGCAAGGAACCTTGATAAAGAAAGGTGTGTGCAGGGACATCACAGGCGGAGCCAGCATACACCTCCCTGCTGCCTTACACTCTGGCCACACCTGTCCATATACAGTGGAACCTCGGCTGTCGAACGTATTCCGTTTCGGAAGACCATTCGACTTTCAAAACGTTCAACAACCGAGGTGCAATTGCTGGTCGGCAATTTCAGTGGAATTGAATCCTTCCGAGACGTGTTAGAAAACGTAAGCATTCACTTCTGGGTTTTCGACATTCAGCTTCTGAATTGTTCAGCTTCCGAAATGCTTGAAGGCCGAGGTTCCACTGTATTTAAAGCACTATTAAGGTGGTGTACATGTTTCTTCTTCTTCTTCTCATTTTATCCCCCCAAAACCTTGTGAGGCGGGTTAAGCTGAGAGACAGGGACTGGCCCAAAGTCACCCAGTGATCCTCATTGCCAAGTGGGAATTTGAACCCTGATCTCCTAGGCCTGATTCTGACACCCTAACTACTACACCACACTGGGTCAATTTAAAAGTCATGGTTTCTCCCAAAGAATCCTGGGAACTATGGTTTGTTAAGGGTGCTGAGAATTGTTAGGAGACTCCATTCCTATAATTCCCAGAGCTCCCTGGCTGGAAGGATTGAATTGTCATTTTGGGAGGGCAGTAGGTGTCTCCTAAGAACTTTCAGCACCCTTAACAAACTACACTTCCCAGGATTCTTCGGGGGAAGCTGTGATGGTTACAGTGGTATAAGAATGCCTTAAATGCAAGTTGTGGATGTGGCCTTTGTGTCAGAACATTTCCAGGCTGAACACCTGAACTGGGCTTTGAAACCAAAGAACTAAGTTCTCATCAGTCACCCCTTAAAGATGCTCTTTGGATTGTAAAGTGGTGTGAAGTGGGAGGGAAAGAGGGAGGGGGGTTTTCCAGTCCCCAAAATTCCTATTTCTTCTAATGGAATTTCTGTTTCTCCCTTCCCCTCCTCTTCAGTGATGTCTTCAAGTCCAACAGTTGGTTCCTCAAGTACTTCCTCCATCCTCCCATTCTCCTCTTCTGTCTTTCCTGCTGTCAAACAAAAGAGTGCCTTTGCTCCCGTCATCCGACCCCAGGGGTCTCCTTCCCCGGCTTGCTCCACTGGCAATGGAAATGGGTTCAGAGGTACGTAAAACTCTATTTTCCACTCCCTGCCCCCTGGAGCCTCCGTGCATGCAACGTGTTTTGTCTCAAAGGCAGATACAGAAACAACAAAGAAGCTGAAAGCTTGGAGGATCTCGATGCATTAGCAATATCACTTAAACAACACAGATGGAGTCCAGAGACAACAGGAATCCTGATAATGCATCAATGGAGAGAAACTGAACAAAAACAATGTACGACCTGGAGAGAAAGGTTTTGACTTTTCTTTAGTCAGGCCTTGTTCATAGTAGAGGGATATACAACTAACACATATAAGGGGAAAGTCCCTCAGAATTGCACGGCCAATCAGAAGACAGCCAACCTCAGCAAAGATCATGACACTGTAACTGGTTGCTAAGCTACATCACCAGCAGCAGCCTCTTGGTTGGCTTGCTTTAACATTGAGAGAACACCTTAAGTTACATTATGAATGATCTTTGCTGTTGCACTTACAACATGATGTACAAGTAATGTTTGTGAATCCGGGCTGAATGTAAGCTGGGTGCCATCTAGTTCATGATATCGGCAGGCAGAAAGGTTTCAGGAATCTTAAAGTTAAAGTGAAGTGTAGTAGGTAGGGCTGTATCTTTGGAGTGAGCCTACTGGAGCCCGCCTTCATCTAGGAGATGTGTTCCCAAACTGTGGTCCATGAGCTTAAATCAGCTGGTCTAGGGATGTCTGAGAACAACAGTTACCTTTCAGAATGCAGACTTCTCTGAATGTTGTGCTGTTGTCCCTGCACCCTACCCAAAAGAGTATGGAGAAAAGTATGTTTGGAAAATATTTCCCCACCGAAAACTGACATCTGCAAATGGAGTAGTGAGTTTTTAAGATGGAAGATACACACACACATAGATTTGTGAGTGTGTGAGTTGGGGGAAGCAACATTCTTTTAAAGACTCTGGGGTGGAGTGAGGAGGCCCATCATTTATGGTGGCTGCAACAAACGGGCATTTGGTCCCTGTTGTATTTTCAGTTTTTGATGGGAACTGTTGGAGCTCCTCTCAGAGGACAGTGACTGCCATTCCCATCCCTGTGAAGCAATGTTTCATTCTGGGGATGGGAGGGTGGCTGCCGGCTGGTAATGACCAAGAAGAGCTATATTGCCAGCACCTGCGGAGACTGTGTTATAAAAAGTTAAAGAAAGGATAATGAATTGTTGCCACCCATGGCAAGCCCTCCCACAGACAGCTGAAGAGTTCTTTCCACTCTCCCAGTTGCCTTGAAGTGGCTTTTATTATTTTTTTTAGTGTGGAGTGTGTTTGTGAATCTCCTTAATAGCAAGCTAATAAGTTTCCACGTAAAACCTACTGGCTCACCCATATTGCTAGGTAATTTGCAAATGGAAAAGGGGGGAAATCATTCTGAAAGTGCCACAAGATTAAACCAGTGGTCAACCAAATACCTGCTGCTGCTGCTATTATTATTATTATTATTATTATTATTATTATTATTATTATTATTATTATTATTATTATTATTATTATTCACCCTTCACCCTAAAGTCCCAGAGTGGGTTATAACATTAAAACACAACATTATAATGCAATATTAAAAAGAGTTTTACATTACAACGTAAAATTACAGAAGTAAGGTAGGTCCAGAAAATATAGACCTTTTAAGTGGAAGGCAGTGGAAGACAGGAGTGCCTGGTGTGCTCTGGTCCATGGAGTCACGAAGAGTCAGACACGACTAAACGACTAAACAACAACAACGACAAAGTGTCTAAAGCCAGGGCAAAGAGATGCATCTTCAGCAATTGCTGGAAGCTATATAATAAAGGTACCAGGTGCACTTGGGGACGGCCAATGAGAATGCCCTCTTCCGAGCCACCCCACCCCCTGAGCTTCTGAAGATGGAGGAACTACCAAGAGGGGTGTCTCTGCTGAACTCAGCACCTGAGAGGGTAGGAAGGGAAGGAGACTTGGATGCAATAACTCTGTCCCATCCCTCTTTTCCAGCAAATGATATTCACATCCTGGCACTTTTGGCAGCTGACTGGTCCTATCACCTGCCCTGGACACTCTACTCTTAGCAGTAGCAACCAGTTTAATTTCCCACACTGCCCCAAGAAAGAAAAGCAAAGGTTCCCTTGGGGCTCATGCATACCTCCATTTGCCCCACAGCTTTCCTCCAGGAAAATCCATGGTTTAGCATTAAATCAGAACAAGTGGCAATTGGGTGGTGGGGCAAAGGCAAACCCACTTGGACCCATGCCTGGAAAGTGTGGGACACATGGAAAAGTGCTTGGCTCTTGCTTTCTAGGAATGGGACAAGTAGAAGTGTGGATAAGCCCTGAGAGACAAGTAGGCAGAGGGATCAGGCTAGAGGAGCAGGCCTGGCAGGGAAGGGTTGAGGCTCCATTGAGGAGCTTCTGCTCTACATGCAAAGGTCCCAGGTGTGATCCCCGGCATCTCCAGGTGGAGCTGGGAATGTCAGCTGCCTGAAAGCCTGCAGAGCTGCTGTGTAGACAATACTGAGCTACAGGAGCACCATCGGGGGGGGGGGGGCTGAGGACCCTTCAAAAAATTTCAAGGAGGAGGCCTGGCCCCCTCAATATTCCAGAGTGACATGTGCACACTGTGCATGAACACCTGCAATGTGCTGATGTATTGCACACACAAGTGACATGAGCTTGTCATGCAGCATGCGCACATGATGTGATCACGTCATGTGGTGCCGGCCCCCTCAATTGCAGGGGCAAGACCATGTGCCTGCTGAGCTAGATAGACCAAGTGTCTGAATCAGTATAAGGCAACTTTCTATGATTATTGTTCTATGTGTTCCCTCTCTCTGGCATTCCATTCCCCATGAATTCCCATTTGTTTATTTTACTTATTTAGTATGTTTATATCCACCAGTCTTTCTTCCATCAATGGGATGTACAATCTCAATGGTGTTTTGTTTGTTTGTTTGTTTTGCAATGTGCACAACAACCTTGATGCAATAGTTCTTCCAAATAGTTCTTCTTTCATGTGCTGCTACCAGCCAGCTTGGCCAACCACTGGTCTAACCCAGGAGGCAGAGGCTCTTGGAGCCATTTGTGGGATTCCCTGCTAGAGCATAGGCCTTGGTATTGACGACACCACCCTGGGATGCTCTTGCAGAGCTTCTCTATCTTCTCCTAATGTTGCTTAGGAACCTCACCAAAGAAATCATCCCTCTGTGAACCTCAGTGAGACTGATCAATTTGTAAAGGGAGATGAATGAGAATGGACAGTTCTAGCCATGTAAGTTATTTTTGTACAGCCAAAGACATAGAATTGATGGGCTTGAATAAATTTCAGCTCTCCATAGAGCAAAATGATTTTATTACAGGGAAACTGAGTGGTTCCAGGGCCTTCCTGGTCTCAGCAGTGATCCCCTATCCTAAAAGAGCACAGACAGGGCTCCAAAGTATATGTGAAATCTCTTCTTGAACCACCAGGGGGTTGGATAAAAAGTATTTATTTCCCCAAAATGGAAACATACAACACAGTCTCTTTAAAAGTAACTTGTAAAAATGCCCCATAAAATCTCCCTTCCTTGCTTTTTGTGAGTGAATATGCACTTCCATATATACATGTATAATACATACCTCATACATACTTATACATATCTCTAGCTATCTAGTTCCATAGCTAGTTCAACACCTGAAGAGGTTTTTGAAATTGTGTAGAGGACCCAGTCACCACCACTGCCCCCAATATCCTTGATCCACCCACCTTTGACCTCCTACACGGAGCAATAAGGTCTGCAGGGTTATTGTAAACACGTTCAGGCAAATGCGTTTAGAAGTCTCCCCACAGTCAGGTATCCCACTTCATCAGGGTTCCATTCTCCCCTTGTTTGTTTACAACTGTAGTTGCACAGCACGTGGAACCCATCAGTCTGCCAAATTATCACATAGTCTAAAAATGTCCCCCACCCCATCCTAAACCAGACCCCCATTTTCATGTACAGAAAATGTCATGTGTGAAGTGTTCCTTACAGATGTTTTGAAGTGTGACCATCTACCTGAGCAGGAAATGGCCTAGGAGCATTAAAAGAGTTCTGCTGGATCACAACAAAGTCCTATCTAGTCCGTCATCCTGTTATCACAGTGGCCACCCAGATGCCTATGGGGAACCCGCAAGCAGGACATGAGCTCAGCCAGGCATTGTCTGCACTTGTGATTCTCAGCAACTGTAAATAGTACATAGCCAGCAGTGGGTAGTAGCCATTGCCTTATCCTCCCAAAATTTGTGTAAATCCATTTTTAAGTCATCCAAGTTGGTGGCCATCACTGCATCTTGTGGTAAAAAATCCCATAGCTTAAATAAGTCCTCCCTTTTGTCTGTCCAGAATCTACCATCAGTTTCATTAGATTACCCTGGTTCCAATATTATGAGACAGGAAGAAAAACTTCTCTCAGTCCATTTTCTCCCTGGCATACATAATTTTATATGCCTCTATTAGGTCTCTTCCTACCCCCCCCCCTTTTTGTCTAAACTAGAAAGCCCCCAAAGGGAGTTGCTCCATCCCTCAGATCACTTGCATTGCCCTTCACCATGTGCATCAACCGGAACAGTACACTATGTTCTACGTGTGGTATATTACAGCATTATGATATTGGCAGTTTTATTCTGAATCCCTTTCCTAATGATCCCTAACATGGAATTTGCCTTTTTCACAGCTGCCGCACACTGGGTCGACATTTTCATCTAGCTATCCACCACAACTCCAAGAACTCTTTCCTGGTCAGTCACCACCAGTTCAGACCCCATTAATGTATATGTTTGTTAAGGGTGGGGTGGTTGCCCCAATGTGCATCACTTTACACTTGTTCAAACTGAACCTCATTTGCCCATTCATCCATTTTGGAGAGCTCCTTTTGAAGCTCCCCCTTTATTTTCATTTTCAGCATACAGTGGTACCCCGCAAGACGAACGCCTCGCGAGACGAAAAACTCGCAAAACGAAAGGTTTTTTCGTTTTCGAGTTGCCTCGCAAGACGAATTTCCCTATGGGCTTGCTTCGCAAAACGAAGCTTGCCCCGGGGACAGCGGGTCTTCTCTTTTGAAGCAAGGGGCTGCGGGGAGATAGCGATCTCCCTGCAGCCCCTTGCTTCAGAAGAGGTCGGGGGCAGCGGGAAGCGAAGCGCTTCGCTTCCCCGCTTCCCCCGGACGTCTTTTGCAGCAAGGGGCTGCGGGGAGATCGCTTCTCCCGGTGCTCCGAAGCCGGGCGGGGGGCAGGGGACACCTCCCGCCGCCGCGGGGACACCTTTTGAAGGCAGGCGGGGGGGAAGCAAAGACTTTCGCCCCCCGCCCGCCTTCAGAAGAGGTCCAGGACCTCTTCTAAAGGCTGGCGGGGGGCAAAAGTCTTTGTCCCCCCTGCCTGCCTTCCCAGGGGCTTTTAAATCGCCCCGGACAGCGGAGAAGTCCTCCGCTGTCCGGGGCGATTTTAAAATGCCGCCCGCCAGCATTTTAAGATCGCCCGGACAGCGGAGAAGTCCTCCGCTGTCCCGGGGTTTTTTAAAATGCTGGGGGTGGGAAGAAAAGCCCTTGTCCCCCCCCCCAGCCTTCAGAAGAGGTCCGGGGACAGACTGTCCCCGGACCTGGTCTGAAGGCGGTTTCCCTAGGAACGCATTAATTGATTTTCAATGCATTCCTATGGGAAACCGTGCATCGCAAGACGAAAAAACCGCAAGACGAAGAGACTTGCGGAACGAATTAATTTCGTCTTGCCACTGTACTTGGTAATCTCTCCCCTAACTCCAAACCCATTATGAGCTGATTGTCCCTGACCTGACACTGTGTTTCTAAGATGCAATGTAAGGTCAGGGAAATGACTGTACACTTTGGGAAATGAATGTAGTCCTCTTGTTTGCCCACCAGCTTAGATGAGCTCATAAGCCAAGTTGTAGGTGTCCATGGTTATTTGCTGGCCTGGATGGGAATCCAATACATTTGTGAGCACCAGGACTACATTCATTTCCCAAAGTGTACAATCATTTCCCTGACCTTACATTGCACCTTAGAAACACAGTGTCAGGTCAAGGATGATCAGCTTCATGGAGCTAAGAAGTGGCTGAGGATTCTGCCCTTCCTCCAGCTCAGACCTGGAATGGTGTGCAGAAGTTTGATTTGTCTCCTTGCTTTTTGAGTTCTATAAATAACCAATCAGTGCAGAGCCAAAATAAACCAGAACCTTGGGGCTGAGGAGAGGACAGAGAGCCTTCCACCCCGAAGCTCCAATGCTGAGCTGCATCATGCTCACCAGAGGGAGCTGAGTGCTCTACCAGGGCAAGCATGTTGAATGAAATGGTGGAGTCCTGGGAACCAAACAACACATGGATGATTGTCCTATTAATGGCCATGATAGCTATATAAAGCCTCCATGTTCAGAGGCAATGTAAGAAAGGGCTCAGTGGTAGAGCGTGCACTTTGCCTGCATCTGGTTGGTCATTGTGGCAAGTAAGATGCTGGACTGGATGGGCCAAAAAGGTTTTTCTTTTCTTATCCCCATATGCTCTCTATTTCACTGGTGTGCCCTTACCACCTATTTCTGATAAAGAACATGTTGTTTGAAATCTTGCAATGTTTCAAGCAACTGGTTGTTATTCTAAGTTGCTCTATGGTTCTCATTAAGGTTACACAAGGGAGGAAACCCACATGATTCTTGGCTTCCACAATGGTGTTAGGAATGACACACGGATACCCTCAGATAACCCGCCTTGTGCCATGTGTTCCTGCTTTCCGCTCCCTGTGTGCCATCTGCTAGACATTCCTCTTATGTAGCCAGACATGGTAGGCAGGGGGAAAGCAGCAGGCCTGACAACACCCCCATTTCTTGGCTGCTCCCCCAAATTGATAGCAGGTGTCTTGATCAGGAAAAGCCCGGCATTTATATTGTGTCGGACGTCAAGGCTGCTTAAAAACAGCGTGGCAGAGATGTAATGTGACGTGACGCAACGTGAAGTGATGAGTACCCTGGTGTCTAATCATCTCATCACAGATGCAAGGCAGCAAATTGGAAACTGCTGGAGCAGCACAAAGGAACTGTTGGCCACCTATGCCTTTGCCTAGATCGGAATATCTGAATGGAGAAATTATTCTCTCTATCTCTAATGTTTGGGTGTGCATGTCATTGGTTATGCAGCCAAAATGGCATCAGGGAGGGATCAGCAGGCTTACAGGGGAACCCTAAGGTTCACACAAGTACACAACAGTCTTTCGTGGGGAGACTCCTCAGAGCGGGGAAAACAACCAAAATAGCCCAGTGAGGACTGAGCATGCTCACTTGCCACAGAAGGCTAACTGGCTTGTGTGTGTGTGGAAAGGAATGGAAAAGTAGCTAGGAGAAGGGAGAAAATAGAGAGTCATGGATAAAGGTGTGGATTAATGACTGGAACATGAATACTCCGCACTGCAACATTTTGTTGCAGGCCCCATTTCTGTATGCTAAGAGCCACACTGCAAATCATTATCTGCATATGCAGAGGAATGAGGCAGAAATTAAATCATGACACTGTAGAATGAACTGCACCTCTTTAGGCTACAGGCTCTGAGAAGGTGGCGCAAGGGCTTCTGCAGCATCCCAGAGCCCTCACACCTCTTTTCCACTGCCTGGAAAGTGAGGCATCTCACTTCTTGCTTTGGAAAGGAGGCCCGAGGGCTCTGGGAAATTCCCATGGCCCTCCTGCAACTTTCTAGAGCCCATAAGCAAGAAAAACCTATTGGGTACACAGGTGTGTAGGGAATCATAGAATTGTAGAGTTTGAAGGGCACCAGAGGGTCATCTAGTCCAACCCCCTGAGATGCAGGAATCTCAGCTAAAGCATCCATGATACACGGCCATCCAACCTCTGCTTTAAAACCTCCTGTGAAGGAGAGTTCTCCATCTCCCAAGGGAGAATGTCCCACTGTCTAACAGTAAGATAGTGTCAGAAAGTTTTTCCTGGCGTTTAATTGGAACCCCTAGTAACTTGAATCCATTGGTTTGAGTCCTACCCTCCAGAGCAGGAGAAAACAAGCATGCTCCCTCTTCCATGTGACAGCCCTTCAGATATCTGAAGATTGGTATCCTATCTCGTCTCCTCTTTCCCAGACTAAACATACCCAACTCCTCAACCATTCCTCATAAGGCTTGGTTTTCAGACCCTTGAGCATCTTAATAAATGGAGAGCAGGGAATGGTAGGTTTCCCCCACTCCCCTGTTATTCATTTATTTCCCCCATCACCCACGTAAGGTTGCAGTCATATAAATTAAGTGAGTGTAAGTTGTGTGTTTACTGTGTAACTGTCACTTCATATCTTGGTTGCAGCAGTGGTACGTGGGAAGTCTTGACAATGGAGAAATTTATTCAGTTTGCATTTTAATGAGAACTTGCCCAGATCACACTTTTTGAAATGATAAGGGGATGATACAGCTGTCATTCAAAATTTACACTTCTCTGAATTTGGTACTGCAGTTCTCTAACCAAAAAGTGTCCACAAAAACAACATACGATGCTACAACATATTAGTGGAAATTGCTTGGGGGGAAAAAAGTTTACATCTTAGGCAAGGATGCAGATATTAGGGGAAATGTGCATGGAGGTGGATATTGATTTATGTGCAAACTTTTTTAAAGAAAAATTTGCAAATTGATGGAGTGAACTGAAGTTAAGCCTGGGGAAATGAGAAACCAAGAGAAACAGAAACGAGCAGATTTGTCCATCCCTAGTGGGAGATAACTGATTTTGCTGCCTTGCTGCCACCACTGCCTAGTAACCAAAAGAGGAAAGGGCACTTGGCGGTGGCAGCAGAAGCAGGGAAATCACATTTGGAGAGTTCATGCTCCACACCTCCAAATAAAATTATTTTGGACCCGAGTTCCTCTGCCCTGTAGAATACCCAGCAGGAGGTGAAAACTGATGAAAAGCCTTGAGGCACAATCTGGAGAAGCCTTTTGTCAGTTTCACCTCTGCAGTAAGTCCAGGGGAGCTGAAACTGTCAAGAAGCTTTTTTCTCCTGACTTTGCCTTGAGACTTGATTCCTTGTGAAATTGGTGGAGTCTCAAGGTATAGTCTGGAGAACTCCCATGTCAGGCTCTATTCAGTTTCAGTTTTCTTGTTTAAGAGTCTTCCTCCCTCCCTCCCTCCCTCCCTCCCTCTCTCTCTCTCTCACACACACAAAGTTCAGGCTTGTGGGATCTACTTTATTTTTTATTAGAACCTCAAGCATAGCCAAGCAGAACCAGGTGCAAAAATAATGTCTCAGAGAGATGGACATAGAATTAAGGAGCCTGTGTCTGAGTACACGCTCAGTGCAGCAATTTGGTTTTCGTAACAGAGCTAAATTCACAGTCATATTATATAATAGTCCATTCCTGATTTTCCCTACACTTTTTTGTGGGGCCAGAGCACTCTCGTTTTGAAAGGGGGGAGAATTTTAGGTTGCAATCCTATGTGCAGTGGGAATTGAGTTGCAATGAAGACAGGGCTTATTTCTGAGTCAGCATGCATAGGGTCACATCCTCGGCTATTGCTGTTGTTGAACGATTAGGAGTAAGACACTAGAGCTGTGTTGAAACAGTGCCATGAAGTTCACCCCCCTGTTCACAGGCAGATAAATTTAGGAGGCAAACCTCACATAATTTATCCAGGAGGAAGAGAAATTCTCAAACAGTTTATCAAGGACTGGACTTCTCATGAGCAGGCAGTAGCACAACTTTTTTTTATATAAGGGTTGATGCTGTCATTGTTGTCTGGGCACAATTTTGCATCCTCCGCAGTGCTCCTGACAAAGCATCATTCTGGGCACTGTGGGGTAGAAAATGAGATCTAAAACGAATGAATGAAATGAAACGAAACCCAATTGCACCTCACTTTCTCTGTGCTATACCTGGCTGATTTAGATAGTATGTGTTTAAATAACATCATAGCTAATTACTCTCTCAGTTTTAGACTGCTTATGATAGTATAGTATATCTATGCATTTGAAACTATAGCTTCCAGTGATCTCAAACAAAAGGGGAGGCCTTCACAAGGAGGAAACAAACGTTCAAGACGTGATGGTGTTAGTAATGAGAGAAATTTGAGAGCCTCTAGACCTTGGGCAGCACATGTCCAAGCAATTGTGTATCTTGTTACAAACCTGAGGCTGCTTTTTCCAACAAGTTACTGAAATAACCCTCAGAGGCCACCGCAGAAGAAGCTAATGGGGGAGAGGAATAGTTACATGCCACAGCATTTTCCTCCTTAAATAACGAGGCCTGATTTTTTTCTGAGGTTCTCAGCCCAGATCTCGCCTCTTATCATTACTGAGATTATGAGTTCAGCTCTTGTGAAATGTGATTGATTACAGCAGTGGTTTGCTATATGTGTGTGTGATCCTAAATGTTTGAAATGTTGTGTGAAGTTGACAAGCCTCAACAAATTTTGTGAATGTCTGGAAACCCACATATGCAGCAGTGAATGCAGAAAGTTGTATAAATTTGACTGTTCACCATTCATTAGTGTATGTCAGAGAAGGTGAGAAATATTAGTTTGGAGGCATTCACAAATTCACCTGTGATTGTCAGCATTCACATGTGAACATTCACATTCACCATGCACAGGCATTCCCTGTAACACAGAAGCAAGAATGCATGTTTCCCAAAGCCAGAATAAACAAGGGAGGAAAAAGCACCTTTCTTCAAAAGGTTATCGGGAAAATCTGTATAACATATGCTCTCAAGCTTCAAACTGCTTTTGATGGGTTGAATAGAATATCTGTGCATGTAGTTATTTGAATCTATAGTTTTCACTGAGCTCAATCAAAGCAGGGGTGAGAGAGGAATCTGCAGAACACAGATACCCAAGTGGGCTGCCTTGATTTGACCTGGTTGGATCATGACCGGGATTGGCTTATATTATGAATCCAGAATCCACAGTCCTGTGGATCCCTTTATGAGGAGCCCAAGAGTTACTTAGCTTTTGCCCAGCTCTTTCCAGGCACAGTCCATGCTTTAGAGCTCCGTGTTTTGCCCTGGCACTTTCCCCACAAAAACCTGCTCTTTAAATCTCAATTGGAGCAAAAGTCAATCCACAGAATCTCTGAATTGGTGTTTGCTCCAATTTTGAGCGCTAGAAAGTGGGGTTTTCGTGAGGAAAGCACCAGGGCAGAACAAACCAACAAACATTTGCTAGGACTTAGAGCATTTAGGTATGGAACTGTGCCCGAAAAGAGCAGGGGAGTGGGCAACAGGTTCTCCCCGTTTCCATTTTGGAAAGCTCCAAAACAGGTCATCCAGACACAACCTGGAGTGGGTAGCATGCAAGGCTCCTTGTCATCACACACTTTGAATACAATAGAGCAAGCCCCCCCCCCCCGGGAATAATGGGACTTAACAACATTCTGTCACTCTCAGAGGGAATTGTACAGGGGGTGGGAACACAAGGCTGCCCTGTGTAATAAACTTGCTCTATTGTATTCAAATCATGTATGGCAGCAAGGATCCCTGTTTGGGAGCTTTCTTTGAAGGCAAGAAAAATGCCTATTATCCAGACAGCGGCAACACTTCATATAACTTCATATTCCTGTGCAGATTTTGAAAGGGTTTCCCTTTAAACCCCACACAGAAATGGGATGGACTTGGTCTTGGCTCATGTAAAACTGGGATGGACCAGATTCTAATGGGTCCTTCCATCCATTGCAAGGCCATTCCATAATGATTACATGCAGAGATCCAGAATTTGCTTTAAATTGTAGGTGAACCTTTCCGTTGTCTCTATGCATCATTCTCAGGCAGTACATGAGTGCTGACACATACAGGCCAAGTCCACCCACCTGCCCATTCCACTTGGCTCACCTTTTGCCCTGCATTCCATGGTTTTAAACTCCCTGCAATGCCCTTCAGTGGTCATAGCTCAGCAGAAGAGCATCTTGGCATTTCCAAGGTAGGAGAATGTCCCCTGCCTGAAAACCTGGAGAGCCCCTGCCAGCCAAGGCTCATCCAGACTGGCCCTTCTCCCTCCACTTTCCGCAGAGGAAACTTGATCTTTACTGCTGAATTGGAGCAAATGTCAATTGGTTTTTTTCCTGGATTACTCCAAATTATCACTAAAGAGCAGGAAGATTGGGGGAAAGTGGTGGCACAAGGGCAAGATCACTCAGACCTGTGCCTTGAAAGCACAGGACAAGCAGAAAACCGCTTTCTAGTGCAAGTCTTGATGAGCCCTCAGTGTAGATAATACTGAGCTACATGGGTCAGTGGCTCAACTTGATATAAGTCATCTTTCTATATAGCTAGGTTCCTATTGAATTTTTGGAAATCTAAATGGTAGGCATCTTACAAACTCCTCCAGTGGAATGCAGCATAGTTGCTTCCTTGCACCACAGCCACTGAACCCAATACAAGTGCAGGGGTGTCAGAATGGGGGGGGCAGCAGGTGTCAGGGGCCTGGCAGATGCTTCTTAGCTAGAGGTCCCCTTGAACCTCAAGTCACCCATAATCTGTATTGCTATAAGGTATATGTTCCTGTCCTCTGTCCAAAGCAACCTGCTTAATGTCACTGCATGGGAAAGATGGCCCTGCTTGCATTTTGTTTGTTTTTTCTTTGCAAGTAGGAAAGGAACAAAAGTTCCTTATGTTTATTAGTATTATTAATAACACATACCTAAGGTGTGCATGTCACCCTAGCATCTGGGTGATTTTTGACAAGCTTAATCATGCGCCTCATCTGATCACGGCAGTCTTTTGAGGTTAATACAATGCAGCATGTCTCTAATTCTTCCTTTCCATTTCTCTCCAATAAAGAGAGAGAGAGAGAGAGAGCACAATCCCTGTGGAATAATCACAATGGTTCCTATATTCCCCCCTCATCATGGTATGTCCTGCCATGAACCACCTTTATTGAAAAGTTACATCGATTCAATATATAGTAATACAGGCAAAAATAATTACAGCTTTGCGAGCAGTGTAAGACCTTAATCCGAAGCTCACAAACATTCAATAAAAAGTAGTGCAGACTGGGAAATAGGCTTTTGACAGCACAGCCCCAAAGGGGAGGAAGGGGAGAAGCATTGAGCAGCTTCCAAGAACAAAAGGTAGGCTACAAGCTGCCATTAAGTCATCTCACAGAAATAGGTCAAATAGAGGATTGGACATTTTAGAAAGCAATTAATACCCTTGGATTTTATCAGTTGAAAGCAGCAATAAAATCAGAGGAAGCTTATGCCACATCATCTCAACAATGGGGAAAGCATTCACTTGGCCCCACAGTAGTTGCTGCCTTTCTTGGCAAACCCCCCCCCCCCAAGTTCTCTCCTCACTGAGAGAGTTTGCTGTTAGGGGGACGCGGGTGGCGCTGTGGGTTAAACCACAGAGCCTAGGACTTGCCAATCAGAAGGTCGGCGGTTTGAATCCCCATGACAGGGCGAGCTCCCGTTGCTTGGTCCCTGCTCCTGCCAACCTAGCAGTTCGAAAGCACATCAAAGTGCAAGTAGATAAATAGGTACCACTCTGATGGGAAGGTAAACGGCATTTCCGTGCACTGCTCTGGTTCGCCAGAAGTGGCTTAATCATGCTGGCCACATGACCCGGAAGCTGTACGCCGGCTCCCTCAGCCAATAAAGCGATATGAGCGCCACAACCACAGAGTCGGCCACGAATGGACCTAATGGTCAGGGGTCCCTTTACCTTTAACTAAGAAAGGGTAAGATTAAGGTTGAAAAGAGATGGAAGCTGGCCCATTGGAGCAAACAGGGCACTGCCTCTCCAGCCCCAGTCTGCCCCCAGCCAGGCTCCACTTGCCTTGCTTCTTACTTACAACCAGTCCGGAGGCTGGCATTGTCTGTTGATTTCTTCTTCCTTATTCTCAAGTGTTGCCCTCGTAGAACTCAGCAGAGAAGAGGCTGGGGACAAAACTAGAATTAGTTGGTTCTGCCTATCATTGACTTTGGCCCCAATTCCTGTTGGTCTCCCTGTTGCCTACCCTATCAACTCCAATGGGCACTAATCATGGCTGGATGGCAGCTGAGGCTACCCTACCCCATCCCACCCCAGAGAATTAAAGGCAATACGATACAGCTATTATTGCGCACATTTTGTACACTTTCAGTTTTTTGTTTTTTGTTTTGGCTCTCATCTCTAAGCAAATCTGCAAAATGTTTCAAAAACTTCAATGTCTACAAAAGTATTTGTTTGACCAGGTTCAGGAGTTAGAAATCCATGTGCAAAACTGTGACTGCCACATTCAGCATTCTGAAAAACAATTGTTTCTAGTCTAGGAGAAGTTGATACAATGGTACCTCTGGTTATGAACTTAATTCGTTCTGGAGGTCCGTTTTTAACCTGAAACCGTTCTTAACCTGAGGTACCACTTTAGCTAATGGGGTCTCCTGCTGCCACCAGCACACGATTTCTGTTCTCATCCTGGGGCGAAGTTCTTAACCCGAGGTACTACTTCTGGGTTAGCGAAGTCTGTAACCCAAAGTGTTTGTAACCTGAAGTGTTTGTAACCTGAGGTACCACTGTACTCCACTTGCCCTTTTCTAATCATCTGTTCACTCATTCACAGAGAATTCAGATGGTATTGTTGCATTGCAGGGATGCCTCCCCACAACCCCTTGTGGTTGTGGTGTGGTTTTCTATTGTTGTTGTTTTTGCAAAATTAAATAAATAAAAATAATCCTCATAAATCAGGGTTACTAGAAGGAGGATCTGTGGAAAGGCAACCCTGGAGTGCAATGATTTGTCAAGGATACCACCGCAATTCTCTGTAAAAGTGAGTTAACACATTATCATAGAATTGTAGAGTTGGAAGGGTAACATCTGTCCAGTTTGGAAAGGCAAAGTACATATTATGGTTTTAAATCCTGCCTATTTTATTGCTTCTTACTGACCTTGGATAGAGGAAATAGGGATGAATATTTATTTATTTTAGCAGTACACACAAACATATGGAGTGTTCAGCCTGGAAGCGACTAGGGATAGATCCAGCTTCATTTCTATATATTTCTATTTTAACGAGCATTGGAAATGCCAATGTTAATGAATAACTAATAATTGAACCATCTTTGTCTGCTATATTTCTATTTTGACAAGCAGCTGAAATGTTAATGTTGTCCCTTTTCATTTTCAGCTATGACAGGTCTTGTTGTTCCTCCAATGTGAAAGAAGAGGAGGAGTTGCTGGAGTCCCCGCCGACATTTCCCCCCTTTTTTTTACAGCACAAAACTACTTATTGTTATGGAGCACTAAAAAGGGGGGGGGGAGCACTACAAGCTCTTTTGCTGGGGGAAGCCATGTGCAGAACGCAAGGGCACTTTTTAAACAAAATAATAATGAATCAGACACACCAGGAGGCTGCTCTCATCTGTTCCAGGTTTCATATACGCTTACATCAACCCACCCCCCTCTCACAAGAACATTAAAATGAGGAATTGGCCATGATCCAAATGCACACTGTTTATGGGATTGAGTCCGGAGTACAAGAATTCTTTTTCTTATGGACACAAAGCCTTCCTAATGTTTGTAAAATATTAAAAGGAGGAACAAATTGGCCAACCATTCAAGCTTAATATTTTGGATACTCTTTTGTTTTACTTTGTAGGAAAATAAAAATAAAAATGTTGAAGTTTCTATTTTCTATGGAGCCTTTCAGATACCAATTTAGTTTGTGCAGAAAATGATAATAACCACAAAACAGGGTACCAGCATGGAAGATTTTCCTATAAAACTGATATGAATGGTGGAATGTGGACGTATGTGTGTATTTGCTTATAGTTTAATCTCTTTTAAAATGGAAAATGTAAGATGTTTTACAATTATTTAAATAAATAAACTTGTAAGTTATTGTATGTAGAGGTAGAAATTGAAGACTTTGGTGGGGAGGGGAACTTTTTCTGTCTCCTGTTGTACGATGAACAAAAATAATGCAAAAAAAAAAAGCAAGCAGCTCCAAGCGTGCATCTTTATAGTACAATCCGTCTTCACCTTCTCTCCTGCTTCTGATTGAACCAATGTACAAGAATTCCTTAAATTCTTCACGAAGGACTCATCCACAAGCTTTTATACGCATAATGGTATATATACATATATATAAATATAGGACAGTAGTTAATGTATGAATATTATACACCTTTTTCACCTTTTGATTCAATTAAGGTTTCAGGTACTGAAGTAAGCTGTCTAGTTTCATACATCCCAACCAGTAACTATGTGGCATGTATGGGCTTTTTATCAGGTTTTTGTGCAGAACTGTCAGGTTTCAATTTGAGCAAGAGGGAACAGAAAAAGGTTTCTCCCATTGGTTGCTTTTTGTGTAGCAAAGGCAAAATTCTGTGTGTGTTTCGGAGAATGTTGAAACTCATGTATGAGGGATTTTGCCCAAATTCTGTCTTGGATGCCAGTCGATAGTCACCAACATTCCTAAGTTTGGGGAAAATTGTGAAATTTGTCCAGAATTGTCAATGTTCATATCTGAATACTGACACATTTCAATCAAATTTCAGTTATTTGATGTAACATGTACATTATAAGAAACCTGTAGAGTTTTTATGTAATGCAGGACTGACAACGCAGCAAAAAATCAGGAATTTGGATTCGAATATACATTTGGCTCCCTGGCAGGCCACTGATTTGCATGGGTTTCTACAACGCTCTCCTTCCTTCCTTCTTCTTTTTTTTAAAGAAAAAGAAAAAGTGGCTGGAGGGACGGGTTCTGCACATGCAAACAATGGGGCCCTCCATTGAAATGAATGGGAAAGCATGGCTGCACAAGAGATTCATATGTGCTTTAAATGTAAACGGATCCATGATTCAGGGCAACCATCCCTGGAAATTCATGAGGACTGCCATGAATAAGCTGATCCATACCTCTCCTATTCATGTGCTGATTGCTGGTAAGAGCTGTTCTAATGAATTGGTAGAGTCCCTAAGACTTTCTAAACCCCCTTCTGCTTCTGTCATTGTAATCATCTCCACTGGAGTCCCACATGTCGATAATATGCCTATAAAATCTATTGATCACTTATTGGCTTTTTACAATATACTATTTATATATGTACCTGTATTTTAAGGTGAAACCCAAACTTCTGTGCACCCAATGAGGGTAACTGTGTTTTTCAGGGGAATAAAAACATTAGTGTTTTCCCATGATGATTGTTTGTGAAAGTTCATGACAAAAAGTATATAGGAAATGTTTACTTAATTCCTGTTTTCTTCATTAGGGCAACTGCATTCTTTTCTCTCTCTCTTTTATACACCTGCAACTCTCAGTTATGTTAAACAAATGAAACTACTCTCATGGATCAGCAATCACAGTGCATTCACTTTTATTATGCTGAACAGAACCAGCAAGATAAAGGTATCATTTATTGCATCTAACTAAATAATAATAGCCACAAGACAGTAAGCTAGTCAATGATGATCTTCATATCCACATTAATTTGCTTAATGCAAAGAACCAGTTCAACAGTAATGGACCATGAAGTACAGTGGAATCAAGAGTTGCCCTCCAGACATAATTGCAATTCACCTGGACAGGACTGGAGTTGACATGGACAGGCAAGATTTGGGCTGAGTGGAGGCACTGGTGGGAACAGCAGATTGCACCCACACTGCCCTGCCCACTTGTCAAAATGGCCTGTGTGCCAGATCCAGTTTCCCACCCCTTCCCTAAAGCTTTGAACAGTAGACATCCATTTCAATTCAGCTTTGATGGATCTGAGTTCAAGAGATGTCTCCCCCTTCTATTTTATAATACTAGAAACTGGGTCACCTAATCAACTGATTGTCAGAACAGAGAAAATAATTTATTTCACCCAGTCAATTATTAAATTATGGAATTCACTGCCACAGGAGACGAAAGGGCCACTCGGCTAGAGGCCTTTAAAAAAAAAGGATTAGACACATCAAAAGGGGGGTGTCAGTGGCCATTATTCATGTTGGCCATTGTGGGAACCAGATTGCTGAACTCAAAGGACATTTGATCTCATTCATTCTTATGTTTTTATGGACCAGTACATAAATCAGTGCTGTATCACCAGAGAGCTGCAGCTGACCACAACTTCCCAGCATAAGCACACAGCATGACTTTCACACATGTAGGAACATTGCATGTTACAATCTACATGCTGATTACCCCATGAAATTTGTAACGTGAAGAGGCTTTTAGGATCTGAGGAAGCAAAATGTCTTGGCTTGGCCTCCTCCACCCCTGCTTTTGAGGGGGAAGGTTGCAGACAAGGTCATAGTGAACTAACTTCTACTCAGAGTAGAACCATTGAAATGAATGGACCTAATCTTAAAGGGTGTAGAACAAGCATTCAATGCATTCCACAGGAATCTGATTTTGAGATCTGTATATCATGAAAATCCTATCTATAGACAGGACTAAGAAAGTAGCTTACAGAGGCACTACACTGATAACAGATACCCTCCCCCCAAAAAATAACCTCATTTGAAAGAATCCAAGGAGCCCCACATGGATGCAGAAACATCAGGCATCGAGGAAGACAGGTGAAGTGAGTGGCAAAAAATAAAAAATCTCAGCATCACCTCTGCATCATCAACTCTTTTGTTGGAAAGTAGTAGCCATGGGGGTGGCACTGTGGTCTAAACCACTGAGCCTAGGGCTTGCCGGTCAGAAGGTTGGCGGTTCGAATCCCTGTGACGGGGTGAGCTGCCGTTGCTCAGTCCCTGCTCCTGCCAACCTAGCAGTTCGAAAGCACGTCAAAGTGCAAGTAGATAAATAGGTACCACTCTGGCGGGAAGGTAAACAACATTTCTGTGAGTTGCTCTGGCTTGCCAGAAGCAGCTTAGTCATGCTGGCCCAGAAGCTGTACGCCAGCTCCCTCAGCCAGTAAAGTGAGATGAGCGCCGCAACCCCAGAGTCGTCTCCGACTGGACCTAACAGTCAGGAGTCCCTTTACCTTTACCTAGCCATCTGTGGAACAACTCCAACTTCATATCTCTACTGACGCCATCCAGGCTGCCTTGTGTCCATGCATCAGCTATTCATTTTTATTATTTATTTATGTCAACAATTTATGTTTAATTATAGTCATCTCTAAGCAGTGGACGGAAGACTCCATACTAAAAAGAATTAAACTGTTTAAATAAGAATTTAGTTAAAATGTATGCTGGGAACTGAAGAAGACTTCAGTGAGCTCTTGAAGTTCAACAGGGAGGGGTCCTGTCTGACAACAATGGGAAGGGAATGTCCCAGAATTGGGCCCACAATCCTGAATGCCCAGATCCTAGTGGATCTGAGCCATGGAAGACCACTGACAGTGACGCCCACAATCCAGCAGCTCCTAAGGAGTATTGCTTCGTGTTCTAGTTGCAATGTTCAAATTCTACACTGTGGTTAATCTTAATGGTGGCTTATTAAAAGAAGCCACTTTCATAATTTATTGTTCAGAATTGCCTTGTTTCAATAACCCATAGTTAAGACTAATAAGAGTTTGCACAAATTTGGACATACAGTTAGTTAAAAAAAAAAAAAAAGTTTCTGATCTCTTTCTTAAATTCATAACAGAGGGCAAGTGGGGAGCTCACAAGACTCCCTCTTTCCAATACTTGTGAAAACCAAATATTTCCTTTTCTCTATCTCTCTCTTTATGCACACACACACACTGTTCCAAGAGTTTGTTTGGGTCAAACTTGCATTCCACATTAATCAGCAGGGAAACAGTAGCCTCTCTTTCAGCCACTTATGGGGGACAGCTAGGGAATTGACGGAACAGTTAAACCATTTAAGTCATTGACAAGGCACAGCTGCTGCAAGAGAGAGGATCTGAGGAGTTCTAATCACGCCAAGCTATGGACGTGGAAGTGTCTCATTAACTCTGCTTGCAGGACTAGATTAAACTGACAGCTGGGGGGCTGTGCAAGAAGCAGGGGCAGGCAGAAGGGCTGTGATATGGGAGGCAATACATGGTGAGCAGGAGGCGTGGCAAACGTGGAATGGGCAGCTTCCATCTGAACCATGGAACAGGGGGGAAATCATTCTGACTATGCAACAGAGGGGAAAGCAAAATGCTGCCCCAAAGAGAAATGAACAGTTGAAGCTAGAAAGTGGGCTCAGCTGACAGATTATTTAACTATTTGGATGAGAGGGGTTTCTTCATATCTGAACATCCCATCTCCCTACATTGCTCAGTATTTGACCAGTGTACCTAATTCACAACAGCATATTACACAAATCCTGGAAGCATTACCTGTACTCTCAATGTAGAAACCCCTAAATGGCCTAAGAGCAGGTTATCTGAAGGACCACCTTGCCAGACCACTGCAGTCATCTCCAGAAGCCCTCCTGACTGTCCCACATTATGGCAATACCCATTCCATGCAGCCAGCCCAGGACGATACCATGGCCAATTGTATCAAATCCACAGAGAAGTCAATAAGCAGGAGAAAGGTCACACTTGCCCTATCCTGCTGTCTGTAAAGGTCATCCATTGGGGTGACCAAGGGCATTGCAGTCCCATGGCCAGGCCTGACTTCAGATAGGGATGGATCTAAATAATAAATGTCATCCATGAATGTCCTACCACAACTCTCTCCACCACCTCCCCCCCCCGGGGGGGGTATTTGTGAATGGTCAATAGTTATTCCAGTCTGATGGGTCCATTGCTGGTTTCTTAAGGAGTGAATGCACCACTGCTTTTTTCAAAGCAGCAGGAACCATCCCCTCATGCAATGAACCATTAAGCACACTCTGGACCCAATCAGCCAAACCCCTTCTGCTACATTTAATAAGCCAGGAGGGACAGTGGTCAAAGGGCACGTAGGTAAACCCATAACCACCAACACCTTGTCCACATCATCTGGCTGCAGGAGCTGTAATTGATCACACAACACATCTGGCAATGGACACTTCATCTGGAACAGCCAACAACTGGAGATTCCAGGGCACTCCAAAGTCAAGTGACTTCATCCTCAAAGTGTGTGGCCAGTAGGTCACAGTGGGTCACTAAATGTTCCAGAGGCCCCACTCCCACAGTGGAAGTCAGTAACCTTCAGACAATCCACAGTGAGAGTAGCTTCACCAGCCAACTACTAGAGGATGCAATACAAGCTGCAAAAACGAGTCTTCTCTGTAACCCCATGGTAGGCACCATTATGTGCACTAACCAGAGTCAGCTTCAGAACAAGATTTCTGCCACCTCTGCTCTAGCCTGAAGCTCCCAAAATACTAATAAGCCACTTGGGCTCCAGAACCCCAGAGAGGAGGCTCAGGAGTCAAATATATCACAAGAAGTCCTAAAACTACCATTCTGTGTATATTAAAAACAAAAGAAATACAGATGTACAATTGGCTCTCAGTCTGCTAACAGGAGTTAAGTTTTACATTGCACAGTTAGAAAAAAGAAAATAATTCAAACATTAAAAGAATGGTTACAGAAGATGTGGGAAACTGATATATCAAAGAACAACATCAAATAAACAAGAAGAAGATAGATGTACAGTGGTACCTCGGGTTAAGAACTTAATTCATTCTGGAGGTCCGTTCTTAACCTGGAGCTGTTCTTAACCTGAGGTACCACTTTAGCTAATGGGGCCTCCCACTGCCACCACGCTGTCGCCATGTGATTTCTGTTCTCATCCTGAAGCAAAGTTCTTAACCCGAGGTACTATTTCTGGGTTAGCGGAGTCTGTAACCTGAAGCGTCTGTAATCTGAAGTGTCTGTAACTCAAGGTACCACTGTACATAAAGGTAGACACTTTTGAGTTAACTTCTGGAATAACAAAATTAATGATAAAATAGCACCATATGACACTGAGTCCTGTCCTTGATATATTCATAATTTCAACCCTTTGTTACTTCTCTGTCTAAACAGAATAAATAAGTGGGAGGGGAAGAAAGGAAATAGCTGTGATGAAGCAGTTATGATATCTGAACCCAGGCATGGGGCAAATAAAATGCTGTTTTTGAGCTATAACATAAGCTGAAAGGGTCCCCTGGATTTTATCCAATATTCTCTGTCGACTAGTGGAAGGGCTCTTGTGCTAGTGGATGGGTGAGCTTCAGTGTTGCACCACAGAGGAATAAATGCAACAGCTGCACTAGTGGAATATTGTGCAATCTGTTGTGCAACAAATTTACCAGCAACCTACTTATGCATTCTCCTTGCAATAGATTTCTACTGGAGCAAAACATTTCACCAGAGGTTAATGGAACCCAGATTCATGGTGTCCTGAAGGACCCATCTCTGCCTGAGACCCTGAAGAAGTACAGATAGCACAGTGCCAGGCGGCCAGCTTCATGTGTTCAACCAGGGATGCAAGCTTGACTTGGCTTAATCAATCAAAACTTTAGTTGACTGGTCAGTGAGGAGATCAGAATTAAACACAAAATTTTCTATTCTGGGGTCATTTTGGTTCTTGTGGATTATTTGTGGGGTGCATCCAAAGCAGTCTTTACTTTTTAATTAGAGTGCCAAATTGTGTCATGTTTATAGACCTGAGACCTTTATTTCCAACATTTCCCATTTCTTCCATGGGAAATATTAGTTTTAATATTGCTTAAAATGGGATTTTAAACTATCATTTTAGCTTCACTTTTATTTTTCCAAATGATTTCTAACAACAACCACCTTCAAGAGTTCTGGAGAAATTTAACCATCTTAACTTTTTCTCTGAACTTCTTTTTCTTTAACTAATCCCCTCGTTTTTGGGAAATCTCCTCTTTTGAAGTCAGCTCTGACAGGATTGAACTTTTTTTGGCAATAGTTCACTTACCTATATGTTGAATCTGAAAGCACTGTGATCACTGTTTCTAACTGGTTCAAGTTGTTGGCATCTGTCTGCCTAGGGAGTCAATGGAATAGTGCGCCTTTGGGGGTGAAGTCAGACTGTAGCTGTAGAGACTGATACAGGAGAGACCTGTTTTATTGCAGCAGGGGCTGATGAAGGCGCACTTGTTGTGCACTTAAATCTTGCACCAGGTCCTGGGTCCTGACTCTCTCTCTCTCTGACTTTGCACTTAGCTTATATAGCGCACTTGCCACCACTGGCAACATTAAGTACATGGTCACAGTACATTTCAAGCACATGACTCCCCCCAAAGGATCCTGGGAAGTGAAATTTACTCCACACAGAGCTATAATTCCCAGCACCCTTAACAAATTTCAGTTCCCAGGATTTGTTTATAGGAGGGCACGTGTTTAAAATATATTTCAAATGCATGGTGTGGTTGTGACACAACCAGTCATTTGATACCCTTGGCAATGGGCTTTGGGGACCAGGCTGCATATCAAGTCTTCGTATTGTGTGGTTGTAGACTGAAAAACAAACTTCTCAATTTCCCCGAAGTTCATTGACCTCTGAACTCTAAATAGGTCTATCTCTGCTGGAAGATTTCAGAGCTTTTAGAAGCATTTTAGCCTCACAAGCAACAGGAAGGAGAAAGGGTGGGGAAAATCAACTCTTTATTTATTTGTAGGCCCCTGTGGCAAAGCAAACAAATCCTTAAGCAGCTGACATCAAAGATTCTCCCTCTCTGAAGTTAAAGAGCCTATTAATCGCAGTTTAAAACTGCTCTTTAATAACCTTCTGATATAATGACACACTCCAAAGGGAGGGGGGAACAGACACTTTTTGGAGTTCTTTGTATTTATTTGTGTTTCAGATCTCATCAGATATTCCACTGTGGCCCCTCTTTGCTTTTGGATCTCCATTTCACTCCCCTTTGGGCATTGTTTATTATTTAACTGGGCTAAGCATTTAAAAATTGTTGGGGGGCGGGGGAGGGGCTGATCCTGAACTACTTTTCACTGCACCAAATTGCAGTGGATCTGCAACCATGTAGGGCTTATTCACACAGCATAGGAACACAGGAAGCTGGCTCATACTGAGTCAGACTATGGGCCCATCTAGCTTAGTATGGTCTTCAGGGACTGGGAGCAACTCTCCAAGGTTTCAGGCAGCTTTCCCCAGTCTGACCTAGTGATGAGTCTGGGACCTTCTGCAATGATCTGCCACTGAGGGAAAGATGGCCCTTCCCCTCCATGCTCACCAGTGGAGAGGGGAAGGGGAGGTGCAGGTGCAGTGCCACACAGTGCAGAATGGTGGGGCCAGTGAGTCATGCCTCCCCCACCCTCCAATAAGAACCAGTGACATGCTGAGTTTGGAAACCAGGAGAGCAGTGTTACCCCACCTCTGCTGCCCCACCATCCACTGCTGGTTTTATAAAAAAAGGTAAAGGACCCCTGACAGTTAAGTCCAGTCGCGAACGACTCTGGGGTTGCGGCGCTCATCTTGCTTTACTGACCGAGGGAACCGGCATTTGTCTGCAGACAGTTTTTCCGGGTCATGTGGCCAGCATGACTGAGCCGCTTCTAGCAAAACCACAGCAGCGCACGGAAACGCCATTTACCTCATCTTGTTCCGCCACTGAGGGTGGTCTCCCATTCAGGGGTTCAGATTGGGATTGCTGGATATTTTCAGTCCCATGTTTTATAAGGGAAGGAATCCCCACGAGCATGTTCAGAAAAAGTCTCTGTAGAAGACTTGTAAATCTACAAAGAAATATTTTGAGTCCATAGCACATGAACATCACCGAATCTGAAAGGAGTCATCTACCTGGGGACCAACACAGTGACTGTAGGGAGAATGGATATTCGAGTGACCAGGAAAGCAACCAATGAGCTGGGAAACTCAAAGATCCCCCTCATCATGAATTTACAAAGTGGCCCTAACTTAAGCAAAGAATTATTTCACAGTACCAGACACCTCCACACCTCTGCCAGACGAATATGGAGATAATACTTGTCTGTCCCCATAGAGTTTTTATAAAACTTTTCATTTTTAGAAAAGGGATACTGGACTAGTCAGATCCACCAGTACTATTGAATAAAGTTGCTGTAATTCAAAGTGGTGTTCAAACCCAATGTTATTTATTTATTTGTTTATTTCAAATTGTGCTCGCTCATTCCTTTGGAACTGGCAGCTGGGGTGTTTATTTCCACATTTTGCATCCAATCTTTGCATAAGCTTACATCTAACAAAAAGTGTCTTTTAAAAGTTGCAGAATCACACTGGTATTCAAATGCATACTGCCTCCAAGCAGTTGCCAAATGTTCCAAACGACCAGTACCCTGGAGTTATGATTTGTGTTCTTCCGAGCGTTCAAAGCAAGCTGCATTCTAACTGCCTCAGAACTCCAAGGAGCAGTTGCTACGGTGCTCTGACCAGCTTCACTCTTTTCAGGTCCTCTCCTAGATCAGACACTGGAAGAGAAAGACCTGGAAAAAGCCCTCGCTCTGGAAAAAGACTGGTTGAAGAACTGATTCACGCAGGTGCATATATGCAGCGCTCCTCAGTTCCCCACCAACATAGCAGAGTTTTCTCAGATAGGAACAAATTGACTTTTTGTATTTCCTTTTGCCCTGTCTGAGAGCCACTTGGAAGGCTTTTCACTGTGTGTGTGTGTGTGTGTGTGAGAGAGAGAGAGAGAGAGAGAGAGAGAGAGAGAGAGAGAGAGAGAGAGAGAAGGAGGACTAAAGCCAGAAAGGATTCTTTCCTGAACAGGAGCTGTATTGGTCTGTTGCACCAAACTTTCTTTCAAGGGTAGAATGCATAACTTTGGTGGAATCATGCCTGACATTTTACCAATGGTAAAAGGGTGTCCTGCGTGCAACTCGCTGCCTTTCTCCTGGCTGTCCTGGGCTGCCTAATGAGCATCTGCTCCACATCTGCCAACCTTGACTGGAGAGTGTGGCAAGTAGACAAAATCATGGGCAGCAACCAGCAGGGCATTGTGGGCATTGGCATCTGGGGTGCCTGTTCTGTAAGAAGAGTTACTATGAAGAAAACCAACATGATATGCATACCATTGAACGATGAGGAGTCCCTACCACCTGAAATCATTGTGGCCCAGGACTTGATGCCAATGGCCTCAGTGGTCAATGCGGTGACCGTTCTTTGGATGGCCTTTGCTCTATGCAACATCTTTGAGCCGTGAAAAGACGAGAATTTCATTGATACCTTCTTTTCAATTGGAGCAAGGATAGAGTTGGCAGCGGGTACTTGTGTACTGATTCCCATTGCATGGAATCTTCATTCTGTATTATCAAACGAAGGAATTCCGCTTTCGGAGGTTTTGGGAGTGCCTCCGATTCCCACAGAACAACGTGCTGGAATGGCAATCTATATTGGGTTTCTTGCTGCAGCTTCGCAGCTTTTAAGCGAAACTCTGGTTCTGGGTGAAAAATATTTTTGGAAAATGAGTGAAATAAACACTTGCAAGCCAAAATTTGTAAACGACCCAGAAAGTGTTACAGACCCTGAAAACCCAAAGCTGAGGATGAAATGCAGACAGGACTACACTTCTGTGACACTTGAATATGAAGAAGAAAAACCCACTATCTGGCGGAGATCTCAAAGTCATATTAAAACGGAAACCATGCCAGGCTCACTAGCAATATGGCTAATGAATGGTTCCCGTCCTGTGACAGGCTTTTTTTAAATTGTAGCAGGGGACGTTGTGTATATTTATTTTCTTATGCATATTCTGTTGTTGGTTTTTTTAACTGAATGCTTCTGGGATGCTTACAACATAGGGTTAACTATAAATAGGGGGAATAAATGAAAAGTATAAAACTGTTATAGCATAAAATAAATATCTACAGGTAAATA
Organism: Podarcis bocagei; assembly: GCF_964188305.1. Lineage (NCBI taxonomy): Eukaryota > Metazoa > Chordata > Lepidosauria > Squamata > Lacertidae > Podarcis > Podarcis bocagei. Next base: position 4,428,086 of record NC_138141.1, on the reverse strand, counting down.
TATCTCTTTTAGCAATAAAAAGAATGTTATCTCATCGAAAACTTATGCTGGAGTGCTTATTTCACTGCAGACTCTACTGTCTATGGTGCTTTCCGGATTCTCTGCATTTCAGAAACACTGCAAATCACAAAAGGTTCTGGGGCATGCCCTCTGTGTGTGTGTGTTTGCAGTCTGTTTTACCGAGAATACTGGCTAAGCCTTTGAGTGCCTGTGTGCTGCTCCCAGCCCTGGCCAGCAAGAACAATGATCTCAACTAGACCATCCCTGACCGATGGCCATCCGTCTTCTGTTTTCCCCCTCAGCCAGGACACCTAACAACGGAGACCGGAGGTGGGGGGAAAGGTAAATTTTGACAATGGGGCAGATTTGTCAGGCGTGCGCACAGCGGCATAGCGTGAGTTGTCAGCACCTGGGGCAAGGCAATTTGTGCCCGCTAACCCGGGGCAAGGCAAGTAATTTGCGCCCCCTAACCCCTAACCTGCCGCGTCAGGTGATCTGAGGCGAGTTGCCGCTGGCGCTGCCGCCTAAACGATGCCGGTTGCCCGGAGGAGGAGGGGGGCAGAGAGGCGAGGAAAATGCAACATGGCCCAGCAGCTGCAGCAGCAGCAGCGGCGGCGGGACTGTGAGGAGGGGCTGCCTGGCGTGCCCTCTGCGGCCCTGACGTGCGGGGACAACCGCCAGCGCTGAGAGCCGCTGCCAGCTCGTCGGTTCCGTGAGACATGGGGCTCTGCTACAGCCTGCGCCCAAGGCTCTTCGGCGACTCCGGAGGCAGCGAGCGCACCCCCCCCCAGATGTTGTGCCCGGTGCGGCCGGCCCCCCTTGCACCCCCCACGCTACGCCACTGCGTGTGCAGGAAAAGCTTGAAGACTTTACACAGAGAGGAACCCCACACGGGTTTCCCCGCATGTAACGTAACAGGCAGGGAGCCAGATCAGATAGAGAGAAAGACATTGGGGGAGGGGAGGGGAAAAGAGTGCCAAAGTCTGGCCATTTGATCCTCTTTGGGATGGGGGCACTAGGGCTCTGGGACCACCCCCCCCAAAATATTTACTTGTCTTCAATGTATTGTTACCACTGTTCTTCTATAGTACAGATCCTTTTTAAATTAAACACTTTTTCTAAAATTAAAACAGCAGAGGTAATCAGTAGCATAGATATCAACGGAAAGGCAAGAGAATAGTCCCTAATAGATACAAGGGAGACCCAGATACACTGCAAGCACACAGAAGTCAATAATCCGGCCCTGGGGAGAGGGGTGGGAATGTACAGTTTGCTGGACTTAGCGTTGAGATGGGAGACTGAAAGGGCTTAAAATATAAAAAATAAAAGTCTTGTGTCTGGGAATATTTTTCTGCAAAAGCTTCAGACTGGTTGTCAAAAGTGTGAACTCCATTAAAGGTAAAGGTACCCTGACCGTTAGGTCTAGTCGCGGAAGTCTCTGGGGTCTCGCGTTCATCTCACTTTCAGGCCGAGGGAGCCGGCGTTTGTCTGCAGACAGCTTCCAGGGCATGTGGCCAGCAGGACTAAGCCACTTATGGCGAACCAGAGCAGAGCACGTAAACACAATTTACCTTCCCGTCGGAGCGGTACCTATTTATGCGGTACCATGCACTTCGAACTGCTAGGTTGGCAGGAGCAGGGACCGAGCAAGGGGAGCTCACCCCGTTGTGGAGATTTGAACCGCCAACCTTCCAATTGGCAAGCCCTAGGCTCAGTGGTTTAGACCACAGCGCCACCCATGTCCCTAGTCACTGGTTTTATAGTTTGCTGTAATTAACAAACATTAAATCACAGAGCTTGAAAGGGACCTAGTCCAGCTTGACTGGATTCAGCTACATAGCCACAAGTTTTTCTCTACCCAAGGCTAGGGTGACACTTTACCAAAAGCAGGATGAATTAAAGATAGAGGTACTGCCCAAAGTGATGAAGGCACCTCCTCTCTTGTTCTATATACAGAAATTGATCAGATCTATTAATTCAGGCAAGGGGAACAATATCCTCCACTGCACCCATGGGCAGCAGGCTAGCACATAATACAGGTGTGATATTGTGGGAGGGAGTGGTGCAAAACTGAAACTAAGAGGATTGTATCCAATGTAGCACCAGGCATCTCATTCCAGTAGTGCAAGGATTTATGTGTGCACCCTGGAGTTTACCCCCTCTTCTTTGGTGCAGATGACACCAAACTGGGAGGGGTGGCTAACACCCCAGAGGACAGGATCACACTTCAAAACGACCTTGACAGATTAGAGAACTGGGCAAAAACAAACAAGATGAATTTTAACAGGGAGAAATGTAAAGTATTGCACTTGGGCAGAAAAAATGAGAGGCACAAATACAAGATGGGGGACACCTGGCTTGAGAGCAGTACATGTGAAAAGGATCTAGGAGTCTTGGTTGACCACAAACTTGATATGAGCCAACAGTGTGACGCGGCAGTTAAAAAAGCCAATGCAATTCTGGGCTGCATCAATAGGAGTATAGCATCTAGATCAAGGGAAGTAATAGTGTCACTGTATTCTGCTCTGGTCAGACCTCACCTGGAGTACTGTGTCCAGTTCTGGGCACCACAGTTCAAGAAGGACACTGACAAACTGGAACGTGTCCAGAGGAGGGCAACCAAAATGGTCAAAGGCCTGGAAACGATGCCTTATGAGGAACGGCTAAGGGAGCTGGGCATGTTTAGCCTGGAGAAGAGGAGGTTAAGGGGTGATATGATAGCCATGTTCAAATATATAAAAGGATGTCACATAGAGGAGGGAGAAAGGTTGTTTTCTGCTGCTCCAGAGAAGCGGACACGGAGCAATGGATCCAAACTACAAGAAAAAAGATTCCACCTAAACATTAGGAAGAACTTCCTGAAGTAAGAGCTGTTTGACAGTGGAATTTGCTGCCAAGGAGTGTGGTTGAGTCTCCTTCTTTGTAGGTCTTTAAGCAGAGGCTTGACAATCATATGTCAGGAGTGCTCTGATGGTGTTTCCTGCTTGGCAGGGGGTTGGACTCGATGGCCCTTGTGGTCTCTTCCAACTCTATGATTCTATGATTCTATGATTCTCCCCCTGCCTGCCCATAAATCTGTTCTGGGGGTCCTCCAGGGCAGATTTGTGGAGGCTGCGAGGTGCACATGAGTCAGAGGGCAGAGGCTTCATTGTGCAAATGTAAATCCTTGTGGTAACAAAATGAATGTATTGGATTTTGCCCCAAATGTTCATGGACAGCTTGTGCATGTTCACAAGGAGTGCAACAAAGTAAGAATTTTTTAAGAGGTGGTTGACTATAATGACTAGACACCCAGGTATCAGTCTCATAGCCTTGCAGAAAATATTTTGTTCCATTTGTGTAGTAATAACTTGTGGGGTAATGGAAAGTGAGACAGCAGTAGGTACATTGACCATGAAATTGGAATAAAAGACCAGGAATAGGTAGCTAGAGATCATTAAGCTTGCTGCAAAGTCCTCTGGGAGACTATTTTTGTTCAGCTTTGGCCTACAAATCCCAATGTTTGTGTATGTATAATCTGGAAGGAAAGATTCTAGGGGATGGATTGTGCTTGCTTCTCTGAGAGTTTTTGACTCACCTAGGGAGCAGGAGATGAGTCCTTCAGCAGCCTGTAACAGAATGCAGCTGTCTGGATTTGGAAGCCACATGCTAACCTTGGTCACTTATGAATCAGCGTGTGAGATTTGAAAGTGCATTTGTGACCTATGCCTCTGCAAGCTGCTGAAATGCTACAGAATCTCCACAAACATTCTAATTGTTTGGGTTGAGGGTGCCAGTATTTAAAGGTAAAAGGTAAAGGTACCCCTGCCCGTACGGGCCAGTCTTGACAGACTCTAGGGTTGTGCGCCCATCTCACTCAAGAGGCCGGGGGCCAGCGCTGTCCGGTGACACTTCCGGGTCACGTGGCCAGCGTGACAAAGCTGCATCTGGCGAGCCAGCACAGCACACGGAAACGCCGTTTACCTTCCCGCCAGCAAGCGGTCCCTATTTATCTACTTGCACCCGGGGGTGCTTTCGAACTGCTAGGTTGGCAGGCGCTGGGACCGAGCAACGGGAGCGCACCCCGCCGCAGGGATTCAAACCGCCGACCTTTCGATCGGCAAGCCCTAGGTGCTGAGGCTTTTACCCACAGCGCCACCCACGTCCCCTCTGCCAGTATTTAGCATCTGACAAATGGCATAATAGCTCTAAAGGAAGCAAAAAGATGCTTTTCAGAGGGAAACATTACCCACAGCCCCATGAATATTGAGTCAGGGGCTAAGCAACTGGGAAAACTAGTTCCAGTTCCTTCATCCTTAGAGCAAGCCTTGTGTTCTGCAATACTAGCATTAGCCTGTATGGCCCTCATTCTTGCTGGTTTAAATTTGCTGTGAATATTCAGGGGCAACAATTAACAGTCTGGCTAATGTCCTGGACTGTTGGGTTTGTCTTTGATTATATTTGCTGCTCAGATTCAAGCAGTTGCTAATGAAACAGTTGCTGTTTTGTTGACAGAACATTAATTACTCGATCTTAGGACTTGGTAATTGCACGGGCCCCCTCTGTACAAATCACTAATTACATTAGCAATTATATGGCATTTTAAAGACAAAGAAATGACTGCAGCAATTGCAGCATCAGAGATACCCTGCTGGTATATTTCTGTCAAGTTCCTAATGTTTCCTAGAACCATCAGGATAGGGCCACTTGGCATAAGATCCTGCACTGTTTTATACACGTTGCATTTTTCTTCTTCTCAGTGATATCCTCAAAGATGTTATTTCAGGATCTCTGGATAGCATTACATATTCATATAGTTGTTAAATAGAGCTAATTAGGTTTTTTTATGTGAGACCATTGAATAAAAACTGAGCCTTTCATTCTCTCCCCCCCCCCCACACAAACACACATTTTTTCTGTTAAGAAATTCTACACACATAAAATAATAAAACATGACATGACACTGTCATGGGGGGTAAAAGGGACACTGGGGGGGTAAAATACTAAACATATTGTTTTACAATACAGGCAACTCCCCATTTACACACAGTCAAGGCATGTGCAACCATGAAAGCACGCATCGCCACGATCCTGAAAGTGGCACAAGGGGGCAAAAACAGCCCTAAAAGAGCACAAAATTTGGCAAAAATGACATGAGAACAGCAGCTAGCAATCCCATGAGCCTTTGCAATTCCAGGAGCCCTAGCATTACTTTTGAGGGTTGACATTTGAGCGAGGAGGAGGAAGCGATTGTCATGTCTGCAGACATTTTCAATGGTGTTCCCAATACACATGATTTCACTTAAGCACATGGTGCCTCAGAATGTAACCCCCACGTAAACGGGGAGTTGCCTGTATAAGATAGTTTCCAATTCACGAAGACTTTTAAAGTAAAATACATGAACTGATGTGGAAATGTGGAGAGCTGAACTTAAAAGTGGAGAAATGAGAAAGTTATGGAAACCATAACTGACAGTTTTGCCCATCCTTAGGTAAAGGTAAAGGTACCCCTGACCATTAAGTCCAGTCATGGACAACTCTGGGGTTGCACGCTCATCTCGCTTTACTGGCCGAGGGAGCCGGCGTTTGTCTGCAGACAGCTTCTGGGTCATGTGGCCAGCATGACTAAGCCGCTACTGGTGAACCAGAGCACCGCACAGAAACGCTGTTTACCTTCCCACCGGAGTGGTACCTATTTATCTACTTGCACTCTGACGTGCTTTCAAACTGCTAGGTGGGCAAGAGCTGGGACCGAGCAGTGGGAGCTCACCCCGTCGTGGGGATTCGAACCACTGACCTTCTGATTGGCAAGCCAAAATTCTCAGGAAATGGACACAGGAGTGCATGTGTAGGCATGCCATAAGTTTCATGACAGAAGAAAAAGGCGAATAAAAGTACCCCCCCAAAAATGGTCGACCTAAACACCATCAAGGATTTTCATAGCTGCAGGGTAACAACAGAACCTAACAAGAGCCTCCTGGTTCAGGACAGCAGCTTCCCTAGTCCAGCATCTCACTGGGTCCAACTATGGGAAGCCACAAGGAGGTGCCGAGGGCAGCAGCACTTCCCCTCCTGCCCTTTCCAGAAACCAGTACTCAGAAGAAGTACTACTTCTGACAGTGCAGGCAGATCATAGCCATGGGGATTAGTAGCCACGGGTGGCCTTCTCCTCCCTACATTTGTCTAGCCTGGGGGCAGCAGAGAAACAGAGCTCCCTCCATTGGCTCTCCTGGGACAGGCCAGCCCCACCCAGCCTCCTCTCCCCTCCTGCAATTCCCTGCCTATAGAGATCAAGCAGGTGCCTTCGCTGTCCTCTTTTCAGCACCTGCTAAAAACAAGCCTGCCCAGAAGCTCAGAAAGTTGAGGCGGTTTTAATCTGGTTTAGTATTTTAACATTTGTATGTTTTAAAGTAGGGTTGAATTTTTTCTTCTTCTTGATTTCACTGCATTATATTTTGTAGTATCTTTTCAGGTTTCTTACAATCAAGTGGTGTATACTGTAAATGCTATGGAATAAATGAAATCAATAATATGGGGGCAGCCATTCCATTAGGTTGCCTCAGCAGGAAGAGATAGGAAGCATCAGCTTCACTGGAGGCGCAGCTCGGTCATGCATCTCCTGCCCCTGAATCCTGGGCTTTCCAGGAACGACTACTTAGAAATTGATGCCAGAGTTTGATTTTGATTTTTTCCTTTCCTCCCTATAGGCAGAGACTGTCTTAGAATAACAGAATTGTAGAGCTGCAGAGTTGGAAGGGACCCCGAGGGTCATCTAGTCCAACCCCCTGCAATGCAGGAATCTCAACTCAAGCATCCATGACAGATGGCCGTCCAACCTCTACTTATAAACCTTCAGGGAAGGAGAGTCTACCACCTGTCGTGGGAGTCTGTTCCACTGCTGAACAGCTCTTACTGTCAGAAAGTTCTTCCTGATGTTTAGTCAGAACCTCCTTTCTTGCAACTAGAAGTCATTTCCTTGAGCCCCACCCTCCGGAGCAGGAGAAAATATGCTTGCTCCATCCCTTCCGTGTGACAGCCCTTGAGATATTTGAAGATGGCTATCATACCTTCTCTCAGTCTCTTCTATGCTAGGCTAAATACCCAGCTCCTTCAAGCATTCCCTCATAGTTTCCAGACCCTTGATCATCTTGGTTGCCCTCCTCTGCACACGTTCCAACTTGTCAACATCTTTCTTAAATTGGGGTGCCCAGAACAGGACACAGTATTCCAGGTGTGCTCTGACCAAGGCAGAATAGAGTGGTACTATTACTTCCCTTGATCTGGACACTAGACTTCTGTTGATGCAGCCTAGAATCGTATTAGCTTTATTTGCATCACGCTGTTGACTCATGTTAAGCTTGTGGTTCACTAAGTCCCCTAGATCAGGCATAGGCAAACTCGGCCCTCCAGATGTATTGGGACTCCTACTCCCATCATCCCAAGCTAACAGGACCAGTGGTCAGGGATGTTGGGAATTGTAGTTCCAAAATATCTGGAGGGCCGAGTTTGCCTATGCCTGCCCTAGATCATTTTCACATGTATTATTGGCAAGCCAGGTGTTCCCCTTCTTATATTTGTGCAGCTGGTTCTTGTTTTAACTGATTGTATGTCAGCCACTCTGGGAGCTTGTTTTGCTAAATAGTGTAGCACAAATGCTCTAAATAAATAAATAACCCTCCACTAAAGCCAACCAACATGGTAGCCATCCATGCCTCTTATGGGAGAGTAAAGGTCCATCTAACCATACTTCCATTGATTTCCAAACACTTGTGTCATGTCTAGTGGCTGACAGTCTGCCTGCAGTGACCTTTCAAGTGGCTGCACAACATCATCCCAAGCCACCTGTTGCTATTCTAGGAAACATGAGAGATGAAAAAGCATCACTGTGATCCTGAGGTGGGCGTCTCTGCTGATTTTTCAGTAGCGGCAACAGCACCCAAGACCAAAAACATGTTTGCCCAATGATGATACAGTTGCAGAAATGCCACTGCTATACCAACTACAGTTGTTATTTACACACAACTCTTTCATTTGCATGGTGTGGTGCATTTTATGCCATATGTTAGCTGCTTAATTTATATAAGACAGTTTGGCAGTGACTAACTCTGACTAATAAGATTCAGCACCACAGTTAAGAAGTGTTGGGGTGAACTGTGCTTATTTGTTTGTATTTAACACATACTATTTTTAGTAGTTCACATTTATGAGATTCCACCCCCCCCCCATCCCTGGCTGTGGTGGATTAGATTATTCATAACTTCTTGTTCACAAGATGTAAGCATGATTTAATAAATCCAGATAAATAATAACTTTATAATGATAGATGATACATGTCTAGATGGATCAACTAGGTATAGGACTAGTTGAACTGAGATCTTAGCCACAATACCAAGCTACCAGTCCATTTCCCAGCAAAATTCAAAGTGTTGGTTGTAACCTATAAATCCCTATATGGCTTGGGCCCAAGCTACCTGGATGATCCTTATAGGAACTTGCCCGGGTGCCTGGATCTTGAGTGAGCAATTCCTATTGGTCTGATCAACATCCAATGCACAATTGGTGCTGACACGAGAGAGGGCTGTTTCTGTGGCTGCTCTCATATAGTGGAGCTCCCTCCCAAGGGAGGTTAGATTGGCTCCTCCTTTGCTATCTTTTCACTGGCAGACCAAGCCCTTCCTGTTCAAGGCAGACCTTTAGAAACTAAGGTGCAGAAGATGCTGATCACTGGGCTGTTGTCAGGGCAAGCTGTATCACAGCTGCTTGTTTTATAGATGAGATACGATGTACTGCTTTTCACTAGTTTGTTTTTATTATTATGTATTTTATAACTGATAGTTTTAAATACTGCCTTGAAGCCGAACTTGGAAGAAAAGCAGGATATAAATCAGTCAATCAATGGCATCTGGGAAAGAAGAAAGATGGTTATAATTAATTTGCAAGCCAAGGTTGGGGGGAAACGACTCAGTGGTCCTGGGGAGCCTCAGGTTCAGAGGCCAAAGGTGACTCTCCAAGCATTAGTGGAGGGTGGAGTGGGGTGGAAGCACATACCTGACCTCACTGATGCTTAGCAGGAGGGGTGGGGTATCAGGGAGAGCAGCATGGTACAAATGCACCAGCTGAGCCAATCTGGCCATCCTGCAGATGTGTTTCTACAGCTCACCCTGGGCTGCACTTGCTTGACTCCTTCTGGCGACCACCTGGCAGGGGGCAGCCCCCCCCCCAATATTTTATTCAAGCTGGTGCCACTGGGAATGAGTCACAGAAGCTGAAACATAGGAAGTTTGATTATACCAAGTCAGACCATTGGTTCATCTAGCACTGACTGGCAGTGGCTCTCTGGGGTTTCAGACAGGGAATGTTCCCACAAGCAAAGCAGAAGCGCTGCTGCCACTGAGCTGCCGCCATTTCCAGATTTGATATTGTAGTAACTAGTTTTCCCATATGCTAATCCCTAGAACACTACCAACGGCTAGCACAAAAGACCCTATTATCGTGCCTAAAGAACTATGGTTGGGCTTCACACACTTGTTTCCAAGGTGTCGGCTGAAAGTGCCTTAGATATCTATTTCAAAAGCACCAATCTCTACATTGTAGCTGAGCACCAAACACAGGAGTTAAGGTAGCAATAATCATGTCCACAGGGACAGCAGTGCTATTCCTGTCAACGATTGCTCATCTTTGTGTTGCCTAATGACGAGAACTACTTTTCCATTGCTTCCACTCCTTTCCCCACTCCCAGGTCCAATTTCTCCCATCTGCACCTGACCCTGAGTAAGGTGCTGTTGCCAGATCAAAGACTTGTGTGGTTTTATTTGGACACAATTAGTGCACACAGATGACGGACCAGTTAAAAGGTATTAAGATTCAGCTTAGCATCTTTGTTAGTGCATGATGCTTTTGTCATTGCTGTTTGACACTATGCCCAGATTCTCTCCTCAGACAGTTGTTAAGTTTTCACATCTCTATGCAGAAAAGGTATTATAGATCTCTTTCATTCAATCACTTTTGGAAGAAGGAGGGAAGGAAATGGTAGTGGGGGCGAGGAGGAGAGAAGTAGCCAAGTTTAATACTGCACAGCAGCAAGACGATTCTCCTGGGCATCAAACATTGTTCAGGTAGACACATCTGCTGAAATGCATCACATCAAATTAGTATCAAGGGTATTGAGATTCTAAGTCAGCCAGCAGACAATTCCCCTTCTAATGTACTGCTTTTTAGATTGTTGAAGAAACTTGAATCCCAAATCTCATGTGAAATGAGTGATACTAACGTGCCGGCTCAAATACTGAAAGTGAAGATCAAAGAGGCGGGTGTCCAAATTGGCTTTGCAAACAAAGCAGCACCACAAAGCCCCAAGAGACTGTGGTGCTAATTTTATCAGATCTCCCAGACTTTTCTACTCCCCCCACCCCCACTCTTAATGCTTTTGCCATTTCAGAAAGCAAAACAAAAACACACAAACACACACTCACAAAAATTGCATCTCTCCCTGCCTCTCTCTCTCTCTCTCTCTCTCTCACACACACACACACACACACACACACACACACACATGCAGCCATGAATATTTCAATACAACTCCGTCTTACAGATCAATACTGTCGACTCTCAAGCTCTATTGATTTTCAGAGGTTTGGCTCACAAAGGTGATAAAATATTTCTCAAGTTATGAAGCTAGAGTTAAAGAGCTTTTGCTGACACTTCAGCATTTACAAGACACATCTTTCTCCTCTTCCTCTTTCTCCTTCTCCTCCTCCTCCTCCTCCTCCTTCCCTCTTTCTCTCTAGATTTATGACGAAGCATTAAGTCCTGCTAAGGTGGACAGCAGCATCCCATCGGGCCCACTTAAGGTCAGAAAGAGAAGTCAGTGTAACTGAACAGCAATCAGGTCCTTAGATTCCACTTTCCTAAGCAACCTTCACTCCCACCCGCATGTGCCCCCAGCTTTATGCTTCTCCCACACATCCCTGAGGCCCTCAAGTTCATCATTCCAAAAAGCCATTCATTAAACAGTGGATGCAACTCCCCTTCAATATCTCCTTTGAGCCATGTTAAAGAGGTGGCTTGGAATGGACACCAAAATAGATCAAGAAATTTTCTGCTCTCTAGAGGACATTAATCCTTTCCATATGGGAAGGGAAATATATTTAACTATATGTATTTATATGTACTATTATTCAGATTTACAGGTTGGTGAGGTTACTTTTCTCCCTCCCTGACTCAAATATGAGTCCTACATAATATATACATCAGAAAACGAAGCTGTTGCAGCTTTCCACTTAATTCCTTGCAGCATTTTAATGGATAAAGTGGTGATGTTTAGCATAACCAGGTTGTTGTTTTTAATCTCCCATAAAATGCATGCAAAAATCTGTTGAAATTTTGGTCGTTAGTATTGGAGTTTCTCATTACTTGTGGAATTGTTTCTGGACTCAGCCTGTTTCACCTCCATAGAGATAAATATCTAGGGAATGTCATAATTTGAACTTTCATAAATTAGAAGGGCGGGCACATATCACCAGAGTTGAAAATAGATAGACTTCACTATGTATTTATACTATTTTAAACATTCATGGCTTCCCCCAAAGCATCCTGGGAACTGTAGTTAGTTAAGACTACTGAGAAACATTAGGTCCCCTCACAAAGTGAACAAAATCCCTCTTCCCAGAGAACTCTGATAATTGTCTCTTTCAGGTGGGGTTGATGGGAGCTGGGATCCAGTATCATCTGAATTGCAGCAGTTTGGCTAAAGACTTAGAAAAACCATTGGTCTGATGCAACAGAATTTTTCTATATATATCTTTAAACAGAATGCTAGATAAGTAGTGAGATCCAAACAAAAAAATCATGGATACAAATATAGCTGGTACAAAAGCACATTTTGGCTCATTTGATTAATCTAGGGCAGAGCCAGAATTGGTGCAAGAAAACTTCTCTGGAAATATCCCTCCCCCCATTTAAGTTATAGTTTGGGATTAACATGTTTGCCCATTGAGAGTGAGGACAGGAAGAATTTTACCCTCACTCTGATTTCATTTGTGGCCTTTGTCCTGTTCAATGATTGATAGCACTGGCATGTAAGCAATCGCATGAGGAGCAGGGCACACCGCCAGGCTCCACCACCTCTGGTTTGCCATAAAATTGTAGAGTTGGAAGGAAGCCCAAGGTTCAGCTAGTCCAGTGTTTCCCAACCTTGGGTCTCCAGTTGTTTTTGGACTACAACTTCCATCATCCCTAGCTCGCAAGACCAGTGGTCAGGGATTATGGGAATTGTAGTCTGAAAAGAGCTGGAGACCAAAGGCTGAGAAATACTGATCTAGTCCAACCCCCTGCAATGCAGGAAATTCAGCTAAAGCACCCATGACAGATGGCCATCCAAGCTCTGTTTAAAAGTCTCCAAGGAAGGAGATTCCACCACCTCCCGAGGGAGACCATTCCACTGTCAAACAGCTCTTACTGTCAGAAAGTCCTTCCTGGTGTTTAGTCAGAATCTAATTTCTCGTAATTTGAAGCCATTGGTATGAGCCTTACTTTCCAGAGCAGGCAAAAACAATCTTGCTGCATCCCTTCCATGTGGCAACCCTTCAGATATTTGAAGATGGCTGTCATATCTCTTCTCAGTCTCCTCTTTTCCAAGCTAAACATACACAGCTCCTTCAGCCATTCCTCACAAGGCATGGTTTCTAAACCCTTGATCATCTTAGTTGCCCACCTCTGCACATGTTCCAGCCTGTCAATATCCTTCTTAAATTGTGGTGCCCAGAATTGGACACAGTACTCCAGGCGTGGTCTGACCAAGACAGAATAGAGTGGTGCTATTACTTTGCTTGATCTGGACATCTTTATTCTATTTTTAGCATTTCATGTCTTTCTACCATGGGGAGCCTCATGTACTCTTGGAGGGTCCCTTTGTGATTGAAAACCACAATTTTCCAGAGTTCCAAATACATGAGTAGAAGAGACTTCCCACTACAGACCTTTTCTCAGATGTTATATAGGGTAACATAGTTTGAGATAGGAATGGGAGATAAATTTGGTTTGGCTTATATTCTAATTTTAATGCAAACTACCTAATTCTACTTTCTGAGACAATATGCAAACTGAAACACAGCTAACCTTCAAAAATCATATTTCTCTGAATTTTGTGATACAGTTCTCCAACCAAAACATGTAAACAAAATTTGTGTATTAGTAGAAAGCATGTCTAAAAATGTACATATTAGATTGTATTGTACAGCTTAGGGGATGTTTCCTCCTATTTTACTGAGAGGGTTGCAAAAGAATAATAATTATCTAAGCTTAATGCCAGTCAGGAGAAATTTTTTGCTGGTTTCTTGGGAGATGAAGAAGTCTATGTAGTTTTAATTGTTTTAACAAGCTATATTTTTATTTGTTTGCCTAATTTTATAATAAAACATTAATTCACATATTAACGAAAATAACATACATAATCAATATCATATTATGGAAAATTTCTTGCAAAAAATGGCATATTGGGGAAAATACGTACTAAAACGCTGAAGAAGCCTTTCTTATGGATTTGTTAAGAGTGCTGTGGATTGCAACTCTGGGCTGGGTAAACTACACTTCCCAGAATTCTTGGAGGGAAGCCATGTGCTTGGTATGTATAATGTGGATGTTACACTTGTAGTGTGGATAGTCTCTCTGGTGTGCTGCTAAGTTTCAATGAACATGCAAATAGTGTGCTAATTACCCCCAAATTACCACTGTGGGTTAAACCACAGAGCCTAGGGCTTGCCGATTGGAAGGTCGGCGGTTCGAATCCCCGCGACAGGGTGAGCTCTCGTTGCTCGGTCCATGCTCCTGCCAACCTAGCAATTCAAAAGCACTTCAAAGTGTAAGTAGATAAATAGGTACCGCTCCGGCGGGAAGGTAAACAGCGTTTCCGTGAGTTGCTCTGGTTTCGCCAGAAGCGGCTTAGTTATGCTGGCCACATGACCCAGAAGCTGTACGCCGGCTCCCTTGGCCAATAAAGCGAGATGAGCGCCGCAACCCCAGAGTCGGCCATGACTGGACCTAATGGTCAGGGGTCCCTTTACCTTTACCTTACCTCTTTCTGCAAAGTTGTTTGCAGCTCCCTGAGCAAGGTTTCATTGGTAGGGTTAGGTCACATTCCTACAACTCTTGAAACACTAGCACTTTGCTTCATTTTTATGTTGATGTGTGCATGTCCATAGACTAAACATTGCCTCCCCCAAGCAATGATGTGACCATATGTTTTGATGTGATCCTAGATTTTGCATCAAGATTCTTTTGTATGCATGTGCAATTCTTCATTGATGTACATATGTGCTCTGCCCCTTGGAAAAACACCACACACAAGCATCTTGGTGCAATATCAAGTATTTTGTTTGCTTGTGTGCAGAATTTACAGAAAGCTCTTCCAAGTATAGCTTTTATAGCACTATCCTTACTGGGTTTTTCCTATGGTTATCAATGCGTCACTGCATTGGGCCTTCTGCATTACTAGAATCATCTGGCATTCTCTGTCTGCTAGTGCAAGGGCCAATGAATTAAAACAAACAAGATTACAATAAACAACTGTTTTATGCATGACTTCTATTTTTTAAGAAAGATGTCCAGCTTGCCTCCTCCTGAATAAATATTTTCCAAGGGTAAAAATGCCTGGCAAAAATGAATTCCAAAAATGACCTCCATGCCATGGGCAAAAATGTCTTCCAAAAGATTCTTCAAGAGCAAAAACATCCTCCTCCTGCAAGTTCAAAATGTCCTCCAAGTGCAAATCAGCTCAGATCCATCACCTCCCAGAGCAGTCGTACTTCTCTGAGTTTTTGCCATTATGTTAAAATCCCTCTTTTTCTTTTCGTTTTCTTTTTTTAAAAAAAGGCACCCAGGTTGCCATCCTCTAATCAAATTACACTTTTCAAGCTGTTCACTTTCCCAAATCCCATAAAAATGCCGCCTAATAGTTTTCCCACAACCAGCGTCAAATAGTAATTGCCTGCTACATCTTTTGCCCCCTTTGAATAATGGGTGTTACATTTTCCACTTTTAGAATCCTTGAGAGCATGACCTGTCATTATAAAACTTCTGAAAAATTCAGTTGACACATTGTGATTTTGTTTTTCCTTTCCCAAAAATTCAAGTACCACCCCCCTTTCTGTTGCCAAAACCCTTGTGAGATTCCTCTGAGCATCATCTCTCTCTTCGGCAATCATTGTTTGTGATTTTCACTCTTAACACCTTTAGCAAGTATGAAAATAGAGGGACAAGATTTCCAGCAGGAGGAAACTGACATCACTCTGTTGAGTTGGCCGTAAATATATGCTAAATTACACCAGGTGAAGTTCCATTAGTTTTTTCTATCTGTCCAATTTGTTACTACATTTCTGTTCCTTAAAGAAGCTTCACTTAGATGTAACGCTTCATCCCTCAACAAAGAACTACTGACTATTAATGGGGTGGGGGAGGTTTGTTACAAAAATGCTAGGGAAAACATTCCCAAGTTTACTATTACAGTGGTACCTCGAGCTGCAAGCGCCTCAGGTTACAAACGCTTCAGGTTACAAACTCCGCTAACCTGGAAGAGTTACCTCAAGTTGAGAACTTTGCCCCAGGATGAGAATGGAAATCGTGTGCCAGCGGCGCATTAAGAGGCCCCATTAGTGAAAGCATGCCTCTAGTTAAAAACAGTTTCAGGTTAAGAACAGACCTCCGGAATGAATTAAGTTTGTAACTAGAGGTACCACTGTAATAATAATAATAATAATAATAATAATAATAATAATAATAATAATAATAATAATAAATTGTATCCTGCCCTCCCCTGCCAGAGCGGCTAACATCATATTAATACAGTGGTACCTCGGGTTACAGACGCTTCAGGTTACAGATTCCGGTAACACAGAAATAGTACCTCGGGTTAAGAACTTTGCTTCAGGATGAGAACAGAAATTGTGCAGCGGCGGCACGGCAGCAGCAGGAGGCCCCATTAGCTAAAGTGGTGCTTCAGGTTAAGAACAGTTTCAGGTTATGAACGGACCTCTGGAACAAATTAAGTACTTAACCAGAGGTACTACTGTAACACAATATACATAAAAACAAGCAATCAATTGATTAAAATTAATTCAAAAAAATTAAGATTAAACTAAACAAATGGCAGTCCTCAGGTTAAATTGAAAGTGGTTAATACTCATCAGGACAACTGTTTGCACTGATACTATAAGGACCTGTGAGCGGGCTGGGAAACCTCGTTCATGCTGGTTCTTATACAAGGAGAAAATGAGTCAGACTGAACCCTGGCCAAAGGCCTGGTGGAACAGCTCCATCTTGCAGGCCCTGTGAGAAGATGTCAAATCTCACAATGCCCTGGTCTCTTGTGAGAGAGCGTTCCACCAGGCTGGGGCCAAGACCAAAAAGGCCCTGGCTCTGGTTGAGGCCAGTCTGACCTCCCTGGGGCCCGGGATCTTCAGGATGTTGTTATTAGCAGACCATAGGGTCCTCCGTGGGACATACCAGGAGAGGCGGTCCCATGGGTATTATTATTAATGCTGAAACACTTTCTACAATATAATGAATGCACAAAATCCAATAAAAACATCACTTTGATTAGCATTGGCTTGGTTTTTGTTTAAACAGACAAAAGTCAATTAAAGAAATAAAACTGCTTGACTAACTGACCAGATAACTTGGTTATGCCCCCTAACATAAGGCCTGCCCTCCCCCCAAAAAAATCCTGGCTTCGCCCATGATTGAATTCCCTCTCATTATGGTCCATCCCAATGGGAGAAGGCAAATCCAGCCTCAGCTCCTTTTGAAAGATGAACTAGTTCATACATATCTGCCATTGGCCCCAGCCACTTAATCAGGGGTGATGGAAGTTGTTGTTTAGTTGTTTAGTCGTTGAGAGCCAGTGTGGTGTAGTGGTTAAGAGCGGTAGTCTCCTAATCTGGGGAACCGGGTTCGCGTCTCCGCTCCTCCACATGCAGCTGCTGGGTGACCTTGGGCTAGTCATACTTCTCTGAAGTCTCTCAGCCCCACTCACCTCACAGAGTGTTTGTTGTGGGGGAGGAAGGGAAAGGAGAATGTTAGCCGCTTTGAGACTCCTTAAAAGGGAGTGAAAGGCGGGATATCAAATCCAAACTACTACTACTCTTCTTCTTCTTCTTCTTCTTCTTCTTCTTCTTCTTCTTCTTCTTCTTCTTCTTCTTCTTCGTGTCTGACTCTTTGTGACCCCATGGACCAGAGTACGCCAGGCATTGAAGGCTCCCCTTCCCAGGTCTATGCAGTTGGGCATTTTATTCCACAATAATGCTGGTGATTTGAGTTTGCAGTGATTAGCACAATAGAAAGATTCCCTAAGAATGCTTCAGCCATTACTTCACCATTGAGGGGATGATCCCTCCATCAATGTGAATGGGCCAGCCAGCACATCCAGCATCTCTGATGGTGCATTTGGCCCCGCAAGGGACACTGGGTTGGGATGAATGAATCACACTACAACACAGTGGCAAACAAAGAAATACATGAAATCATGCCTGCCGATTTCCAAGCATTAAGGCTTTCGGAGGCTTTCCATTTTCTACGTTGTTGCAAGGGCTTTATTTGGGTGGTGGGAAAGGGAGTGTATAGCAATATTG
Organism: Podarcis bocagei; assembly: GCF_964188305.1. Lineage (NCBI taxonomy): Eukaryota > Metazoa > Chordata > Lepidosauria > Squamata > Lacertidae > Podarcis > Podarcis bocagei. Next base: position 4,410,486 of record NC_138141.1, on the reverse strand, counting down.
AACGTAACTCTTTGCGGGGCTGGTTTTGCTAGCGATGATGGCAAAATAATGGATTGAAAGCTCAGAGCATCTAGTGTGCACCAGAATGAAGATCATTACTGAAGCTCTGGCAGTATGTTGACCCCATGGCCTCCTTTTTAAGAAAAATCTTTAATACATAACATTATGGGATTCCTGACGGCCCTTGTTTTGGTGCTGGCAGGGCAGAGGTCAAAGCCTGGAATGTCACTGGGGCTGCTGCTTACCAGGCGGAGACAATTAGATGAAGTGTCTAGACTGCTGAGTTTGGGGCACAGTGATAAGCATGTTATCAACTCTCCGAGGTGATATAAACAAGATGCTGCAGAGTGTTACCCCCCTTTTCTCCAGCCTGCCTTTTCCTTTCCCTGAAAACCATTTGGCTCCAGCCTGCCCCTCACAAGTCACTTTTCAGTTCTGTTCTGGATCTAAGTATTTATATCTAGGTAGAAAAATACAAAACATGTGAAGCACAGTGTAGCTGTAATGCCGAATGTTAGTAGCTCATGGTGGAGAACAAGAATCCACGGTGAGAATGTTACAAAAGCCTTCCACTGTCAGTGGCTGTGGCGTGGGTGTTTGTTTGTTCTGGGTGAGCGTAGTGAACTGTGGCTGTGTGTATGTGACCCATCCAAGGCCCAACGCACAGCCCTACTCAGCACTCCAAAAAGCCACACAGATCTGCAAAGGAATCAATTCTGTTTCTACTCCCAGCCCTTTCCAGTTAGGTTCAGCATCACCCCCTGGTCCTTCTCCTGCTCCCCATGGTTGCCTTGCCTCATCTCTCCCCAAGCTGTGGACAAACTTGCCTTCCCTGTTCCTGCAGTTGCTTTAAACAAGAAGCTGTCTTACACCAGGTCAGAGTAGTTATCCATTCAATGCAGAGTTGTCTTTTCCGTCAGCAGTTCTCCAAGGACTGGAAGAAGCCTTTCCCCATCTCCTGTTGGATGGAATGTGAGACCTCCTGCAAGCAATGCCTGTGTTCTGCCACTGAGCTATACTTCTTATTCCTTTACAGATCTTTCATGCTACCTGAGGTTTTCTGACCACACATAACACATCCTTGGCTATCCTATAGAGGAGCTGCATGTCTGTCACTTGGTGAAGGAGCCATGGCAGCTGCATCAGATATGAAGCCTACTGCCCTTCCTCCTCTGCCTTCTGGTGCATGGCAGGAGTTACATCATGGGCTGCACCATCCCACCTATATCCATATGTCACTGGTGCAGCTGACTAAGCTACATTTACCTGGCCTTGTAGTCCTCTGATGCTATCCTTTTGGGGATACCCTCCAAACTACACACCACTAAACTTTTTTTCTGTAATATGTAGACCAGATTCATTGGTCTTCAACTAGTGGTTAAGCTGAGACCTAAAGTGTCTTGTGCCTAACATGGTTTGCATCATTGCCAATAAAAAGAGAGCAGGGGTTGGATGTGGGAAGAAAGAGATGGTCATAGAAGACAACAAGGAACAGGAGCAGCTGATAACAAAATGTAAGTGATTTGTGTACAATTGGCATATTTCAACTTGACAATCTTGGTGCATGTCAAACCCATTCAGTTACACCAGTCCCTATGCATTAATTTAAACCATGTTGACGCACCCTCCTTAAAAAGACCCTTGGGGCCTGCATTCCTTTTCACACCATCCAAAATGTGACTGAATTCTTATTATAAGCATATACAGGATTTGTTTCAGTTATATTCCTTAGTATGGGACCCAGTGGACCAGTTGGGCTTTTTTCCAGACCTTTTAAAATCAGCTTTCCTCAATTAACTTAGAAATATTTTCATATCAGGCCCTGCACATGCATTTGATTACAGAAAGTGCCCCGCTTACCAGTAGCCTTTTAACCATGCTGTGATGAAATCAAGAATACAGAGATGGCCAAGACTGGCTGTTTGGTATCCAACCGAAAATGATGTTGAACTTTTAAAATACACACAGTTTTCACTGAACATGTTGCAAACTGCAATCCAATAGTCACTATTATAAAGACTAATTTCTAGATTATTCTATTTAAAAATATAAACTATGTCAACATAATATAAATGTTATGTAATCCTGGGACAATCAATGAAGCTCAAAAGAAAGTATTTTTCCCCACACGTTTAAGCTATGGAATTCACACCCAGGGATGCAGTGACGCTTTTGCTGGGCCTGCTTCTAGCTTCATGCATTTCTCTGTATATTGTATTTGCATAACTGCAGACATGGAAGGTATTTTTAAATAATAATAATAATAATAATAATAATAATAATAATAATAATAATAATGTGGTATCAGTATTAAAAAGGCACATTCAGCCTTTCCAATTCTAGAAAAAAACATATAAGCTTTGCTCAGAGGAACATTATCACAGGAAGCAATATCAGAAACAATAGCCAACAAAAACAACTTCACTGTGTTCTTCAATCTGAAGGATGTGGAGATATTCCAAGGAAAATAGGAAGAGAGTACAGATGCAGAAAACAGATTCCAGTCATGGGTTGAAATGGAAAAGGAGTAATCATCTTCCATGAGAATACAGACAAGTATCAGTATCTTGTTCCAATGCCCCACAATGGATTTTATGGTACTCCCAAATCTAATTAATTGCCTGTAATATGTATGTGTACACACACACACACACACACACACACACACACACACACACACAATGTATACTTTCCCCCAGCCATTTTAGCTGGCATCAGAAGTTCCAGGCTAGAAAAAATAGTTGACAGCAGCTTGTATATTTATGGGCAACATGGGGAAATGATACCATTGCAATGTCAGGTCAAACCAAAGAGATGCCTATAAAGCAGTTTGAGAATGGGGGGATCTGAAACCTTTTACTGGAGAACCAAAGTTACCACTAGACAACTATAAAGAAGGCCCTCAGCAAAGAAAATGGAAAAAAGCCATTCTCACAGAGACAGGGACACAGAGGCAGAAGATGTCAGACGAAGCTTCCTCTTATCACCATATTCTGTTACAGGACCATCTGTCTCAGAGTCCCAGTGTAAATGCAGCCTGTCAGAGGAGGAGTTTCTCAAAGCCATAAAAGCAGCCAAGGACTTCCAAGGCAACTTCCAGCATCCAGCAATCTCCAGGTGTTTGCATTGAGAAAGAAAGCTCTGAAAGACAAGAAGGGTTGCCGCAGAATTCAGATCAGAAATTGCTGCTGTTCGCTTATTCATCCCATGTCTGGGATTGATCCAATGAATACAATTCACTACTGTTGTTGCTTTTAGTCAACAAATGATACCTAATGGATTACAGGCAACTCCCCATTTACATGTGGGTAACGTTCCAAGGCACATTTAAGTGAAATCATGTATATTTGAAACACCATTTTAAAAAAGCCTGCAAACATTTTGTTCCACCTTCCACCCCTCCTAGTGACATTTTTGGGTCACTTCCGGATTTGGTGCAATACATGCTTGCATGGTCACACAAATATTGGACATGCCTTAGATGCTCACTGCCTGTACATTTTCTCCAATTGGCATTCTGTTTTCTTTGCACTGAAGTGAATGGGGTAGAATAACATTATGGCAATGTAACATGTAATTTATGTAAGTTACATAAATTCACAAGAGCAGACAGTGAGATGAACATAGGCTTGGGCAGAAGACAAACTGCATAAAAATGGGCACTGCAATAAAGAAAGGGTGGAACAGAAAACGATGGTCTCTTACACCCTTAAATACACATATTTGGTTCTTCCTTCTTAAATCAGGAAGTCTGGGGATTTGGAGAACTACATTCATTTTGGAGGATCTATGAGGTTCTAAAGATAATATCTTTGATGTGTGTGATGTATTCCCTGTTCAAGAAGGGAAATATACAGTGGTACCTCTGGTTACAAACTTAATTCGTTCCAGAGGTCCGTTCTTAACCTGAACACTTTAACCTGAACACTTTAACCTGAACTGTTCTAAACCTACCATTTTAGCTAATGGGGACTCCTGCTGCGGCCACATGATTTCTGTTGTCATCCTGAGGTAACGTTCTTAACTCGAGGTACTACTTCCAGGTTAGCGGAGTCTGTAACCCAAAGTGTTTGTAACCTGAGGTGTTTGTAACCCAAGGTACCACTGTATAGTCACTGGTTTAATACTGTTAATACTGATTTATTAGACTAGATTATATAGTGGCATTTAAGCTCATTTCATTATCATTCAGTGACTTCTCTTTAACAGGACAGAGGAAGCTGTCCCACTAGAGCAAATGAGACACTGCACTACCAACCACAATCTACTCTTAAGCAGACACCACCTGCCTGCTTTCTTACATCCTGCCCGGAAGATGATTATCACCTTCCTCCTTCTTTTGCCCTCCAGTGGGGAGGACGATGGGGACAAAACTAGAATTAATTGGTTCTGCCTGTCTTTGACTCTGGCTGTGCCTAGTGTTGGTCTCCTTGTGTTCCACTTTGCCAGTACCAGGAGGCACCAGCCCACCACCAAGCAGGAAGTACCGTTTCACTTGTCAGTAGAAGGGGTGGGCAAGGTGTTCTGCAAGGTTCAAAGACTTGCTGTATGCTACGTTCATTTATTCTGCAACAACACTTATTCCAGTGTTTTAAAAACCCAAGAAGATGTTTTTGACTTGGGTTAAGAACTTAAGAATAGTTTGATGAATAAGGCCAATGACCCATCTAGACAAGCTTCATGTTCTCCCAGTGGCCAACTAGATTCCTATGGGAAACCAGGGAGCAGAACATGAACACAAGTGCTCTCTCCCTTCCTTTGGTCTCCAGCAACTGATATTCAGAAGCATTGCTGCCTTCAGCTGTGGAGAGTAGAGCAGAGCCATTGTGGCTACTAGCCATCAATAGTCCTCTCCTCCATGAATTTTTCTAATCCTATTTTAAAGCCATCCAAGTTGCTGGCCATCACCGCCTCCTGGGGGATTGAGTTCCATAGTCTGGCCATGAATTGCACGAAGTACTTTCTTTTATTTGTCCTAAATCTTCCACTGTTCAGTTTCATTGGATACCCTGAGTTTTGTGTTATGAGCATGGGGGAAGGGGCTTTTCCCTATTCAAATTTCAAATATAATTGTTAAAATCGTACAAAACATAGGGCTGGCATCTTAGCTGTGTGGCACCTTATCATGTGCATGCATTTACATGCATCTGCATTAGAGACAAAGTTCATCCCCAGAATGAAATTGAGTGACAGAGCACCTGCTTTGCATACTGATGGTCCCCATTTTAATACCTGCCATCTCTAGGTAGGGCTAGTGAATGGCTCCTGCCTGAAGCCCCATGGAGCTGCTGCCACTCATTGTGAGCAATACTTTGCTAGAAGGTTCCTATGTTCCTATTTATTCCCATTCAAACTTTTAACTTTCAGAGACCCTGAGAGAGAGCCCAGTCCTGAGGAAAGACAACTCTAACATCATGCACTGCCTACATTTTAAGAGAGTCTCCCCAAACTGAAAGCAGAGGACACTACATCTAGTGATACATCTCCTCCAATCTGCATATGTGCAAAGCGCGATTTAGCGCTTCTGCGCATGCACGAGCACCGAAACCCAGAAGTAACCCGTTCTGGTACTTCCAGGTTTCACCACATCCATAACCCAAAAATGCGCAACCTGAAGCGTCTGTAACCTGAGGTATGACTGTACACTGAAACAGAAGTCACCAGACCCTTATATACAGAGGGAGGGTGGGGTTTTTCTCAGAAGGGTAGTAGGAGATGGGTGATTGACTCAATGGGTATGGTAAACCTGTTGACAACTGTTGATGACCGCAATTAGTCCTACAGGAAAAAGCAAGGGATAGTATGCAGATGACCAAAAATAGCTTTAGCTATTTAGCTAAAATGATGATGATGATGATGAACTGGGCTGTCAGCTTTCAGACACGCTTTTATTCCAAATACATGTGGGGCTGGCACACATGGATCATATGTGCTGGATGGGCAGGGTGGAGTTGTGCACACTCACACTGCTAGATCAGGAGAGTTGTATCATCTGATAGGGTACTTTACAGAGGATAGCCTGTATTTGATAAGATCCTCTCTTGGAAGGGCTAGCTTCTCCAAGTCCAGATTAAAAATAAACAAACTTCAGAAGGGAGAGTAGGGGCTCACCCCAACTTTCACTTATTCCATGCCTAGAAACCATGGGTCTGAGCAGTTTTCTGCTTGAGCAGTACTTTCTAGGTACAAGTCTGAGCAGTTTCCCACTTGCCCCGCTCCTTTCTCAGGGAAAATGCTCTTTGTAGCTCTGAAGCAGAGCAAACATCAATCCAGAGAAAACTCAAATTGCTGTTTGCTCCAAATGAGCACTAAAGAGCAGTTTCTCCCAGGCAAAAGCGGTGGGGAATGTGGAGTTGCCCACCAATGGTCTTCTTTTTGGAGAGCAGAATGAGCAGATACATGGGGCTCTCTGCCATGGTGAAAGGCACTGTAGTTCTATTTAACAGTGATTCTTGCATTGTAGGGGCTTGAACTAGATGATCCTTTGGGTCTTTTCCAACTCTGCAAGTCTATGATTCTAATATTTTAAAAGAGAGCAATTATTTCTAATTTTTCTTCTATACAATAAATTAGCGTATGCAGATTTTATGCAAATCTCTGCTCCCCTTTGCCCTCTTTTTATGATGTTGGCCACCCTGTCATTTGATCCACCCAGGGTCAATGATTTGCCAGGGAAAGTAAATAGAAAATAAGGAGCATCCCCAGTAAACAGGGACAGTTCCTTCGCAATATATGATATACAGAATTAATACAAACTTGAAGTTGTTGGGGGCAGTGGGACAATATATAAAAGAGGTTCCTTGGGTAAATAACCACTGGGCTCTTGATTCTTTTATAAAAAATAGACTTAACACATAAACCATGTGTGCACAGCTCAACAGACTCCAATCTTTTGACAAGAGTGGCTTTTTGATTGGTCAAAGGTCACATGCCAAAAATGTAGACTAAATATAGACAGCAGAGAAATTATTCTAGCATCTTGATGAAACAAGACCCTCCATAGTTTCTCCCATAAACACTCCTTACCAATATGGCTACCTATCACATTTTCTCCCCCGTTTTTAAATAATGTTTTATTAGAAAATACTCAGAACACAGTGAATTCCAAAACAGTAAGGAGCTGTTATTTTTAATGCACTGTAAGAAGTAAATGGCTGTGAGGGCCAAAAAGAAAAACCTTTAGTGCAGAAATAACATGGAAGTTGACCTAAAGAATGTTTATTTTCCTTGCTGGGCTGACAGCTTTGAAAATCAGCAAGTTTCTCTTTCAGGTCAATTAAACTTTTGTTCAGTGAAATTGCTCTGGAGCCAAGACTCCGGGAACATGAGGTATTGATTGTGAACCTCGCACATGCTGTACAGGATCTTTGCAGCCTAACACAGGTAAGTGATATCAGACGGGCAATTTCCCACACAGGCGCTCTGCAGTGTGAAGAGTTTTCCGGTGATGGAGGAGATTTACTGCTGAAAAACCAGTTGTGTGGTCAAGAGAGATGTCACAGCCTACATGAGGTGGAGGGTATCCCAGGACATGTCTGAAACAACAGGGCCAGTGTCAACATCTGGCATTCTCAGGCCAAGGCACCCTCATCCTGCCAGGACCTCCTGTTGATGCTTCTCATACTCTCCCACCTCATTTATTTTTTATAGTCTGGTACAAACATCAAGTATCTAGATGAAGCCACCCATTAGTTTCCCACAATGCCCCAGACCTAGCATTACTTTGGGGCACTGTGAGAAATTAAATGGGTGGATAGACCCAGCTGCCCAGTGCTACTTGGAGGACTGCCACCCCAGGCCCACGGACAGGGAAAGGATCCTGTCAGAAGACATGCTTACACAGAGCCCCTCAAAGCTGGAACTGAATGGCTAAAGACACATAATGTAGGGCCCTGGTGAAACTAAGCAGGTCTGGATCTGGTCGGTGCCTGGATGGGCAACCACCATGGAAGCCTCTGTGGGCCTTCTTGAGCTTCAAGCAGGGATGGGTGAATCTGTCAATTTTGATTTCTAATCTTTCCAGTCTTCAGCTCTCCACATTTGGTCATGAGGCCAGCAGAGGTTACCACCTCAGATGGCAGGATCCTCAGAGGCAGCAGACGTCAAGCTTTCTTCACCTCTTGTTCACTGGCTCTTTCTTCCCTCATTGGGGAGGGGGTGCCAAAATGTCTTGGGGTAGCCCTGGTTTGTGATTACTGATTTTAAGAAGTTCTCATGAAAACTGACCCACAAATTTTTCCTAACATGCACATGTATACAATTTTCTCCAAATATGCATTTTCGGATAGACTTAACAATCCATTTCTCTTCCCAGGGAACTGTTGGAATTGCAGTTCTGAGATGGGAATCTTAACAACTCATAGCACTCTTAATAAACTACAGTTCTCAGTATTTTGGGGGGGGCGGGGGGAGCCATGACTGTTTAAAGTGGTATGTTAGTGTTCTAAATGAATGACTCCAGTAACCCAAGATGGTGTAGGCGATACTGAGTTAGAGAGACCAGTGGTCTAACTTGGTATAAGGCAGATTCATATGTTACACATCTAGTTTGGCTCTTTCTAATGTGTAAAATAGCCTTAAGACTGAGGGGTGGGACTGGCAGCCTGAGCTGATAAAAGAGTAAAGAAGAAGTACCATGCTCACTGATGGATTGAACTCAGTAGCAGAGGCTTGGTCTGGATGCACAAGTTCCTTGATCTAATTCTACACAGCTCCATTCAAAACAGACTCCGGCCACTGTCAGTTCAAAAGACAGTATTCAGTTAGAGGGATCCATCATCTGAATTATTATAAGGCAGCTGCATATCGTAATTATATGAAGGTATATCAGTCCAAGCAAGTTCTTGAGTACTGAGCATCACTTCCAATTTATACTTCAGATTGTTTCCAGTACTATGTAACATGGGGACACCTGAGGCTATGAATGGGTTTGCCAATTTTGATTTATTTATTTTTTCAGTTTCTCAACTTAAATCCAGTTTTCCACATTTCTGCAGCAGTTAAAAAAATTCTCATGAACATCTCAGTATTGTAGTGGGAATTGTTTCAAAGAAACACATTTCTGCGTGCAATTTTGCTTAACATACACATTTTTGCAAAGCAACCCCCCCCCCCAGTTTAGTGCATTTTTGTATGTTATTTTCACTGCTATGTGCATTTTCATATACAGCTTATGTGGCTGCATTGCAAGTGCAGAGGAGTGCACATTTCAAAGGTCGGGTGTGTTTCAGTTTGCATATTGCTTCAGAAAGTGCAAAATGGGTAGGTTTGCCTTGGAAAGCAAACTTCATCGAATTTCTGAGGCCCTTCAGTTTTTCCAGCAGAGAAAGAAGGCTTACATTTTCAGTGCGCACAAATGACACAATAGCACATAGCCTCCCACGTACGAAGAAAGTAAGAGGCCGACTAATATTGCTTCACGAGTGGCAGCAGAGCCTCTATAGAACAGAACAATTGCAAGCTAATAGAACTCTTTCTTCGTTTGCAGTTTCTCTCATGCTTACGATTTAAAAACCCCCTGCTAGAAAACCAGTCATTATTTACAAACTAGAGCCAGAGGAAAGCCGCCCCCATAAACACAGAAACACAGCTGTTTGTTTCTGCTATGCAATGCCAATTGAACCCAAATCCAACCATACTTTTTCTTGGTAGGTTTGCCCTCCGAGTGGTAAACACGCAGCTGGAAAGCTAAGCTGGGCTAATTTGACCAGTTATTATTTGATTGAAAGGTGATACTGTGTGTTTAAATGGTTATCCCTTCCTTGTTAGTGGCATCATTCAATCACGGCCGCTAAGCCTCGGAGAGAGTGGAGATGTGAGCGCTGAGGGAATTCCCTCGCTCACTCAGACCAGGAAATGTGAGGTTTGTTAGTTCAAACGGCATCTGTAGGAAGCTGGTAAACAACAGCTGAGATGATGAAAGATCAAATCAACTCCTTGCTTTGAAGTAAAGCGATATTAAAACCGTGAGTGAAGCAATTCTTATTATAAAGTGCAGGGAGCCCCCCCCCCCGGTCGTCCACTTGATGCGCTGCCCCCCTACTCCCTGTTTGCTGCTGGTGAGCAGTGACTCTGTGATTCCTCTGGACACATAATGAGTCGGAGGAAAGAAATCCATAGCAATCTCCGTGTCTGTTCTTGGGTTACTGACTACACCCCACACCATACCAAAAATGTCTCCATGCCAGAAACCAGGTTGGACAGGCCACAGATGTGGTTTCCTTCCCACTAGGGAAGGAAAAGTTTATTCACACCTAGCTCAGTTTTGTGGGATAACCAGTTATCAACATGCTTAAGTCTAATCAATGCATGAAGGGGCTAAGACCATAGATCATTTTGCAAATATTGCTATCATCATCATCTCATGAACATGAGAAAATGCACTGGATAGTGTGCGATAACCCTTGGTTGACACAATGTTGTCTAACCTCCCCATAACATAACAAAACGGAGTAATTTTCAATAAACCAGCTGCCTGAAAATTCTCTTGGATTTACTTCTCAATTTATGAGACAGAGCTGTTTGGATTAGCCGGAAGATTAGGAGTCCATTGGACAATGTGCACCTACTGAGCCCCAATCCCTGCATGGGTTCATCTCCTTGCTATGGTCACTGCTGCTCATCTGCTTGTACTGCTGGGCAGAAGGAGAGGGCAAGATGTGAAAGCTCTTGCTCCTTCTCCTTACTCTTGTCACTGCTTGGATACATGGAGAAATAAGCAGATAGCAACAGAAGGAGCAGTAAGAATAGAGCCAGGGTGCCCAAGAAGTCAGCAACAGATCAATGCCAGGATGTGGCCCTTAATAGGTGCCTGCTGACTCCTGGCACCAGCCCTGTTTAGGCTGGCCCTGTCTGCATCTTGGAAACGCAGCACACAAACTTGCCCAACACTTCTATTTTGTCTTCTTTGAAACTCTCTTCCCTCACACACAGCCATAGAAACACGAGGAAAGCCCTGCAACTTTCACAGAGTCCTTGGCCAGCTCTTAAAGCCCCATGGGATCTGCCGGTGCTTCCATGGAAACAGAATCTCAGGAAAGCTTCCCCTGAAAAACGTATCTCTGTTTCTTTTATGGTATTGCTGTTGCTGGTGTGTGTTGCGTGCGTGTTGGAGTTTATAGACTGTGTTTGCAACCAACATCTATTGTGGAGTAACTGCAGTCCTATGCATGTTTACTCAGAAATAAGCCCTGTTGTATCTGAAGCCTATGCAGGTTTGCAGCATGCCTCTTGTGGTTGTGTTCATTAGGATTCCACAGTGATGTGTCAACACTAACACCCAGGCAGCCTTGAGGTGAGCCAGGAGTCAAATCAGAGCTGAGGAACAAAGTCGGGAGGATCTAGTTGCTCAAGCAAGGTGCCATAGCAAAGCAGGAAGCAGGTATTGTCCTTCCTGCCCAGGAAGATCCAATGGCCAGTCAGACTAATCCAGAGCAATGAGAGAACTGAACTACAAGGAAGCTTGTCCACAAGGTGTAGCTGTAAAGAGGGCCATCTTTTTTTAGCCTTGTGGCTCCTGGCCAGGAGTGGATTGGGGTGGGGGAGAGGCAGGGGAGAAAAACTTCAGGTCATGTCCCCCCCCCCCCCATGGTGTTATCTGCTGAGGAGCTGGGGGGGAGCGGAACAAAGGAACCGCCTTCCTCCAGAAAGTCATTGAGGTGATAATAAGGCTTTCAAGTTTCTTTTTGGCAGGTTAGCATAGAAGCTGCCAGAGAATGGAGAAAATAATGAAGCAGGTGCTTAACACCCCCCACCCCTTGATGGGGTTTCTTCTTCATGTTAGCAGATGAAATGATAACATTTCTGTTCAAGATTGCCTGATTAAAAGCTCAATATATTTTGCAGGTTACATCTCTGAAGTCCGAAAGAAGCACTCCTAAGTTCAGTGGAGTTACTCCTAGGAAACTATGCACAAGGCTGTGCATGGGCTCTTGGTCTTAGGCTCTTGTTTTGTATTTTTATGTTGTAAACTGCCTTGTGATCTTTGGATGAAGGGTGGTACACAATAATAAGTAGCCTCCCATCTGATTGGGGGCCCAATCTGGGACATCAGATCAGCAGTCAAGGAGGAGGGAGAACTCAGCAGAGCCTTTTTCCCCTGCCCCCTCCCAACAGTAGGTTTAATTAAGTGTTAATTAGTTAGGCGTCATCTGCATAATCCTGGATGATTTCTTCTAGCAACTTCATGTAGATATTTAGTAGCATGGGGGAAAAACTGGAACCCTAAGCAACCTCAAAGGCTGAGAATTAATCTCCTAGCATCAGCTTCTGGGTACATCCAACTATACAACAAAACAGCCCCACAATATTGGGAAGTTTTTAATGTTTGGTGTTTTATTATGTTTTTATATGTGGCTGGGGAAACCCAGCCGGATAGGCGAGGTAGAAATGTTGTTGTTGTTGTTGTTGTATTGTGCCTCCCCCCATAGCCCCATACCAACCAGCCATCCCACAATGAACCTATTGCTGGTGGCATCCAAAGACACTGTGAGGTCCAGCAGAACCAACAAGAAAAACTCACTTTGCCTAGCTCCAGGTAAAGGGCATCCGCCAAGACACTCAAGGCCATTTCAGTCCTAGATACCAGTCTGAACAAGATGGGAAGGGTCTACATAATGCAAGAAAACCTGGGGCTGAGTAGCCATCTATTGCTTACTCAGAAAAATAGATGTTGGTTGATAAATATCCCGGATGGGAGGAATGAAATGTGGACTCTTTAAGTAAAGGTCTCACCACTGCTTACATTAATACCACAAAATAGAAATGCTCCTCTGAAGGAGCATTTATAACCTCTGGGTTATATCCAATGTTAGTCATACTCAGAGTAGACTCATTGGAATTAACCAAAATGATAAACTTAGTTCCAATAATTTCATTTTTCAACTCTGAGTAGAACTTAATTGGACCCTCTACCACCCATATGACCAGTCCTTGTCTGGGAGCTTTTATTGGGCAGGAAGGACATGGATCTGATAACTAGGAGCCATTGATAACTAGGAGCCATTCCTCCATGAGTTTGTGAAATCCCCCTTTAGTCGTAACTATCACCATTTCTTGTTGCAATGAGTTCCATAAATTAATGATGGACTCCCTTTAGCTGTTCCTGAATCTCCTGCCAATCAGTTTTGTTGAATGACCCCAAGATGCGGATAGTGCCGTGCTTTACTCTGTGAGTAATCCCCCAGACAGAAGAGGTTCTCTCAACCATCAGCAAAGAGCCCTAATGCACTTCAAAATTCCCCACTGTCAACACGCGCTCAGCACAACCCTGTTGGCTTTATGTCTATCAGACTGGGGGGGACTTATACTTCCTCCCCTTCAGCCTTCATTATTCCCCACCCCCTGCAAACAATTAATTATCAAGCTGCTCCTAAATTATAAATTAGTAACTTTAGGGGGAAAGAAAAAGAAATAGATTTTACTCGATGTTACAGAAAAGCAGGGATGTCAGAGCAGCAGCTGTGTTGGAAACGCTGCCTTTTTCTTTGTTCGGAATGCTATTTAAACATTGGCAGGGGGCCTCATTAAAGATGAATCGATGAATTAGTAAGTAGAGTTGTAGCCAGGAGAGACAGCGGGCGCTCCTGTGGTGCAAACAGATTTGCACAAAAGAAAGGGGAAAGGGGGAGAAATAGAACCCCGATCCCAATATGTAACAAAGTCAATATTTTATAATAACCTGCCAAAAAGGAAAGAAAGACCGAGAGAAACCTAGTGTTACCAACCAGCAAGCCAGGAAAGGTTTCAGAGTCATTCCAAATAATGTTTCCTTAATAGGTGTGGATGTTGGAGACCAAAAATCTAGACTGGGCCAAACAGTATCAAACTTTTCAAGTCTTCAGCAATATGAGGTTAAGTGCAAAGGAATAGTCATTGCAAAGTCAAATACATATGGACAGATGTGCGTATTTTATTTATCTACTTCATTTCAGAATAACTTCCCAATGAAACATCCCTATGCGATGGGGTGAGCTCCCGCTGCTTGGTCCCAGCTCCTGCCAACCTAGCAGTTTGAAAGCATGTCAAAGTGCAAGTAGATAAATAGGTACCGCTCCAGTGGGAAGGTAAACGGCGTTTCTGTGCACTGCTCTGGTTCGCCAGAAGCGGCTTAGTCATGCTGGCCACATGACCCGGAAGCTGTACGCTGGCTCCCTTGGCCAATAAAGCGAGATGAGCGCCGCAACTCCAGAGTCAGCCATGACTGGTCAGGGGTCCCTTTACCTTTACCTTTATGCAATTTAACAATACAAACATCAACAATTTTATACATTCACACTCACACACGTCCAATAGAGATAAAGACTGAGATTTTAAGAATCTCCACTCAGAAGGCATCCTGGAAAAGGAAGTTTTTCAATAGGTGCTGAAAAGGCAGTAGACATGGGGCCTGCCTGATAGGTCACAGGAGGGAGTCCCAAAGGGTGGGGACTGCCAGTGCCACACTAAAGGCCCCATTCTGACATTGTACACTGTGGATTTCTTGATTTACTTTATTTATTTAAAATTTATATCCCACTTGATTGTAAGAAGAGCTTGAAGCAGTTTGCACAAATATAAAATAAAACATGAATTTATTGATAAGGTGATATCTGTAGAATGCCCTCTCCCACTACTGCACTGATTGGTTAGATATCTAAGGGATGATGTTACTTACTTTAGAGCTGGGTGAGTTACTTACTTTAGGGCTGGGTGAACAGGATGTGTTGGGATTTGTGGTACACCAAAGGAAAAAAATGTAGTGATCCTCTTTTGACACCAAGAACAGACCTTTCCAAGCTTCTGATTTACACACAGATAGAATTTAATTTTCAAGTTTTGTGTTCAAGACCCAGTTGGGGCAGGAGCCAAAAATGGGCTAGCAGAATACACTTTAGCTTCTTCGTCAAGATGCCAAGATTTCAAGTTGGAAAACTTCTCTATTTTTCTTAAACACCCTGCTTCCCTTTTCCCATCTGGAAATTCAGACCCTCCACCTGCTACCTGGAGGGGGCCAGGCAAACCTGGAAACTCTAGGTCAGACCATAAATCTGGCAATCCTGTCATGTGAAGAGAGGAAGGGAAAGTCCCATTATATGAGCAGAACTCTGCACAACCAGCATCTTTTATCAGTAACAAAAACAAACTTTGAGTTTAGTAGAATTGTTATCAATAATATTCTCCTTGTTATGATATCCACTTCCTTGCAAAATTATTGATTTTGTTGCACTCCCACCACATCTGCATTTTGTCATCAGAGAAATTCCTGTGGTTTTTTAAAACCATTTACGTTTCTTTTATTCCAATTATATTAGACTTCAAAGTGACTTCCACATAGCTTCATGAGGATAGGATATTATGTTATAATAATATGTATGGTAAAGGGTAAACGTAAAGGACCCCTGGATGGTTAAGTCCAGTCAAAATTGAGTATGGGGTGCGGCGCTCACCTCCGCCAATGGAGCCGGTCTTTGTCTGCACAATTTTCCAGGTCATGTGGCCAGCATGACTAAACCACTTCTGGTGCAACAGGACAACGTGATGGAAGCCAGAGCACACAGAAATGCTGTTTACCTTCCCGATGCAGCAGTACCTGTTTATCTACTTGTGCTGGTGTGGTTTCAGACCAGTAGGTTGGCAGGACCTGGGACAGAGCAACGGGAGCTCACCCAGTCACATGAACTCGAACTGCTGACCTTACAGTCAGCAAGCCCAAGGGGCTCAGTGGTTTAGACCACAGCGCCACCTGTGTCCCCCTATATTATGTATATCATGTATATAACACTTTAATAAAAAATATTTGGGTGGTTAACTTAAAATGACATAAAATATCAGTTTTACAATAGAAAAAAAACAGACATTAAAAACCGCAGACATCACAAAATGATCAAAATATAGACATAATCAACAGTTTTTTAAAAATGTAAAGAATAAAATTACATGCCTGTGTAGTTTGCCTAAACAGTAGGTTTTTTCCAGGCATCAAAAACAGGATGCAATGAAGGTTCCTGCCTCATATTAATAATGAGAGAGTCCTACAGAGCACTGCTGCACTAAAGGATCAATTCATTGCAACATCAGAATGAACATCATGTGCCATTTGCAAAATTACCTGTTCCTCAAATCAAAGCAGTTGAGTGGTCGCATGTGGGGTAAGGTGCTCCTTCAAGTACATTGGTCCCAAGCTCTTGAGCTTTATGGACTAACACTGCAGTAGCACCTTGAATCTGCCAAGCACTGGACTAGCTGCATAGTTACAGGCAAGTGCAAAACCTCCTATCCCCCATGGATTGCTCCACAGTGACACCATCTGGTGCCAAAGCATCCCACTGGAGGCTGGTGGTGGTGAGGTATGACTACCATTGCAAAAGGGAGGGACCCAGTAAATGTGAGAGTCTAAAACAGGAGAGACAGGGTAAAAGTGGGAGATGTAGTGGGATTCTAAGAAAAAGCAAAGCTGGCTTAGTTGAACAGCCTTGCTTTGTGAACAATATTACTGGAGGGTTGGAGCTCTTTCCATATTAGAAGGGATATTGGTTCTCTTCTATCAAAGTAATTGCACAGATCCTGGTGTCATTAGAAGGATGATATTGGTGTGCATTAAGGAGGAGACAATCTTTTTTAATTAACTTCCTCTCCCTTGCTGTTCTCCCTCCCTCCTCCACCCCCAGCCCAATAACATGCCTGGTATTCATTGGCTTCTCTTTTTTCAGAACTATGCCTTGGATTAGATCTGGAAGGCTGACATTCAAACAAGTGGCTAAATGCCACAGGGGACAAGTTATTATGTCTCTTCATGCCCACAGTATCCTGGCGCAATGTTGTATATAAGGGCGAACATCTGAGAAGAGTGACAGTCGGCAACTATTTTTCCTGAAAGGCCAATTTCAGAAGTGACCGAGGAGTGGTTCATTAGCAATTTGACCTCTAACCTGCTCAAGTGGCTTCGTTGGCATAAAGGGCATTTTTCCATGGTTTCCACTGGACTACAGCAGGGGCTGGGAACCTGTGGCCCTCCAAATGTTATTTCTGGACTATAACTCCTATTATCCCTGGCCATTGGCCCTGCTGGCTGGGGCTGATAGGAGTTTAATTCAAATAACTTCTAGAGGGCCAGATGTTCCCCAGCCCTGGCCCATAAGTGACATTGTTGTTAAAACCTTTATACTGGCTACCAAACCAAGTTCAATTTTGCTGTGTTAATTTACTGAACAGCTTAAGTCCAGGATATCTCAGGGACCACCTGATCACTGGGATCATCTGTAGAAGCATTGCTGGCCGTCCCCTCAGTTGGCGAAGCTCATCTGACATCAAAATGGAACTTTCAATGTTATTGGTCCCCTGCAGCAGAATGCTCTTCCAATAGAGATTCAGCAGACACCTTCTCCATAGACTTTTAAACATTTTTTGAAGACTTTTGTTTGCCAGACTTATGCAGAGGAGAAAAACATGCTCCATAATAGTCAGTCTGTGATCTTTTCTAACTGTATTTTAATTGTTGTAAACTCTTTTGATATTTTTATGAAGCTGAAATATGCAAATATTTGTTATAATTAATTAATTGGGATGGGATGGCATCCCTCAACAGGCTAGATATGATATTGAAATGCTAGATTTTGCTGCTCCAAGAAATCTCAAAATCTGCTTCTGGAAGTCAATAAAATTTGCAGAAATATATTTTTAATATTTTATTCCCCCCCCCCCATAGTTTTATTTATATTTTCATCATTACAGTATAGCATTACAATCAAAAATTAAAAACATTGACTTCCCTTCCACCTTTTCATAGCTTCCTTGGCTTATCTTTTATCACTACATATTCTAGTCACTCCATATTTTCTCTTTTCACTTTTTGTTTCCACATATTTCATGCTGCTTAATTTATTCTAAACCTGCTAATGTTTCGACCTGTTTACAGTAGTTCTCTATATATTCTACAAAAAAATTCCAGTTCTTTTTAAATCCTCTTTTATCTTGCTCTCTAACTTTGCCAGCTCTGCGTCATCTTCAGCTGCCATTCCCCCCTTGTTGGGACTGCTCCCTCCATCCACTTTTGGGGGTATAAAATTCAAGCTGCAGTTGTTGCATAGAGAAATAAGTTCTTATAGTTCTTGGGAACATGACGACTCAGTTATTCCTAGGAGAAATGCCTCTGGTCTTTTGGGGACTGAACTTTTAAGCATTTTTTTTTCATTTCATTATAAATCATCTCCCAAAATTCTTTACAGTGGCTACTTTGCATGACCACCACATATGATAAAACATCCCTTCTGTTTCTTGGCAGAATGTACCTGATTCAAATTTCTACATCTTTGCTAACTTATTCAGTGTTAAAAGGTAAAGGTACCCCTGCCCGTAGGGGCCAGTCGTGTCTGACTCTAGGGTTGTGCGCCCATCTCACTTAAGAGGCCGGGGGCCAGCGCTATCCGCAGACACTTCCGGGTCACGTGGCCAGCGTGACGAAGCTGCTCTAGCGAGCCAGCACCAGCACAGCACACGGAAACGCTGTTTACCTTCCCGCTATAAAGCGGTACCTATTTATCTACTTGCACTTAGGGGTGCTTTCAAACTGCTAGGTGGGCAGGAGCTGGGACCGAGCAACGGGAGCGCACCCCGCCGCGGGGATTCGAACCGCCGACCATGCGATCGGCAAGTCCTAGGCACTGAGGTTTTACCCACAGCGCCACCCGCGTCCCTATATTTCATTTTCATATAACTTTCTTTCAAAGTATAATGTGCTGTAAATTTTAGTCTGCTTTCTGCAGTTTCTCCCACAGAGAGAATTCTGTATTGCGCCCCACATCTCTAGCCCAGTGTATCATAGTCGACTTACCTTTTGTTGAGTAGGCTCATCTTTTGTTTCTCATTCTAACAATAACTTAAGCATTCTAGAAGTTATCTTTTCTGTTTTCTATTACAGTGGTACCTCGGGTTACATACGCTTCAGGTTACATACGCTTCAGGTTACAGACTCCGCTAACCCAAAAATAGTGCTTCAGGTTAAGAACTTTGCTTCAGGATGGGAACAGAAATCGTGCTCCGATGGCGCAGCAGCAGCAGCAGCAGCAGCAGCGGGAGGCCCCATTAGCTAAAGTGGTGCTTCAGGTTAAGAACAGTTTCAGGTTAAGTACGGACCTCCGGAATGAATTAAGTACTTAACCTGAGGTACCACTGTACAGGATAAAGGAAGTCTTTTATTTGGTTGTTTGTATTGTTGTATATTATGCTCACTGTATGTTATGTTCACGTTTAATGAGGATGGACTTGTGTATTGGGTGGTGGGAGGTTTGTGTTATGTTGCAAATAAAATTCCAATAAAAATTTAAAATATTGAAAGAGTGATTTGTGTGTTTTGAGCAATAAACCTGAGTTAATTGCTGCTGGAGTTGTCTCGCTTCTGTGAGAGAGACCCAACCATTACAGCCAGTGGCTGGGAATCACAAGTGGGGAGAACACCATTGCCCCCACGTCCTGCTTCTTGGTTTTCCACAGGCATCTGACTGGCCAGTGTGGGAACAGGAGGCTAGACTAGATGGGTCTTTGGTCAGGGCTGCTCTTATAAAAAATGATGATGTTAGATAGACAGATTCCCAATTAATTGGAGATACTGTTACCCCAAAAGGTTTTTAATCAATTAATCTATCCCATTAATTGACAAAACATGACAAGCCTAGTTAAAATGTTTCTAGGATGGTAGTCTTTGTTTTATATAGGTATATGTGTACATCCCAATTTAGATCTATATATTCAATCATAGTATAATAACCCTACTGCCTCTCCTCTCCTATATTTTCCATCCCTCCCATTTTCTATTCACGGTGATACTCTATAAATTTATCTCTGAATAAATGCTAAGAATTTCACAGCTCTGATACAGTTAACACATCCTGGCCAGAGAACACATCTCTCATCAAAACCCACTTTGAAATTGACAAGGCTGCCTGTCTGGAGCAGAGGAGGTGGGGGGGATGAGGAAATGGCATATATCCCCCCCCCCCTAGACACACATACCCCTAGCTGCGCTGTACTTTCTGTGGTTCGGGTCATAAAAAATATTGTACCTTTAAAAAAAATGTACTTGAAACTATTGATTTCTGCTGCACTAAAGCCCCTGACATTCTGGTGCAATGAAGTTATTGCTCTGGACCCTGTGTGCTTTCCCATGCCTCTCCAAGGATGGTATTAAAGATATTGTAGCTCCCACTTCCTGACTGTGGGATATCAGAGAGATCCTCCTGTGTAAAGAATAATTATCAGCACTGCTGTTACCTCTAGTAAGTGTGTAATTACATGCTCTGTTTTTCTGGGCTGTGGGCTGTGCAATTTTGAATTATAACCATAATGTCAAATTCTGCCCATTCCCCCCCTCCTCGTTACCTCCACACCACTCCATCCCCCCCCTTAAATCAAAATGGATTGAATCCTTTTCCTTTTGCAAAGAAAGATTAGCAAAGGGGGACTCCTGTATTTGTGTGTGTGTTTCCTTTTCTCTCTCTCTCTCTCTCTCTCTCTCTCTCTATATATATATATATATAAATATTAAATACAAAAGATTCTACTTTCATGCTTGAATGGAAAGCTAAGAAGAGAGGGAGAAAAATGGAGAAAGAATGAATTGGGGGGGTCACATTCAAGAGAAATGGCAGGAGAGTATGAATGAAAGAGCATCAACTGGGGTTAAGAATGGAGTCACTTTCACACATGGAATGCTTACTCTAATACCAACAACATGTTGTTGTTTTTTCTGATGAGAAAAGCAATAAACAAAGTGATCCTGGGGTTCAGACTGCTCTGGACCAGCACCTTCCGACCTTGCCTTGCTCTCTAAATACAGATGTTAAGAGCAGTGGAGAAGAACTGTCTGCAGCTCAGCGCTCCAGGACCTGCTCTGCATGGATAACGTCTCAGGTCCACCCCCCAGTCTCTCCACTTAAAAGGATCAGGGAGCAGGTGAAAGAAATACCTCTGCCTGAGACCTTTGAGAACTGCTCCCAGCCAGAATGGACAGTATTGCCTGGGCTAATAAGAATAATAATTTATAATATATTATAAATCACCTTCTACACAAGCATCTCAAGGCAATGTAAACAGTTAAACACACAAACAAGAGCAGATGCATTTAAAACTAAACTAAAATAATACAAAATAGACACTCATAGAAAAAAAACAAGCAATCTCCCCATCAGCATTTGGCTCAGTATAGTTGATCAAAATTTAAATTTAAACATAATTTATTATCTTCACTTTGAACCCACCTCCCACCATCATCAATGTACCAACACCTAATATTGTTTCAGTGGTAGCATAAGAGGAAACGGGACTATTACTCATACTTAACCTAAGCAAAACCACAAAGGTTCCTGATTAGGCATTTGGCTATGCGATGCTGAATGTTATCTGTTAACTCTGTTCTGTTCCCCCTTATTTTTGTTTTTCTTTAAACCAATCCAGGGATCACTGACCACTAATTATGAACCATATGTCATAAAAAGATCCATTGTCCAATGGTTGCTTCTATATTAAAGTCAGGTACATCTTGATTTTTCAGCACAAAGCCAAAAGCCATGCATTTATACACTTCCTAACAAGAACTGACTATGATCTGTAACACAGTAAAAACACCAATATTTGATTATATTTTTTCAGAAAAAGACACTCTTGGAAAAGACTCGTTTATGTAGCCTAACAGAACAAAATATCTTCAGTTGTTTCCGGAAGGTGCAGATAGTGGCCCCCTGTTGTATCTTGCCCTGATTGCTCTTATTCCACAGAACGGAGGCAGCCACACTCAAAGTGCTGCTTTAAGTTCCTGCAGAGTGGGTTTCTGAGATGCTGCAGGAGGAAGTTTCCCATAGGCCACAGCAATCTACTGGGTGCATAAGGGTAAGGCAGGGGATTTTTTTCAGGGGGCACTCACAGGAACTCAGTTCCTGCACTTTTCAGGTGGGTGCCACTGCCATTCTAAGAGAACGAGGCAGGTGAGTTCTGGCACATCTTTTTCTAGAAAAATAGCACTGAACACAGCCAACCTGTAGGGTGTGGCCAAAAGCAGAAGTGGGCTGGATAAGAAGAAAAAATAAAAAAGGTACAGTGGTACCTCGGGTTAAGTACTTAATTCATTCCGGAGGTCCGTTCTTAACCTGAAACTGTTCTTAACCTGAAGCACCACTTTGGATAATGGGGCCTCCTGCTGCCGCCGGAGCACGATTTCTGTTCTCATCCTGAAGCAAAGTTCTTAACCCGAGGTACTATTTCTGGGTTAGCGCCATCTGTAACCTCAAGCGTATGTAACCTGAAGCGTATGTAACCCAAGGTACCACTGTAACAAAATGAGGAAAACGTACAAAGTTGATTTAGAGTGGAATCAGTGTTCTCCTCCAAGAACTGCTGCCTCTTCAGCCATGGCAGAGTGGATTGGTTCACCCTATTTCACAATTCAGAAAGTAGCCAGCTTTAAAAGGACCCAGGAATGCGTTGGCTCCTAGCTCTGGAGTGCTAGAAAGGCAAAGGTGAGTGGTGCTACATGCAAGGCAAGGTGTAAGCAAACAGAGCATCAGAAGCAGAGCAAACATAATCCCTTGTGAGCAATCATTTGCATCTCTAGAAGCAGCAGCGGGGAGCAAACCTGCTCAAGCAAGCAGAGAGCCACTAGCAACCACAAACTCTGGCATCTAGTGGCAGAAAATGGATGCTGCAGCATTCATACACCGAGTGAAGCCCACTCCCACCAAGAGCAGCAGGGATGGGAAAAGATGCCAAAATCAAACAGTGCCTCCATTTTAACCAGATTCAAGTTCTATGGCACAGAATTGCATGCACACACCACGGTCTTCCAAATGCTCAAAAGTGCTCTAACTTTACCACGGGAAGAGCACATGAGTCTGGGTGATGTCAGAGGATGAGTGGGAGTGGTTTGTTGCAAAGGGCATGGTGGGCCAAATGGAGAAGTTCCCCAGCACTGATATAAAGGCTTAGTTTGATTATTGGTCAAGACAGTCAGGCAGCCCAATCCACACATAGAATCATAGCATTGTAGAGTTGGAAGGGACCCCGAGGGTCATCTAATCCAACCTGGTCAGACCTCACCTGGAGTACTGTGTCCAGTTCTGGGCACCACAGTTCAAGAAGGACACTGACAAACTGGAACGTGTCCAGAGGAGGGCAACCAAAATGGTCAAAGGCCTGGAAACGATGCCTTATGAGGAACGGCTAAGGGAGCTGGGCATGTTTAGCCTGGAGAAGAGGAGGTTAATGGGTGATATGATAGCCATGTTCAGATATATAAAAGGATGTCACATAGAGGAGGGAGAAAGGTTGTTTTCTGCTGCTCCAGAGAAGCGGACACGGAGCAATGGATCCAAACTACAAGAAAGAAGATTCCACCTAAACATTAGGAAGAACTTCCTGACAGTAAGAGCTGTTCGACAGTGGAATTTGCTGCCAAGGAGTGTGGTGGAGTCTCCTACTTTGGAGGTCTTTAAGCAGAGGCTTGACAACCACATGTCAGGAGTGCTCTGATTGTGTTTCCTGCTTGGCAGGGGGTTGGACTCGATGGCCCTTGTGGTCTCTTCCAACTCTATGATTCTATGATTCTAACCCCCTGCAATGCAGGAATCTCAGCTGAAGCGTCCATGACAGATGGCCATCCAAATTCTGCTTCAAAACCTCCAAGGACGGAGAGTCCACCGCCTCTTGTGGGCATCTGTTCCACTGCTGAACAGCTCTTACTGTCAGAAAGTTCTTCCGTATGTTTAGTTGGAATCTCCTTTCTTGTAACTTGAGGCCA
Source organism: Podarcis bocagei (assembly GCF_964188305.1). Lineage (NCBI taxonomy): Eukaryota > Metazoa > Chordata > Lepidosauria > Squamata > Lacertidae > Podarcis > Podarcis bocagei. The sequence goes on along the minus strand of NC_138141.1, from coordinate 4,386,725 downwards.
TTGGTTTGAGTCCTACCCTCCAAGCTTGTTCCCTCTTCTGTGTGAAAAGCCCTTGAGACATTTGAAGATGGCTGTCTAAGATGCACACCTAACCATCCACCCACAGCACAGATATCTATCTATCTATCATCTATCTATCTATCTATCTATCTATCTATCTATCTATCTATCTATCTATCATCTATCTATCTGTCATCTATCTGTCTGTCTGTCTATTACTTATCTATTTAGATCTTGCCTTTCTCCCAGGGAAGCACCCAATTTTTTTTAATTTATTTATTTATTTATTTATTTATTTATTTACAAATTATGTTTTTTAATTTTCCAAGTTATTACAAATCAAACCAAAATACTTTCATTTAATACAATTTCTTATAATCGGGTTTCCCACTCCCGTAGCAAACATATGACATATGTATACAAATGTTTAGGACACAAGTATTATTATTTTTTTAAAAAGTCACCCTATTGAAAAAATATCTGAAAACACTTAAAACCATTTAAAAGCATGCACACCCACCCACATGCGCTAAGAACATGCCCCCCCCCAGAAGAGCCTGCTACCACAGCCAGTGCCTGACAGCTAAAGGAAAGCAGGGAGGGGCCAGTCCAGCCTCCTAAGGCAATAACCACATATGGCTGGTTGTTCTCTAAAGGAGTGAAAAATTTGATGTTGACTAGGGTTGCCTTCTTTGCACAGGCAAAATATGAGACAGATTACAGGCAGGCCAGGCCAGTGCAAACCCCCTCTCTCGCTTTCCAAGTCCGACCCAATCCCACCCCCTCTGCCCATGCAAAAAATATCTCTCCCCAACTGGAGCAGGCCTCTGCAAGCCTCCCTTCCTCTCTGACCCACACCTGTATAAAACCTGAGACTCCACCATGGCAGGCCTGTGCCCTGCAAAGCCCCTCTTGCTCTCCATGACCCACTCTTTGAAATTCCACCAAATCATCTCTTCTTCTTGCTGAATTATGCAAAAGAGCAGATCAGACTACACCACCAGACCCAAATATTGTAGATTATAACAATGGCTAGAATTTTATATGCAAGATGTTGGGAAAATATCTGGAAGCCTAATAAAATAGATCTATTGAGAAAACTTTGGGGACAACTAAGTATAATAAAACTAACAAGAATATTCAAAGATAGAGAAAATATACAGAAACTATAGAGTTGGAAACTAATAGCACAATATGTGAAAAGGAAAAAAAGGGGGGAGGAATCATAGGCAAAGGAACATGTTATCTTTTTTTAATGAAGAAAAGTAAAAGCAAAACTACTTGTGTTTACAAGATCTGAATTGTGCATATCAACAAGTGTATACTCTTTGACATAAAAAGTTGTAGGATGTGGAGATAGCTTGTACCTTTATTAATTGTAATGTGTAAACAAGCTTTTTGTATACATATTGGAACACACCTTCTATGCTTGTGGAATGTAACCTCTGAAGACTGCTATGTTGCTTCAAGTCCTGCATGTAGTCTTCTTGCATGTAGTCTTCCTTTCCCCCTTCCCCCCCCCCTTTTGAAGAAGGGGACAATATTTGCCCACCCTCAGTCTGTAGGGACCCAGAGGCATAGCTAGAGCGAGGGCGGGGGGCACTGGGTGCCACACCACAGGGGGTTGCGCTTACCACAGGGCCTGCACAGTGGCTTGGGCGCCTGCAGGCTCCTCATTGCCCAAAAGAGCAGTGTGGGGCTTGCCCGCCGTCTCCTCCTCAGCCGGCCAAAAGCTGGGGAGGGGGAGATGGGTGGCTTCTTGGAGGATCCGTACAGCACACCCCGGGAGCCCGAGCGGCTAGCTATGCTGCTGTGGGGACCTCGCCTGTTCTCCAAAATTCTCAAAGGTAATAGGCAAAGGCTCTGAAATTAAATCTGCAAGCTCCTTTATTACCCTTGGATGCATCTCATCAGGCTCTGGAGATTTGAATTCATTTAAAGTTGCTAGGTGTTCCCTTACTACCTCTTTTCCTATCTTGGGCTGCAGCTCCCTCCAGAATCATTTATTCTGTTATCGCCAGGTCAGGCATCGCTTTCCTTTTGGGTGAAGACAAGAGGCAACGGAGGTGTTGAGTAGTTCTGCCTTTTCTCTGTCACCCAATAGCATTTCTCCATCTTCTTCATGCAAATGACCTACCACTTGCTTATTCTTTCTCCTACTTTGGACATAGCAAAAGAAACTGAAATATACTCAGAGTCGAGAGTGGATTTCATGCTCTTTATTCAGCTCATAGTGGTGAGGAGGAATGAATGTCCCCTCAAAGTATCTGCTTTATATACATTATTTACACAATGGGCTGCATGTGATTGGCTAATTCCAGAATTCTCCTGTAGGCCAATCAGGTTGTGGATTCACTTCTATCTGGAGCCGGATTGGGTGGTTCCTGCAGACCAATCATACTGCTGCATTGTTCTAGGACCAATCAGACTGCTGCATTTCGGATCCTATTGTTCTAGGACCAATCAGACTGCTGCATTTTGGATCCTATTGTTCTAGGGCCAATCAGACTGCTGCAATTTGGATCCTATTCAACTCAGTACATAACAGAAACCTTTTTAAAAATTATTTTTAACCTCTCTTGGAAGCCTGAGCTCATCTGAGTTTTAGCCTGCCTGACCTTCAACCCTGCAACTGTTGGCTGCTTGTGTGCTCTCCTCCTTTGTGATTTCTCCTTTCTTCCATTTCTTATATATGCCCTTCTTAAGTCTCACCTCATCTGTAAGTTCCTTATGCAGCCACAGTGGTTTCCTTAGATGCCTCTCACTTTTCTTCCTTGTTGGTATTGTCTGCATTTGGGCCTTCAATATTTCTCCTTTTAGAAACTCCCATCCTTCTTGGACTCCCTTCTCTTTGAGTATTTCTGACCAGGAGATCACACCCAGTAGCTCCTTCAGCTTTTTGAAATTGGCCTTCTTAAAGTTGAGTGTGTGTGTCTGACTACACTCAGCTGTGCCTCGTATCCTGAAACTCAGGAGAACACGATCACTTCCTCCCAAGCTTCCGAGTACGTCCACTTCATTGATCAGTTGTTCCTTATTGGCGAGGACCGGGTCCAAGATAGATGATCCTCTTGTTGGTTCTTTTACCTTCTGGGAAATGAAATTGTCAGTGAGGCAAAGGAAGAATTTGTCTGACCTTACATTCTTGGCAGGGTTTGAGTCCCAACAGATATTGGAGAAGTCCCCCATGATTACTATTTCTCTCCTTTTTGAATGTTTAGTAATCTTCTCTAGTAAGGCATCATCCAAGTCTTCAGTCTGGCTTGGCAGTCTGTAGCAGACACCCACAATAAGGTCACTGTTGTTTCTCGCGCCTACAGTTTTTACCCATATACTCTCGATCTGCTTTTCATGCTCCAGGTCATGGATTTCTTCACAAGTGTACACATCCTTTACATATAATGCTACTCCTCCTCCCTTCCTGTTTGGTTTATTCCTTTTGAACTGGTTATATCCCTCAATTCCTACATTCCAGTCATGAGTCTCATCCCACCAGGTTTCAGTAATGCCTACCAGGTCATATTTGCCACCCTGTATTAAAAGCTTCAATTCATCTTGCTTGTTTCCCATACTCTGTGCATTTGTGTAGAGACAACTGAAACCATGGGTCGTTCCCTCCAGCTGCTTCCTTCCTGTAGGTTCTTGCCCTTTAGCAGGTTTCTGGAACACGAGCTCAGTTTCCTGTGCCTCAATATTATCCCCAGTGCCAGGTGCTCTTCTGTCGTTTGTAATGTTGTCTCCCTCCCCCTCAAGATCTAGTTTAAAGCTCTCCTGATGAGATTCTCAAGACTCTTGGCAAACACATTCTTGCCAACTGCTGAAGTCCTACCTTAAGGAAGCGGAGACCATGATCCAAGAAGCCAAATCCTTCCTGACATCTGTGCAGCCAGTGGTTTACCTCAAGTATTTTCCTCTCTCTTCTTGGTCCATGACCATCAATAGGAAGGAGAAATGAAAATACTACCTGTGCCCCAAGTCTCTTCAGCTCCCTGCCCAGTGTCTCATGTGTGTGGCAGTATTATTTGCACCCACATAAATCAGGAGGAAGTGGTAGTGGTCAGTGGGCTTTATAAGACTTGGCAACTTCTCTGTCCACCTGTGAGTGTAGACAACACAGAGAGTAGCTACCACTTTAGATGATGGCATCATGCAAAGTTTTGTACAATTGCACCTTGATATGTACAAAAGCACACTGTGAAAGAATGAGCCCTGTGCATTTCAAAGGCTAAATGTATACACAGCCTTAAAACAGAGCCATCTTGCCTTGCTGTTATTTAAAATTCATGTTGTTCCAACTTCCATTTGTCATTGTTTTGATGATATACATGAGCAGAATTTAAGGCTTTTGAAATGGCCTTCCAGAAATCATAGCAACACTTTACACATTTACATATATGCTGCTCTTCTTTGGTTTTTTAAAATTTCATTAATTTAACTACAGGTAAGGAAAGAGGCATGTGGTTGGAGACCAGTAGAACAACCATCCCTGTTTCCATCATATGTCCTGTTACTTTCCACCAGATGAGGGCTTGTTCCCCGGATAATGAATAGACTGAAATGCAATACCTTGCCACATGTGATCTTGCCCTAAATGCTCTTGCTGCTTTTAAATAAAGGTGTTTGCATAGCCCTTTGAGATTGTGCTATAGAATTTTAAGAGGGAACAAACCATCAGGGATCTATTGAAGTTATTGTGTGTGCCTAACACATTTAATAAGGCATAAAAAGCCTTTCTGCAGGAGATTTTTATATTCATCCAAAATGCAGTGTTGGAAATTCACTGAATTCAGTGCTGGTCAAACTCAAAAGAGCTTCCTCTCCAGACTTCTTCTCTGCCCCCCCTAATCCAAAGAGCTGAGGACTAAGGATAAGACCAAGTTCATTAAGAGAGAGCAACAGAGCTTGCAAAGCTCACAAGATCACCCACAAACTGGTCTCCAACCTCACACACAGGAGGTCTTAAGCAGTCTGATACGGATCTCAAGATACCCTTTCCATCTTGAAATTCTCATCACTGGTCTGATCTCTGTGCTTAAGCTTACAATTCGGCTCAACTAGCTTCACTAATTTTGTGGTTCCCAGTCAGATCTGATGTGATTACAATGGAATTGGAAACAATCTGTGTGCTCTGCTTGTTTTAATCACTTTGTTTAAAAGCAGATACTCTTCTCAACTGACGTGGCTATCAGCTATCAGCAACACACACTTGCAAAAGCAGAAAAGAGAGGAAATAGCTGATGACACTTTGTTTTCAGTAGCAGGTTTTTTTCAAGGAAAACTTTCTTTTTTCAGTGCAGTATGGTAAATAGATACATCACACCAAATATGGTTATTTAAAATACTTTTTTAAAAACAAAAAAACATGTTTTGTTTTGCAAAATCAAACACCTAGAGAAAACTAGCAAACTGGTGTTCTCCTTTGCAATACACGACTCAAGGTGATTTGACCTAGCTCAGACTAAACCCAAATCCCCCTAAATTGACCCTCTTTGGTTTGACATTTGGCTGAATCTGGCTCAATTCAGCCTACCTCCAACCCAGTTGACTTTGATAATGTCCATCTCAAGCAGCAAAATATCCTGGGTTGGTCCTGAAATAACCTCGGTGCCTTCTCAGTCCGCTATCCAGTTGTTAACCTTGCCAGGTAAGGTTCTTTATCTTTAAATCATACCTTCAAACGTAGGACTGTCCTTTGTAAAGTAGGACCCTAGCAGCACATGAAGAATACTTCAATTTTATTATTGATTGATTGATTGATTGATTGATTATATTTACACCCCACCTTTCTTCTAAGGAGCTCAAGGTGGTGTACCTAGGACTCATCCTCCCCACTTTATTCTCACAACTACTCTGTAAGGTAGGGTAGGCTGAGAGCGAACTTCACTGCATGGCTGAGTGGGGATTTGAACCCTGGTCTCCCAGAATCTAGTCGAATACTCTAACCACAAGACCACACCAGTGCTCAGCAAAACTCTGAGATAATTTAAGGCTGAGAGCTGGACCATACTAGCTGAGAAGACAGTTTAGAAACGGTAGCTGGTACCATGTGCAGAAGCAAGTCTTCGGATGGAGGCTAGGCAGTCTGAAAATAAGACACCAGTATTAGCACAACTGCCTATGCATTTGAAGATGCTGGTTTTTTAAAACCTGTATGGCTCAGGGCCTCGATTTCTGATTCACTACCTCTTCTGAAAAGAATATACCTGGATATTATAAGCATCATTTGAGGCCCTTCTCTGTGTGGCCCCTCTGAGAGAGACTTGGAGGATGGCAAAAAGGATTATGACCATTTCCACTGTGTCCCTCGACATGGGGAATGTTCATGCAATAGAGTCCCATCTGATACTAGAGATGGGAGGGAAATTAGGTTCAGATCACATTTAAAGCAAAATTCATTAAATCTGTTCTTCCCAAATCAATATGAGAACCAAACCATATCCATCCTTTAAAATCCTCGCTTATCCAGATTTTGTGATGCAGGTCTCCAACCAATCAATGTTTCCAAGACAGATGCATATATTAGAGCATAAAGATGAATAGACTATTGAAAATAATACACAAACATGCATTACATTATGAGAAATTGATTGCGAAAATGTGTACGGAAGTTAAAATTGCATTCTAAAAGTGTTTATGGGGAGACATTTTCACTAAAATGATGAAAGATGCTTTTTGAGTTTTTCGGTTTCTAAATTCAAATTGCTGCAGAAATGTGAAGAACTAGATTTAAGATGGGAAAATGAGAAATAGAAAGCTGAAACTGACAGAAACCTCCCGTCTCTATGTGGCACCTACACTGAGATGTTTTTAGCACCAGATTAAGATTGTTCTCTTTGCCCAGGCATTTGAAAAGGTTCAGAACTTGACTGCAAGGCACTGAGAGACTTATTAGGTGACAAACAAACAAAGCCATATTTATTCATGTGTCTGCCCTGTTCATACCTAACACAGGGGCTTTTAATTTAATTTAATTTCTCTTGTTTTAATGACACAAGTAAGGGGAATTGAACTCTGATGAGACTGGGGCTACATCCACATCACCAATTTAAAACACATGAATTCCCTCAAAGAATCATGAGAACCATAGTTGACCACGCACAGAACTATAATTCCCAGCATCCTGAACAAAATACAGTTCCCATGAGTCCTTGAGGGAAGCCATGTGCTTTAAATGGGTGGTGTGGATGTGACCACCACCAACGATTATGGATGAGTCAGGAACGATACAGTCATTCCTCTAGGAGCTTGGAGGTCATTTAGTCCACCATGCCCCAACTTAAGACAGGCTCTAGAATTCAAGATGCAACTGCAGCACCCCCAATATCACCTGCCCAGCCTCTGCTTCAATGCCACTGGTGAAGGAGAGCCCACCACCTCCAAAGCATTTGTCGTTTCACAGACAAATGCCAACAACCTTTAGGAATCTCTCCCCAATGTTCTGCTGAAATCTGCTTCCTTGCCATTTTGACACTGGTCTTCCTCACTGGGGCAACAGAGGCAAGAAATGCTCAGGCATTTTTAAATGTTTTCCTGCACAGAAGGGCGCAGTGCCCATCTTGGATGGGCAAGCTCACTTCATAGACAATTCCACTGCTAGGAAACCTGGGAATGGGAGTTGCTGGCAGGGAGGGACAGACCTGGTCTCCCAGCAGCCGCATCACTGCACTGAGCTAGAAGAAGATGAAGTCAGCACCCTGTGCCCACAGTGGTAATGTCAATTCAGTCCTGCCACTGCACCTGCAATGTGCCACCCACCCCTGCTTCCCCTTCTTGGCAAGCACAGCAATGCAGCTGACAGAAGGCCAGATGCATCATGCCACCACTCAACACCAGCTGCCCCCACCAGGATGATGTCCCAAGCTCATGGGCTGCCCCCATTTGAAAGCTGCACACTGAACCAAAGACCCCAAGTTCTAGTTGCAGCAGCTCTTGAGAAGCCCTCCAGCCTGAGCTCTGTCCGGGGCACCAAACAGGTCATGGCTTGGCCTGTTTGCCCAAAGTCAGCACCTTGGACAGAGAGCAAAGGGTGGCTTCCATACCCTGAATTGCAACTGAGGACAAACATCTCAGCAAGGTTCTGGAGAACCTGGCTTAGTTTAGGCAGTCACTTCATGATGCCTCTTGACCAGTTAAAGACCACTGCCTTCTGCAGCCATTGATTCCTTTGTGGTAATGGAGTTTTCAGCTATGGGGTTCTCACCTTGGGGCTATCTTGATTCTCCAAGGACCACCAGACTCCAAGGGTGTGGGGGTAGATGTGTGGCTTCAGGATTCAGAGGAGGGGAGTTGGGGTTCAGTGCTTGTGGTCCCACACAAGATGGACTAGGGCATGGGTAGGCAAACTAAGGCCAGGGGGCCAGATCCGGCCTGATCAGCTTCTAAATCCAGCACGCAGACAGTCTGGCAATCAGCATGTTTTTACATGAGTAGAATGTGTCCTTTTATTTAAAATGCATCTCTGGGTTATTTGTGGGGCATAGGAATTTATTCATCCCCCCCCCAAAAAAAATAGTCCGGCCCCCACAAGGTCTGAGGGACAGTAGACCAGTCCCCTGCTGAAAAAGTTTGCTGACCCCTGGACTAGGGTATGGATCCATTTCTTCCTCAGAACTACAGTTGCTTCAGAGAAGTCCTACTTTGGAACCATGAGATACACACAAAAAACAAAATTGGGTTTTGTAGCTGCTGTTTTAATTTCCCTCAGTTCCCCCAATTGAGCATTATTCTGGGGGCATTGTGAGAAACTGAAGTTAACTGTTTATTCAAGGAAATGGCACACAACTCAGCAACACTTCCCAGTAGGTCTTGCCCCTAGAACAGCCCCTAGACTGAAGATCCCTGCCTTCTACCCTTTCTAAGGCTCCTCCTCTCCCAGATGTTTCCCAAGCAGCCTCAAACTGTGTCTGCCCACTTCTGACCTCTGTTCCTCTCTTCTCATTACTCTGAGCAGTGCTTTTTTCCTAGAAAAATAGGTGCCAGTACTCACCATGAAGTTGTTACAGTAAGTGCCACACTTTTTAACAACAAAAGAGAGGTGCCAGTACCGCATACCCCTGAGTACCCCCTGAAAAAGGCATTGTAGACCGGGGGGAGGGGAGCTTGTCTCAGCAGGAAAGGGAGACTCCGGGGATTCCTCAGCAGTGTCTTGACCTTCCTCCTTTGCTTCAGCTTTGGAGTCTGAACTGCTCCCTGTCACAGGCTCCTCCTGCTCACTAAACCCTGTTGTCCCTTCAACATCAAGTACATCCTCCCAAACTCCCCCCTCTGACCTCTCCTCAGTGTCCCACCACCAATCCCCAGGCTCTGAGCCTTCCTCCACTGGGATTTCCCTTGGGGGTTCCCCAGCTGGCACCTGCCACCAATCCTCATAGTCCAGCCTATCCCTGGCAAGGGGGCAAGTTTGAGAAGGGGGGTCTCTCAAACCTGGACCTCAGCCCTTCAACTTACCTGCAAAACACATAGAAGAAGACATGAAAAATGGAATTGCCTTTTGTTGTGATTTCTTTTTATAACAAATCATATTATAGAGCACTTAGTAATGAACCAGAGATGTGGTGTTCTTGAAGAATGATCACATATCTCCTGAAAAAAGAAAAGGGGTGTGTTGCTGCTTATACAGTTTCCCACCAAAGCAATTTGGAGTGCTAGGATTGGAGTGCTAGGGTGCTAATCGCTATGTAGGTCTGTGAAGCATATATGCACACATGTATACACACACACACACACACACACACACACACACACAGGCCTATTCCTGTCTGCTCTGGAGAGCTGTCTCCCATCACAGCTTGCTTCCCTGCCAAGTGATATTCATATATCACAAAACATATTTGCAGCGTAAATATGTTTACACTTGCATGAAAGTCACCCACATAAAAGATGTGATAATGTTATCACTTTCAGTGCGGAATTATAATGAGTGGAGAGAAAAAAACCAAGAGGCTTCCACATGCTAATAAGAAGCAGATTCCACCCCACCCCTCCTCATCGTTGGCAGATGGAAAGGAAAACCAAAAAGAAAAAAGAAGAAGAAAGGAAGCAAAATATATATATATCATTTTAATAATTGCATTTGTCCACAATTTGCAGAATTTCAGGAAGAGAGAATTGTTGTTCCACTCATCTGATAAGATCCAGTTCAGTACATACAGTAAGATCAGGTTTTTGCGAGGCATGGAACAGCCATGGAACAACAAGAAAAGTTCTTGACTCAGGGGAATTAATTGGTGCATGATATAATCAAAATATGGGCCAAGTGAAAGTGTGCATGATCTCTAAGAGCTGGAAAATAACAAGAAGGCTGCTCTGTGGCTTAGGGGTGCTGTGGAGCATGCACTCCATTTCAGAAGAGTCCCCTGGACCACGATGCCACAGGCCCATCTAGTCATCATCCTGTTCTCACAGTGGCCATCCAGATGCCTAAGGGAAGCCCACAAGGAGGATCTGAGGGCAAAAACCTCTGCCACTTCTGATCCCCTCTGGAGGTGGAACATAGCCCCCATGACTGGTAGCCATTTTGTTGCTCCTGCTCATGCAACATAGCGGGAATTGCGCACTTCCTTGAGTCAACAGTATAAACACCTGCAAATGTAAAACTATGCACATTCAGAGGTAAGGCCTATTGCACTCAGTGGGGTCTCCGTGCAAGTAAATGCACATGAGATTATTTGCCTGTTTGCTTAACAATTTATAGCCATTACAGAACTCCAAAGCAGCTCAGAAACATCATTTAAGACAATATACAATATGGGGTGGCAGTGAATAAGTGAGGCATACAATGCCTCTGCCACTTGTAAGGAAACCTAAGGCCACTCAGAAGCGACAGCCCCACCGCCCAGGAAGAGCATCATAGCAATGGGGAGATGAACCTGTTCCCAGCCAGAGAAGAAGTGGTCAGGCCAGTACTTACTTTCCTCTTCCACCTCCATTTCCTTTTCCTTTTGTAACACATCTATTGGATTGTGAGTTCATCGGTTAGGACCATGTTATCTTTTAATAAGACAGCACTTTGAAAATTATAGGAGCTTTGTAAGATCATAATAGTACAATTAGACAAAAGAAGCAAACTAAAGCCAGTAGTGAAAGGTGAAACCAACAGCATGCTGAAATGCCAAGAAAAATGGGCCGCTCAGGTCACCTGGGTCAGGGAGCTTCACAAGCTGGTCACCACAGCTAAAAAGGTGTTCAAGATATAAGGTTAAGATGCATAAAATGTAACGCTTATTTAAGTTAAAAAGAAACTTATATAAAGGTTTGGATTTGCAGAGAGAGGTTTGCATGCAGCAGGAAAATGTGGGTGTTTCCATTCAGGTTAATTGAGGACTGAGCTGCAATCTCTCTTCAGGAAGGTGAAACTTGAGAAGTCAGGTTCTCATCAGCGGTGGAGCCAGTAGCAGCACCTTCTCAAGTCCAGTTCCCTCCATGGGGTCTCTAGAAGTTACATTTGTGAGTAGAGGGTAGATGGCATATGCTCTTCAGAGCTCCGTTCGCCCCCTTATCGGGTGGGCAGTTTTGCGGGTGGGCTCCAGGCCTCCCTAGTAAACTGGCCTATCTCAGGCCAGATCATCTTCTTGCCACCAAATGGGTCAATGGCGGCAAGAATTAGCTGGCATTCTCCTGGGTGCAGGGACAACCGACCAATTGTGACCCTTGGCGCCACACCCAGGGAAAGTTTAAATGTCTGGACTACGGGGCCTTTCGGCCTCTGTCTCACTGCGCCAGTGGGTAAGCCTACTCTTGGTTGGAGGGGAGGCTGTAGCCTCTGACTGCCCCTTCATGGGTATCCTGTTAAAAGGATCTGGGAGGAGTGGCTCCTGTCCAATGACAGAGGCTAGGGCCATACCACTCCTCCAACATGGACCGCTTGGGGGATGCCCCAATTTGACGTAGATCATAGGGCACTCCACTGCCAAATTCACCCTTAGAAACACTCCCAGCATATGGGTGGGAATGACATGCACAGTTAGCCAAACCTTACATCTGTAACCAATAAAGTTGTGGCCATATTTGATCCCAAACCAATATGCTGTATGTGTTGTCTAGTTATTTGCACCTTGGGGAACAGGGTGGTCCCAGGGCCTTGAAACACAACATGTGCATGCATGAAAATAGTCTGAGGGCCACATAAAGTTTGAATAGGATTGCATACTGCCATTTCTCTACACAGCAGCTGCTGAAAAATATATTGAACGGCTAACACTGCCACATCATCATCAGTTTATTTGTATACCACCTTCCATCCAAAAGGCTCCCAAAGTGATAAACATTCATTAAAAATACAAGCAATGAGATAAAGCAAAATAAAATGCAACAACATTTATAGGTATATAATTGCCAGGGTTGAAGAGTGCCCTAAAAGATATTCCAATCTAGTCTGTGTCTAATCCATTTTAATGCAATATGTTGTTTAAAAACACTTAATTGCTGCTGTGTTTTTTGTTGCTGTGTGTTTTAGCTTTTGGTAATTGTCTCATGAGATCAGTGTTCTTTGAAAGGCTGGTTAGAAGTTTATAGTTAATATTGTTATATCTCATTTTATTTTAATAACAAAATTGTAGGGCAGTGGTGTTTTCCAGGTATATCTCTAACCAAAAGAACTAAAAGTCAGTGGAGAACCTGCTACTGCAGGGTAAAGTTAAAGGTACCCCCACCCGTACGGGCCAGTCGTGACCGACTCTGGGGTTGCGCGCCCATCTCGCTTAAGAGGCCGGGGGCCAGCGCTGTCCGCAGACACTTCCGGGTCACGTGGCCAGCGTGACGAAGCTGCTCTGGCGAGTCTGCACCAGCGCAGCACACGGAAACGCAGTTTACCTTCCCGCTATAAAGCGGTACCTATTTATCTACTTGCACTTAGGGGTGCTTTCGAACTGCTAGGTGGGCAGGAGCTGGGACCGAATGACGGGAGCTCACCCCGCCGCGGGGATTCGAACCGCCGACCATACGATCGGCAAGTCCTAGGTGCTGAGGTTTTACCCACAGCGCCACCCGCGTCCCTCACTACTGCAGGGTAAATGAATGGAAATAGCCTATGCTAAAGATAATGGTGATAGTTGGCTGTGGCTCAGTGATAGAACACTTGCTTTGCTTCCAGAGGGTCCCAGGTTCAGTCCCCAGCATCTCCAGGTGGAGCTTTTGAAGAAGTCCCTGCTTGAAAACCTGGAGTGCTGGAGCATGTCAGTGTAGCATCTACTGGTTGTCCTGTTAAGATTTCCCATTTTTATTGTAGAGCATGGTTTATCAGTGTTTGTTAGCTTCAGCTGTATTATAGGCAGGTTATACATACCAGAAATAGGCAGCGTGAAATCTTCAGCAATGAATGAGAGCAGTAGCATGAGCATGCCCTAATAAGACTCTGTTGCCAACCTGCTACCAGGACAGGTTTGAAGTTTAATGTGTTAATTCACAAAGCCCCAAACACGTTGGGTCCAAAGTATCTTAAGGACCTCCTGATTCCTTATGTTCTGCCTCGGTTGCTGAGCTCTTCTGATGGGCACCACATGCTCTGGCCTCTATTGGGAGCTGGGATTTTAGGGTAGCAGGCCCTGCCCTGTGGAACTCATTGCCAGCAGAGGTTCACTAGGAGTCATCACTGCTCATTTTAGATGTCTTCTGAACCTGGGATTCTTTGCAAAGCAGCTTTTAGTTATATGCCTGACATTTTTATTTTTAATTTATTTAATTTTTCTGATGTTTTTAAAAAGATTTTTGTATACTGCATTGTGATATTTTATATGAAATGGCAGTAGAGGTAGATAGATAGATAGATAGATAGATAGATAGATAGATAGATAGATAGATAGACAGATAGATGATAGATAGATAGATAGATAGATAGATAGATAGATAAAAAGTCTCCTAATAAAATAGGAAGTGATTATGCAGCAGTAAGGTTGAGGTGTCTGAGAATCAAGTCATGTTCCCTTTTCCAGTGAGAAATTTATTGTTCCCATAATGAGCCATGCTGATATTGACAGGTTCTGCATTGCAATAAACATCCAGCTATGGAGAGCCTTTTCCATGTGGTAGGAATACACCCATGTGCCACTCAAATGGAGAGTGTTATTAGCATTTGGAGGAGTAGCTTCCCCAGGGAAGGAGGAAAAAGCCCACCATTTCAGCTGTTACACAAAAGGAATAAAAAAAACAACCCCTGGACAGAAGCACTGGAGAATATTCTAGTGGGAATAATCCCACAATGGCAGGGGACCGATTTGGCTGCGCTAATAGGTATTTTCCACCCCCAGTTCCAGTGTCTACTGGTGTAAACTAAAGAATAGAAAAACAGTTTAGAAATTAGTAGTGGAGACAGCATTTCAGTGAGGGCAGGGTGACAAAGGGATTCCAGTAGCATGGGGAAAGATTCTTCGCAAGGCCCATGCTTGGATACATTCAAGATTAAATTGCAAAGAAATAGTGGTTTTCAAAAAGCATTTGTTAATGTGCACTTTTAATATCTCACTATAGCTACTGCATCATCAGTAATACAAAACAAAAATACAAAGAATCATAGAATAGAATCTTAGAGTTGGAAGGGACCTGAGGGTCATCTAGTCCAGCCCCCTGCAATGCAGAAATCTCAGCCAAAGCATCCATCACAGGTGGCCATCCAGCCTCTGCTTGAGAACATCCAAGGAAGGAGAGTCCACCACCTCTCGTGGGAATCTGTTGCACTGCAGAACAGCTCTTACTATCAGAAAGTTCTTCCTGATGTTTAGTCGGAATCTCCTTTCTTGCAAGTTGAAGCTATGGGTTCGAGTCTTACCCTCCAGAGCAGGAGAAAACAAGCTTGCTTCCTCTTCCATGTGACAGCCCTTCAGATATTTGAAGAGGGCTATCATATCTCCTCTCAGTCTCTTCTTTTCCAGGCTAAACATACCCAGCTTCTTCAAGCGTTCCTTGTAAGGTTAGTTTCCAGATCCTTGATCATCTTGGTTGCCCTCCTCTGCACACCTTCCAGCTTGTCAACATCCTTCTTAAATTGTGGTGCCCAAAATTGAACACAGTATTCCAAGTGTGGTCTCAATAAGGCAGAATAGAGTGGTGCTATTGCTTCCCTTGATCTGGACACTATACAGATGTACCTCAGAAGTTGAATGGAATCCATTCAGATTCCAGATCCATTCAACTTCCTGCTAGTAAGCCAGGTGTCCCTCATCCTATATTTGTGCATCTGGTTTTTCCTGCCTAAGTGCAGAACCTTAGATTTGTCTCTATTGAAATTCAAGCCCCCCAAAACCATTAGAGCTCATAGAATCATAGAGTTGGAATAGACCACAAAGGCCATCGAGTCCAACCCCCTGCCAAGCAGGAAACACCATCAGAGCACTCCTAGAATCATAGAATCATAGAGTTGGAAGAGACCACAAGGGCCATCGAGTCCAACCCCCTGCCAAGCAGGAAACACCATCAGAGCACTCCTGACATATGGTTGTCAAGCCTCTGCTTAAAGACTTCCAAAGTAGGAGACTCCACCACACTCCTTGGCAGCAAATTCCACTGTCGAACAGCTCTTACTGTCAGGAAGTTCTTCCTAATGCTTAGGTGGAATCTTCTTTCTTGTAGTGTGGATCCATTGCTCCGTGTCCGCTTCTCTGGAGCAGCAGAAAACAACTTTTCTCCCTCCTCTATGTGACATCCTTTTATATATTTGAACATGGCTATCATATCACCCCTTAACCTCCTCTTCTCCAGGCTAAACATGCCCAGCTCCCTTAGCCGTTCCTCATAAGGCATCGTTTCCAGGCCTTTGACCATTTTGGTTGCCCTCCTCTGGACACGTTCCAGTTTGTCAGTGTCCTTCTTGAATTGTGGTGCCCAGAACTGGACACAGTACTCCAGGTGTGGTCTGACCAGAGCAGAATACAGTGGCACTATTACTTCCCTTGATCTAGATGCTATACACCTATTGATGCAGCCCAGAATTGCATTGGCTTTTTTAGCTGCCGCGTCACACTGTTGGCTCATGTCAAGTTTGTGGTCAACCAAGACTCCTAGATCCTTTTCACATGTACTGCTCTCAAGCCAGGTGTCACCCAACTTGTATTTGTGCCTCTCATTTTTTTTGCCCAAGTGCAATACTTTACATTTCTCCCTTTTAAAGTTCATCTTGTTTGTTTTGGCCCAGTTCTCTAATCTGTCAAGGTCGTTTTGAAGTGTGCAATGCAAGAGCTATGCACGAGTTAAAATTTATAGTAATTCCTTTGCCCCTTTTCTTTCTGAAACAATTATTATTATTATTATTATTATTATTATTATTATTATTATTATTATTATTATTATTAAAAAATTAAATTTATATACCAGCTTTCCTCCAAGGATCACAGGGCTGTTTACATCAGACACTATGTCCTTCCTTTAACCCTATGACTTCCCAATTTATGCAATGATCTTTGTTTCCCTCTGATAAAATATTGCAATATGTTGGCAGCTAAGATGCACATGAGAGAGAGAGAGAGAGAGAGAGAGAGAGAGAGAGAGAGAGAGAGAGAGAGAGTCCCTTTGTAATAATAATAATAATAATAATAATAATAATAATAATAATAATAATAATAATAATAATAATGTCAGCCACTCCCCCTCCCCATCAGCTTGCGGCTGGCCATACAGTCCAGGGTGTTTCCCCTCCTTCCTCTCCCTAGACTTTAATTGACAGCGAGAGTCTGATTGCTGAAACCAAGGTAAAGGGCTGAAGGTAGAGTGATCAGACCGCTGTCTTGGTAATAAATCACCATAGCCCAGGTCATGGTTTGGAGTGCAAACGCAGTGTTCAATAAAGCAACACACTCCACCTTTCAGCTTCCAGCCGACCCCAGCTAATTGACCTCATTGTGGTCCCCCCATTAATCATTTTGGCACAAGAGGGCAAGAGGCAGCTGCGCTGCATAGACTGATGTGGGAGAGAGGGAAGGCATGCAAGGTAAAAGGAAATCATAGACAATTCACCCTTAATTAACTCATTGGGTTTTCCTCTGCTTTGTTGCATGGGGCTGCTTTGGTGAAAAGGACTCGGTGAAAACAATAAGACACCATGTGGCCAGCATACATTTGGGAAGCCCCGGAAGGCCCACTGCAGCCCTCAAGGAAAACACAACCATGAAGAGCTGAGAGTGGGTGAGCACACAACAAATAGGGAGGGAGGATGCAAAGAAGTCATTGAAGGTGACTGATCTTAATGGCCAGAGGACTGCTAATGTACTGCAAAGGGGAAGGGATCCAACTCAGTGGCAGAGCACCTGCTTTACATGCAGAAGGACTCGGGTTTGAACTGGGATAGAACCTTCCCTGAAACCAAGGTGTAGGAAGCTGAAAAATATCTTCATGTCTGTGACAACGGCGGCGAGAGTTTTAATAGCACAAGGATGGAAGACGGAAGAAACCCTGACTAAAGAACTATGGCAAGAGAAACTGATGGATTACGCAGAATTGGCAAAATTGACTCATAAACTACGGGACAAGGATAACTGTGACTTTAAAGATGAATGGGAACCTTTTACAAAGTATTTAAAGAAACAACAAAGTGAACTGGACTCCTTGGCAGGTTTTGAATAAACAGTCACAATTTTTTTTATTGACAATAACCAGTCAGATAAATGCAGAGAACAGCATCTGTAGAAAACCAGAGATTGGAGCTGAGGGAAGTCAGGGGGAGGGGAGGGTGGGTTATTTTATGGGGGGAGGAATGGGGGGGAATCAAGGATGATATGTATTAAGACAATATGTTTTGTTTAAATTCTTAATAGAATATATATATTTTTTTAAAAAGAACCTTAGCTGAAACTCTGGAATGCCAATGCTTTTCAGTGTGGGCAGTTCACACTTTAAAGTCCCACTATCTAAGTCCCACTTCCCAAAACAACATGCAAACCAAAACACAGCCATTCTTCAAAATCCACACTTGCGGACCCAGGCACAGTGGAGCCTCAGGCAGAAGGGTCAAGGCATGATATAGCTGCAAGAAACAAAGGCCAACCAACTGGGATTTAAGCAGAGCACAGCTTTATTGGCTACAGATGTCAGCAGGTTTCAGCATAGGAATCGGGTGTGTATCCTGAATCAACCAACCCTTCCTGGTTGATTAATTGGCAGGGTTAACTGCCCTTAATAGGTAAGGACTGCCCCTATGACGTATATCATATCAGAGAGGCCCCTCCAATATGACCATGTTTTGAGATGCTGTGGCCCATCAACCTCTGTCTGGGAAGCACCCACATGGGCTAGACACACCTTATTGCATGTGCATGTGCAAAAATGTCTGCAAGAATTGAATTTTCATATGTACAACTGTGCACATGCATAAAGGCTTCCATTCTTCTGTGTGGTCAGGGTTCCAGATTGCCTGGAAGCCTTTGTGTGGTCAATGAATGTGTTCCTATAGATGTGCATGCTGGTTGGGGTTAGGACAGTCAGTGCACATTACATTGAGGGCATGACTGGTCAGTGCAGTACTGCTCCGGCACTGGATGAACTCATGAGTAAAATGTCTGGGTAGCTATGGTGTAGCATGGGTTGCCACCACTCGGAGCTACACAGAGGGGTGTGCGGAAGGGAGGGAAACAAATGGAATACATTCAACATTCTAATGTCATCCACATCACCCAGGAGATCCCAGCTTCAGGGATAAGAAAAGAAGAGTCATTCCGTTGTCTGGTGAGGCCACTTCCTGGTTCGCATGGAGAAGCTGTTTTCAGTGGAGCCCAGCAATGGAAGCGCACAGCTGTATTGAGTACTGGGTGTTGAAATTTTGCACCCCCTAACAATGTTGCCCCTAACAACAATTCTTGATCCTGGTCAAAACAACCTATTTCCCGTAAAGAGGGCCAACATTTAATGAATTTAATGAACTGAATAAATATTTAGTCTCATAAGACATCTCTCTCCACCCCCAGCAAAGTGAACCCTGCTAACCCTCAAGGAGAGGCTAAAACACAATGATGGAGCATACACTTTGTGTGTAGATGGTTCCAGGTTTAGTGCCTGTTGCCTCCTACTAAAGCATCTCAGGTAGATGGACTGGGAAACTCTTCTGCTTTGGAGCTTGGAGAGCTACTGTGGGGCCATAGTGCATAGTATAAATGCAGTCATTTTGCATGCATGCATGCAGTCATAGGAGAGTCACTGCCAGTCGCAGTGTTTGACTGGAAATGGACCAGTGGGCAAATGCAGCCAGGCGGGTTCACACATGCTCAAGAATTCTAAGCCTTGTAAATTGGCATGCATACCAAAGGCACAAATCTCTATGTAAAGGCAAGGGAAAGTATATATACAAGTGTGTGACTATTATGATTCCCAGCCAGTTGAACACCAGCTTGTGGTAGCTCAGAGGTAGGCTTTTTCACTGTTGGCACCTGCATTGTGGAATGGTCTCCCTGCTGAAATATGGGGGGGGGGGGGCTTGGTATTGGCACTCCAATGGGTCTTGATGGCATACAAGCATTTCCCTAAACTCCTGACTTGGCTCTCCTGCTTTGTGGTTTAAAATTTGATGCTGTTTTAATTAGCTTTAGCGAAGGATGTTTTAATGTAGTTATTTTGTGGCATCTGAATATAGACTGCATTTTTAATCAAGGCATATATTGGCTTATATCTTGATCAGGTAAATGGGCTTAGACTTTCAAAAGTTTCATGCCAGGCACAAGACCAGCTGCTTAGAGAACCTTGACAGTGTTTTCCTCCTAGACAAGAGACGCCATCCAAACAGTTCTGATATATTAGTTGTCAGACATTTGTTTAGAAACCTTCAAATGAAGGAGATCTTTCAATGTTTATGTGAACCCAAGGTCTCTGACATCTGTTCAAGATAAAATTTTAAAATTATTAACCATTTGTTTTAGAAGGCAATAGGGCAAGGAAGGCAAGAGGTGAGCTGGTAATTAAGATTCCTTGTTGAGACACATGTAAGATATATTACTACTTATTTGTCATTTATAGATGTAACAATATATAGCTCTTTGTGTTCCATATAAGGACAGGAGGATATGAGTGTATCTTAAAATTGGTTATAGCAATCAGCCAATAGGAAATTCAAGCAGGCTGATTGAACAGAGGCAGCCACAGGAGGAGCAAAGGGGGGTGGATTAAGGAAATATAAGGGCTGGCCATAATGGCAGGAGGCAGGCCAGAGCTTGGTAGCCATATACCACTGTGCCTCTCATTTATTTGTCTGACAAATAAATTATTATTTTAATTTCTCTGTTGCTGCGTTGAATATTTCATTCCAGCTAAGCGTTAACCACAAGCAGGGTGCTACATTTTATGGTGCCTGCGACTCGGATCAGTGGTCTGCTGGAACGCAGCTCCTTCGCCTTACTGGACGGGGTACAAGAGAGAAGACAACTGATTGCCTACCCAAGCGCGCACTGGAAAAATTTTTCCAGGGGAACGCAGCAGTCTCGTCTGTCTGATACCCTGCCCACCGACGGCGACGGACCGGGGGGGACCAGAGAAATAAACAGGGAACCAGCTAAGGGTAAGTGCACTAAGGGGTTTTTGGCCCTCCAATTAATTGGGAGGAAGAGAAGTCCTGATCAAACTTCTGCGTCTCAGTAAAGGGGAACTGAGTACGCTAGGTGGCTGGGTATATCAGATGGTGGTCTGGTGGGGGAAAAGGGAAGAATGGGAGGTAGTGTGTGGTGAAGTATCTGGCGCATTGCATGTGTGAGAAAGTACAATGTGTAGCTGACCTAAGTGTGGAGTGAGTACTACTTCGTTTCCCAGTAAGGTGTGTGTGTGAGTGACTGAGTGGATACTTCACAGGGCCATACAATGGGAGTTGGGGGATCAAAGGGGGGAAATACACCTTTTGAATGTATGTTAAATAATTTTAAGAAAGCCTTCTCAGGGGCATATGGAGTCAAACTGACGCCAGAGCGCCTGAGAACGTTATGTGAATTAGAGTGGCCGAATCAAAATATTGAATGGCCATCTCAAGGAACCTTTGATATAAATTTAGTAAGCAAACTTTGGTCTAACATCGCCAAAGAGACTGGAGGGTGCCCAGAACAATTTTCACACATAGATTCTTGGCTGAGCACATTAAATAAAAATCCTCCATGGATAAGGGAATGCAAAGTCCAACGATGCAAATTATTGGCTGTAAAAGCCAAAGCTAGGAAAGGAATCTTGCCAAATAAATCCAAACACTCCACCAGTTGTAACCCCAAGGCAAGAAAGTGGAATGAATAATGGGGGTGGAGTCACAGAACTTGATTCCTTGATAGATTATGATAAATATCTTCAGGAGGCATTGGAGTTCTATAATGAAGCCCAAGCAGAAGTGGTTATTCCACCTGTGAGTCCCAGTAGAACTCCATCTACAGTCTCCTTTAGTGGAACAACTAATTGCCCACCCCAAACCCCTGTACATCCAAGTCCTAGAGAATTATTACAGAAGTTACAGGGAGACCTTGATCGGTCAGCAAGCAATACAGCCAGGCGTATAAAGTTGCTAAAAGAACGCCTTGGGACAAATACCATCCCCTATGATTTGAGGCCCCTAGAGCAAAGCGAAGAGAAAGATCACGTAGTAGCCCCTCTCAGAAGAGTATTTGATGCACTTGAGGAGCCTGTGCTGGTTAATGGGCAACCAGACCACGGCCACCTCGAACTTCGATCCTCCAGTACATTCCATTCACAACTACGGATCTGATGAATTGGAAAACACCCCACCTTCCGCAGAAAAACCTCAGGCTATGATGGACTTGGTGACCTCAATAGTAAATACTCATAGTCCTACTTGGACAGATTGTCGCCAGCTCCTGAATACTCTCTTCACCACTGAGGAAAGGAGAGACATAATTGAAAAGGCACAGATATATTTGCGTGAGCAGGCCAGAGTGGGAAATATTTATAATATTGACCGTCATCTCCAGGACAACTTTCCCTTGGAAGATCCTAATTGGGATCCAAACAATGCAAGTCACCTGGCCAGGCTTACTACCTACCGCCAGACGCTTGTGCAAGGTATCTGCAGGGCATGCCAGAAGCCCACTAATATGTCTAAAGTCTCAGGAGGGTAGACGTGTTACCCATAACACTGTTTCGTGTTCGGTGCACACCCACAAAAAGACTTAAGTTGTCACCTTTTGAGCTCCTGTATGGGAGGCCGCCCTCCTTTGTTCAGGATATTCCAACTGACCTCAAACAAATAAGAGACCATGTGACACAGGGACAAGTGCAATCTCTCTCCCGTGTTTTTGTCTCTCTCCCGTGTTTGTTTGTTTTTATCTTAACAGGTGGGCCCTCGAGCGCACGCCGTGCAGCATTGCCAAGCCGATTCATCAGCTCCAGGCTGGCATAGCATATGGGTGAAAGAGTGGAAACGTGATCCACTTGCACCTAAGTGGCGTGGACCTTACACCGTCTTGCTCTCTACTCCAACAGCGGTGAAGGTAGCTGAGGTGACCCCCCTGGATTCATCACTCCCGTTTGAAGAAGTCCGAAGGCAGTTGGACATGCAAAGGTGACCCCTCTAATCCTCTTAAACTGACTCTCTCCAAAAACCCCTGTATCTAGCCCTACGGGGAACGGGCTAGGTCACGGGCAACATTAGACGACCGGCCTGCTGCAGCCACACCCTGGAAGCTGGCTGACCTGCGCACGCCTGAAGCTTGAGGAGCGTCTGAACCAGCGACTGTGAAAGGGAAGATTCTCTTATACAATTGATTGACTGCCCCCTTGTGGAACAATTATCAGAGATATTACACATTGGGGATCCTTGGGATATATGTTTTGGTCTTGGTGGTTCCCCATTTCTGTCACTGGGGGAATTATATAGGGGCTAATATTTTTATGCTATCACAATAAGGTAATCTTTTGTGGAAGGAATGCATATGCTAGACATCAACATGATTTTATTATTAATCCTGATCCCTTGGGAAGGGGAAGGGTCCTTGAATCTGACCAAATTTGCTAAATATGGATTCCGCTATGACCACAATATGTGGGTAGGTTTAGCTGAAATGGTAGGCAATGTTGCAAATAGGACCAATTGCCTTGTTTGCTCTCTTGGGCCAGATGATTCAGAGGGAGGTATGCCCTTATTACCGATACCATTAAATGCTATTGGTATGGTAAGCGAAATGCCACACCAAACAGAAGTACAGAATTTCCCCGGATGGAACTCAACTAAACATTACGAGTTATACCTGTACAAGGGGAATTCTGTGTACATAAATCATCAGATGCAGCTGATTCTACCATGATAGGCTCTTCTCATTGCCACTATACTTGGGATTATATTAAGAATAGTCATACCTGGGCAAACGGTACTACCTATCGAACTCGGAATACCTTGCCCTGTGCAACCCCTTTTATTCATGCATGGAAAGTGGTATGGAACATAACTGTGACAGAGAAAGGCAATCTAACATACTGCACTGTGAACTCTCTACCTCTTTTGATATTTCGCCTTATGCACTCCACATACCAAAAACCTCAGACCCGATGGTTGTGGTGGATATGTGGAGAATGGGCATACAAGAAACTCCCTTCCAAATGGAGTGGGACTTGTTTCCTGGGATGGGTATTACCACCAATGTGGATTATGCCCACTAGTTCAGCTAAGCGAACACGAAGAAACGCTGATATTTCTCATATAGCAGGAGGAAGTACCCAAAGTTGGAGCGGTACTGATGATTGGCCACCAGAGCGCATTATAGCCTATTATGATCCTGCCTCCTGGAATCCTGGTGAGCTCATACAAGGGGCACGGGATCCTATTTATAATCTAAACAGAATAATTCGATTGCAAGCAGTAGTGGAACTTGTAACCAATGTAACGGCCCAGAGTTTGAGACTTATTGCACAACAGTTGGATGAAAGTAGAGCCGCATTTTGCAGCTGAAAATGGGAATGGATTATGTACTTGCCAAGCAGGGAGGCCTATGTGGAGTCTTGAACTTGACAGGGAATGCCTGTTGCTTTAACATTTCTGATAATGGTGAGGCAATCCGTGTGTTGGCCACAAAGATGGAGAGTATAGCACATGTCCCAGTACAAACAAGGGAAGGATGGGACATGGGATGGTTACCTAATGTCACAGGACTCAAAGGGATATTATTGTCTTGCTTGTTTTTCTTGACAGTAGTGGTAATGGTTTTATGTATGATGCCATGTATCATTTCATGTTTTAGAAGTACAATTAGCAAGATGATTTCGAATGAAACTCTACCTCATATCATGGCCCTATACACAGCTTTACCTTAGGAATATGATGCAGATCAAGCTATCAAGGACGCTTGGTACCAAGGTCCTTGAGCTTGAAAGGGGGGAATGTGGCATCTGAATATAGACTGCATTTTTAATCAAGGCATATATTGGCTTATATCTTGATCAGGTAAATGGGCTTAGACTTTCAAAAGTTTCATGCCAGGCACAAGACCAGCTGCTTAGAGAACCTTGACAGTGTTTTCCTCCTAGACAAGAGACGCCATCCAAACAGTTCTGATATATTAGTTGTCAGACATTTGTTTAGAAACCTTCAAATGAAGGAGATCTTTCAATGTTTATGTGAACCCAAGGTCTCTGACATCTGTTCAAGATAAAATTTTAAAATTATTAACCATTTGTTTTAGAAGGCAATAGGGCAAGGAAGGCAAGAGGTGAGCTGGTAATTAAGATTCCTTGTTGAGACACATGTAAGATATATTACTACTTATTTGTCATTTATAGATGTAACAATATATAGCTCTTTGTGTTCCATATAAGGACAGGAGGATATGAGTGTATCTTAAAATTGGTTATAGCAATCAGCCAATAGGAAATTCAAGCAGGCTGATTGAACAGAGGCAGCCACAGGAGGAGCAAAGGGGGGTGGATTAAGGAAATATAAGGGCTGGCCATAATGGCAGGAGGCAGGCCAGAGCTTGGTAGCCATATACCACTGTGCCTCTCATTTATTTGTCTGACAAATAAATTATTATTTTAATTTCTCTGTTGCTGCGTTGAATATTTCATTCCAGCTAAGCGTTAACCACAAGCAGGGTGCTACAATTTTACTTTGTATTTTAACTACAGGTTATTACAGTTGGTCTTATTCTCACTGTTTTGCTGCTGGCTTTTATTTGTTTGTGAATCATCTTGACATTTCTTCTTGAAATGAAATATGCATTCTTTTAATAAATACTAGTAATACTAATTTAGATGGTGATTGTTGTTACTCTAGATCAGGAATGGGGACCCTCAGGCCTGGGGGCCAAATGCACCCCTCCAGGTCTCTACACCCTCGAGTTTGTTGTTGTTGTTGTTTTGCCTGACTGAAATGTGGCCTTGAACTGTGAGAATGCCTTTGGCTTGCCCGGAAGGAGGATAGAGAGGGGTGTGTGAGTCTGTGTAGAAACTAATCTACTGCACAAAGGTAAAATTTATATTTGCTGCTCCGCCCTCTTTTGCTTCTGGCCCCGCCCACTAATAGCATGTGGCCCTCAGAATGTTGCATAGAAGGACATGTGGTGCTTTGTGCTGAAAAAGGTTCCCTGCCTCTTCTCTAGTTTTACAACAGTATAATATTTATGTGAACTTACGTAAATTAAGGTCCCTTGTTTTTTTTAATATAACACACTGCTCTTTTTTTACAGCATAACCTTGAATTATATCCTAGCATGGGCCTCTGGACCTACCAACCCTTATTCTTCTCCCCCCCCCAACCCACACTGAAATCTGAAAGAGTTCCTTTGGGGTTTGACCCCCCTAGTCACGATCCCCTGGAGCTGCACATACAATTTCTGACAAGTTGAAGTTAGCCACTGAAAGCTGCTCAGTTACCTGAGCTAGAAGACTCAGCTGGCGGCGGGAGAGTTGTCACATTTCCCAGCATGATAATTGTCACACTTTCCCAATTACATTAACGGAGAGATGCAAATGAGGCAGCCGCCTCCCGGCTTCTGCTAGGCCTGCGCTCTGGCCCTGGGTGGTGAGCAAGTCCCTCATCCCTGATCCTGCGCGATATGCAAGCTTGTATCTTATCACATCAAGGCCCCGATGTTCCTTTCCTGCCCTTGTTCTGTCACTCCTCACAGGGCATGAATTTTCGCTTCCTGCTCAGACACTAAAAGCGCCTAGCGTTAAGTAATCTCCCATACTTTGAGGCCACACGTGTAGATGGGACCCTGAAGGGAAACAGTCCTCTGGTGACTGAGGAATTAAACAACGAGGAACATACGCCAGCTCTTTCCATTTTCTTATTAATAGGTTTTGTGTATTGGGCTCCAAGGGGGATTGTCCTCACTTTGAATTGCTATAGGGAAAGCATTCAAGCATTACTTGATGTAAATGGAAGAAAACTTGGAGAGGAATGGATAATTCTGTTGGAGACACACTCTCTCTCTCTCTCTCTCTCTCTCTCTCTCTCTCTGTGTGTGTGTGTGTGCATTAGCATGAATTTAAAGAGATGTTGTATAAAGACAAACCATGTTGTATCATTTGCCCATGATGCACTAAGGATATTTGTAACTGGAAGTAAAAAAGGAAAATAGACAAGTGACAAGAACAGGAAGAGTTTCATGACAAGCTTAGATAGTAAGGTCCCAGCTAGGGACGGGCGAATCTGTCAGTTTGGGTATCTGTCAGTTTCTCATTTTTGAAATCTTAAATTAAGTTTTCAAATTTATTTATTTATTTTAAAGGCACATGGAAATTCACCAGCATTTTAGTGTAAATTTAACCTAATATACTTTTTTTTATACAGTTTTACCTAAAATACTCAGCAGAGCAATTGCCCCCAATATAATGCATTCTGTATGTTATTTTCACTAAAACGTGCATTTTACTATATACTTTACCCCAACATATGTCTCTTGTGCAAAGTGTTTGGCTAGAGAACTGCACTACAAAATCTGGTGACGTGTGAATTCTAATGATGTCTGTGTTTCAGTTTACGTATTTTTTTGGCTAGTGTGAATTAAGTTGCTTTACCTTTAAATGTAAATGGCATGAAATGTCTTTCTCCTCCCTAGTCCCACCACATTGTTTCCCCCCTCAAATGTAACCAAAGCGTGTATAACAATAGTCAGATCCTTTTCAGTAGTGAGGGGTGCAGCTAGTAATAAAGTAAAATAAAATATACATCTGTCACCTGACCACCTTGGAGCAATGCTGGATGCGAAGGTGCTTACTGTGATACCTAAGGATGTGTTCAATGCAATCAGGCTTAGGCTATTAGTCATTCTACTACATCAGCTCCCAGGAAAGGGCATAATGAGGATGGGACAATATCTGAAGCATGTCCAATGCTGAAAAAGGATCTGATAAATTCTGTTTTTCATAAGAACTTAGTTCTGTGCTCGCTAATCAACAAATCAGATAATTTGCAAATGCATAAAATATTACAGAGGAACACAGTGAAAGGTTCCAGTCTGTTTTAAAACATTGGTGGCAGGGGAGAATAGCGAGCTATTTTCTGCAGCTTTAATTTAGTGCTTCCTGTCCCAAATTGGTGCAACATACTTCAATGACTAGTTGCCATTAAGTTGTTGTTACTGTCACGGAGCATGTTTTAATATCCAATCAAACAATGCTCATTTTAAAAACAAAGCTTCCAAAAGTAGATTTGCACAATAAATTGGCATGGATGTGAGTGCCAGTAATTTTCATGAGACTTATTTCCCTAACAAGGTTGCATAAGAGTGTGTGCAGCCTTAGGCATGCAGCCTTAGGAATTTAGTATTCTATGCAGAATTTGGTATATCAGCTTTCATGTTTTAATAGAAAATATCATCCCCCTGGGTTAATTGAATTGAATTTAAATCTGGGAAAATGAGAAAATAGAAGAACCAAAACTTACAGACCTTTCCATCCCTAGTGAGAAGTATTTTAATGTTGGAAAGGAACCAAAAGGTCATCTACTCCAACCCCTATACAGTCGTACCTTGGAAGTTGAACGGAATCCGTTCCGAAAGTCCGTTCGACTTCCAAAATGTCTGAAAACCAAATCATGGAAGCTCCTGCAGCCAATCAGAAGCCGCAGAAGCCCCATCAGATGTTGGGGTTCAAAAAGAACCTTCACAAACCAGAACCACCACTTCCGAGTTTGCAGCTTTCGGGATCCAAAACGTCCAAGTTCAGGGCGTTTGGGATCCAAGGTACAACTGTATAAGAATGAATATACAGTTAGAATAGAATATAAAAATACACCTATATAATGGTAATAATGGTAACAGTAATGAGCATGGTGCAATAAACAGTGAGCTGTAACTAATAATTTTCAGACTTATTATAACCCTAAAATATATCTACAAAGTTCCTAACAGAATATATAGTTCAGCATTATCTTGTATTTGGTAACAGTAGTACCAATAAAGGGCCTTCATTTTTTCAATAAACCAATTAGTAGGTTGTCTCCCTTCTCCTATCATAAATAGGTTTATAAGCATTATCATTTGTCATACCCAAAATATAGAAGTTTTATTGATTTCCAGTGTAGAATCACAATTACAGAGTCGTCCCCCCCCCATTCCAACATGCTCCTCTTCCTCCCCTAGGAAGTTCAGCCTATTAAATTTTTGCCAAAGTCTAGTTGGTGATTCTGATGGATCCCATTCTTCGGTATTATCATTTCAATATTTTCTAAGAGGATACCAAATTTCAGTCAAGTCATCTGTGTCTCTCGCATTGTTTAGGTAGAAGAGACTTCTTGAGTGCATGACTGAATGTGCTTCCTTCAGCAGTACTTGAGAGTCACAATTAGATAATCCCATTACAAAATCAGATATGTCCATGTGAATATACAAGAAAGAATTATTCTGTTATTACTGTTTCAGCCAGGGCTTGCTGACAATAAATATGTGACTTTTGTGAACAGCTTGCACCTGAGAGAACAGATTAACTGGTCATCATATATGACCCGTGGCTAGAAGTATTGTATTTCTGTTTAGAGTAATTATTTCTCAAGTTGCATCTAGCCATAAAAATTAGCATATGCAAATACTATTCTGAACTGTGACTCTTTTTGGCAGTGTTGGAGTCACCTCCCTATTTAGAAGGGGGGCCTTACATCCCATAAACGCCATCAATTTCAGTGGGATGTGCTTCCATGTAAACATGGTTAGGATCTCAGTCTTAGATCTCATAAACTCCATTGATTGACTCCTTTGCAAGAATGCTCAAGAGTGCAGGATTAGACTTTTCCATAGGAAGCATCAGAGACATTTTCAGGACCAGCCTTCATAACAAATGTTTCAGGATAAATTATATTCTGAAGTCATTTTCTCACAGTAGATATTGACACTTTCTCAAATGCAATCTCATCTCCTACTCCCTGGTGGCCGTTGGTCATTTTAATGTTGAGAACGACTCGTCACACCTTTCAGCTGCCTGCCACC
This sequence comes from Podarcis bocagei, assembly GCF_964188305.1. Classification (NCBI taxonomy): domain Eukaryota; kingdom Metazoa; phylum Chordata; class Lepidosauria; order Squamata; family Lacertidae; genus Podarcis; species Podarcis bocagei. Next base: position 4,357,413 of record NC_138141.1, on the reverse strand, counting down.
AGGCTGCCGATGTTCTTCTTGTTGTTATTTCCAACTGTATAAAACTGAAGTGACCAGAGAGTAACAATCATCTTGAATTCACATCCTACTTTGCATCCCAAGCAGCCTGCAAAATGTTGTGCTCCTTTTGTCTTGCTGCTACAAAGGGAACACCTGGCCCTCCAAGCACTTGGAGACACATTCAAACAGCAAGAGAAACTACAGCCAGACAGCCCTAAACTAAATCTGGCTGTTCTAAGCCAACATGTGTCATTTTTGCATTTTGAATCCCACAGAAGACTAACAGAGCAATCTAAAGGCAAGCTGGAGTTTGGATTGGGTGGACATATGCCTCCACCCAGCCTTGCTGGCTTCCATTGGTGTCCTGCTGGCTGCTTGCCTGCGGAATAATGCCAACATCCCTCCTGGGGCACAGAGCTGACCCTTCTGCCCACCACTGGTGAAAGCAGGCAGAAGTGATGCTGGAAGGATACTCACCAGTAGCAGGCAGTGGAAAGCTCCAAGCTGCCTCTTCACCTCCATGTTTGACTCTGGCCACCAGATGCCTAGGGTTGCAGGTTGCAGTGGTGGCCCCACTGCTCCATAGAGTCCTAACAGTCTTGAGATATTTCTAGAAAACACACAGAGGTAAAAAAGGATGTCAAGAAAAGTGAGAGTACTCCAAAGTCTGCAAAAGATGGTGGTATTGTGCCTGATTGCAGTGACCCTGCAAACTAGCCGAACTATTGCAGCGGTAATTTGCAACATCTTATAACACAACATGGACCACAGCAGTTTGTATCATATGATTTTCTCAAAGATTCCAAAAACCAGAAGATCTTCTCCTGCACAGTACAAGAGGAGACAAGCAAATGATGGAGTGTGCCATCAATGGTTGATATATTCAGCCTCAAAAGATGCATTTTTTATTTTTGCTGTAAATTGTTCAGCAAAAAGAATAGTGAATCAACCCAACAAGAAACAGATTCAAAAGATTGGGAGAACACTGGAGCAATTCTGACTTCATATGGGGGGGGGGTGTTGACCACTTAGAAAACTACCAGACCTGGGGAGAACATGAAAATCAATTGATGATGTTAACCAGCAGAAAATTAGGCAAGAAAAACAATATTCACGACAAATCTTGGAATGCTTGATTGTTTGGGTCAGAGTTCTTGGCATTCAAAACTTGGTGATCTGAAAAGTTGTACAGTGCTAGCAACTGACATTTTTTTGAAGTTTGTAGAATATCTAGTCCTTTTTCATTGTATCATGAGTGAACATTTGTGCAGAGTTAAAGATCAAGAAACAATGGTTCACTACCTAGGAAAGATAGCCAAAATGAACTTATGCAGCTTCTAGCAAGAGCTATAAAGCAGAAAACTTTAGCACATGCAAACTCAGCCAATGAGATGTTGATGTGCCTGAAACTGGAATTTTTAAGAGACTTAAATTTTAACATCACAATTCACACGATTATTCAAAATTATTTGTGTGCTAAAGCATTTTCTTTTGTATTTGAGAAAGACAATCAAAGATTGTTGTATTACTTATAATTGCAATTTAAAATAAATTTAGCAGTTAAAATTTTGTGCTTTTCATTTTTTTCTACAAGACACCTGTTTTTATAAGTTAGCAACCAAAAAAAATTGAAATTGGGGGTGCATGTAGTTAGCCCCGCCTAGCACACAAAACAGCCTGGCATTGGAGATGGGCTATAGAGATGGGCTCTGAGCTGGACTTCTAGTCATTTTGGAAGTGATGTTTCAGTTCATCTCTCCACCCTGAGTTCCATACTACTGTTTCCATTGCAGCACAGAACTACCTCCTCTTTCCCTGTCAAAATATTCCAAATAGGATAATCAATAATGCCATCAAAACCAGTTATGCAAATTAACCAGATGTATGCAAATTTGCAGATGTTATTCCAACCAGATAGTTCATTTGTGCGTGTGTGTTCCCCTGCTGGAAAAAAAAAATCAGAGATCAATACTTTCTGGTTTTCTTGGTGCAAAGAATGACGAACCTTGCAAATGTTACCTCTGGCATACAGACTGAAGGAAAATATGATTCAGTTCCTATTTAAAGGTGAACCTAAGTAATTTGCACTTCCTGAAACGTGGAGGAATTCAGTGTCATGTTATTATGATCATTCTGTCAGTGCAAACATTTCTGCTTGCCAGACAGAACAATCTCCCCTCTTCTTCCCCTGCACACTGTTCTGGGACCTCTGCTAATGCTTCAAGGCCAATTTGGGGGCAAAGGGAAAGGAAAGGGAAGGGGGACAAGTCCTGTTGCCCTAGCAGGACTCAATATCTCCTGTTGGTGCAGCTGTTTACATAAATCTGTCCAACAGCGTATAAACAAAAACACAGTAATCTTGCAATCTTGTTCTCCATCCAAGTAATACATACACAAATGCACATAAATTGTGCATAGAAATGTATACATTGTGCAAATTGTGCATAGAAATGTATACATATTGCTGAAAATAACGTACAAAAATGCATTATATTATTAAATATTGCATAGGAAAAAAGTGTATTCTCAGGAGAACTTTGCACAAAAATGTTGACAAATTTTCATGGGGACTTTTTTTAAAAAAAGAAAGGAAAAGGAAAAGGAAATTGTAAACTGATGTGAAAATGTGGGGAACTGAACTTAAAACTGGGAGAAACTGAAAGAAAACCAATATTGAGATATTTGCCCATCTCTGCTCTGATGTACTGTTATATCCAGAACATCACCCTGCTAATAACTCTGTTTGCAAAGAATGGTGGTTATATTGACTCTCGGGCAATATTAGATTTCTCTTTGGAGATCATTTTGTCTGTTTTTATCTGTTGTGTCTTTTTGTTACTCTACACCACTATACATTTTTTAAAATGCCCCAATTAAATATTTGTCAGGGGTGGGAGCCAGGAGCAGGAAAGTAATAACTCACACTTCGTCAATAGTGCTAATTCTTATTCAAAGAAATAAATAGCTCAGGACACCAGTCCTAGTGAGCACAACACGTCTTCCTGGTAGCTCTTGCCCCAATGAGGCATTTGCGAGGACTGATGGTTCCCACCTTCCCGCTGCTCTCCAAGTCCTCTCCTCCCCTGGTTCCCAAGCAATTTGAGGCTCCTTCATCTTGCCTGTCTTTGCTCTGCATTCTTCATAACTTTTTGGCTTCTGGGAGACCAGGGAGGAAGGAAGCTGGTCAGTGCAGGAGGTAGAGACAGCCTGGCTTCCTCACCAGTCCTCTTGGCCCCCTTCCTCTCCAGCCTCCGCTTCTGACTCTAATTCTGGACTGCTCTCTGTCACAGATTCTTCCTGCTCACTAAACCTTGTTACCTCCTCAGCTTCTGACACCTCCACCTCCCAGTCTTCTTCGTCTTCTTCCTCTGACCAGTCATCTTTGCTCCACCACCAGTTCCCTAGCTCTGAGTCTTCTTCCCTTGGGGGTTCCCTAGCTGGTGCCTCCCACCACTCTTCTGCGTCCAGCCAGTCCATGACAACATTAGCCCTGCCTCAACCTAATTCAGGACTGCATTTGGGACAGGTGGGTTGTCTCCAGGCTGGCCTGATAAGGGGGTTCCAGATCAAGATCATAGATCAAATCAGGAGAAAGCTTTTTGAATTTTTAATCTATTTTAAATGTTGTATCATGTATGTTTCTATAACTGTAAGTTGCTTTGAGACATGTTTGTAGTACGCAGTGAAGAGATGCAATAAATAATAATGTCATGTAGAACCAACACAGTAAACTTCAAAAGCCTAGCTCACATCAGCATTCTGACTGCAGCAAAGTCAAGTACTGCTAGACTCTCCATTTGCTATCCTCAGGATTCCATGATGCCCATATCTAAGTTTGTATTCAGAACAGCTTTGTTATATCTAGATATAACATTATGATACAGACAGCTCATCTATCTACCTCTTGCAATATTGTCTATCAATAAAAGAAGATCAGCCTTTCCTAGCCTGGTGCTCATCAGCTGCTATGGATTAAAATTCCCATCAGTCCTTCTCATCATGACCAACTACCAGGGCTTATGCCAGGGACTGACAGGGCTTTGGGGAGTGTGTGACCGGGGGGGGGGGCAGGCAGAAGTTAATCCAGGGGAAGGGATCAGCATTTATGGGGTTTTGTGAAACCCACTAGTCAGGAGTCAAGGCTGGAGGAAGGGGAAGAGTCCAAGCAGTTGGAGAAGGGAGGGAAGTCTACAATGTGTCAGAAGAAGAGGAAGAGACTGTTTCTGAGAGGGGTGGGCCAACAGAATCCCCAACATACCCTTCCCCACTGTTTCCAAGGACCCGGAGAGGCTCAAAGAGGCAGGCACAGCTGCAACTTCCATTTAGAAGAAGTTGCAGGTTGCTTGCACATGCCGTATCAGGTAAAGGTACTCAAGTCCGGATGGGGGCATGCTCACATATGGGGGGCACCAGGTTGGGGAAGGGCAAAACAGGGAATACCATCCAATAGTAGATGGACCAAAATGTGCACCATCCTAAGATTGCACGCCATTCTTCTTTACTCCTGAATGTGAAACAGGGGCGTCATTTTCACATTCATATTTGTAACTTCAGTGTTTGGGCCTCATAATCAGGGGATTGTGTGAATAATTTTTTTTTTTTAAAAAGCATCATATATTTCATTATTTCTGGTCAAGCAAATCATGAAGAGTAATGGATGATGACTCTGCCCTTAAGAAGGCCCAAGTTATTAGCCTAATGCACAGAGAGGAGGGCTGCATTAAGGCATTAAGAATCAAAACAATCACATTAAAGCTTGACAGCATAAGCACGAAACAAAAGATGAGGACTGTAATATAAACCATATGGCTTAATAGCTAATACTCAATTTAAGCTACTCTATTAAAACAGGTCTTCCGTGTTCCTTTAACATCAATATTTGTGCCTCCCTCTATTTCTGCTCCTTTTTATAGTCCCCCCACTCACTCGTGAAGTTCCCAAAGCTACTCCTCCCCCTCCAAAGTCCAAATCATACGTCAAACCAATTAAGCTGACACCTTTGTAATAAATGAGGGTTGTCAGTTAGTCTCACTTGAGACCCAAACTCTACCTAATATTACTCAATATGCAGATGTTTTCTGTCTGTTTCCTTTAGAGAGGGAGAGAGAGAACTGCATGTTTAAATGGATTAATGATAAATTGGTGAAACTGGGAAGGGGAGATACTTGTAGTGTGAAAAAAGTGTATTCAGCTAAGTCCTGCTCTGAGCAAACCCATAGAAATTAATGAACCTAACTTAGTTATGTCTATTCACTTCAGTGAGTTTACTCTATGACTGAGTCAGGTGCCATTTGTTAATTTACAAAGCCCTGAGCACCTTCGGTCCAGCATACCTGAGGGGCCACCTTATATCGCACGGAGATCATCTGCAGGAACATGACTGGTGTCATTCCCCGAGTTGCTGATTCTCATCTGACAACAACAAAAAACTGAGCCTTCCATGTCCTTTGGAACACCCTGCCAGAAATAAAAGAGGATTCAGCAGGCGCCTTCTGTTTCAACCTTTTCTTCACAATCCTTTTTAATTATTATTTTCAATACTTGGTACAGATATGGCATCCAATATCATAAACTCTCACAGCTGAGACAGAATGTGCAATGTAAGGTAAAATAAAGCAGGCATGGGTTGTGTTCTTATCAAACCCATGATCAGAAATGCTTAGGAATTGCATCTGACTGGAAAATCAGAGGAAGCAATTTACCATCTTGTTTGTTAATATAAACAATGAAAGGAGTATCAGGTAATGGAGAAAGATTTCTGCATTTTAGCTCCTCTAGGCTGTCTGTTGTGCCTGTCACCTTCTCTGCCACAGCTAATGGCCAGATTCTGTCCACCTCCCATGTAGAGTAAAATGTATGTGGTCCCTCTAATGCTAAGTAAGAACAAGATTAGATCTTTATACAACAGAGGATATGGACATCAAAGCCAACCCAGGGCCCATAGGAATAAGTCATTGAACTACAGTGGAGACATCCTGGAGTTTTCTTTCCCATAACACTTGGTTGACTGAGCTCTTTCTCACCCCAAGTGGAAAGAGTTGCCCACTTTGCAGTACCAACACTTGGCAGATAGATTTGACTTTTGAACTCCTGCTGAAAACTTTTCTGTTCCACCATGCTTATGCAAGCAACTGGTAATTCCTTCTAGCTGATTTTAACTTTTTATTGCTATTATTATATATTTTATGCTGAGGGGTGTCGCTGCTGTTTCTTTCAAAGGACAGTGAAGGGACCCTGGGGATCATCTAGTCCAACCCTCTGCAGTGCAGGAATAGGCAGCTGTCCCTTACGGGGATCGAACCTGCAACCTTGGCCTTATCAGCTTCACCAAGCTCTAACCATCCAGTCTGTGATGTTTTTTGTACTCTTTATTTTAGATCTTGATGTGACATGTGTGGAAATTGTTCAGTTTGGTGGTGTGTTTTTTAATGTTTTGCTTATGACTACTTTTGTTATGTTGTAGTTATGTGTTTTTCATGTTGTAAGCTGCATTGAGCATGACTTGAACTGAGGAAAGGCAGCATACAAATAAAATTATGTAATTATGTATGTTATGTACAATTGCTGGAAACCACTCAGATATTATTTATCAATAATTATATATATATCAATACACGGGGAACAAAGGAAGCTCCCTCATAGTGAGTCAAAACATTGCAGGAGACACTGGCGGTTCCTTCTGGGACCTTCTGCATGGAGAGCTGGTGGTCTGTCACCCTTCTCTACCCTGAGTAGGATTAGCATTGAATACCTCCTGTTGTGTGAAAAACAAGTTCCTAGAAATGTGAACAATACCATCTTCTGTGCCTTCTTGACCATTTTGAAGTTGTTTTCTGGACCACACACTCTCCCCCACCCACACACAACACGCACCAGATTGGAAAACTGGTGCAATCCAAAGTCTCTCCCGGGGATTCCACTGAAGTACAGAGTAGGAAAATGACACAAAGCAGAAAGCAATGTTGCAGGATGAGGAGAGAACAGAAAACATGAAATGTGACAGACCTTAAACCTCCAAACAAACAGTTTGGCAGGAGCCCCAGTTCAGAAGATGGAGTTGTGCCTCTGCTTCTAGGGTGGTTTTCAGACCACGTGTGATTAATAAGGCAGGGATGTGTGAGCACATGGTTCGTAATAGCCACTAGTCACCTATAGATGTATATTGTTTGTTGTGCCACTTTGTAAACTATGCACGTTTGGAATAATTTTATCTGTGTCCCATGGGCATCTTGTTGGCCACTGTGAGAACAGAATGCTGGACTAGATAAATCTTTGGCCTCATCCAGCAGGGCATAGCACAGGCCAAAGATTCATCTAGTTTGGCTCCCCTCTGTGCGTTTGGGTGAGCAAGCATTGCAGCATGGTCCTGCTTGGTTCTGGTGTGGGCGCTCACTCCAGCAGTGCAGATGGCGAGGGTTGGGGTGCCGTGGCAGGCTCCTTCACCCTCTGCACCGCACCTCCCGGTGTGTGTGCCCACCCTCCCCTGGCATGCACACTCATGTCTGCCCGCCCTGGGCATCAGGAACTCATGCTCTGCCGCTGCCTGAGAGCATTGATGCTCTCCCCACTTACAATTCCCAGTGACTGGTATTCATATCCATGCTTCAAACCAACAGTGAAGAGAGAACCTAGTGTTTAACAGCTTTCCCTCCATGGATTTATCTAATCCTCTTTTCAAAGCTACCCAAGTTGGTGGCCATAACTACATATTGTGGGAGAGAATTCCATAGAGAAAACGTCTTCTCTCATAATAGCACTAGAACACAAGGACATCCAATGAAGTTGAAGGTTGGAAGATTTGGGATAGTCAAAAGGAGGTGATTCTTCATACTGTTCATGGTTAAACTCACTCACACAAGAAGTAGTGATAACCACCAACTTGGATAGCTTTTGAGCAGCCTTGTTGAACTACAACTCCCTTCACCCCTAGCTAGCAAGGCCAGAGCTCAGGGATGATGGGAGTTGTAGTCCAACAACATCTGGGGACCCACAGGTTGAGAACTGCTGCTTTTGAGGATTAAACTAATTCATGGAGGGTAAAGCCATTAGTGGCTACTAGCCATGATGGCTGTATGGAACTTCCATTGTAGGATTCAGCAAGCCTCTGAATACCAGTTGATGGGAAGTGCAGTTGTAGAGAGTGCTGAAGCCTGCTTTAAGGCATCCCGTAGGCATTTGGTTGGCCTATGCGTAGTAAGAGTCACCCCCCGGAAGATGATGCACTCATTGGGCAGTGTGGTACCAGTGACCTCACAACACTAGAGGTTGCTGCACACATACTGTGTGGTAAGTAAGGAATATGGTGCCATGAAAACAGACTACTGGCTTTTCTTATGTTCTTAGAAGATATATGAATCACATGCTTGCTTTTTGTTTAGAAAGAGCAGCCATGGGAGTGTGGGAGGAAGAGCTCTGAATCAGGACCAGCATACCCTCCAAGTGTGTCCCTGTTTTCCAGAAAATTATGAAAGCCATCCTGGCTCCCAATTTGATCCTGGAGTGTTGTGATTTCCCCCACTAGTGCACCACCGCCAAACTCAGGGAGGATGAGCCAGCACTCGTCCCAAGCTATGAAGGCAGTGGCTGCAGCTGCTGCAGATGCAATGAGCATCCCCTCCCTGAATATACCGTTGTAGCTAAACTGCTTGGGAAAAGGGGGGGGGATCCATTACCACCTTTGGCAATGGGAACTCCGTCACTTGAATGGTGACCATAATGATGTTTCTTCCTCAGGTTTGCAGGATCCATTAGAGGGGTCAAGGGGGGGACTAAGACTCAATTACTGGTAGTCAAAGGTAGCCAGCATGGGACCTTCCAGATAATGTGAGAGTACAACTCCCATCATTCCTGATCATTGGCGATGATGGCTGTGGCTAACAGAGGATGTAGTCCAACAACATGTGGAAAGCATCACATTGACTACCCCGATGTCAAAGCACCTGCATTGTACACAGCCAAAAGAAGACACTCCTTTTACCCAGATTTTAAATAAGTTAGATGGGGGCAGCGAGAGAAAGAGGAAGAGCAAAGGGAGAGCGCAGTATAGCAGCTTGTGCTCTATAACTTATTCCAGACATTTATATTTTACAAAAAGTAGCCTAACCTTGGTTACTTCACTTGAATTCCGCCCCCACCCATCCCTCCTTATTACGGCTTTCCTAATCTTGCAGTTGGTGAAAGTTGCCAAATATTGTCAGTTTCCAATATTAATTGATGATCTCCTCTGTGACGAACTACAAGTAAGTAAGAAATAGATTCTCGCTTACCTACTTTCTGGAGCAATTCAAAGCCCACCTGGGTTTCTATGTACCTTTGTGCCATAGAGAATGGTTAGGAGCTGAAGGTTTTGACACTGACCCAGACACACACATAATAAATAGCATTTCTCCCTGGGATGATTAAAACCAGCTGGCCAAAGCAAGATGGAGGAGAACTTAACGGGAGAGAAATGAATTAAAGATAAAGTTAAAAGATGTGTGTGTGTTTAAACATTTCCTAAGTAACCAAAGCTGTTTTTCATAACTAAAATCCAGAAATTCTTGCTGGAAGGCCTGGCCAATTTTTAACTACCCCTCAAAACATGGAAAATATCTGATCTTTTATTTGTTTCTAAGAGACCGGCTATGCCAAAACATTTGCTGGCTTCAAGACCAAACAAAAAGTGGGGGGGGGGGATATAAATTTTTTGCAGTAACTCCTTCACATACCATCAGCTGGGCCAACCTGTATGTTATATTAAATGTTTGGTCATATATATACATATATATATAGTATATAGTATATAGTATATAGGTTTTGGTGTCTTCGGGTGTCTTCCCGTGTAAGAGTTGGGGTGTCTAGGCGACGTTATATAGTATATAGTATATAGTATATAGTATATAGTATATAGTATATAGTATATAGTATATAGTATATAGTATATAGTATATAGTGTGTGTGTGTGTGTGTGTGTGTGTGTGTGTGTGTGTGTGTGTGTGTTGTTAAATAGCAGTTGTAGGGAGGATCAGGATTGGGTTCACAGCATCATGCAGTCCCAGCTAACCCCACCACCAACTCCAAGTTGCTGTAAGCTGTTAGAACTACTTCCCAGCATACCATAGCTCCAGTTCTGAAGGCCTTCTCTAGTAGCTGATATATTAAAAAAGCACACAAACATGCCAAATGCCTTAAATGCAATCATGCCTTTAACTGAATGCATAATTTCACCCATCAGCTTGCTTTGAAAGTATGAGTAATCCATAAAACTAGTGATGGAACATTTCATTAAACCAGGTACAGAACAATTAACATTGTAGCTTATATTCAGTATAGTGACTCCTTTTTAGAAGCCTCTTCTTTTCAGCAGAGGTTTCTGTAAACAGAAGTGGGAGGGATGCGTTTTTTTGTAAATTCCTCCTTTCCCCTGCAGCCAACAAACACGCCACCTTCCACCCTGTTCCAGAGGGTCTCTCAGCTTTTGGGGAGAGGGGGGTTTCTAAGAAAATGGGGAATCAACAAAAGTAGCCTTTCCTTGCTTCCATTAAAGAAGTCTGCAAAAGGTCAAAGAGCTTTCCATAATGAAACAACAAACATTAAAAACTTCCCCATGCTGCAGAATTGCCTTTTAAATGTCTTCTAAAAGTTGTGTAGTTCTTTATCTCCTTGACATCTAATGAAAGGATGTTCCACAGGACGGGCGCCACTACCGAGAAGGCCCTCTGCCTGGTTCCCTGTAACTTCACTTCTTGCAGTGAGGGAACTGCCAGAAGGCCCTCGGAGGAGGACCTCAGTGTCCGGGCTGAACGATAGGAGTAGAGATACTTTTTCAGGTATATTGGGTTGAGGCCGTTTAGAGCTTTAAAGGTCAGCACCAACACTTTGAATTGTGCTCAGAAATGTACTGGGAGCCAGTGATGATCCTGTAGGACCAGCGTTATATGGTCCCAGTGGCTGCTCCTAGTCATCAGTCTAGCTGCCGCACTCTGGATTAGTTGTAGTTTCTGAGTCCCACATAGCCCCACATAGCCCCACATAGAGCTCATTGCAGTAGTCCAAGTGGGAGATAATTGGAGCAAGACAGTCTATGGGCAGGTAGGGTCTCAGCCAGTGTGCCAGATGGAGCTGGTAGACAGCTGCCCTGGACAAAGAATTGAACTGCACCTCCATGGACAGCTGGGAGTCCAAAATGATTCCCAGGCTGCCCACCTGGTCCTTCAGGGGCACGGTTACCCCATTCAGGACCAGGAAGTCCCCCACACCCGCTCACCCCATCCCCCCAAAACAGTGTTTCTGTCTTGTGAGGATTCAGTCTCAATCTGTTAGTCGCCATCCATCCTCCAACCACCCCCAGACACTCACACAGGACTTTCACTGCCTTCACTGGTTCCGATTTAAGTGAGGTAGAGCTGGGTATCATCCACCCAAACCCCCTGATGATCTCTCCCAGCAGCTTCATATAGATGTTGAAAAGCATGGGAGAGAGGACAGAGCTATGAGGCACCCCACAAGTGAGAGCCCAGGGGCCTGAACACTCATCCCCCAACAGTACTTTCTGGACACGGCCCAGGAGGAAAGAGCGGAACCACTCCATAACTGTGCCCCAACACTACACTGTGCTGACCCTTAAAAGATCTCAGATAATTTCCCCAAATTTTCAAGGATTCAGAAACACACACACACTTACACACCTGTCTCTGTTACCCTGACTAACAGCATGCCAGGGCACTAAATTCCCAGGAGGCCCATGGTAAAACTACATTTCCCATGCCCCCCTGGTTTATGTTAATCAGTACATTAAGGTGATGCAGAAGGAACCTTCCTCCTGCCATATCCTGATAGGCTATTGTTGTTGGTCCAGCCAGCCCTGCTGCTTGAAAGGGAAGAAAATGCAATGGTCGGGGTGAATTGAAGGCTGGGAGCTTTGCGGGAGGTGAAGGCTGACAAAGATGGGGGGGGCAGGAATTCTTCTCCAGGTCAAATTTTAATCTGAGCCAATGAAGAGTTTGGGGAGTTTAAAAGATGACCTCATTTTTAGGTGGGCCCCTGAACTTCACTTCTGACCCTGACTTGGGCAAACTCCACCACCATCCCAACTTAGATCTCCCCTTCCCTGCCATTTGGGTTGGATGGAGATTTATGCAAGCTGTACCTGGCTGTTGTGTGGCATATGAGGTTTGGGTGTGCTGAATGAGTGCAAAACTCCCAGCATAGAAGCATCTGGGAAAGTGTTGCTAATTCTCTAGCTCAAATCCATCAGGAGTCACTGAAAAATGGTGGCTGAAGAAAAAGAAGAGAGAATAAAAATATCACGTTAACACAAGAGCGTTGATTCCACCAGGGAAAACAGATTGTTCTCACAGTCTCTGGGTGCCATGTTGTCACCGCATCCACCAATGAAACAGCATCACTTTCAAAGCATAATGAAGTACAAAAGCTATTTAAATCAGACAGCAATAACTCCTTGACTGCACCACCCACCAGATAGCATCAAAAACTAAGACTGCAAAATAGCAGAGCTGAAAAGAAACCCTCAAAATGTCAGGACTATTTTAAATAGCGATTGGTGCAGTGGTACTATATAATGCTGCTTTTTAGGTGGGTGCTGTGCATGTGTATGTTATATATAATAATAGATCAATATTGCTGCCCACTTGGGAGTACGGCCATCAAGCTGAGCTCCTGCACTTCAGGTTATGCCGCTATATCAGCCTTTCCCAGACCACGGCAGTTCAACTTTTCATACCAAGTGGGCCGCAAGAGTGGGCCGCACCATGGAACCTGCAGGCCCCACACTGCCTTGTCACACAGGGCAAGGTGCACCCAATGCACAAAGCCCTCACACGGCCTTCCCAGAGATGGCCGAGTGAGGCACCGGGCTTTGGGAAGGAGACACAAGGCTCTGGCAGGGTGCTAAAGCGCTCCTTCCTCCTTGCCCAAACTGGGAATGCTCTAGCTAGGCTTTTGGAAGGAGAAAGGAGGACTCTAGGACCCTGTTAGAGCCCCCACACCTCCTTCCCAAAGCTGAGCACCTGGCTTTGGGAAGGCAGCATGAGAGCTGGGGAGGGGCATGTCAAATGTTGCCAAGGTCCATCCAAAAAACCTGAGGGTTGCATGTGGCCCTTGGACCATGTGTTGGACCACCCTGCTCCAGATAGTTCAGACTCCAACTCCCAGCAACCCATGGCCAGTGATCAGGGATGATGGGAGTTGGAGTCCATCAACCTTCAGAGGGCATCAGGCTAGGGCAGTTTCCACTACACACTTTTCTATAGTGTCATTGTAATTAGAGATACTTTCATGATTCTCCTTATTTGTATTTCCCAAACAGATTTTGGAATTCTGAATTATCTGGCCTTGCTTCCAAAGTGGAGTTCATGCATTCAGAATTTCCACAGTTCCATTCCCCTTAACCTTATATTCTGGGGAGAGTGAAACATGGAATTCGTTTAGTTCCTTCATTCAGTTTTCCCCACCCCAGTATTACCAATGTGTATTGATAAATCAGTGCAAAAAGCAGCAATCCTGATGTGATTGTACACATGACAGTATCAAGCTTGCTCACAGTATTTACTGTTGTGCATGTGTCCTTCATGCGCAATGATAAAACACATTTTTTAAAAGGTAATGTGCTTGTGTATATGGTTGCATCTCGATTCTTTTTGTATGGTGTTTTACCACCATGTAGGCTTGCAAATTCATATTAGTAAAACACTACACAAGAAAGGAAATTGATACAGCTGTAAGTACAATCCCATCCACAGTTTCATCAATGCAATTTTAACAAGCAGTGATGTAGTGGGAAACTTTGATGTGCAAGAGCTCTTCAAAATACACCCCCCCCCAGCCATGCCCCTAGTAGAGGCCCCAATATACAGTGTGGTGTGTTGATACATTATTATACACATACACAACGCATAGCATAATACCAAATTTATTATTATCAGCATAACCACCTCTCCATAGTTCCCTGGGAGTAAGTTCCATTGAACTTACCATGATTACTATTTCTCTCCTCTTTGAATGTTTGGTAATCTGCTCTAGTAAGGCATCATCCAAGTCTTCAGTCTGGCTTGGCAGTCTATAGCAGACACCTACAGTAAGGTGAGTTTGACCAAACTGGGGGAGGCAGTGGAAGACAGGAGTGCCTGGTGTGCTCTGGTCCGTGGGGTCACAAAGAGTTGGACACGACTAAACGACTAAACGACAACAACACAGTAAGGTCACTGTTGTTTCCCTCTCCTACAATTTTTACCCATATACTCTCAATCTGCTTTCCATGCTCCAGGTCATGGATTTCTTCACAAGTGTACACATTTTATTATTTTTATTATTTTATTTATTGAATTGATAGACACACACACACACATTCCTCCTCCTTTCCTGTTTGGTCTATTCCTTTTGAACAGGTTATACCCTTCAGTTCCTACATTCCAGTCATGAGTCTTATCCCACCAGTTTCCGTAATGCCTACCAGGTCGATGATGCCTTGGAACTGTCTGGCAACATGATAACAATGATCTTAACAAAGATAATATGTGTTATTTATTACAAATAATATGTAGTCAAATGATTAGACAGTATAAATGAGTATAAAGGATACACGTTTTCCCACGTGCACAAGCTGTTATTTATGTCTTGTTTTTATCTGTATGGGCCTACGGCCGTAATAAAATTTTGAAAAAAGGATACAGAGAGTGTTCTAAACTCTGATCAAGGGCTGGAAGGCATGCTCAGAAGCTGAACTTTTGCCCATACTTTTCCAGAGGTTCTTTGCAAGACTTCAACCATCCAACATCCTGTCTTCCTCCTCCAAATTCTATGTCCACCTGAACCCTTTCCCAAAATGAGGAAATGCCTTGGGAAAAGAAAGGAGTCAGATTTGCATAAGACTTACATGTGCTAATTAGGCATAATAGTCATCATTTAAATGAACCTGCAAAGCATCCCTCCATTGTAGAAAAGACTGACCAGCTGTCCTGTGCCTCCTCAGTCTGTAATCCAGTTGCTATTGATGGGCTTTGTCCTTATTAAGATTCTTTATCTTTACCTCAGACTCAGTTCAAAGGGTACCTTCGAATAGTTACTATTTCAAATGGTGGAAAAAATAGATTTGATTGATATATGGAGGGCCAAGCACCCACTGGACATAGAATTTTCCTTTATTCAAACACTAACGACTCAGCAAGCTGAAGTGTATGTCAAAAGAACTGTCTGTAAAAGTTTAAAAAATAGAAATTCAGCTGAGAACTATCTAGGATCATAACTCAATATTGCTGGAAATTAGAGGAGGAAAAACGTTCTCTTTCAGATGGAGACTGAATGAATGTTTGCTAGACGACCAAGAAATATTAAATAAAGGTGCAGAAGTATTAAAGGATTGTTTTGATATAAAATTAAATTAAATCAAGAAACAGACTTAAATGGTATATGCGATGCAAGTAAATCAGTAATGAGAGGTTTCTTTATTCAGCAAAATGCTTATCAGAAGAAGAGAAGAGAGCAAAAGAAATTAGAAATAATGACTGAACTGGTTAAAAATGAGTGAGGATTAGTGAAGAGTCCAAAGTAAGAATCAGTAAAACAGAAATCAGAAAATAGAATGGAAAATTAAAATCTTGAAGCAAAAACAATTAAAATTTGCAAATAAAGCTAGAAAATTACTAACTGGGCAACTAAAGAAACAGCAAGAGACGAGTATAATAAACAAATGAATATTGACAGAAAGATGACAGATAATTCAAAAGAAATAAGAGACCAATTTGTAAGCTTTTATACAGACCTGCATTGATCAAAACAAGGAAATATAGAAGAAATGGAAAAAATATTTAAAGGAAGTAACTTTATTTAAGATTCCAGGGGGGGTTGGAATTCAGCCTAAATAGACCTGTAACAATGATGGAATTACAACAAGTGATCAACCAGATGAAATTAGGTAAAACACAAGGTCAGGATGGATTACCAGCAAAGTATCAGGACTGTTTAATGCAACCATTAAAAGATACCATGAGTAGGATATTAAAAACTGGAAACATACCAGATACATGGAAGAATGCATATATTACACTGATCCCAAAACAGGACAGTGATTTGACTTTAGTGAAAAATTATAAGCCAATCTCCCTCTTAAGGTAAAGGTAAAGGACCCCTGATCATTAGTTCCAGTCGCGGATGACTCTGGGGTTGCGGCGCTCATCTCGCTTTACTGGCCAATGGAGCCGATGTCTGTCCACAGAGTTTTTCCAGGTCATGTGGTTAGCATGACTAAGCCACTTCTGGCGAAACCAGAGAAGCGCATGGAAACGCTGTTTACCTTCCCGCCGGAGCAGTACCTATTTATCTACTTGCACTTTGATGTGCTTTCAAACTGCAAGGTTGGCAGGAGCTGGGACTGAGCAACAGGAGCTCACCCCGTCACGGGGATTTGAACCGCCGACCTTCCGATCAGCAAGTCCTAGGCTCAGTGGTTTAGACCACAGCGCCACCCGCATCCCTAATCTCCCTCTTAAATAATGACTGTTAACTCTATGCATCAATATTAGTGAATTGGCTTTAAAATATTTTGAAGGATTTAATTCATGAGGACCAAGCTGGTTTTCTTCCAGATAGTCAAATGAAGGACAATGTAAAAAATATAATTGATATAATTGAATACCTGAAGGTTAGAAATGAGAAACAAGCCGCGCTAATATTTTTGGTGATGCCAAAAGGAAGGTCATAGACACATTCTTGCTGATGGAACCCCACTTTTGAAACCCAGTTTTTAAACAGGGTTTTTTTCTGTTTTGAAATGAAAATTTCTAGTTATTGTTAGAGCTTTTAGAAAGCCCATTCTAATACCTTCCACCTTCGAAACATTTCTTATGGAGAAGCTACTAAGACCTCAATAATTAAAGGAAACAGCTAGAACTTAGTAAGAAGCATACAACGTGTGAGTTAGAACTGGTTTTTGGCTAACTGGGTTGTTTTCATTAAAAATAAAAAGAACAGCTCAGTTCTTTCCAAGTCCAATTATTGGACTTTGTCATGCTTTGAGTCAACACAATGGACAGGAATCCCTCCTACAATCCCCTGTAAGTCCCCATATGTTCTTCATGCACCCCCCTCCTAAGAGCCTCCATCTCTTCCCCAAGCCAGCCAAACCTCAGATGGCTGCAGTGGTGGAGGCACTGGGAAGACTTGGAATGATCCTGGGAAAGTAAGCTTTCCGAGGGGCCCCAATTGGCCATGTGCTCTACCACAGAGTTATAACCTGTTTCTATAAACACGGTCCAGAATGATGAGCTTTTATAACCATGGAAGTAGAGATGAACAAATCTGTCAGTTTCAGTTGTTCTTAGTTTCTAATTTTCCCAACCTTAAATTCAGGTCTCCATATTTCTGCAGCAATTTGCATTAGAAAAAAAAATATCCTGAAAATTCAGGAGCGTCTTAATGTTAATTTTTACTAATAAGCATTTTTAACATGACAAATATAAGTCATGTTATGTTATTTTCAGGAATAGATACATTTTTATGCATACTTTTCGATAATGTTTGCACTTTTGTACATATTATTTGGTTGGAGAACTGAATACCAAAATTCAGAGCATGGCAAATTTTGAAGGATATCTCTGTTTCGGTTTGGGTATTGGTTCATTAAATAATTTTCATAAAAGTGCAGACAAAATTGATTTTCTCTCCTACATCTAAATGGAAGGGAAAGTTCATATATTCACACACACCAGGTACTGAAAAACAGGTATATGATGTTGCAATATATGGTAGTGGCAAAAGTGCCAGTCCAGGGGAGAGGTTCAGACTCCATTCAGCCATAAAGCTCTGGACCAATCACTTTCTTCAAGCTAACCTACCTCATGGGGTTGTTGTGGAGATGAATCAAATGCAGTCCCTCAGCTCCTTGGAGGAAGGGTGGGATATTTTTTAAAAAGTGAAAATAAAGCAAGAACAGATGTTGCAGGGTACTTATAAAGTCTCCAAATTTTTGTCCAACTTGGAGCCCTAGAACTTTTATAAGACAATAGTCAGCTTTCTGCAGGCTTCCTTCCCTCATCCTTCCCTTATTCTTTCCCCTCCTCTTTACAGATAGAAAAAGAGGAAAGATGGTGGGAAGTGATAGGAGGGAAGAACTGGAAGAGAGGCATTGTTCTATTGCATACATAAATGGATGAGCTATGGAAAGTTTTCAATTAAAAAATGAACAGATTTGTCACTGAAATGTGTGTTCTCGCAAGCAATTCTTGCCTCCCTTAACTAGAAGCAGATGTGCGTAGGAGGCATCTTACAGAAAAGACTCACACACTTTCTGTCCTCCCCTTTTGTAGGGATAATGTAAGGAACAGGCAAGTTCAGGGGCTCAAGAGGAGCATCTCAGGTGCCCTGTCCCAATAGCGTGGCTTGTTCTGAACGCAGCAGACTATGCATCACATAGCATTTGCCAGCTGTAGTCACTGCAAAAGACATGACACTTTGAAAGAAAAGCTTGAATCAGGTTGATCCCAAACAGAATTAAGAACTTCTCAGGTAGCCCAGTTCAATGTTGTGGCTTTCTTGAAACTCAACAGGCTATGTTCGCTGGGTCCATGGGGCTGTCGAAAATGTTACCTGTAAAGCACTAAAGTGCTCTGCATTCTTCTTTGTGAAAACACAACATCAGAGGGTTGTGTGTGTAAAATTAAAATCTTCAAGCTCCGCAATAAGGGATTATAGGCAAAAGTGAATACTTTTTCTTTGCCCCACAGAAAGCCCCTGGACCTATATGTTTACCATCTGGCAGGCTTAATTATCTGTTCTATCTGTAATTTTCATACACTTTGGCCTAAAGGGGAAGAGTTAAACCCATTTTCATACTCCCCATATAGTAAATGGGGACACACAATACTTCAAACACCCAAAACACAAATTGGCATAGAGAAAGCACTGAATGATTTGGAAACAGATCAGAATTTGAAAAAATGCACTGATGGAGATATAAGGTGACTCTTGGGGCCTGTGCACAGCCCAAAAAGATATCACATCCATGGAGCCTCGAAATTGCCATTGAGATAAACACAGGTTGTTTAAACAAAACTGGGTTAAAGTTAGCCTGTCACCTAATTAAGATCATCTTAGTCAGTTCCCTGTATATGTTTTCAGTGAATAATTCAAGGATGGGAAAACTATTGTCTCTAGATATTGTTTGACTCCAGCTCTCATTAGACCCAGCCAGTATGGCTGATGGTCAGGGATGGTGGAAGCTGTAGACTAAGAATATCTAGAGGGCATAATTTTCCCAGTATTTGACTTATAAGTACTTATATTCATAATATATATTTTTAATAATATTAAAACTTTGCAATTGATTAATCAGGGTATCTATTAGTCATAACAACAACAACAACAAACAACAACAGCAACAATACCCCACCACTCTGGGCAGCCTCCAGCACATATAAAATGCCTATCATGGATTAATTAACATAGTGTAGCAGCCCTAAAGTATTTGGAAATACGCTTTCTAAAAAATATATTGGATTGTGTTCATATTAGTAGTAGTAGAGTTAGCAGCAGTAGTAAAAAATAAATTTTGAACATTGCGACCCCCACTTTCGCCTGTTTTATTTTTAAAACCGAAGGTCACTAACAATAGCTCTCTCCTCCCAAAATATATTTTTACATTAAGGATCTCAAGGCAGTATTCATGAGTCTTCACTAGAATGTCAGAGAATTTCATCAGAAATGGAAATGGAAGCAGAAATTCATACAATTTGCATATTCGTAGGAGCTCAGGAGTCCAAGCAGTATTCACTACCTTTGTTTTTGTTTTTTACTCTGCCAATGTTATGGAAATAATTAAGTTTTTTTTATATCATTTTTGATATTTCCTTCCCATTGAAATGCATTATAATAACAAATTACATAAGTTTCAGCCATAGTGGGTGATGAGACAAGTAGCTTAGCTTTTAGCAGAGGCTGAAAGGTAATGGAATTGAACCAACACTGATTGTGATGAAGCCAGAATGGGATGGAAATCACTACCTCCTTAGAGCTGGATTTGTCACAAGCACACACACACACACACACACACACACACACACACACAAACATGCACACTTTATTTTCACTTTATTCTTTAATGTATTTTTAATCTCTGTTGGAAGCCACCCAGAGTGGCGGGGTATTGTTGTTGTTGTTTTGTTGTTGTTGTTATGTCAATGGGCAAGGTACAAATAAATTGTTGTTGTTGTTGTTGTTGTTATCATCCTCCACCTGTGAGGCAGGGGTTCAGGAGGGGGCGGGCCAGGAACTACCAAGTGAGCTTCACAGCCGAGTGGGGATTTAAATTTAGTTCTCCTGAATCTAACCCCAGGCCACGGCATATGCTAGGGATGCTGGAGGATCCCCTCTGTTTTCCTGCACTTTTAAGCCAACTGACCTGATTCACATTTCCTGGAATAATATATAAATTATCTTTCCGTTTCTGCACCTCTCTGAATTTTGTAATACAAATCTTGGTTGTAAGGTAAAATGTATTCAAAGGTGAGCATTTCAGGGTGAAAAGTATACAAAATGCATATTTTGTGGTCGGGGGGGGGGGAGAAACAAGTTAAAATTGTGTGAATTCCCAGCCAGTGCTTCTATTTTTAAGTCACAGCTTGATGTGAAAGTTGGGCAAAACAGTCTTATGAATGAACACATGCAAAACTGACACAGAACAGAAACAGGCTGATCGGTCTATCCCTCTTATATGCTTGGCAACATAGCTGGATGCTGGAGAGACTTACAGCAGGAAATCTGATCTTCTGCCAGCCAAAGAAATACATCTGAAGATTATTTTCTTGCATATGAGATTTATATCTTTCTTCAGGGATGCCCATTTGCAGCCCATGGACTACAGCTGGATCCT
The DNA here is from genome assembly GCF_964188305.1 of Podarcis bocagei. NCBI lineage: Eukaryota > Metazoa > Chordata > Lepidosauria > Squamata > Lacertidae > Podarcis > Podarcis bocagei. The sequence continues at coordinate 4,336,553 of NC_138141.1, read as the reverse complement.
GCCCTGGTTCTGAGTGGCCCGACCCCTCCTTTTTGCCCACCAAATCAGATTGAAAGCAGATGGCCTGGCAGTTCTTTTAGCTGTGGGTCATTCCTTGGGTGACCTCGGTCAGTGGGACAAGGATGCTGCCCTCAAAACCAGCACATGAACTGTCGCTTCTGACCTGGCACCATCTCACTGAGCTCTCTGAAGGACACTCCACCAGTGCTGCGTTTTCCAAGCGGAGTCTTCCAGAGAAGGGCACTGCCCAAGCTCCCAATGCAAAATGAGAAAGTGTTCAAAAAGGTATTTGCATTGCTGCTAATCCCACCCCATCGTAGCCACACTGAAATCATCCCATCAACATGTAGCCAAGATGGAGAAGGGCCATTTCTCAGCGGTAGAGCGTCAGCTTGTCATGCAGAAGATTCCTGGCTCATTCCTAGGCAGCTCTAGGTAAGATCATTGACTGCATACAGGGAGAGTCACGGCCAGTCAGCATAGACAATATTGAGATGGATAGACCAACGGCCTGACTCAGTATGAGACAGGAATCCTGTTTGATTAAAAAAAAAAACAACAACCTATAACCAATGGAAAGTAGTCAGTTATTAGCCTCAATTTGCAAATACTTGTGAAAGAACTTGCATTATATCTGCCCAGCGCTGTTCTCCAACTGATCTCTGTGCTCTGCAGGAAGGGCAGGCCATCCCATTTCACCACCTGAGTTGAAATGGGAAGCTGCTGCTCCCATGCCGAAGAACTGCTTACCAGGGTTGTGATTTGGTTAATCTCCACACTGGCTATCCAAATGCCCATTGGCCTTAGAAAAAGAACTTGTAATTAGAACTGAGAGCGCTTGGGGGGGTGGATCCGCTTTATTAGCAAGCTCTCTCTTTCTTTTCTTAGATGTTACTAATATTATAAAATACAGTGGTGCCTCGCAAGACGAAAATAAT